>NW_028073411.1:19544818-20144818 GCF_014824575.4 Sturnira hondurensis | reverse complement strand
AGCCCACTCCCTGCAGTGGGCTGGGGCCACCTGGAAGGAGGCCTGAGGGTGGGGCAGCGAAGGGAGTTGCCCGGGAAGGCGTCTGGTGAGCCTGGAGCCTGGGACCTTCACTGCTGGGCAAGTTGGGAGGATTCTGGCCTCGGTAAGCGGCTGCAGTTGTCTTCGGGGCCACTCCTGCACCCTGCCCAGCCCCGTTCCCGGGCTCAGCCTCGGGCTCCGCAGGCCTGTGGGGGCTGGGTGGGGGCCTTGGGGGCCAGGAGGCATAGCTGGGCTGGGCATCCCCCTGCCCCTCTGCCCTGCCCCTGCCCCCCACTGAGGTTGGAGGGGTAGACGTGTCAGGTCAGCAGCCCAGGACGTGTATCCCCAAGGCTGGACCATGTGACCTGGAGGGGGCTCCTCAGACGATGGTCCTTGTTTGGTACGCTGGGGACCCTGGGAGTGTGGGGGCCATTCGAGCAAGCCCAGACCTGCTCACCTGCGGGTGCCAGGTGGGTTGTGGGGCCTGTGGTGGCCAGCCAACCCCTCAGGGGTCACACTGGTTGCACCTGGTTGGACAATAGTGTGGGGCCACTCCTCCTGGCTGCTGGGCCCCTTGGAGTTGGTAGGCTGGTGTGTCCCGGGCCTCATTTTCTCCAGGAGCTGCAGGAGGAGAATTGAGCCCACCTGCCGCCCCCTCAGCACTTGGGACTCGGCTGCGCCTTCAGGCCGGGCAGCCTTGCCTCCTTCCATCTGCCCCGCTCCTTCCCTTCCTCTGTGCTTCTGATCCCTGCACCTACGGTTGCGTGCTGAGGTCTGAGTGCTGGGTGAGCACCGTGTTCCGGGGACCAGGGAGCAGGCAGTGGCCAGAGCGATGGTGGGGTGGCCAGGTGGGTCTGTGAGTTGGCAGAGGGAACGGGGAGTGAGAAGGGCAGAGTTGGCGGGGCCCAGGCCTGGGGCTGCAGCGGTGAGGACTGCCGAGGTAGCTGGACCAGGCTTGGGGAGGCCCTGACCACGCTGACCGCCGGGCAGCAGCAGGGGGCTTTGCAGGGGCGCTGCAGAGAGGATGGCCTGAGGACTGTGGGTGGGTGTGGAAACCTCGGCCCAGATCTGGGGGGCCCAGGTTGGTTCCAGGCCATCCTGGAGGCTCAGCTGGAGCCTGGCAGCCTCCCACCAGCTATCTTGAGAAACACTGGCAACCTCGGGGGTGGTGGGCGGGCCCCAGGCTGGCTGCCGGCCGCTGCCACTTCTGAAAGTTGGAAGGTCTCCCGACGAGTCCGCCAGGAGGTGAGGCCCGAATCTTGCCTGGGCTGCGAGCCGGAGAGCTGTGTCCCTAAGGGCGAGCCTGCCCCAGGGCTCCACTCTCCCCACTGCCTGGCCCACTGGGCACTGGGTGCCAGGCCCAGCAACACTTGTCCCTGCATACCCTGCGGATTTCTCAGGCTGCCATCTGGGCCCCCCAGGGAGCTTTTCTCTAGGCCAGTCTCTCAGTCCCCAGTCCCACCACTGCCCTGGGGACATGCAAATGCATCCACCCTCACCTGCGCTCGCCACACCTGGACCCACCTGCAGGTGGGTGCTGGACCCCAGGGGGAGCTGTTCAGATGCAAAGTTGGTTTTTGTTTAAGCAAAATTGCCACCCCCCCCACCCCGCCCGCACACAGAACACCATGTGGCTGGTGCTGATGCTGGTAAGGGTCCACAGCTGGGTCTGGAGTCCTATGGGCAAGTCACCTGCGTCCCCTCCACCTGGTCCCCACATGCCTTGGCTTTGCCCCCCCGCCCCCAGAAGACTCCCGTTCCTGGGGGTGCACCTTTCTGGCTGAAGTAGTGCCTGCCTCCCATTCGCCCCAGTCGCCAGTCCCTCCGGCCCCGTAGTTTGCGGCCTGGCCGGCTGCTGTGTGAAGCTGCAGAGGATGGGGTTGGGGCTGGGCCCTGAGCCGTGGGGAGGAGGGGAACAGCCTTTGGAACCTGGTTCCGCGTGTCCCCTCTCCGTCCTCCTCTGAAATTTGGCAAGCTTATTATTTGTCGTTGTTTGAGGTGCGTGCTGGGGCCAGGCTGTCCATAGAGCATGTCTGTGGGCCCACAGGCTGGGGGACAGGGCTGGGCCAGGGAGGCTGACAGGATGTCTCCCCTGCTCTGGGGACTTAGGGGTGCCCCCCCCCAGGACAGGGGACTGGCAGCACGATGCTCTGAGGGCCCTGGGTGCCTCCTTGCCCCCTGCCCCTGGGAGTCAGTTGGAGCTGGCACAGCAGCCTTGCCCTTGTGGGCAGGATTTCCTTCTTCCTGTTTGTGTGCCCCTGGCCAGGCCAGGGCTCTCCTGGAGGGGGACAGGGGGACCCAGAGCCTAAAACGACAGCCGGGCAACTTCCCAGGGCTGTAGCCCGCTCTTCCTCCCCGTGGTGGTGGGCTCGGCCGGCCAAGGGGTGGCTGGAGCAGCTGAGCTTCACCTGCCACGGGTTCCCAGCCCCGGCTCCCCTCGCCTCCCTCACCCGCCCTTGTCACCCTCGAGACTCCTTGGAGCAGGCTGGGGGTAGAGACTCTCAGGGTCTGGGGTACCCGCCCGGCTCAGGGGCGGGGGGGGGCTTCCACCATGTTGCCCCTGGAAATGCCGCCTCCTCAGCACCTGGGTCTAAACCCCGCTTGCTGGCCTGCCCTCTCCCTGCCCAGGGTCCCAGAGCCCCTCCTGGCCCTGTGCCGATGCTGCCCCCGCAGGGCCATGCCTGCCTGTGTGCCTGCCCAGGAGGGCGGCCACTGGCCCTTGTGTTGTTGTGTGACTCAGAGTCTCACTGCGGAGGCTGAGAAAGGGGAGGCTGGGTTTCTGGCTGGCCCAGAGCTTCCAGACCGCCCACCCCTCTGTGAGGGTTGCCTGCACCCCAGGCCAGCCAGACCCTCCACTGCCCTGGCCCAGCCTGGCCGCCCCCCCACCCCTGGGCAAGTGGCTTCCCCTCTGCCAGCCTCAGCTGCCTCAATGCCAATTCACAGTGCCCTCACTTTGGGGAAGGGGTGAGGATCTGGGCAGAACAGGAAGGGAAACCAAGGCCAGGGAGAGTGGGACCCATTGCCAGGGTGGGATCGACTCCTCAGGAAAGGGCTCTAGTCCCCACCTCTCCCTCCCTCAAGGCTGGAATCAGGGTCTGGTTGGCTCTGCTGCCCTGAGCTGCCCCCCACGAGGCAGCTTTGCCACTGCACACTTTCCCACTCCGCCCACCCGCTGCCTGCCCCTCTCCCCGCACTACCTGCTCCCTTACACGGCCCCCCTCTGGTTCTTCTGGTGGGCAGAGTGGCCCTCGGACATCTATGGGGAAACTGAGGCTCAAGAGAGGGGATGGGCTTGCTCAAAGTCACAGAGCAATTTGGCTGGAGAGCAGCGGCCAAACCTGGACTCCCACCAGGACTGGCCTGCCTCATCTGCTGCCTGGGGACAGGGCTGAGTGCAGTGTCGTGCCCCCCCCTTCCTGTGCCCGAGCCCAGGAGTCACCAGCAAGGGGGTTCTGGGGCTGGAGAGAGGTCCCTGCCCTTTCCCCCAGTGTGTTCGGGGCAGGGCTGGGCACGGCGGGAGGAAGATTTCAGATAAAGGGTTTGATTGTTGTCGTCCAGAGCTCTTCCCATTGTTTTCCCTGCTGGGTTGGCAGGGTGTTTCCCGAGGAATATGTCCAACTTCTCTAAATGTTCAGATTTATTGGCCCAACATCTATGATTTCCTCACTTCAATTTTATGTAGGATTGAGATTTTTTCCTTGAAAAAGGGCACAAGCCCCAAGTGTGTAGGTTTTCCCAGTTTACACACCAGTGGAGGCAGCGCCCGGATTGGACCCTCACCGCTGGCCCCGCCCCGCCCTCTCCACCGCCCGGGCTGCCCCGCGTTGCTGCGTGTTCAGGCGCCTCGCCCTGGGTGATTCCACAGGGCGAGCATCCCGCGCTGTGCCCGTCCCACCAGTGATGGACAACTGAGCCTTCTGGTTTCTGGGCTCTGAAATAGCGCTCAGAGGGCATTTTTGTGCCCATCTCTTGGCGATCTTACGCCTGACTTCCCGTAAAGTCGGGCGTGGCACTGCGGAGCCGCAGGCGGGCTCCCGTGAGACGCTGCCAGGCCCTTGCAGAGCCAGGGCCGGCTCCGCCCAGCCTGCAGCACGCAGCGGGATGGGGCAGCTCGCCTCTCTGGGTCAGCTGGCCGGTGGTGACTTCCTGCTGAGTTAGTTGCTTTTCGGAAGTTTCCTTGCCCATTTTGCTTTTGGGTTGCCGTCTTTTGCTTTCAGTGGGCAGGGTTCTTTAGGCATTCATGTCAGAGGTCATTCGGGGTCTGTCTCGAGTCTTTCCTCCAGGCCCACGGTGTGACTTGAGGTCCTCCATGGAAGTAGCCTCTGCACTTTATGTCCTCCACCGGCTCCTCTGGACACTTCTCGTGTCCTGGTTAAGAATTGTTCCATTTATCTCCTAAAAGCATGACTGTTCCGCCCTTGGCTTCAGCTTTGGCTCACCAGCCCACAGGGAACACGCCCTTTCCGGGGCCGAGGTGTGGCCGACAGAGACCTTTGTAATGTGGGGACCAGGGGACCCAGCAGCAGTGACGGAAGGGCCCTCTGTCTCCTGGAGCTGGCGTCTGTCTGAGCGCACTTCTGGGATCTTGGTTCCATCCCCTTGGTTTTCTTTCCTGGTTCCCTTTTGCCTGAGGGTGCAGACCATCTTTTCCTGTGCTTATCGGTCCAGCCTCGGGGACCGGACTGTTCACATCTTCTGCCCATTTTTAATTGAGTGTTTTACCTTTTTCTACTGAGCTGCAGTTCTGGGTGTGGACCCTCAGACAGATACCTCAGTTGCCTTTTCATTCCCTTCAGAATGCCTTTCCATGCCAGCGGGCAGCTCCTGCTGGTTAGGGCATCGTCCCAAGGCTGCGGGTTCAACCCCTGGTCAGGGCACATCTGAGCATCAGCCAATCAGTGCCTGGGTGGAACATTAAATCCGTGTTTCTCTCTCGCCCTCTCTCTGAAATCAATCAATAGAAAATTTTTAGAAAAGAATGGTGTTCCAGACCACAGGTACTTAATTGGGATGAAATATAACTTACTACATTTTCTTTTATGATTCACACCTTTTGTATCCTGCCTAAAAACGCTTTGCCTCCTCCAAGTGGCAAGGAGTTTCTCCCATGTTTCTTTTTGGTTTTAGAGTTTTAGGTTTCACACTTAGCTCTGTGATTCATCCCGAGTTAGAGTTTACGTGCTGTGAGGTGAGGTTCCGGGTATCCTGCCCCCCACGACCCACAGAGAAACAGCCAGTCTACCCAGCACCATTGTGGGAAAATGTGGTGTCTTCCTTTCGAAGTAACTTGGCTGCCTTGTCCAAGCTGAGTGAGGACGTGAAGTGGGAATCATCTTGGGCCTTCTGTCCTCCTCCTCCTGTTTGTCCTGCCTGTGTCAGCCCCACTGGGGGTTGGAGAAGACATAGTTTAAACTGTCACACATTTATGGGGGCATTTGAAAGGAGCCAGTGTGTGATCTGCCTTGGTGGTGGCCTCAGGTGCACGTAGAAGGACCGTAGGTCCTGCCAGGCCAGGTAGCATGGTCTGTAGCAGCTTGCTGGCCGGTGGCAGGCTGAGCAGTTCCACCTGTCCTGTTCTGTGAGGCTGCGGTCACTGAGTGGGGTGGCACGCCTGCTGCTGGAGCTGTGGGCCTGCCAGTTCCTACCTCCATCTTCCCTGCGGCATATCTGGACTCCGCAAGCAGGTGTCCGCAGACTCAGGTGTATGTTGCAGGTCACCAAGAACAGGGGCCTGCTGGTCGGCCCACCTGCTGTGCAGTGGGGGTGCAGCCTGGTGGTCCCAGGCTCCCCACCTGAGGCAGTGCCTGCTTAATTCTGGTAAAATACGGAAACTTGGGCCCGAAACGCCCATGTCCTTTCCGCTGGACGGCCACAGCCACCACATCCCTGCACACTGTGATGCTAGTGCCACTGTGTCGCAGTTTCTGCCTCACAAGGGTGGCTGGTGGGTGTCGGCCTGTGTGTGTTTTGTGAGTCCGGTGTCCCTGGGGCAAGGCCGCTCTCCTTCACATCTGTGTTGTCCGCAGCCGCTGCCCTGCACGGCCCAAGAGCTATGAGGGCGATCACAGGCCTGCCGAGCCTGAGACGCCTGCCTCCCGGCCTTGCGAGAAGTGTGCCACCCCCCCACTGCTGCATAAGGTCTCGCGTCTCTTCAGGGAGTTTGGAGGTAGAGTGCGGAAAACTGCATTTCTGTGGCGGCCACATGAGTTGCTCTCTCCGCGCGCGCTCCACTCTGGGCCCTGGGTTTGAGTCCACGTGTGGAGCCCGCCCCTTTGCCGCTGTCCCCCGGGGGTGCCCTGTCTGCTGACATCTGTGCTCTTCCCCTTTATTTTTGAAGGATGGTGTGCTGCACGCAGAATTCGTGGGTCACGGCGTTTTCCTTTCGACAGGTTGAATAGATCCTTTCGCTCTCTTCCTGCTCCAGGGTGTTGGCCCTTTGTGGTCCTTGTGCCCTCAGTGTCGTGGCCCGGTCATTTCCTTTTGGTGGCTTCTGCCATTCTCTCTGCCCCGTGAGGCTCGACTGTGCTGGGCCCGGCCTGCGTGCCTCTGTGTCTGTTCTCCTGCAGTTTGCTGAACTCCGTGGACCTGCAGGCTTTCGTAGCCATCACGTCCTCAGACCTGCTGCTGCGCTTCCTCCTCCTTCCCTGCGGGGCCTCCACCCCCCACACACTCAGAGCTGCACCCCCCCGAAGGCGCCCCGGTCTGTTTTCCTCCGTCCTGCCGGTGGGTTCGCCCCCACTGACCCTACGCCTCTTCCTTTCTCCTAGCCTCCATCTCAGTTCCGCTGTTGGGTCCCCGAAGTGAATTTTCTGCTCCTGAACTCTTGCTTGTTGTTCTTTTTAAAAGATATGAATTTTATTTCCTTATGACCATCTTCTTTCATTGATGCCGTGTATTTTCCAGCAATTCTTCAAATATGGTTTCCTTTAGCTTTTGCACAAGTTTGCGGTCATCGCTGCAGGGTCTCTTCTAAATGCTGCATTGGTGGGCGTTCAGGGACAGCCCTGTCCCCAGCTCTGCTCCTCAGGTGGGTCCCGCTTTCTCGTTTCTTTGCGTGTTATGGATTTCTGTCAAATGCTGGACGTCATGGGCTTCATGTTGCAGCTACTCTGGATTTGGAGTCCCCTCGGGCTGACTATCGCCGTGTTCGAGGTTGGTGACTTTCTGGGACTCAGTCAGCAGGGCCTGTCCCTTGGTCTGAGTCCCCCTGTCCTGGCTCGCAGCCTTCTGACCTGGAGTCACAGCCTCTGGCCCAGGGACTGTGGGTCTACCCTGCAGGTGGCCTCAGGCTCAGCGACCAGACAAGGTGACCCCACCCCTACAGCCTCTGTGCCCCCTGGGCCCACCAACCTGCTCTGTGGCCCTGACTCTGCCTCTCTCTCCACAGTGTCCAGCCGACAGCTGCAGCCTGGGTTGCCAGACACGGACCTGGAAGAGGACCCCTCTGTGAGTGAGGCCCAGGGGGCGCGGCCTTCTCAAATGCCATCCCTTCCCACCCCCGGCCTGGGCCAACCCTGTGTGGCTGAGGTGACCCTTTTCTCTCCTCCTGCCAGGTGACTGAGGGGCCCGGGGACGAGATCATCCGGCCACGGCCACAGGGGTCCTCGCCTGTCTATGAATGCGTGACGGAGGGCTTCGGACGCCCGGTGAGCCTGCTGGACGGAGACCCACGGGCAGAGGGCAGGCTTGGGTGTGGGCCCCCAAAGGACGCCTCTCCTGCTGCGTTGCCCTGTGCGGGCAGCTCTCCGCCCATCTGTGCAGCCCCACTGGCCACAGCGATGCCCTATGGGCCCTGCTCTCTGACTCCACCCCCCTCACCTTGCGTGCCTGTTCACGTGCCCATTCGTGTGCCCACCTGTGGAGAGCGGCGTGCCGCCTCCGGATGGTGGACGCAGATGGTGCCCTTGCAGCTGAGGAGCCCTGTCTGCACACAGCCTCGCCAGGGGTCTGGACCTCTACGGCGGGGCTTCCTGGCCTCCCAGCGTCCCTCCCGTCCCCTGGGCTGGGCAGGTGGGTGACCCTGGTGTCTGTGGCTATAGGAAGACACACCCGGCAGGCGAGCCCCCTCGGGGAGACGCAGGTCCTGGTGGAAGCGGGATTCCGGGGACTCCCGGACGTTTTCCAGGATGAGTCGTGCAGAGGTGGGTGAGGCGGGAGCGGAGGGCCCGGGCGGGGGGGTGGGCCCCTGCCCAAGGGCTGTGGCAGGGCAGGAAGGAGAGGCGGGGGGTGGGGATGGCAGCGTGCTCCTGTGCCCTGTGGCTGGCCCCTGTCCCCCTCATCAGGCCTGGGGCTCAGGGGCTCCTGAAGGCCAGTCCAGGCCTCCCCTCAGCCCAGTACCCCGTGTCAAAGGCAGGACTCTGTCCAGAGGACCTCGGTGCACAGGCCTGGCTGCACATGGGTGACCAGGCAGGGCCAGACTGTGCCCGAGTCTGTGGCTCCTGGCGAGGTGCGGGCACTGTCCCCTGAGGCCTGTTCTGTCATCAGCAGTGAGGTCAGGTCACCAGCTCTGCTGGCTACGCCGTGGGCTTTATTTGCTTCGGCGTTTATGACCCTGTGTGGCTTGAGCACCAGCTGCCTTATGGGAAAGCAGAACTTGGAGAATGACCAGAGATGGAGGAAGGCTCGGACCCCCGGGGAGCAGAAACCTCTCCCCTTTGCTGGCCGAGCCCTCTGGGTCTGGACAGCTGTGGGCAGGCTGCTCCCAAGTCCTGGCAGGTGGGGGTGGAGACAGGAAAAGGCTGTTCCCACCGGAGGAGGGTGTAGCTGCCTTTGTGGCCTGCCTGGTGGGGCCCTCCCCTCTGTTGCTGGGTGATGGGCAGGACCTGGGGTCTCTGTCCTCAGGGGACGGGGCCTCAGCACTGAGCGCACGGTGGGCCATGCATGTGCTCACCGAGGCCCTGGCACATTCCTGCTCTGTCCGTGCAGGAGGCGACAGAGGTGACATTGAAGACTGAGGCAGAGGCTGGTGTCAGCGGCTACAGCGTCACAGGAGGCGGGGACCAGGGCATCTTCGTGAAGCAAGTGCTGCAGGGTTCCTCAGCTGCCCGGCTCTTCAGCCTGAGAGAAGGTGCCACAGCCGCCCCGTCCCCGGGGTCCCCCTGGCTCCCTGATCCCCATGGTCCCTGTCCAGAGGAGTGCCCACCCTGCTGGGTGTTCTCACCTGTGGCCTGGAAAGGGGGGCCCTCCCCACCAGGGCTCCATGGGGGGAAGGGCTGGGCAGCGAGGCGGGCTCCTCCCTGTGCACGCACCCCAGCAGGGCCCTTCTCTGTGCAAGGGGGCCAGGGAGCTGAGCCCGCGGCCACTCTGTGCTTGTCCAGGGGACCAGCTGCTCAGCGCCACTGTTTTCTTCGACAACATCAGCTATGAGGACGCTCTCAAAATCCTCCAATACTCGGAGCCGTACAAGGTCCAACTCAAGGTCAAGCGGCGACTTCCTGCCGGCGGGGATGGCGAGCAGGCTCGTGGCGCCACTCAGCACGCCCTGAAGCACACAGAGAAGCAGGTGCGGCCTCCGGGTCCAGGCCAGGGTGCCTCCGCGCCCGGGCCCCGGCCGCCATGTGCTGGCTCCCATAGGCACCCTCTCCATGTGTTTCAGGATTCGGACATGGCCTACGGAAGCACAGACACCCCTGTGAAGACGCTGGAGGTAGATGGAGACCAGGAGAGACTCATCTCTAAGCCCAGGGAGGGCCGAGGCCGGCATCCACGGGGGGAGAGGCTCTCCTGGCCCAAGTTCCAAGCCATGAAGACCAAGCGAGGGCCCCGGAGGTCACGCAGCTCCTCGGAGGCCTATGAGAGGGGCAAGGCCCCGGATGTGTCCCCCACGAGCTCAGACACCGAGGCCCAGTTCCCAGCAGAGGAGCAGGAACAGAAACCAGGGCCCGGCAGCCGGCGGAGGAGAAGGCTCCTGGACCTGCAGTTCAAGGTGGGCTCAGAGGTGGGGCCATCATGGGTGGGACACCTGAGAGAGGGTCTCAAGGCAGGGCTTTCCAGGACAAGGACCTGGAGGGGTCAGGGTCCAGGGACGACATCCCGCAGGACCCGAGGGCTGTTGCTCATGGCAGGGGAGCAGCGGGGAGGACAGACACCCAGGAAGGGACATGCTCTCCACAGGCAGCCACCAGCAGAACCAACACAGAGCCCTGGGGCGTGGGGCCGGCATAAACCCCAGATGCCGAAAATTGGCACAGGAGGGAAAGGTCCTGGAGGAGCTTGTGCCATGAGGGGAACCCCAAAAGGCCCCCAACAGGGAGGGGGCCCCACAAAAAGGAAGGGGGGATATGGGCAAAACTGGGGGCACAAGGCCGTCCCTGTAAGAGGCTGCAATGGCAGGCGGCACAGGGCCATCTGGCTGAGGCCCACATCCGAATGCCCAACACAAAGACACCAAACTTGACTATCTCCAAAAAACTGCTGGGGACAGCAGGAGGAGGGATGGCCCGTGAGCAAAATCCAGGCAGGAGAGCAAGTGACAGAACCCAGAGAACTAGGAGGAGAGCCCACAGACACGGAGGGACAGGATCCCTCAGGTGTGTCCAGCACCGGGAGGAAAAAAGAGTAGAGAAGAGAGGACAGGATTGAGACAAGAAGACAAAACAGAGGGTAGGGGGAGGGCAGGGAAGGCAGGGAAACAGGAAACTCGCAGAGTGCACAGGGTGGCCATTCGGGTGGTCGCTCACGTTTAAGGCAAGTGAAGTGCAAAGTCACAGGAAGAGGAAACAGACACAGAAACAAACCACCTCATGTCCCACAATTCTCAAATTACAGAAGGACCCTGAAGGCAGCCATGGAGGAGACAGCAGAGCATTCACACAAACTGGAAAAACACTGATTGAAAAGCCACAAGACGGATCCCTGCAGAAGGAAACGAGCCGCAGGGACAAAGAGTTGGAAGCCAGGGACAGAAGGTTCAAGATGCCCAAGTTCAAGATGCCGTCCTTCGGCGTGTCGGCCTCAGGCAAGCCCGTGGACGCCTCGCTGGACGTGTCCCTGCCCTCCACGCAGGCCGAGGTGAAGACCTGTGACATCAGCGTCGAGCTGCCCTCTGCCGAAGTGGACGTCAAGACAGGCGAGCTGGGTGTGAAGCTGCCAGAGGGCCACCTGCCCAAGGTGCAGATGCCCAGCATCAAGATGCCCAAGGTCGACTTCAAGGGCCCCCAGGTGGACCTGAAGGGGCCCAAAGTGGACGTGAAGGGCGCCAAAGGCCAGGTGTCCGGCCCCGAGGTGGACGTGGCCCTGCCCAGCGTGGAGGTGGACATGCAGGCGCCGGGCGCCAGGCTGGAGGGAGACCTGGGCCTGGGTGACAAGGAGGCGGCCAGCAAGTTCAAGATGCCCAAGTTCAAGATGCCGTCCTTCGGGGTGTCGGCCTCAGGCAAGCCCGTGGACGCCTCGCTGGACGTGTCCCTGCCCTCCACGCAGGCCGAGGTGAAGACCGGTGACATCAGCGTCGAGCTGCCCTCTGCCGAAGTGGACGTCAAGACAGGCGAGCTGGGTGTGAAGCTGCCAGAGGGCCACCTGCCCAAGGTGCAGATGCCCAGCATCAAGATGCCCAAGGTCGACTTCAAGGGCCCCCAGGTGGACCTGAAGGGGCCCAAAGTGGACGTGAAGGGCGCCAAAGGCCAGGTGTCCGGCCCCGAGGTGGACGTGGCCCTGCCCAGCGTGGAGGTGGACATGCAGGCGCCGGGCGCCAGGCTGGAGGGAGACCTGGGCCTGGGTGACAAGGAGGCGGCCAGCAAGTTCAAGATGCCCAAGTTCAAGATGCCGTCCTTCGGGGTGTCGGCCTCAGGCAAGCCCGTGGACGCCTCGCTGGACGTGTCCCTGCCCTCCACGCAGGCCGAGGTGAAGACCGGTGACATCAGCGTCGAGCTGCCCTCTGCCGAAGTGGACGTCAAGACAGGCGAGCTGGGTGTGAAGCTGCCAGAGGGCCACCTGCCCAAGGTGCAGATGCCCAGCATCAAGATGCCCAAGGTCGACTTCAAGGGCCCCCAGGTGGACCTGAAGGGGCCCAAAGTGGACGTGAAGGGCGCCAAAGGCCAGGTGTCCGGCCCCGAGGTGGACGTGGCCCTGCCCAGCGTGGAGGTGGACATGCAGGCGCCGGGCGCCAGGCTGGAGGGAGACCTGGGCCTGGGTGACAAGGAGGCGGCCAGCAAGTTCAAGATGCCCAAGTTCAAGATGCCGTCCTTCGGGGTGTCGGCCTCAGGCAAGCCCGTGGACGCCTCGCTGGACGTGTCCCTGCCCTCCACGCAGGCCGAGGTGAAGACCGGTGACATCAGCGTCGAGCTGCCCTCTGCCGAAGTGGACGTCAAGACAGGCGAGCTGGGTGTGAAGCTGCCAGAGGGCCACCTGCCCAAGGTGCAGATGCCCAGCATCAAGATGCCCAAGGTCGACTTCAAGGGCCCCCAGGTGGACCTGAAGGGGCCCAAAGTGGACGTGAAGGGCGCCAAAGGCCAGGTGTCCGGCCCCGAGGTGGACGTGGCCCTGCCCAGCGTGGAGGTGGACATGCAGGCGCCGGGCGCCAGGCTGGAGGGAGACCTGGGCCTGGGTGACAAGGAGGCGGCCAGCAAGTTCAAGATGCCCAAGTTCAAGATGCCGTCCTTCGGGGTGTCGGCCTCAGGCAAGCCCGTGGACGCCTCGCTGGACGTGTCCCTGCCCTCCACGCAGGCCGAGGTGAAGACCGGTGACATCAGCGTCGAGCTGCCCTCTGCCGAAGTGGACGTCAAGACAGGCGAGCTGGGTGTGAAGCTGCCAGAGGGCCACCTGCCCAAGGTGCAGATGCCCAGCATCAAGATGCCCAAGGTCGACTTCAAGGGCCCCCAGGTGGACCTGAAGGGGCCCAAAGTGGACGTGAAGGGCGCCAAAGGCCAGGTGTCCGGCCCCGAGGTGGACGTGGCCCTGCCCAGCGTGGAGGTGGACATGCAGGCGCCGGGCGCCAGGCTGGAGGGAGACCTGGGCCTGGGTGACAAGGAGGCGGCCAGCAAGTTCAAGATGCCCAAGTTCAAGATGCCGTCCTTCGGGGTGTCGGCCTCAGGCAAGCCCGTGGACGCCTCGCTGGACGTGTCCCTGCCCTCCACGCAGGCCGAGGTGAAGACCGGTGACATCAGCGTCGAGCTGCCCTCTGCCGAAGTGGACGTCAAGACAGGCGAGCTGGGTGTGAAGCTGCCAGAGGGCCACCTGCCCAAGGTGCAGATGCCCAGCATCAAGATGCCCAAGGTCGACTTCAAGGGCCCCCAGGTGGACCTGAAGGGGCCCAAAGTGGACGTGAAGGGCGCCAAAGGCCAGGTGTCCGGCCCCGAGGTGGACGTGGCCCTGCCCAGCGTGGAGGTGGACATGCAGGCGCCGGGCGCCAGGCTGGAGGGAGACCTGGGCCTGGGTGACAAGGAGGCGGCCAGCAAGTTCAAGATGCCCAAGTTCAAGATGCCGTCCTTCGGGGTGTCGGCCTCAGGCAAGCCCGTGGACGCCTCGCTGGACGTGTCCCTGCCCTCCACGCAGGCCGAGGTGAAGACCGGTGACATCAGCGTCGAGCTGCCCTCTGCCGAAGTGGACGTCAAGACAGGCGAGCTGGGTGTGAAGCTGCCAGAGGGCCACCTGCCCAAGGTGCAGATGCCCAGCATCAAGATGCCCAAGGTCGACTTCAAGGGCCCCCAGGTGGACCTGAAGGGGCCCAAAGTGGACGTGAAGGGCGCCAAAGGCCAGGTGTCCGGCCCCGAGGTGGACGTGGCCCTGCCCAGCGTGGAGGTGGACATGCAGGCGCCGGGCGCCAGGCTGGAGGGAGACCTGGGCCTGGGTGACAAGGAGGCGGCCAGCAAGTTCAAGATGCCCAAGTTCAAGATGCCGTCCTTCGGGGTGTCGGCCTCAGGCAAGCCCGTGGACGCCTCGCTGGACGTGTCCCTGCCCTCCACGCAGGCCGAGGTGAAGACCGGTGACATCAGCGTCGAGCTGCCCTCTGCCGAAGTGGACGTCAAGACAGGCGAGCTGGGTGTGAAGCTGCCAGAGGGCCACCTGCCCAAGGTGCAGATGCCCAGCATCAAGATGCCCAAGGTCGACTTCAAGGGCCCCCAGGTGGACCTGAAGGGGCCCAAAGTGGACGTGAAGGGCGCCAAAGGCCAGGTGTCCGGCCCCGAGGTGGACGTGGCCCTGCCCAGCGTGGAGGTGGACATGCAGGCGCCGGGCGCCAGGCTGGAGGGAGACCTGGGCCTGGGTGACAAGGAGGCGGCCAGCAAGTTCAAGATGCCCAAGTTCAAGATGCCGTCCTTCGGGGTGTCGGCCTCAGGCAAGCCCGTGGACGCCTCGCTGGACGTGTCCCTGCCCTCCACGCAGGCCGAGGTGAAGACCGGTGACATCAGCGTCGAGCTGCCCTCTGCCGAAGTGGACGTCAAGACAGGCGAGCTGGGTGTGAAGCTGCCAGAGGGCCACCTGCCCAAGGTGCAGATGCCCAGCATCAAGATGCCCAAGGTTGACATCAAGGGCCCCAAGTTGGATCTCAAGGGTCCTCAACTGAATATTAAGAGTTCTCAGGGCAAGGTGGTTTTTCCACATGTTGATGAAGTTTTTCCCAGTGTGGGGGCTGGCATTCATTCCCCATGTCCCCACGGGGACAGCGCCTTCAGCCTGGGTGACCAGCATGTGAGCAGCCAGTTTAGGATTCCCGAAGTCTGGACACCGTGTGTTCGGCCATCGTCCCCTAAGACTGTAGTGTCGCCTGACCTTTCTTCGGGTGACCGTCCGTCCAGTGGAGTCTCTACCATCCAGGGCTCAGATGCAGTTCATTCGACTAGTCATTCTGTTTTCTTGGGTTCCGCGGATGGGCTTCCCTCTGGCCTGAATTCTGGAGAAAAAAGCAAAATTACGAAACAGCCTTTCAAAATCTCCAAGATGTTCTCTCCCCCTGGACAGTCTCCTGCTGGTCTGGTCTCTCTGGTGGAAGGTCCGGGGGCCGCCACAGCTGGCCCCGCAGCCACTGTCCCCAAAGCGCCCGCTGAGGACCAGTCTGTCGGGACGTCTTGGGGGCCACCGTTGCCGGGGCGCCACCTAGGCAGGCCTGGTGTGTCCTCTGCCAGCCACGATATCCGCAGTCCTCTAGCCGAGTCCTCTGTCGTCACATCTTGTGAGCGTGTGACTCTTACGAAGTACCAGGAGACCCTACCCAGAAGCTCGGTTTCTGTGGAGCTGGGGGAGGACACCTGCTTCGGGCCCCAGGGGGAGCCTGGCCGTCTCAGCACCACACCTTCTGCAGACCCCCCGTCCTTGGAGCGTGTTCCTTTGTTCTCCTCGGGCAGCCCCCCAGGCCCTGGGGATGCCCTGACTCTCCCATCTGATGGCCGGGTGACTTTCCCTAAATTTCACGGACCCAAGTTCAAGTTTCTTGTCTCTGGGGCTGCAGCGGCAGATGCGGAGCCGCAACCCCGGGCATGTGGCCTGTCTCTCCCTAGCCCTGCACTGGTACCAGCTGCTGAGGAAGCCGCTGCTGAGATACCTACAAGTGTCTCTGTGTCCCAGGGGATGCAAAGCAGCCTGGCGACATTGGCAGTGGCCTCCGGGGCAGGGCCAGCTGAAGACACTGATCGTGAGGGGAGAAGCAGCCCCCTAAAAATGCCACGTCTCCGCCTCCCTTCCTTCAGGCGGTCCCCGAAAAAGGAAGTAACGCCCAAAGAGGAGCCTGGTCAGAGCCTGGCTGTGGAGGCAGGCGTGCCTGGCACCCCTGGGGATGGAACCCCTGAGACCGATGCAGAGAAGGGGAAGGGGAAAACGCCTGGCTTTGCTGTGCCAAAACTGGCCCTTCCCAAAATGAAGCCTTCCAAGGGAGGGGACCCTGAGCCCGCCCTTGCTGGTGCTGCCAGTCCCACAGCAGCAGGGGTAGCCCCCCATGCCACCCCAGGGGCCATCAGTGAGGGCCCCCCAGAAAGCATGGGCTCGGAGGTCCCCCTGCTGCAGGTTCTCCTTCCTGGTGGGAGCTTCACCGGGCCTGACCTCAGACCCAGCCCTGCTGCAGGTGGCCTTTCTCCCCCTGCACAGGACCCATCGCTCCGAGAGGGCAGCAGAGGCCACAAGCTGGGGGCTGACGTGGGGGAGGCAGCAGCCCCTGCAGCCAGAAGCCAGGAGGGCGACTCGGCAGTGGGCACCAAGCCTGCCGGCTCGCAGGACAGCTGGTTCAGGATGCCCTCACTTCGTCTGCCCAGCTTCTGGCGCTCCTCCAAGGAGCGGGGTGCGGCTGGTGGGCCAGGAGCTCGGCAGGAAGGAGAGGCCCCAGCTACGGCCACGAGTCCCAGGGTCTGTGCCCCTGGGCCGGGGGTGGCAGCCCCTGTGTCCCCACCACCCCCAGAGGCAGAGGGAGAGGCTCTGAGGCGAAGTCCCGACACAGGCACCTCCTGGGAGGAGCTTCCCACGGCCGAGAGCACCGAGCCGGGCCCAGGCGAAAGCTGCCGCCCCCTGCAGGCATCTGGAGGGAGGCCTTTCGAAACCCAACCTCCTCCTGGGGAAAGGGGCGGGACTCCAGCAGGGGGTGCGGGAGGGATGGAGCACCGGCCTTCCCCGCCCGAGGGCCCCCTCACACTGAAGGCTTCAAGGACCCACACACCGGCCCAGGTCTCCGTTGTCCACATGCGGCAGCTCTGGGCAGATTCTGTGCTCACTGTCAAGTTCCCCGCGTTGAAGGTGCCCAGGTTCACCTTCCCGGACCCCGGCTCCGAGGTGGACATCTTTATCCCGCCCCTGAGCGAGGCGAGGCATGGGGACAGCAGCCATGTCCTGGCCCAGCATAAGGACGGCCCGGGTGTCCGTGGCACCAGCTTCCTGAAGGCAGGCGCTGAGGTCCCCGGGCAGCAGCCTGTGGCCCTTGACTTCCCCTCGGACACTTCCCCCATTTCTAAAGTCAGGGTGCACATTCAAGGCACTCAGGTTGAGAGCCAGGAAGTCACCATACACAGCAGGGTAACAGCAGAGGTTGCCGACCTGCCAGGCCCCGGGGCTTTTTCCACTCAGATCGTGCGGGAAGCAGAGGTCCCGGCCTCCCAGATGCAGACACCTTCCTATGGATTCTCCCTGCTGACAGGGAGGGTCCTGGAGACGCCACTGCGGGCGCAGGTGCACCTGGTCTCCTCAGACCCCCCGCCGCCCGAGGGCTTCCAGGAGGCTGCCGAACAGGTGGCCCCGGGAGCTCTGCATCCCGACACCGGAGAGCCCTTTGAAATCATCTCTTCCAGCTCCATCCTCATGACTGGACCACCGGCGTCGGCCTGGGAAACGTACCCTGGTCCCCCGCGAGCCAACAGCTGTTCTGACGAGGAGCCCGCCGAGATCCTCGAATTCACCCCTGACGTTGGCCGGGACCAGGACAGTGCAGCCGCAGAGAAACCTGGGAGCCAGAGGCCCTCCGGCCGGTTCAGGTTCTGGCTTCCGAGCATCGGGTTCTCTCCCGCCGGCGAGGTACAAGGTGGTCCGGAGGAGGACAGACCCAGTCCTGCTCCACCTGCTCCAGTCCAAACCCAGCCCGAGGCCCACCCTGGGGCAGAGCTACCGAAGAAACCAGAGAAGGCTAGCTGGTTCCGATTTCCCAAGTTAGGATTCTCCTCCTCACCCAGCGGGAAGAGAGAGAGTGCTGGGGAGGACGAGGCAGGTCTGGCCGGGCCAAAGCTCCAGGAAGATGTGGTCACCTTTTTCGATGCCCGAGAAAGCTTCTCCGTGGAGGAGCCCGAGGGCCTGGAGCCTGCTGAGGCCTCCGGCTCGGGGTCCACAGCCCAGTGAGGCTGTGGGTGGTGCTCTCTGGGGCTGGGCCCATGCACGGAGTTGGAGAGCGAGGGTGTGGTCATGGCGAAGCCTCCCCAACCAGCCGACTCTGGCAGCCAGGGATGCCGGGACCTTGTGGGGCTCCTGGAGGTGCTGCTGCAGACGTCTTAGCTCATTCGCTTCTAGGAACCTGCCTTCACACCCCCAAAAGACTGCTGCTTGCGGACTGGGCTTCAGTGGCCCCTGCCCCGTGCTGCTTCCCAGCTGAGGGAGCTTCCCTGGCCTGCACTTTCCTGGGAACCCAGGTCCTGCACGCCGCCCAAGAACCCCCTAGCCCCTTTGTCGACACTCCCACCAAGCCCGGCTCTGGGGGCGGGGCTTCCTGTAACAGGCAGTTGTGCTGGGCGGGAGGGTGGTGGCTGGCCCCGAGCCTGTGGGCCTGGATCCCGTGGGGCATGAGGAAATTCTGTCAGCGTCGACACCCCTGCACCCCCACCCCTGGTGCACACACAGCCCCAAATGCTGCCCTTGCTGTCCCCACCAGGCAATAAAGGAGGTGGTGAACAGCAGTGCTGGCCAAGAGTGCTTTTGTCCCAGGAACCACCGCCCCTTGGCCCCCATGCAGTCCACTCCCAGGCTCTGTGGATGGCGGACTCAGGGCGAGTCTGGGAGCAGTTGTCCAGGGGCTGCTGTGTCCGTCCAGACCCCTGTGGTCCAGCACGTGGGGGACCCCGAGCAGGTGTGGGGGAGCATGGACATGCATACCCCCCTACCCCCAGCCAGACACCATGGAGAGAGGGCTCAGGCCTGAAGGGTGGGCGGGGCCCTTGGCCGGCTCAGAAGCTTCCCTCACCACAGCCGCCTCTTCCAAGCAGCCCACGGGAAGCAGGTCCAGGCGGGTGGTGAATGAGGGGCAAGGGGTTTCCTACAGTGGTCACGTCTCCCCTGGGCTAGTGGGCAGATGTGCTCTGAGGAGTCCGGCCCGTGGGCGCCCGGCCCACAGGCTCTGCCTTGCCGGGCTGCTGTTCCCGGGCTGGAGAGGCTTGGGGCTGGAGAGGGTGGGAGGGTAGGGTCCACCGGGAGCAGGACTTCAGGTCTGGAGGCGAGGCTGGGGGGTCCCTCCCCGCGCCACCGTGGGCATCCAAGTTAGGGGGCATGGAATATTCTGGAAAGTGAGCCAACACCAGGTCCCTGAGTGGCTCACGAGTGAAGGGGGCATCCAGTGGGGCCTTGGCTATGCGGTCCAGCCTCCAGTTTCCCTGCCTCCCTGCCTGGCCACTGTGGGGCGCCCCCACCCCAGGCACGCTGGGGGTGCTGCCTGGCTTCAGGGGTTTTCATCCCTCTGGGAACCCTGAGTCGAGGCCCGAGATGCTGGGGCTTCTGTCTGGAAGCCGCAGGGGCCAACGCCCCTCCCCTCCCACCCCCACCCCGCCCCCAGTATCAGTTGTCTGCCCATGTAAGAAATCACCACACATCAGGGGCTGAAACGACACATTTATCACCCCTGATTCTGTGAGTCAGGAGCCCCTGCACAGCCCGGCCGGCCCCCGCAGGGCCGCAGGGCTGTGACCCAGGTGGCAGCAGCGGACCAGGCCCCTCCCTGGGCCTGACGGGAAGGAGCTGCTTCCAAGCTCACAGGGTGGGTGGCGCCTGATGACACAGCCTCTGGGTCCCACCCGGGCAGCACTTGGGGCCTGCCAGCCTGCCCGCAGGGGACACTCCTCGCTGTTGCCTCCTCGGGTCCCCTCCCTCTGTGCACTCTGTCAGTCACAGGCAAGGACAGCAGCGCTCACCGCCTCCACGGGGCAGGGCTCACGCAGGTTGGGTTCCAGGAGGTGTGGTGGGGCTGGGCCCTGGTGAGAGTCAGGGGCTCCCATGACACACGAGCGGCCTCCTCGCCCACCTGCAGTGTGGACACGGCCCCTGAAGGGTCAGGCTTGGACTCTGGCCCCGGCCAGATGCACACAGAGATGGGAAGGCGGATGTGCTCTGAAGGCCCCTCGTGTGGGTGGGATTTCAGCCTGGCGGGGGTCGTGCAGAGGCCTCCTGGAGGTCTCCTTGATGAGGGGGTGCATCTGGAGAGCGGGGGACATTGAACAGTTTGCTCCACTGCCCTGGGCCTTGGTGGTCTTGACCCTGACCATGGCTGGTGCGGAAGGAGCTGCCTGGAGTCCAGACAGGGGCCGGACCGGCAGGGAGGCCTCGAGGGGAGCAGTGCCCACCGGGACAGCGAGGTGGGGGGCCTCAGTCCTGCCACGTGCAGTCCTGGCCCTGTGCCTGCCCGTCCAGGCCCACGGCGTAGCGGGAGTTCCAGTCCCGCTCAAACAGCTGCCGCAGCTGCTCCTGCACAGGGGTGCGCCTGGGCTCGGGGGCGGGGGGCCTCTGGCTGACCACCAGGCCCACGCCCGAGGTGCTGCTGAAGTAATCTTCCGACCAGTTGGAGGTGCCTGGAGGTGCAAGACAGAGACGCTGGGTGCCTGGCCCGGTCCCGTGGGCACCTATGACGGCTGGTTGGTCGTGTGGTCCGCAGAACGGTGCTCAGACCCCATCCGTGGCCCCTCTGTCCTCTGGCCTAAAAGCGGTGCCCCTGCCGGTCCCTGGGCTGGTCCCTTCCCATGGGTCTGTGTGGCCTCTGAGCTCTCACTTGGGGCTGCTCCCGACACTCAAGGGCCCTCGGGCCACCCCTGGCATGGACCCCCACAGCTGCTTACCGATATAGGCCGCCCTGTCTGTGACCATGAACTTGCTGTGGTTCACCCTGCCGAACGGGATGTTGGAGTGGTTCCCCACAGGCACGATGAAGACTTTCTTTGGGGGCAGAGAGGAGGGGGCGTGTTACAGAGGAGAGGAGGGAGCCTCCCACCAGCTGGGTCCCGGGGTGGGGGCACTCACCACGTCCACGGAGATGCCGGCCGCGGGGTCGCTGAAGGCCTGCAGGGACCGTAGGTAGGGGAACATTCTGGGGTCCGTGTTGAGCCAGCAGCTGACCAGAAGGCGCACGTGCACACCCCTGCCAAAGGCCGCCTCCCGCAGCGCATTGTCCAGCACCGGCCAGTACCTGAGGCAGTGGAACAGGGTCCAGGCCCTGCCTGGGGTCCCCCAGGGCCCTGCCTGCAAGGTCTGGGCAGGAGGGAGAACAGGCCGCCCCCCAGGGCCCTGGGGCCCCTACCGGGCAGGGTGGGTGAAGCGGGTGGTGGGGAAGTAGTCCATCACGGAGGCGAAGATGAACTGCCGGGCCCCCCGCATCACTGCCAGCAACGCGTCCAGGTCCCGGGTGCGGCCGTAGGGGCAGAGTTCAGGTGGCGACGCCTGAGGAGCACAGCGGTCCCTGCAGGCATCGCCCCTGTTCCAAGCCTCTTAGCTCCCTGACCTGGGAGCCCTTGTGCACCCCCCCCCCCCCCGCCTCCAGCCTTTGGGATTCAGCGGGGAGACCGAGGCGCTGCCTGCAGAGGCAGGAGGGGGTGGGGCTGGTCCTGACCACCCCGAGGAAGGCAGACCCTGTGCCAGGCAAGGCTGCCCATCTGCTCCAGGCACCTGGGCCGAGTCCTGGCCCTGAACCCAGGTCTTGGCCCTAGTCTGGCAACGTGGCTGGAGGGCTGCACCCTGAGAGAAGGCGCCTGCTGGGGGCACGGTTGGCCCTCCCAGCTGCCTTCCTCCCCTGCAGGGTGACGAGATCGCACGCAGGGTGCACTGGCCTCACTCAGCCTCCCTGGCCCCAGTGGAGCCCCTCACCCCCACCTGGCACTGCCCTTGGAGGCCCCCCCCGGCTGCCTGTCTCTCCTGTGGGCAGCGAGGGTTGCATCCTGGGTTGGAACTGGGCCTGCCTCCCCCGATCCCCCAACACCATGGCCATCCAGGGTGCTGGGCCCGGGCTGTCTCCCTGAGGACCCACAGGTGCTGTGGTGACTGCCAGGTGCCCTGTGGGCCCTGCCGGCGGCTCACCGAGAAGTAGGCTGTGGTGGGTACCCCGTCAAAGTGGGTGTAGAGGGGCTGGAAGCGGTTGATGTGGGACGAGAAGTTCTGAGGCCAGTGCTTGGGAAGTGCCGCCTGGGGCGCCCCCAGCACCCAGTAGGTCTGGAAGGTCTTCTCCAGGTCCCGGGCCAGGCGGCTGCAATTGTAGATGACTGCACCGAGCTCCTTCACCTGCGGGGACGGGCAGCGGTGCTGGCCGGAAGCGCAGGCGGGTGTGGCCCAGGCGCGCCCACACCCAGTGGCTGGTCCTCAGCAGCACCGACCGTGGGAGCCCCTAACAGGCAGGCGCGGGGCCTCTGTGGAGCGTGTCCCTTCCACGTTGCATGTCGCTCCCGAGGGTCCGAGAGTGAATGTCCACCACAACAACGTGGTGGACGAGGAGGAAAGGAAATACCGCTCTTCCCTTCACGGTCAGCGTTAGCGCTGGCCGGGACCCGGCCACTCTGCCTCAGTGGGTGACCGTGTGATGCAGCCCCACAGCGTGAGCTCAGTGGCGGGGGGCGCCCTGTGACTCACAGAAGCAGCTCACTCAGGCCGTGCTGGGACAACACTGTGGCTGTGTCTGTCACCCAGGCTTCCACCTGGTGGCTGCAGGGGACCCCAGGCCAAGCCCCAGAGTGTGGGGCGGGGGCGTGCTCCAGGAGGGGCCTCCCCTGCCGGGCTGCGGGGCTCACCTGGGTCAGGGACCGCCAGTCCATGTTGGCACTGCCCAGGTAGACGTGCAGCCCATCCACGACCCAGAACTTGGAGTGCAGAACGCCACCGGTGAGCCGCCCCATGGGCACCTGGCGCACCTGTGCACCTGGCCAGGGTCCGGGGCAGGGGACAAGGTGAACCAGATTCCTGGGGAGCCTCAGCTCCTCTCCCCTCACACAACCATCTGCTAGGTTGGGGCCGCTTTAAAGATGGGGAAACTGAGGCATGGGCTGGCTCCGGAGCCACCTCCTGGCACCTATGCCAACTGCCTTGTGCTGCCCCCCACAGGCCACCCTGTGCTGCGCCCCATGGATGGTACTCTGGCTCTTTGTAGCCCAGCCCCGTGGTGCTGCCAGGAAGCATTCGTGACCCGAGCCCCAGCCCCACTGGAGTCCCGGTGGTCTTCCTGGCTCCCAGAAGCAGCTCCAATGTCCTCGTCCCTGTCCCTGATGCCAGCAAGCTGGCCCACGCCCACCCCTGGTGCAGGAGGGGCGGGCAGGCACCCACCTCGGGCTGCCAAGGCCTTGAGGTCAGTGGAGTTCCTGGCCAGTGTCGGGTAGCTGGTGGCCACAGCCAGGGAAACATTCCTGTCCAGGACCTGTTGCAGCTTCTGCAGAAGGGCCTCTCCCTGTGAGCCCAGATTGGCAGTGAGCGGCAGCCCCAGGCGGGCCCTCTGCTGCCCCCACTATGAAGGTCCCACCCTGACCGCCCCCAGCTCAGAGGTAGAGTGATGGGCAGCCCTGCTCACTGGGAGGAGGGGCAGGGGCTGGGGACGCACCAGCTGGGCAGAGGTGTCGTTGACGCCAATGTCGGGGCCCGTGAGAGACCAGTAGTAGGAGGCGATGTGGACACTCTCCTGGGCGGCATCCAGTAGCCGCAGCCAGGCCTGGGCCAGGGGCCGGGCAGATGGGCTGCCGGCCGCAAAGGGCAGGTCCTGGGGGATGCTCTCCACGAGGAACAGCCTGGGACGGTGCCAGTGGGGCCCGAGTGTGAGGCCACCAGCCTGCCTCCCCCCACCTGCTCCATCAGCATCCACGCAGCCAAACCAGGGGGGCTGCTGCTGACGAGGCCCCAGGGCGGGGCCCAGCCAGGGGTGCTGGGGGTGCCCAGCCCACAGTGGGGGGTGACAGCTGGCAGCCGGCCAGGGAGGGGCCTAAGCAGGGCAGATGGGGGCCCAGGCCCCAACCCGATCTGAGCCATTGCCCGGGGAGCCCATGGGGCGGGTATGGAGGCTCTCGGAGATGGCTGGGGCTGGGTTAGGCAGGCCCCGTTCCACACACGGGGGCAGACACAGCTCCTGGGGCTGGGCTGTGAGGGTGTCACACCTCAGCCCAGGTGGGGCTGCGTCCACCTACCCTGTCCCAGCCCCCAGGTGGTCCTTGTGTGGACTGCAAAGAGCACCCCGAGACCACCCCATCCAGTCTGGAACACTCACTCCGGGCTCCCCGCCTCCCTCCCTGGAGCCTGCATCTTCGGAGAAGAGCTGGCAGAGGGGATTCCAGGGTAGGGGGCAGGGGTGCCAGGACACCGCAGCCCAGGGCTGAGACCTGCACCCCCGCCCCCCGCAGACCCCGCAGGCTCACTCACTGACAGGAGTCTGGCCCCTGGTCCTCCCCTCCAGGAGCCTCCCAGGCCAGGGACTTGGCAGGCTGCCGCTGGCCCCAGGTGGGCATGGGGGGCACTTGCCACAGGAGGTAGATGAGAGCCACACCACTGAGCCACAGCATGGCCAGTGTTCCCAGGACCTGCAACTGGAGAAGGTATCAGCAAGGGGTCCCCCACTCCCTGGGAGGGCGAGGCCTGCCACTGGGGTGAGGCCACATGGGCAGGGGTGGGGAGGAGGGCGCTGAGCAGGGCCTGAGCCCACTGTGTTGGTGAGGTCAGGTGGCCACTGGCTGTCCTCCCAGGTCCCGCCCGACAGAAGCGTGTGGTTCAGTGCTGGGCAGTCTCCGGCTGGGGTGCCCCCAGAGGGTTCCTCACAGCTCTGCCCATGGGCCCTGTGAGGCCGCCCCACCCCTTCCCCCAGCCCCAGGCCTACCATGCCCAGCTCTCTGCTCCGTGGGCTGGGAGGCAGCGTGGGGCGGGGCCATGCAGGGGCCAGCAACGCTCTCCGTGGAGGGCTCAGCACCTGCGCAGAGTGGCCCCATGTCACCTGCAGCCCTGGCCGCAGACAGCTGGGTGCTGGGGACACCCCCGGCTGCGGGCACCCAGCAGACACCTGCCCAAGCCCCTGGGGCCTCCCACTCCTGCTCAGGGTCCCACTAGTGTAGGTCACCACGCTGCCCCAGCCACAGCCTCTAACCGGTGGAGGTGGACCCTGAGGTGGAGGAACCCGGGCTGTTTGCTAGTGTGTGTGAGTCTGCGAGTCTCTGCACATGTTTCTGCATCTGTCCGTGTGTCTGTGTGTCCGTGTGCAGGACCGGCTGTGTGTCCCCCTCTCTCAGTCCCCTCTCGCGGGCGTCGGGCAGCAGAATCTCAGTTCCTTGTTCCGACCACAACCGCTGAGAATGTGAGAGTTGGTTCTGCTTTCGAGCTCTGCTCTCATTACAGGCCTATAAATAGCCACTTTCCTTCCCACCGACCCCCAGGCCCCCCACCCGGGAGCTGCCTCCGTCCTTGTCCTGCTGGGAAGGCACCACGTGGAGAGGGGGAGGGACCCGGCGTGGGCTGAGCCAGGGCCCCACTGTGCTCTCGGGGGGCTGTGGGCTGAAGCAGGACCCTCGATGCTCCTGGGGCCTGGGGCTGAGACCAGGAGCGCCAGCTCCACCTCAGGCCTCTGGGGGTGCTCTGGGGCTGCCCCCACGGGACACCTGCCCCGCCTCAGCACAGGGCAAAGCAGCCACAGGGGCAGGACCCGGGGTCTGTGCCTGCCCCGAGCCAGAGCATTCTGGGGCGGCAACCAGAGCGAGAGAGGGGCCCTGCTAGGGTCCCCAAGGGCTGGCACCCTCCGTCTAGGAAGTTCCCCCAGAGGGGAGTCAGGGTCTGGCCGCAACGAGCTCAGGCCGGCCAGCCCCTCCCAGGGAGGGTGGGGGCACAGCACGGGGCTGCCTCGACCCGGCCTCTCAGGACAGGACAGGTCGTCAGAGTGACAGGGCGGGGGTGGAGAGGGCACGGGGGGACAACCTTAGGAGGCTCCCGACCCCCCACCGCACACCATACGTACTGCCAGCAGACAGGCGGGTCGGGGCTCAGCCTGTCTGGGGTCTGGAGCTGCCTGAGGCACCGCCCGCTGCTGCCTGCCCCCACCCCTGCACATACTGTCTCCGCTCAGGGCCACTGGGAACTCTGCAGGAACGGGGTGGGGGGGCACTGGCCACCAGGGCAGCGGAGGCACCTGAAGCCCACCATGCTCCCTGCATCCCCGGAGACCCTGTGTGTCCCTCGGGTGGGCTGCTGTTAGGAGAGGGCGACCCATTAGTGCTGGTGCTGGGACTGTGATGGACCCAGAGACCCCCCTCCCTGGGGACAGCCGGCCCCTAAGCCCTGTGTGGGGGCCATGGGCCCCACAGGCGCCAGAGGTCTCCGCTGAAGGCGCAGGACACCCGCCCTTAGGGTGTGGGGCCTGGCTGGGGGGGTCCCGGGCTGGGACAGGCCCACTGGGGACCCTGGGGACCCTGGGGAGGGGCGGGCGGTGTGCAGGCCCAGCCGTGTCTCTGGGACCCTCTGGCCCTGGCCCTGGCTCCGAAGCACTCACCTCTGGGGGTCCTGCTTTGACACCCATCTTGGCTCCAGCCCGACTGCAGCCCTCAGCTCTCTGGGCTGGCTCTCCGCTGCCTCCAGCCCGCCCACCTGCCTCCCGTCGGCAGCTGCTTCCCCTTTGGTTACTTCCTCTTAGTCCTGAGAACCTCCCTCACTCCCAGCAGATGACCTCTGGAGCAGGGTCAACCAGTTCAAGGGTGGGGCTGAAAACTTCCACTCCGGAGAAAAACTACTCTTCCCTCCACCGCCCAAGGTGGACGCATTCCAGGCATGGACCTGTGTGTCAGTAGGGTTAACGCAAACCACAGGGACCCAAGGAACTGGGGCTCAGGTACCAGTGCTCAGTTCTCTCTCATACCAACTAGGGTCAGGGGCTGATGGTCTAGAGATGGTGTTGGCCCCACGGCTGTGGGAGCTAGGTCCCTCCAGCTCTCAGCTGTTCCCAAGGGTTGGCCTGCAGCCTCATGGCCCCATAATGGCTACTTGAGCTCAGCCATCACCTCTGTGTTCCTAGCAGAACACAAAGGCTATCCCAGGGACTTCCGGGAAGTCTCCCTGGGCATGTTTCATGACCTAAAACTTGGTCACAAAAAAGTTTTAAAATAGCCCTGGCTGGTGTAGCTCAGTGGGCCTGAGTGTGGGCCTGCGAACCAGAGGATCACGGTTCGATTCCCAGTCAGGACACATGCCTGGGTTGCAGGCCAGTTCCCAGCAGGAGACCTACGAGACGCAACCATACATTGATATTTTTCTCTCTCTCTCCTTTCCTTCCTCTCTACAGATAAATAAATAAAATCTTAACAAATTTTTTTTAAGTTTAAAAATAAAAATAAAACTTAGTCACATGACTGCATCTAGCTGCAAGGGATGCTAGGAAATGGAAGCAGGTAGAAACTCCATCCTGGAGAGAGCAGGGGGTTGCTCGTTGGCCTGTCTGACAAGGCAGGCCTGGCTAGAAGTTGCCAGTTCTTACCCAGCAAGGGGCGCTGCCTCCCCCTACCCTCTCCGGTGGGGGCTCCCTGAACACGCAACCCCGTGGCCCTGCAGACTTCACCTTCAGAATAGCCCTCACTTCGAATAAGGCTGGGCCTCTGCCCCAGCTCCCCCTTGTAAGCTCCCACTCAGGGCAGGGGCGGCAGTGGGCCTAGTCTAGGGTGCTAGCCTTAGGGTGGCCACCTGCCTGCCGTTCAAAGGTCAGTGTCAACAGGGGGTTCAGGGGCCAGGGTGGGTGGCCTGGGAAGGGACTGAGGAATGGTGGCCCCCAGGTCTCTTCATTTGCTTCCTGGACCCGCTGCCTGGTCCAGCCTTGGGGTCACCTCCAGGACCCAGCCTGGGTGGCCTCTGCTCCCTGGCTGGGCAGCTGGACGCCTGCCCCAGTCCTCTTTGTTGGCAGGTGTGCAGTCCTCACCCTCCGCGGTGACACCAGCACATGTCCAAATGGCCACTCAGAGTTCCCTGGCTGCACGCCAGCCTGACACCTGGGTGGCGCCAGGCACCTCGAGGTCGCGGGCCAGTGAACTGACCGTGAGGGGCGCCTAGTGCGCCGGCCGGTCCAGGGAGGCGCTGCTGTGCCTTCGGCCCATTTTTAAATCGAGTCACTGAGTTTTTAAAAATAGATTTGGAGGATTTAGTTAATATTCCAAACCATGAGTTTTAGGGTTAGCACCACGCCCTCTCACTTTGCTTCCCCTTTCTCCCTGATGGTCTGAGGATGTTCTCAGACCTGCAGAAAGTGGGGGGACAGTCCCAGGAGCACCATGCGTTCGCCACTTAGGTCCCCCTGCGGACGCCCACGCCGGCTTCCTCGCTGTCTTTGCTAACACATTGTAAAGGAGGGTACAAATGACATTCCGCTCCAAACAGCTTTAGTTTGCACCCTAAACACACACTCCTCCTACCAAATGACAATGCAGTGGTCACTCCTGACCAAGTCAATTACTCCTGAATTTTATCGAATTCTCGCAACACTATTATTGTTGTTATTTTATGCCCATAAGTTACTCACCTGCCCCAGCTGTGTGGCTCAGTGGATTGAGCTCCGGCCTAGGAAGCAAAAAGTCATTGGTTCAATTCCCAGTCAGGGCACATGTCTGGGTTGCAGGCCAGGCCCCCAGTAGGGGGCACACGGGAGATGAGAGGCAACCACACACTGATGTTTCTCTTCTTCTCTTCCTCCCTCCCTTCCCTTCTCTCTAAAAATAAATAAATAAAATCTTTTAAAAAATAAGTTACACACTTTATAATTATTTTATCTGGTCAGGGTATATTTAGAATTACCCACTTTCACCAATTTACTCACATTTTTTTGTATTATTTCAGCCCCTTCCTCTGTGACCACTGTCCCCTTCCTAGAATACATCCTTTAGAACCAACCAGAACACTAGTCTCGCTGGGTACAGAATCCTTGATCACCCATTGTTTGCCTTGAGAGGGGTCAATGGCCAGCTGTCAGCCATGTGAAAATGTCTCTAACTGCATCAGTGAGGGTCACGTTTTGGGGTCCAGTGCTCGACTGGCAAGGTCTCTGCTGGAGCCCTGAGGTCTTCAGGCCCCGCTGCTGCTGTCGAGGGATCTGCCACCATCGCTGTGCAGGGACGCCGTCCTTCCTCCGTGGCGTCTGACTCGTCCTGTCTGTATCTGCCATCCTTCTGCACTGCTGAAGGAACTGGGTGTCGCTCCATGTTTTAAACGCTCCTTGGCACACGTGGAGCTCTCCCCACACCTGTGGGGGCGTGTTCCAGCCTGCGGGGCCTGTGCCGAGCACTGGGGGGCTTACACACAAGAATTTATTGGCTCAGTTCTGGAGGCCAGAAGGCCCAGCTGGGTGCTCCTCGGAGGGCCGTGAGGGGTCTGCTCCCAGCCTCCCTGCTAGTGGCTGGTGCCCCAGGCATCTCTGTGTCTGTGATCGAAGCCACCCTTTCTGGGAGGACACCAGGCATCCTGTATCATCGGTCTGCACTGATGACCTCCTCATCACTCCATCACGGGTGACGTCCTTATTCTCAAGTAAGGTCACATTCAAAGGACGGGGCACTTGGACTTCGACACCTCTTTTGTGGGGGACACAACCCAACCTAGAGCGCTCGTCTGTCCCAGTTCTGCCCCCAGTCCCGCCCCCAGTCCCCTGCGCCTGCCCCCGTGGCCTGTTTCCGGGGCCCTGTGCACTGCACTCCGCGCCCTTGCCCCTCATCTTCCCCGCAGTTGGTCAGTCCTCCATCCAGCCGCGCCCAATCTACTCCCTAACTCTCCTACTGAGATTTGTTTTCCAAATTTTATTCCCAGTCACTGTAGTTTTCAGTGTGATGCTTTTCCACCCTAACCAACCACATTTTATTTTTTTGCCTTTTCGCCACCTCTTCGACTTCAGTTCCACTTGTGCTGTGCTGGGGTTGCCCGAGGTGCGTTCCAGACCTCTGGCGGCGGCTCCCGTCGGCCGAGTCGGCCCACGAACTGCTGGCGAGAGGCCTTTCTCTGGAGGTGACTTGTACTTGCTCCTGCAGGGACCCGGGGCCACCGCCACCCAGGAGCTGCGTGGCATGCAGGTGCAGAGCCCATCATGAGAGAGACCCCGGGCGCAGGTCCCTGCCCGCGTGGAGGGAGGCGGGAGGCAGAGCCGAGCAGCGTGGGAAGAGGAAGTGGGCGAGACTTCCCACAGCTGGTGCAGGGCACCCCAAGCTGCCAACCTGAGAAGGGCCGCGTACTTGGCCACAGGTGAAGATACAGACCCCGTGTGCGCTGCTGCTGAACAGGCATGGGAAGGAAGAAGGGAAGAGGGGAAAGCAACTCATAAAAGTAAAATAGTGAGTAATAAACAACAGCAGTCACTAGCGAAACAGAAATGAATGATACGGAAAACCCACAACCCAAAGTCGGGTCTATGGAGAGTGCAATGAAGGGACCAGGCGAGACCTGGCGGCGGCGGGGGGGGGCGGGGGGCAGGTGCTCCAAGGCGGCCTGGTGTTTTGAGGCCCAGGAGGCCAGCAGCACAGGCAGCACCGACGTTCGGTGTCCTCCATCACCTGAGACACACAGGGGTGGGGTGGGGCAGAGACTTCCGTGTGTGCTCCGTAGCTGCTTACACGTCGCATGCCTGTGTAACCACCACTGAGACCCACGTGGGGGACAGTCCCTCAACCACCCTCAGTCCCTATCTTCCTCCAAGAGGGAACCAAGATGGCAACCTCTGTTGCCACACTTAGCACAAGAACTTGGGCGTTGGCGATGCCCGCACTCAAGTGTGCAGAGCCCGTGTTCCTTCTGATGGCTTTGTGCTCCCAGGGCACGGACGTGCCAGAAGGGACACCCCATTTGTGGGGGCTGTGCAGGCACTGCTAGCAGGGTGTGTGGCAGGGCAGCTCTGGGCCCCCTGTATGTGGCCTCCGTGGCCAAGTGTGCGCCGTCCTGGGTTGGACAGAGTGGGGCCGTCGGTTGGCTCCAGCAAACGCCACTCGACTCGCCAGCTGGGTGGGCACTTGGGCTGCAGCTGGGTGCCTCATGGTGCTGCCACACCTTCTCGACGACGCAGGCACATCATCACGGCCACTCGGATAACCCGCAGTCAACGGCCCGCTCAAGTCCTTTGTCTATTTTTCCACTGGTTGTCTCTCTTTTTCTGGCTTGATACAAATTCTTTATTGGCTCTAAGAATAGTTAACATCTTTCCTTTTCACGTCTTAAAGGTGTCAGAGAGGGAGTCCCAGCAGGGAGCAACCGTCTCCTGAAGGTCACCCCTGGGGAGCCCGCAGCCCAGCCGCTCAGACCAGTGAGGGGAACAGAGCCCGTGAGAGGACTAGACCTGGCACGGGCACCGCTGAGATACAAGTGACCCATGCTCTGCTGACCGAGTGACCTAGTGAACAGGTGCTGGTGGTGGCTGGCCTGGTGCCCCCCCCCCATGCTGGACACTTGTCCCTCTGGCTTCTAGGTTATCCCTGGGGCTGAACGGCGGCCATGATTGGCCTTGGGAGGGAAGATGCAGGCTGTGGGCACCAGGTGTGGGGATGCAGGCACCATGGGTGGTCAGAGCCCTCTCCACGGCCACCCAGGGGGAGGAGCTGGCTGGGCACGGAGCCAAAGACTGTCCCACACAGCGCACCTCTCCGGTGCCCTCAGAGGGTGCAGCCTGAACGCAAACATCTGGGAAGTCCACTTTGCTTTCTCACCTAGGCTGCCACCTGGTGGCGACATCTGTGCACTGCAGCATCCCCCGGGTCTGGGTCAAAACCAAGTTTCCAGGCCAGGAAAGGGGGCCCCTTGGATTACAACACCCCACCAGCCAAATGTCATCAGTGAGAAACAAGGCCAAGGCGCCACCACCAGGATGTTGCCACGTGATAGAATGATTTATTAGAACAAGTTCCATGACAAATCATATAAAATAACCATTTTCTCAAAGACACCGACAGGCCACCTGAGGACAAGCACAGAGGAGCCTCCATGGAGCCAGACAGATAAGTTACTGCCCCCAGGCCCGGGGCTGCAGGGGCACGGGCTGATGGAGAGGACGGTGCAGCGATCCCAGGGGTCGGGGTGTGTGAAGGGAGGTGTGTGAAGGTGTGTCAGCTCTGCAGACAGAGCCGTGACTGTGCTGGGGCGGTGGGGCGGGCCACGTGGGGCGGGGCCAGGACTAGCACCGCCTCCAAGTGGCTGCCACTCCCACAGGTAAACATCCGTGGGCGGGGCTGCGCCTGGGCGCCAATGTAAACACAGAGCCAGCCCCCCACCCCCGTGCGTGTGGCCCCCTCCCTCAGTCCCTCCTGCGGTCGACACACAGACACCAGTCGGGTGCGCGGGGGCCACAGCACTGTGCTGAGGGGACGCCCCACCCCCCCACGGCTCTTTGGCTTAGAGGCTCCAGAAACTCGGGCCCCCAGGAGGGGCCGCCTGGCACATTCCCGCTGACAGAATCCTGAGAAATGACACACTGCTTCTAGGGCCTGTCCCTACCCCTCACCCATGGGAAGGGGCGCCTGAAGATGCCCCATCTGCCCAGAGTCCAGAACAGGGCAGCGTGTTCCTTCGGGAGCCTGGCTGCAGCCACTTTGGTCTGGCATGCACCTCCACCTGGCCCAGAACTACCGGAAGCCAAGTGCAGGGCCCAGTGCTGTCTTGGGACAGGCCTTGCACACCACACAGATGTGCCTGGGACGGCAGTGAGCAGGCACGGGGCACACCCAGCCCCTCCCTGCAGCAGCCTGCATGCTCGGTGGGTTTGCAGGCGTGTTGGCACCAAAGGCTGGAGGTGCTGGTCCCCACCCTGCCCATACCCTCGAGTCCTGGACGTCGAGCCCGCCCAGCTCCCTGTTTGGCACTCAGTGACCCCACGGGCAGCCCCTGCCTCTGCCTGGCCGGCCAGCACACAAGGACGGGACAGGCAAGCACGAGCCCTGGCCCACGAAGCAGGGAGGCTGCTGAAACCGAACAAACGACTCTTTCCTTGAAAGCTAAAGATGAAAGTGACAGCAATGCAGAGGGTGTGGGGACAGGCCTGTGGCGCAGCCCTTGGCAGTGGCCACAGCAGAAGCTGGGCCAGGGGGCCGGCGGGGCAGGGGCTGGGCAATCCTGGGGAGTGCTGGCTGGGAGCCGAGAGGGGGCTGGATGCGGCACCCGCCGTGGGGTTATGGCACGTGTGGGGGTCTTCGTGATGAACCGGCCGCCGCCGGGAGGGGTGGAGGCAGCAGGAGGGGAGAGTGGGAAGCACCCACCAGGTGCCCACACACAGAGGCCGCCCCAATCTGCCCCCTAGATCAGGAACCTCTCAGAGTCCGGCAGGAAGTCGGGCAAGAAGGAAGGGTCCGGGAGGCTGGGGGACCCGCAGGTGGCCCTCTGCGGGAAGCTCCTCAGGGACAGGGCTGAAGGTGGTGAGGACAAGCTCTGGACAGTCGGCCGGCCCTTCCCAGGCTGGGCAGAGCCAGCAGAGCCCCTGTTTGCAGTCAGCAGGTCCAGGTTCCCACTGGGGTCCACAATGGCGTTGATGACTGAGGGGTGGGGCGGAGGGTGAGGTGTAGGGAGGACCCGCCCCAGCCCTACACCCCCAGGCTATTCCACAGAGTCCTCAACCCCCAGCCCCAGGCCGGAGCATCAGTGGGGCCCCAGGGCATGGGCCCCACCCACCTTCCAGCTGCTTCTGCACTCGCCTCAGTTCCTTCAGGATGGAGCTGATCTCCTGGAAGCCGAGGGAAGGAGTCTGATGGCACGGAGGGAGCCTGGCTACCGAGGGGCCACCTCTCCCTGGGGCTCGGGCCAGCACTCCCACCCCCTCCCTGCAGCCAAGTGGGCTGGGGGACTCCGGGTTTGGGTGGCGCCTGCCTGTCCCCAGCCAGCCAGCCTCACCTTGTTGGAAGTCTTTAGGATGGGCACCTCATTCTCAGAGTTGATTCTGGCTTCCAAGTCCTCCCATGCACGCCCTGAGTTCTGGAAGAGGATCCTGCCAAGCGGGGGGAGGGACAGGAGGGGGCGCAGGCAGAAGACGGTGATGTGGAGCCAAGACCCCCACCCCCAACCACCCCTGCTATGCCCCAGGGTAGTCTGAGGCTTGGGCAGGACCGAGGCCGGCCGAGTCCGGTTACACCTAGCCGGGGCAGAGCTGAGAAGGACTGAGGGGGAGGGAGTGGGGGTGAGGTGGGGGCTCTGGCTCCCTGGGCATGCATGTGCACGTGTGTCCTTGGACTGTGGGCCTTGAAGGACACCAGCCCCGCCCAGTCCTGGCTCACTGGCAGGTGTTCCTGTCTGAGTGGAGTCCTGCTGGGAATGCCAGCCCCTCCCCTTCCAGCCAGGGCTCCCAGAGCTGGCAGCGCTTCGGGGATGGGAGGATGGGGGCACTCACTTCATCTTCTCCGCAAGGTGCTCCGTGTCCTCCCGGATGGCCTGGGACAGCCGGGACACAGGGTTCAGCATCAGGTTATCGAAGATCACCTGCCAAGGCCAGGCATCAGCACAGGGCCCAGGTGTCCCCGCCAAGCCTGCTCCCTCGGCACATCTGCCCCTATACCGCCCAGGCCCAGAGGGGACCCCTGTGTGTGCAGCCATGTCCGGGGAGGGGTGCCTGCCTCCTCGCGGTTCCGAGGCCTAGTCTTATTGGCCAGGGGGTCCTCCCGGCGGTCATTCATGTTCTGGTCCAAGTCCCGGGAGCTCAGGGCACCAGGCGGCACCTTCTGGAAGTTGAGGCTTGCCTCTGGGATGCGCTGCACCAGCTGCGTGTTGCGGGGGGCAGGTGGGTCAGCCCAGCAGGGGGGCCTGAGAGAAGGTGGGGACCGTGGCACCTCCCGCTAGGACAGCAGATGGACAGAGTGGACCCCAGCCCATCTGCCCCCTGGACGCCCAACCCCCGACAGAGGCAGGTCCCGGACCCCGTACTCCCGGAGCAGCTGGTGGCCTCAGAGGGAAGCCAGGCCTCATGAAGCCCATGGTCCCCACGGCCTCAGCAGAGGGCCCGGCTCACCTCCTCTCGGGCAGAGATGGTGGAGGCTGGCACGTTGTTGAGGGAGGGGCTGCGGGCAGGCCCGGGGGAGACCAGCACATCCCCGTCCCCGGCCACGTCATGGATCTCCCGAGCCAGGATGGCCACGTCCTTCACCAGCGTCTGGCTCAGTCTGCGGCCGGCAGGTGGGAAGGCCGGAGCTGTGGGCACCTCCCAGGCACCTCCCAGCTGGGGGCAGGGGCCGGCACACATCCCTCCCCAGGGAGACAAGTTCTCCCAGGAGGCAGCCATTGGAGGCCCCTGCTCTGCCAGCAGGGAAACTGAGGCCAGGTCGAAACTGGGCAGAGGGAACGGCAGGACAACCCCGAGAGGCCAGCTTCCTCCCCATGGCCAAGGGCAGCCAAGGTGGGCCCCGCCCCCAGTGCTGGCCCGGCCCCGCCCCCTCCCCATGGGCAACACGAGTTTCCCCGACCAGCCCCCAGGCCACTGGGAAGAAGGCAGAGGCCGGGACAGGCACAGCTCCCTGTGCCCCGCTGTCTGCAGCCTCCAGCCTCCTCCCAGCCCTGGGAGCTCCCTGGGCCACAACCAGCATGTTCCACAGCCCTGGGGCTCTCAGCTCAGATGTGGGACAGAAGTCCCTCCTCACTGTCCACCACCATGACCCTGATGGTGCCCCCCAAGGACGGGGCCTCCAGGCCCACCAGGCACCAGCACTCTGTCCTCAGCTGTGCCAGCCAGCCCTCAGGCCCATCCACTCCTGGGGGCGCCTGCAGTCCCTGCCCGGCAGGGCTGCCCTGGCTCTGCCCCCACAGGGCTGCCCTCGGCCCCTGGACATGGCCGGGGGCCTCCCACTGGGCCCCCCCATCCCACATTGAAGAGCCACAGGCCCGACACTTGGGGACAAACTGGCCCGTGCCTCATGCTTGTCCCTTTGCTGCCTCTGGCCCACACCCAGGGGGCTGTGGTGGGAGTGGGAGGTCTGGGTGCAGAGGCCTCAGGAAGCTGGGGACCGCCCCCCACTCACGCCCAGGTACAGGCGTCCTTCCAGGCCGAGTGCTGCTGCCTCCTGTTGCACCCAGCTGCCCAGCCCCCCACAGTTCACTCCCACGCCCCTCAGCCATCCGTAGCACTCTCACTGCCAATGGCCTTGGTCGCCATCCTGGTCCCGGTGACACCCATGGCTCCAAACCCCACACGGGCCCTACTCCTGGGAGCTGCCTGCCTCTGGTTGCCTCCTTCAGGCCAAGGTCAGCATCTTCAACACCAACACTCACCACCTACCCAGTCCCAGGGCTTCTCCCATCCCCCCAGCAGGGACCCCTACTCAGGGAGGACCCTCCTGCACCCCCTCCCACCTCTGCACCCCATCCCCCCAGCACCTGGCCTGGAGGTGGACCCTTCCACTCAATGACCACACCAGGGAGCACACCTTTAATAACCATGGACTGAGTGCTGGTGTGTGAACCAAAGGGTCACTGGTTCGATTCCCAGTCAGGGCACATGCCTGGGTTGTACGCCAGGTCCCCAGTAGGGGGCGCACGAGAGGCAACCACACATTGATGTTTCTCTCCCTCTCTTTCTCCCTCCCTTCCCCTAAGAAGCAATTAGGTAAAATCTTTAAAAAATGGTTTTTAAACAGCAACCTTGCTGGAGGCCTTCCAAGTAGCAGAGGTCCCCTGCTCTCCCAGGAACATCAGCGCCCCTCCACCCCTCATCTGCATGAAGCTCGTCCACGAAGCCCATTTGGGAAAAGTGCCCTGGGACCTGGCCCTGCCCTCCCCATCGGTGCGCCCAACCCAGGGCAGCCCCAGTGGGGCCCACCTGGCCGACCGCCCACCTGGCAATCTCCGCGATCTCCGCCGTCTGCACAACGAGACCATAGGGGTCTGGCCCCTCCTCCTCCTCGTCATCGGTGTCCCGGAGGCCAGGGCCTCGGGGCCGGGCCCGGCTGCAGCTGCTGGCCCTCGGGGTCTGTGTGGCTGCCGAGGCGCGGGAACGCGTGTGCTTAGGGGAGCCGTGGTGGGGGCCACACTCCTCCTCGGAGGTGGACGTGCAGTCGGAGCCTTGCTGCCGGCGGCGCATGCCTGGGGGTGGGGGACGCGGTTCCAGAAGCAAGAACAGCAGAGTGGCACTCAGCTCCCTGGGGCGCCCCTGGTCCCCTCCCGACAGGGCCCCGGGCTGCAGGGGGCTGCACAGAAGCCGGCACCCCAGCGCCCAGGAGCTCTTGGCTCAAGCGCCAGCAGCAGCGAAGCTCCAGGGTCCACCAGGCCGCTCCTGAGGCCTGTGCAGGGTTGGGAGGCGGGTGTCTCCACAGGCCGGGGCCTTGTCCATCGGGTGGGACCAGTATCTTGGCAACAGAAAAGTGGGGCCCAAACCCCAAATGGGGGAGCCTCCCCACATGGGAGGGCTGAGTATGGCCAGCCTGTGGGCAGGGCTTGAGCTCACCCTCACAGCACCTGCCTGGTCTCCACGCCTGACTCCCAGCCTGGCCCTGAGCGCCCCCCAATGGCTGCAATACGGGAGGGATGGGGGCAGCTGTGTCCCCAGCCACCAACCTGCCCCTCTTCCCATGAACCCTTCAGCTCAGCACTGGCTTTGGAAGGAGGCTTCCAGGCTGGGATCAGCGTGGGGGCGGGAGAGGGTGAGTGTGGGTCCTCACCCAGCAGGGTGAGCCAGCTCAGTGAACACGAGTGCCTGGCCACCCTGGGCAGGAGGCCAGCTGCGGTGGCCACCGCAGCCCATCCTGCCCTGCTGCATGCTTGGCTGCAGGTAACACACGTGGGGTGGGGGGACGGACAGAGCTGGCCCCCGGCCATAGGCTCACAGGACGGAGCTGCACAACCACAGTGGGCAGGTAGGGCACCCCCCCCCACCCGGCTCCTGGGCCCCAGGGATGGCTTGGCCTGCACGCCTCACACACCATCAGGGTCCCAGCCCTCAGGGAGCAGGGGGCAGGCCCACCCAGGGAACAGAAGAAGCCCTCATACTAGGACAGCCTGAGGACCGTGGGAGGCTGTGGCCTGTGCACATCTGTGGCAACCGGCCCGCCCACAGCCCAGCCTGCGACCCCTGAAGCTGCAGACCCACTGCCCACCCACTCCCCCACTCACTGGGTGAGGAGTACCGGGCGCTGCCTGGGCGGGCCCTGCTGAAGGGCTGGCGGGGGGCCGTGGCCGGGGTGGGGGTCTTCCGTGCAGCAGCCTGAGCCTCAGCCCTGGTGGGCTTGCGGCCAGCGCAGGACCACTCAACGCTGCGGCCAGAGGAGCCGGGGCGGGCGGGCGCCGCCTCAGAATCGCCAGGCCCTGTAAAGGAGCCTGCCCGCTTCCGGGGCATGGCCAGGATGTCCAGGCGCGACAGCTTCTTGGCCTGCTCGGACGCCGGACGCCCCACCGGCTCAGGGTTAGCTGGGGGTCCCCGTTCGCTGTCCATGGCCTCCGTGTCTGAGGCATCCCCAAGCCTGGCCCGCCTCAGCCGGGAGGCCCGCGTGGGCCTGGGGGTGGACAGGCTGTTGGAGCGGGTCAGCGCCTGCTGCACCTTCTGGGCGCTGGCCGACACGCGGCTCTGCTCTTCCCGGGCAGCTGGGGATGGTGGGGGCGCTGTGGGTTTCCGGCGAGACCCCAGCCGCCCCATCCCAGTGGCTGAGTGGCTCTCGTGGTCAGAGGTGACCGTGTCTGAGCCAGGTGGGTGGGCAAGACCGGAGCCTCGTTCCTCGTCAGGCCAGTCGAGGGAGCCCTGGCCGCGGCGCACAGCCAGGCACCGTGTGGGCTCTCCCCGGCCCCCGTCTGTCGGGCCCACTGGGTGGCGCTGCTTTTCCGAGAGCCGCTCCCTCGGGCCGCCCAGGGCCGCGCCACCCAGGTCCTGCACTGCTGGCGGGGGTGGTGTCCTCTCCTTCTGCAGCCCGGCAAGCTGGCAGCTCACTGGGCTGGCCCCGTTCTTGCCACTGAGCAGGCTGACCGTGCTGGCGCTGTCCACATCCGAGTCCCCAGACAGGGAGTCCTCTGGCGGCCCCCGGGCCTCGGCCGCAGACGGGGAGAGCAGGCGTGCCTCCAGGGCTGCCAGAGCTGTCTCCGTCTCCTTCAGGATCAGCTGGGTGTCCTGGGGGGGCAGGGCTGCACGCGAGGCCCGGGCTGCGGCCAGGTCCCGCAGCAGGGGGTGGCTGGAGATGCTCGGGAGCTGGCCGGGTGCCGGGGGGCCACTGGCCGGCTCCTTGGTGAAGCTCTCCTGCCGGATGAAGGAGTCAGCCTCCTTGGCCTGGGCGGGGCCCTCAGGCCCTGGGGACGGCCGTGTCTGCAGCTGGATGGCCCTCCTGCCGCTGGTGCTCGTGGGGACGTTGTCCCTCAACAGGGGGCTGGGCTGGGCTGCGGGCCCTCGGCCCTCGACTTCCTGCGGAGCTGCAGACGTTCTCGGGGGAAAGGCAGCTGCCCCATCCTGGTCCCCGGTGGGGCCGGACTTGGGGGCCAGCTCCCCAGCATCCCTCAATGAGCGCAGGCCCCTCAGCCACGTCAGCCCCTCCGGGGGGCCCCTGCCGGGCTCCGGGCCTCGCCCCCCGTCAGACCCGCTGGCGTCGCTGAGGCTGTCAGGCTCCAAGTCCTCCTGGTTCAAGAGGTGGCTGGCCAGCTCGCCATCTGGCTCTGGGGGCCCTGGCCCACTCCTCCGGGCGGCCTCGGGGCCGGCAGGGCCGTCTGCCCGGTCACTGGGCAGCTGTGGGAGCAGCCGCCGCTGGCGCGCAGGCAGGGCGTACTCGAGGTCCCCTGCTCTGTGCCCAGGGCCGTCCTCTGTGAAGACAAGGGCAGCCTGTCCAAGTGGCCACCAGCCGGCAGGCACAGGAGGCTGACCCTGCTCCAGGTGTGGCTGCCTGACCAGGTGTGAGCCCACCACCCTGCCCATGGTCTGCAACCTGGGGCCACCCTGGCCAACAACCCCTGCTCCTTGCCACAGCCCTGGGGCAATTTACCTGCCAGGCCTGGGTCTGAGTAGCTGTCAGCCAGACTTGCCCAGCGGGATGCCCACTTCTGGCCGCCAGGAGAGCCCGGCACTGGAAGGCCCTGCAGGGAGGAGGCAGGAGGGGGAGGCAGGAGGGGACGTCACAGGAGGCCCACCCCACACCCAGCCCACACACCGGCGCCAGGAAGCCCCCGTACCTCACTGGGGCTTATGGGACCCCAGCAAGGGGTCCATCTATACCTGAGCCGTTTCTGTGGCTCTGGGGTGAGCAGCAGCAGCTCAGCCCAGCCTTGCCCACGGGCAGCGAACACCGGCGCCCAGCGTGTCTCAAGGCCTTGGGTCCTGCTGAGCCCTCCACACACAGCCAGCTGCCTGTGTCCGGCCCAGCCTTGTGCTGGGTCGGGGCCCAACTCCAGGCAGAAGCAGGGCCTCTGGGTGAGAGTGGAGGGGACCCCGTGATGGGCTGGGAGGCGCTGGTGGGCACTGAGGGGGGGCAGTGTACCTGGAGCTCTGCCTGGGCTGCCACACCCAGGGGCCGAGATGCAGACGACTCATCTGTGTCCCCTCTGATGACGGGGCGAAACACGGCTGAGGAAGCCCTAGAGAGTTCGGGGGACTCGAACACACCAAACACCTGCCAGGAGGGATGGTGCCCACAGGTCAGAGCCCCCGCCCCCTCAGACCCACCCCGCCCGGCCTCGGGGCACAGGGGCCACGGCACCTCATCGATCATCCTACGGGCCTCCTCCACCTCCCGGTCCTGCGCCTCGGTCTCGATGGTGTACGTGCCCGCGTCGCTGAGGCTGTCGTCCTCCTCCTGCTTGCGGGCCTTGGTCAGCTGGGGGTCCGTGGGGGGTGCCGGCGGGGGGGAGGGGGCCACGGGACTGGCCCCACGGGGCGTCAGGGGGGCGGGCAGTGTGGGGGGCACCTTCTCGAGGCCAGGCCTCCTGGCTGGGGAGCCCTCCCGCAGGCACTGGGCCATGAAGTCCTGGGCCAGGCGGGACCGGCGCCCCACGCTGCCGAAGGGGCGGGTGGAGGCCCGCGTGGGGGGTGAGGGGCCACCGGGCCGCTCCTCCGTCTTCTCCCGCTTAAGCGAGCTGGCCCGCTGTGGCCCGGAGCTGCTGCCCGCGCCCCGGGCTGGGGCGCCTGTGCGGTCCTTGTCAGCCGGCCCGGGGCCTCGGCGCCTGTCGGCCTTGGGGTCCCCAGGCGGGGCGTGCGTGAAGGACTGGGAGCGCCTCTTGCGGGGCGTGTCCTCATCAAAGAACTCGATGACGAAGGCCTGCTGGTTGTGGAGCAGGTCCTGGGGGTCCCGCCTGATCTGCCTCTGCAGCCGCACCTGCTCCCCATTCTCCACAGGGGCCCCAGAGGACGTGGTCCCCGCCGCTGCCGCCGCCACGGCCTTGGCCACCGGGTTCTCCGAGTCACTCTGAGTGCCATCCTCGTGCTTGTGGCCTGGGGGTGGGGACCCAAACTCGTCAGGCCGAGGGGGGCCAACACACACAGCCGCAGCGCACACAGAGCCCAGCACGCAGGACTGAGACCGGCGCCAGCAGCAGCTTCTCAGGGGCAGGTGGGTCTTGAGCAGTGAACCGAAAGACCGAAGCCCATCACGCTCACTGGGGTTCCTGGGGGAGGGCCGTGCGGCCAGCCTGCGGGGCGCTCACCTTTCAGGGTGCGGGTGTGGATAGGCAGGTCGCTCTTGGTGCTGTGGTGGTCATCCCCGGGGCCTGCCCGGCGCAGCAGGCTGGGGTCGTTCTGCACCAGCCAGTCGGCCACCTTGGTCTCTGCGGAGACCACCTCCACGGGCGCGGCCTTGCCAGGGGGCTGCCGCTGGCGCAGGGAGAACTTAGTGACATGGTCCTTGATCTTCACCTTGCCAGGGCTGCCGTCATCAAACTCGATGGTGAAGGAAGCGTGGCTCTGCACCACGGGCGCCACCCCGCCCCGCTCCACGTCCTTGGTGGGCGCCTCGGGGACCGGCGCTTCGGGGGGCCGCGGTGGCTGCAGAGCCTCCTTCGTGGGGATCTCGAAGTAGCTGGGCTCCCGGCGGAAGGAGAAGCCCTGAGGCTCTGTGGGGGCCCGGAAGCTGGCCGTCGTCCCTGTGAGGTCCCCGTCCTGGGGTGCCAGCTCCTTGGGTCGTTCTGGGAGGTGGGGGGGACAGGTCCTCAGGTGGGGATGAGGAGCACCCTCCCCCACCCACCTCCACTGAGACCACCTGCCCTGTCTGCCCAGCACAGGCAGCTCCAGGACAGGCCACCCCTGGACGGGTGGGCCTTGGGGCCTACCCGGGTATGTCCCCTCCTGGTGCTGGTCCTCAGGCGGGTTGCCACCGTCATCCTCTCCCCACCAGGAGGGCTGCCCGTAGAGGGGTGTTCGGTAGGCCACCATCTCTGTGGAGAGAGCATGGGACTCCGGGTCACCATGGCCCCAACCCAGACAGCAGGGGAGACCCAGAGCTACAGGGGAATGGGGTCTGGGGGGGACCTGGCGTCAGCCGAGGTCCCGAGTTGTGTCCACACTGATGACCCAGACTTCCCTCCCCTGTCCCCACCGAGGCCTCCCTGTCAGGTGGCTGCTGGGGGGAAACACTATCCTAGTGCTCACCCTGGGGCTGATCCCTTCAGGGCTGGCCCGGGGCCTTTGCCTCCAGAGCCTGCTGGACTGTGAGCCCCGAGCCAGAGCCCCCTCTCTCCAGGGCTCTGCCAGGGTTCAGGCCACTCACAGGTGATCCTGGAGGCTGAGAACCACCTGTCTGACTGGACCACACTGGATGCTGGGTGCAAAGGTGGGGTGTGCACAGGCGGGTCTGAGTACATGGGTGCAGGAATGCAGGTACACTGGGTGGGTGTGTCTGCCAGCTCCAGGTGTGCGGGGCTGGGTGTGTGCATGGGCACCTGAGCTGGTGTATGAGCAGGCTGTTCTGTGGCTGCTAGGGATTGTGAACCCACGAGACTGAGGGGGTACAAGGGGTTGTGTGGGGGCAAGAGGCCTACTCCCGGGGGAGGTGAATCAAGGGGGGCCTGTGGGGAGGTGTGTGTGAACCCCCAGCCCTGTGGAAGTGCCACTGTACCTGCTCCTGGCCTCCGGTCCCGCTCCGGCCTGGGGTTCGTGGACTCACAGTAAGGGGTGGGCTCCGGCAGCCCCTCGCCCCTCCTGGGGGCTGTGCCCCCGATGCTCACCTGCAGCTGGCTGGTGTACTTCTCGTGCTGTGGGTGGCGGGCGGGAGTGAGGGGCTGCCGGCCACCCTGGGAGGACACCCCCACCCAGGGCAGGCAGCCTGAGACCCAGACCAGGTAGGACCCTCAGGACCGCAGAGCTCCCAGGAGGGAGTTGGGCTTGCTGGTGTGGAGGAGGGCGTGGGCAGCAACATCGGAAGGAAGGGGCTACCCCAGGCCCCTCAGAGGGGGCAGGACGGGCCCAGGGTACAGGGTCAGGGGCTCAGAGGCTGTGTGGGCGGAGGGGTGGGCTGAGAAGATTGCAGGTGCGTGTGTTCATATGTGCCCATGTTTGTGCACAGGTGCATCTACGCGTACACGTGTGTGCGTGCCGCTGTGGGTACGTGTCTGTGCTAGCCAGGGCCTTGCCTGGCTGGGGAGCTCCCCCAGTGGTCAGAGCCGGCCTCACACTGGCTTCGCCCTCATGGGCTGGGGCTCATTCGGGAAAGGAGCAGAGGCCGGTCTCCGCCCCCCAACATAGGGCTCCTGGGTGGAACTCTGGGCAGGGGCTCCCAGGTGTGGGCTCCGTGATGCCCCACTTGCTGCTGCCCCGGCTGGGGCTCTCAAACCAGACTGCCAGCCTCACATACCCCCTCCTGCCTATTCCTGGCCACCCACCCAGTGGCCCCATCAGGGTCCTCCGGTACAGAAGCCGCAGGGCAAAGCCTGGCGGGCTCTGACCACGCCCACCGGCCACACCCACTTTGGTGGCCACACCAGCCTGCGGGGCATAGCGGCCCCTGGCTTGCCAGACTGGGAGGTCCTGCAGAGCAGGCCAGGCTGGCTCAGGCAGCACAGCCAGGCCAAGGCTGCCAGAGACCTGAGAGTGCAGGCCAGGGCGGGGAGGGCTGTGGGGCCAGAGGGATGGTGGCCGCCTGGCGGGGGCTCCTCACGGGGCAGCACTGGCACTGACCCTGAGTGCCTCCTCGGGGAGTCGGTGCTGCACGCGCTCCAGCACGTACATGTTGGAATGTGGCGGCCAGTTAAGGAGAGCAGGGTAGGGGTGGACAGCAGCCTCGGGCACAGGGGACACAAGGGTCTCTCCCAGGCGAGGCGTCTCCCAGGGGGACGTGCACAGGGACGGTGCTGTCCCCCAAGTGTACACGCCTGCAAGCACGCACCGCCACCCACACGCCTGGATGTGTCCTCGCTACCCCTGCCAGGTGGGGTGGGGGGCAGAGGCCCTCCAGGTCACAGCACGAATATACCCAGGGCTCAGGGCGCCCCCTCCACCCACCACTCAGCCCAGGGCATGGCAGGCAGGCCAGACAGAGCCCCAGGGGCTATGCCACCACCCAGCTGCCACAGACCACCTGCCAGCCCTGGCCACCAGAGACCCCGGGGTAGGGAGGGCCCCAGCCAGCCTGCTAGCCAGCTGAGGACAGCACTCTCTCCTGTCGGGCACGCAGCCCCATCAGCCCCCAGGCCACTCGGGACTCCAGGTCCCAGGGAGGGCTGGCTTGTTCCCTCACTGAGCTGTGTGGCTCAGGCCAGCGGGTGGGCCGCAGGTGCTGAGCAGCGCCTGCGCTTGGGGGCTGGGCGGCAGAGACTGGAGTCGGGGTTCATCCTTGCTGCCCTCCAACCCCGTGACTGCCGGGGCCCCAGCCGCTCCCAGTGGGGACGAGGGCAGCCTTGGGGGCAGAGGGCGAAGGCAGAGGAGGATGAGCCAGGGGGGAAAAGGATATCGTAGCCGAAGCGGACGACATCGTTGAGCTTCAGCGTGACGTACTTCTGGTCCGGGATGCGCACCTCGTTCACGAAGGTCTGCAGAGGAGGCGGGCCGAGCTCAGCAACGGTGGCGGGCCCTGTCCCTCCACACACGTGTGCCCTGCCCCGGGCCCAGAAGGGACAGGTGGGGCTGAAGGACTGCGGTGGGGTCGAAGGGCCGGCCTCACCCAGTGCCCAGGAACTGAGGGAGCCCCTTAAGCAGAAAATCCTTGGACCTCGTTGTGAAAGAGACCCTTTCTCCTGTCCACAGGGACTCGTGCTGGCCCACACAGCCCCCGTGGCCAAGGCTGGTCAGGCTGTGCCCGCCGTCTGCTATGCCCCCCACACTGGCACGCACAGCGTCAGAAAGCCAGTCCCTGAAAACTCTCTTCCCTCCATAGGGAGCCACAGAGCACCACCCTGCACCCAGGTGAGTGCAGGACCTGGCAAGTCTGAGTGTTTCCAGGACAAGCCAAGGAGCCCCCAGCATGGCATCCGTGCCGGGGTCTGGTGAAAGGCCCGAGGGACGCGCAGGACTCCTCACAGGACAGAGGGTCTCAAGCCCAGAGGGAGGGCGGCTCCCAGGCAGGTGTCCAGGCAGGACCTGCCACCGAGGGTGGCAGCTGTGACCCGAGAGGCATCACAGCAGGCCTGGGAAAAGGCTGCAACCAGGGTGAGCGCCGTTCTGGACACACTCGTGGCAAGCAGGGGTCCTCGGGCCGGAGCAGACCGCAGGCCTGGCGCAGGGACAGCTGCAGGGTGCCACAAAGCTGCCATCCCTGCTGGCCTGGGCCTGGTATCAGATGGGCGGGCAGGGGCCCCCGGCTCTGTGGGCATTGCAGGCCTCCAAGGAGTCTGGCCCTGGGGTTTGGGGTGAGGAGCAGTGACTGGGCCGGTGCTGGTCCTTGAAGCCCCCTCACTTAGGTGGCAAGTGACAGCCTCCTTGCAGCCCACTTCACGGGGAGAGGGGCTCCGGGGCAGACCCCCGGGGCAGCTGTAGAGGGAGGGCCAGAGGGAGGCCCCCGCCCTGGGGCCCCGGCTCAGGGTGGGACCAGAGGAATTCCAAGGGCCCTCCTTGGACCCAGCGAAAGTGCACAGAGGCCAGTGGCCTTGTTTCCTTACTGAAGCCGAGGTCAGCGCAGCACCGATGATGGGCACTGGGCCCCGCAGGGCCCCGCAGAGCCCCTGCCTGCCCCTGCCTGCCCCAGCCTGCCCCCGCCCTTCCTGCCCCATTCCTACCCAGAGCCCGGGCTCCTCTTGCTTGACCCCGACCCAGCCCTGGCAGCCAGGGACTTCCTCCTGGTCGCCTCCCTGTCCCCAATACCCCAGCTCACAAGAGGCCACATCCTCTCAGGAGAGGGTACCCTAGCCCAGTCCATCCATCGCAGGAGCCCCATTTCCCAGCTTGCAGCTGGTCTCAGTGCCCCCATTCCCACCTGAGGGGCTGGCCCCTCCCCAGTGGGGGTCTTCCTGGGGAAGCCCTGTGGTCTTCACACCTGGAGGTGGCTGCGTGCCCACCTGGGGACAGGCCCTGGAGGGGCCGGTGGGCCACGGCTGAGATGTGTGGTCTTGGAGAGAGTGGGGCCCCAGAGAGACCGCAGGGTGAGGCCAGCACAGAGGGCGGGGCACGGAGAGAGGTGGGGCGCACTCACCCCATTCAAGCTGCCCAGGTCCTTCACCCAGTGCTCGTCCCGGTCCTGGTCATAGTTGATGACGGCATGCTGCTTGTCCACACTGCGAGACTGGGGGGGCGGGGGGGCGGCACGGGTGCCTCTCAGGTGGCCTTCCCAGGAAGGGGGTCCCCCACCAGAACACCAACACCACCCTGGGCACAGAGGCCATGAGCTCCCATGCACACGCTCACACATCTAGTGGGTGTGTGTCCCACAGAGCTGGGCCGGGCAGGGCCCCTCCCATCCCGGAGGCTGCTCCTGGCTTGGCCTTGGGAGGGGCTGGGAACCCGCCTGTCACCTGGGAGCGATGTTCACACCCCAGGGCAGGCGGGGCCGCCAGGCAGGTTGGTTGGGCAGCCCAGCTGCGGATCAAAGGGCTGGGGCACAGGGAGCGGCCTCCCCGCCTCCTGGCCCACCCAGCCAGCCCCACGGGGGCCCACACAACCTTTCCAAGTGATGGGCGCATGTGCACTCTCGTGGGTGATGTGTCTCAGACCCTACCAACTCCATGCTCACGCACAGGACTCACACACATCCTGAACACACCTGCCACCCTGCTCACATGCACAAATGCACAGAGGCACCTGCTAACACTGCCCAGCCACCTGTTTGCCCAGACCCCACCCCAGGGACACCTCCAACTCCCACACTTGGACAAGCTGGAGGGCCGCAGCTAAGCCTCCCTAGCCTCCACCACCAGGGCTCAGGGACAGAGGGTCAGGGTCCTGGGGTGACTTCTGCTCACCCAGGCACTGCCAGGCCTTACCTGGCCGAGAGGCCAGTGGTCTCAGCAAGGAGCTGCCTGTCCCCAGGCCACGCCACTCAGACGCTGGAGTCCCAGTGTCTGGGGTGGCAACCACATCCCACCACCTGAGTCCCGATGCACCACAGCACGAGGCTTAGTTCTCACAGGTGTGCATGCCCGGACCCGTCCTCCCTGGGTGGCCAGCTACCCACTCAGAGACGGCGTCTCTTATCTGCTCCACCTCCCCAGCCCCTTGGGCACGGGCCTGCAAGAGCCAGTTTCTGGGGAGGCCCCAGCACCCTCCCAAGGGCTGGAAGCCCCCTGAGTAGGGTGTCCTTCCTCTCCCAGAGACTGGTGAAGGGCCCGGGGAGGTGGCAAGGTGGCGGCCGGCAGACACAGGCTCTGGCCCAGCCCCACCCCCACCCAAGGTCACACAGCCTGGCAGGGGCGCCGGGCCCGCCCTGGAAAGCCCAGCGGGCCCAGCTGAGGCCGTGGCCCTGGGCCTCCGCACCAGTTCTGGACTCAGAGGCCCCCCAGGTGGTGGTGCAACCCACAGCAATGGCAGAGGGAAGCCTGGGGGTGGCCCGGGGAGGGAGAGGAGCAAGTACGGCCAGGCCGGCCAGGCTCCCAGGACACACAGGCCCCCCTGGGCCACCCCCCAGAATTGCGCACCTGAGCCCAGGGCCACTCCTGGAGCCCATCTGCTGGCCTCCCAAAGCAGCGGGTCTGTGGCGACCCTGTCCCCCAGGCCTCACCTCTGCCCCCGTCCCGAATTCCTGCTCTAAGTAGGCGCCCAGGGCTGGGCAGCTCCTGAGCCCTGGAGGCCAAGCGCCGCCTCCTTTTCCGCAGGACTCCTTGTTCCGTGCTTCTGCTGGTCGCTGGGTGCTCACCTCCCCCAGAAGCCGGCCCTCATGACCCTCCCACTGGCCTTGGCCTGGGCCTCCCCAACCCAGTGTGTCTGTGACCCTGCACCCTCCCCCGGGACCTCATTCCCAGCCAGTGGGGTAGGACAAGAGCTTCACTGGACCCAGCCGTGGGTGAATCTGACCAGAACCAGTACCTCTTGGGGTCACCCCACCTTGAGCCGGGAAACTGCTCCTCTGGGAAGCCCCAGAGTCAGGCACCAGGGGCCTTGAGTCCAGTCTAGTGGCCAGAGGACGGGCTCACCTCTTCCCGGGTGCAGGCCAGCTGCCTGCCTCAGCCCTGCGGGGCACACAGATGCCACTGGGCCAAAGGGACCCACTGTGTCAGGAAAGCAAGCCCTGAGGCCTGGGGGCTGGGCCCTGCCCTCTCTGGGACGTTGGCAGAGAAGGGGCACCCAGAGGGTGGGTGGGCTGAGGGGCTGTGCGTCTCTCAGAGCCAGGACCAGGTGGGAGGCGGGCGGCCTGCAGTGAACAGAGATGGGGACTCTGTCCCCCGGCACGGAGGCCCCTGGAGGGGACTCTGGGCGCCCTCTCCAGCCTGGGCAAAGGCCCTTCCTCCCCAGGCCAAAGTCGACTGGCCCCCAGGCGGCTCACGCCCTGCCCGGCCATACCCTACTCTTCCTCACGGCCCCCAGACCTCCCACCTTCCTCCAGAAACATCGCCAGCCCAGCTCCCGTTGCCCAGGCACCAGTGCCCCCCGTCCTCCTCCTCCCCTGGACACTCGGTTATCCCTGAAGCCACCTCTGTCCTGTCCTCCCAGCCCCTACCTGGCCCTGCCTGCCACTCTACTGAAACTGCCTGAGGGCAAAGGTCAAGTCTTGTCCCAAGAGCCACAGGCCCCTGAGGCCTCTCCAGGCCCCCTTGTCCACACGGGGCCCCAGCCAGCCTGCTGCCTCTGCAGGCTTGGGAGGTTCCAGGCCCACAGCTGAGCCTGGGTCCCTGCCAGGACCCACCACTCTCCCCCCACTCACCTCCCTTCTCCCAGCAAGATGCCCCACCCTGCCCACACCACCCACCCACCCACCCACCTTGGACTGGGCACAGCCCACCCCCCCAGTTCGTACCCAAAGCCGGGGCACCCTGTCCACTCCTGGCCAGGGCTTTGTCCCCACGGCCAGCTCCCGCCCAGCCCCACCCCAGACCTCGGGAGCACCTGGGCTCCCAGGGAAAGTGCAGGAAGCGGCCCCACTGCTGACCCTCCCTCCAGCCCCGGGCTCTGAGGCTGGCAGCCCCTGGGCCTGGGGCCCGTGCATGACATGACCAGCCGCGCAGGGAGGGCCTGTGGCGCTGGGAGAGGAGCAGCTGTGAAACCAGGCCTTACACTCCCAACATGTGGGTTTTTTTTTCAAAAAGGTCTGTCTGTACTCACTTTAAAACGGAAAAAAGATGTGCTTCCAAAATCCTGGTCTGCTGCCCAACGTGGGGGGAGCCCCGCCCAGGCCGCAGTGGCCAGCAGCAGCCCAGGGCTCGGCACGCCCTCCTGCCAGCTCAGCCGGCACAGCCCAGCCGCTGACCGACCATGGAGCTCACTGGGTCCCGGCCACCTGGGCAGCACCACTTCCAGGTAGGGCGTGAGCAAGCAGGGGCCCAGAGGACGCCCCACCACACACACACACACACACACACACGCAGGGCCACACGCACATGCAACCACGTGTGTGCGTGTGTGCATACCCAGTGTGTGTCTGCACACCTTGCACGTGCAGACCTGTGTGTTTGGAGCCAGCAGTGGGGAGGGCGGCAGGAGGAACCTCCAAGGCCCCTCTGTACCTGCAGGCAACCTCGCCCAGGGCCCCAACAGGCCCGGTCAGGGCTGCAGGAAGCCCATTCAGTCCACCAGGCCAGCAGAGAAAAGGACACCCAGGTGAGGGCAGACCCCACAGCATCAGCCCCCACCCCCGCCCCCAATCCTGCCCCTCCTGCTCCCAAACAGTTAGACACATGAGCCCCACGGAGGCCAAACTTGGACTCTGAATTCCTGACCAGAGAGGAAGTTCTGATTGCCGAGGGCCCTGTGCCCAGCTGACTGCCAGGCGTCAGCGTCTCGGGCCTGAGAAACCACCCCCTCCCTGGGCACCTTGAAGAGGCACCAGCTCCTGGGCCGGCCGGACAGCCAGATGCCCAGCCCGGGGGGCACCTCCCACACAGCAAGGATGTGGGCAGGTCCCCTCTCCAACACCTTCCACAGGTGCCCCCGCCATGCCTTGGGAACCTGTGGGAAGCCGGAGCATCTGGGGCACCCACTGGGGCCTGCACACACCCACTTGAGGCCGCAGGGCCCACTGTGGGCCCAGGTGGCCAAGGCAGCCTCCTCAGCTGGTGTCCGGCCGCAAACGGGTGGCCCCAGCCCTGCCCTCTGGGCCCGGGAGGTGCCGTGCTCACCTGCAGCATGAGCTCACACTCATCGCGCCCCACGAAGATGAGTTCCCGCGGCAGCCGGTGGCGGGTGCCGCTGCTGCTCACCAGGAACCAGGAGGTGACGCTCATCTTGGCGCCGGGGAGGCCCTGCAGGCCTGCGGGTGAAGGGGCTGTCAGAGCGGACGACCCTGCCTGGCGGCCCCTTGAGGTCCCAGCACCTTCCCCACCCCACCCCTGCAGCACCTCCCAGAAACATGGGGCTCCAGACACACCCGGCCACCGTCCTTCCTGAGTGTGTCTGTCCTACGTGGGCCCCTCCAGCGCTAAGGCATCCAGGTCCCCCAATGCCCTGGGTCCCCACAGCCCCTTCTCCTCTCTTGGGTGTAGGAGGGGTAGAGTCTGTGGGGCCAGCGACCACAGCACCTGTGTATGGGCCTGCCTGCATCCCTGCGACCTGACTGGGGGCAGCTCCAACAGCCAGTGTCCCCACAGGGCCAGGCCCACGGCACATGGGCCCCGGACACACACTCGGAGCCAGAGGCTCTGCTGCCCCAGCTGGACAGTCCGGGACAGCCCTGGGCACAGGGGCTGGGGGGCAGCTGGAGATGGGTGCCCCTGGTCCACCAATACTCCCCCGTGGAGAGGAGACCGGATGTTCCTCCACAGCGGCTGTGACCATCCTGCCGAGGCCCCCAGGCCAGGGCAGCAGCAGCAGCCACGGCCTCAGACAGCCTCTCCGGTGCCCAGGAGGGAAGCCCCACTTTGGTGCCCAAGGCCCTGGGGGCATCAGCAAAGGAGGACCTGAGGGCTGAGGTGGTCAGGACAGCCGGGGGCCACAGGGTGGCTTGAGGGACCCAGTGTGAGGCACCTGAACTACGACAAGGGCTGGTGTCACCTGAGACCAGGCCCTGTTGGCCACATGCTGTCACTGTGCACTTGTGATGGTGGCAGAGCTGTGTCACCACCCAGGTCCACCCAGGCTCCTGACGTGTGGACCTGCCTGTGTGACACCCTGTGCACAGGGTCCACCCTCACCCTGAGTACCACCCACAGGGATCCTGACCACTCCCCTCTGCCCACACACCACACACACTGCACACACACACACTACATATGCACACACAGGATCCACACACGGGGCACCCAGCACACACACTGCACACACCTGCGCAGTGTGCAGTGCACACCACACGCACATGAGGTGACGTGAGCTGTGCCCTGGGGCTTCCCTCAAAGGACCAGAAGGAGGAGTGACACGAACAGGGCCCCTCTAAGGGGGGTGGTCCAGAAGGCGACAATCTGAGCAGAAGTGGGCAGAAGGGGGTGTGTGAGTGTGGCAGGGGTCACTCTGAGCAAAGGGGGCAGCGAGGCCCAGACACCAGGCCCTCTAGCCCTGGGAGTCCATGGCTGGCCCTGGAGCCGGAGGGGTGTTCCTGGAGGCCCAGTCTGAGGGCAGGACCCCCGGGAGCCCGAGAGGCCAGCCCTGGGCTCCCACATCCTGACCAACTCCGTGTGCAGAACACGGAGGAGACTCATTGAGAGCTGAGCCAGAAACCAGGGGAGCGGTGGGTGCTGGTACCAGGTGGGGGTCTCCTGTGGCCCGCCCATCTGTGAGGGCCCATGTGACCATGCATCCCCTTGCATACCCTCATGTCACCTGGAGCAGGCAGGTGGGAAGAGAGAGAAAATTCCACCCCAGAAGAAGGCAGTTCTACCTGGTCAGAGTCCCTTCACCCTGGGCCCCCGCCCTTCCTCAGGTCCACTAGGGGTCTGACCCCGGAGAGGAGGGGCAGGCCCTTCCATGTCCCTGCTGCGCTCAGGGCCTCCACGGCCCCTCAGCAGGGGCCACAGGGCTCTCTCCTGGAAAGCCACCACCCCACCACTGTGTTTTCCAGCCCCATCCAGCCCCAGCCCCCTGACTCCTGGTCAGGGCCTGCACTTGGCCATCACCTGAGGCTACTCCCAACCAGGGGCATGCAGGGAGACCCCACCCAGAGCCTCAGGCAAAGGGCCAAACCCCTGGAGCCCGGTCACGCTGCCTGAAAGCCAGGACGCCCTGCCACTGCCAGCTGATCCTGAAAGGCCCATGCCTGGAAGCCATAGAGGCTCCCTGACAGCCGGCCGCGGGTCCAGGGCTGGGCAGCCATCGTTGCTAGGAGGGAGAATAATCAACACCCCAAACTTGTCCCTTCTCTCCCCAGCCACGAGAACCGTCCGCCAGGAGGTGGGAGCCGGTTCTGGAAGCCTCGAGATTGGGAAAGGGAAGGGATGGGAGCCGGGGCCGGCCGGGGCCGGGCGGGGCCAGGCGGGCGGCTGAGAGCAGACCGAACGGAGGCCGGGGACAGCGGAGACGGCGGCGGCGCAGGGAATCGGGAGACTGGGAGGAAGAGGAGGAACCCAGAGGGAGGGACCGCGGGAGTAAAGAGACCAGGCCGGGAGGCGGCCGGAGGCAGCGGGGCCGGAGGGGGAGGGAGCGCGCCTGCCCCTGAATCAGCGCTCGCCCGCCGGCCTCGGCCGAGCCGGAGTCCGGCCCGCGCCCCCTCCCAGGCCGCGTATACGCGCGCCCGGCGGCCCCGCCCAGCCTGGCGCAGACCTGGGCCGCCTCCGCAGCGCGGGGCTCGGCCTGGCCAGGTGCGCCGGTCGCCTGCCGCCCGGGGCCTTTGTCCGGCCCGGCAGGGACCCCGCTCCCTGCCTAGGCCCCCTGCCCGCGCGGCCCCGCAGGCGCACAGGTGCGGGCGACCGAGGCCCGGCCGCTGCGGGCGAGGACGGGCATCTTACCTGAGCCTCAGCTCCGGCCCTCCAGTCCGGCCACCGAGCGCTGGGCCGGGCCGCCGCCTAGGACCTGCCCGGCGCGGCCCGCACGCGCGCGGAGCCCCGGCCGAGCCCGGGGCAGAGCGGCGGCCTCCCGCGGCGGGTCCCTGACGTCTGCGGGCTCCCGCCCGCCCCGCCCTCGCGGTCGGGCCCGCCCCCGTCCCGCCCCGGGTCTGGCCCCGCCCCCGGAAATTCAGGTTAGGGCGGGCCGGGCGCCAGGTGAGCGCGGCCTCCGCCCCCGGCGCGGCAGCCAGCCCCTCGCTCGCGCCCGCAGACCAGCCTGCGCCCGCCCGTGGCGTGGCTGGGACCCGCCCCTACGCGCCGGCGGGACCCCTGGTGTCCAGCTGCCCCGCGTCCGGGCCCTGCGCCGTGCCCCTGGCCCCTAACCTTTGGTCCAGCCGCCCAAAGGAGGGTGAAGAGGAAAGGCGGCCGGACCCCTGGAGCTGCCCCGCCGCGACCCTTCCTCCCGCGCCATCCCGCCGGCCCCGGCGTCCCAGGCTGGACTTGGGGCTCAGAGCTGGGGATCTAGGGCAATGACATGGTCCTACCTTCGCGTCTCCGGTGGGCCCGACCCTGTCGAGGGGTGCAGTTGGTTGGGGGCCCGCAGGTGCTCGCCGCTCCCGGGGTGAGTCTGCCGGGCAGGCGCGGGGAGGGGGTGACCGCTGGGGGCGGGGCGGTGTGAGAGACGCCGGCCGAGGGACGCCCCGCCGGCGGGGGAGGCCTTGTGGAGTCCCGGGGGTGAGCGGCGAAGGTGGAAGGCCGGGTGCGGTGGGTGCTGGCCGGGGAGACCGGACGGCAGTCTCCGCCCTGCCGTGCACCCGGCCGGCCGCAGTGTCCCGGCCACACTCCACGATCCGCCGGGCGTCCCCGGCCGTGTCCTGGGACCAGGCCCTGGCCTGGGGGGAGCACCCTGGAGTGGGGATACCCACCTGCAGTGGGGAGGCTGGGAGAGGACATGCAGCGCGCCAGGCAGTGGGCGGGACTGATGGCAGGAACCCAGAGCGCTGGGGGCGCAGGGGTGGAGGTGGCGGGACGGGGAGGGGCCTGTACCAGGTGATCAAGGAGTTTGGACTTCATTCCAAGGACTGTGTGGCGCCTCCGGAGAGCTTGGAGACGGCCGAGGCCTGCTCGGGGCCTAGTCTGAGAGAGTTCTGGGAGCGCCGGTCCCGGGGAAATGCCAGGAGTCCAGCCAGAGGCCCTGGGCTGTGATGGGTGAGGCCAGGCCAGGGAAGGGGGTCGGGCCGGGTATTTCGGGCTGGGTATTGCTGGTTCACTCCCCAGGCCCGAGGACGGGGTCAGTGGCCCGCAGCCCCACCCTCCACCTCCACTGGCTTTCTGTGAGTGTGGCCTCTGGCCCAGAAGCTGGGGATTCCCCCCTCCCCCCTCCCCAGGCCCCATCCTCTGCCTTCTCAGGGCTTCCACCACCTGCTGACTTCTCTGACCCCTTCCCACGCCTAAAAAAGTCCTTTTTTCTCTTTGCATCTTTCACCAGCCAGGACCCAGCTTTCCTCCCAGGTGAGGGAGTGGTGAGGAAGGTACCTAGTGGCCACCTGCACCCCCTGCTGTCAGTGGGGGACAGACAGGCAGGTGTGCAGGGGTCAGGGGTTCCGATTTTGACTCGGAGGGATGGAGAGCCCTGAGGACTTTCTGTGATCTGCCCAGTAGCATTTGGGAGTCTGGCACAGAGCTAGGGGAGCAGGTATGGGTGGTACTTGGAGCCATGGTGGGGGGCGGGGGGTGGTAGACTGAGCCAGGAGCCTGCAGGGGAGACCAAGGAGGGCTGGGGCCACCCTGCCCCCCCAACTGATCCATATGTTGAATGCAACCCAATAAAGAAGGTACAGGGTGTTTTTAGGACCAGGTGAACCAAGCCTAAAATCAAAGCAGAAAATAATGGCGCAAGAATAAATAGTGCTGTACATCTACACCGATGCAAAATAATATTGGATGTAAACCGTAATTGAAAAACAAAAGGAACAAAAGGTAAATAAGTAGGCTGAAAGGACTCGAATAGACAGGCTTCCAGAGAAGGTTCGCAAATGGCCAGCAAGCACGTGGAAGGAGGTGCTCCCTCCGGAGTCAGCCGAGAGATTCCCCCCAGACCCCCCAGGATGGCCGCTGTCAGGAAAAAGAGGCAAAGAAAGCAGCACTGGAGCCCGTGGAGAAGAGGGAGCTAAACAGTATGGAGCTTCTTCAAAAGCAAAATGTAGAACTACCATGCAATCCAGACCCCCACTTGAGAGTATTTATCCCAAAGAACTGAAAGCAGGAGCGCCGAGGGTATTTGCACACCCACGTTCGCGGAGGCGGCAGTGCTCCCAGCGGCCGCCAGATGGCAGTAGCGTGTCCGCGCGGGACCACCGGGCTCTGCAGACCCCGCAGACGCGCCAGGCAACTGCAAGCGAGGCCGGATGACTGCCGCGTGGGCACGCCCCTGGGCTTGCACAGACCCGCCTCACCACCTAAGTGCGCCCACGCCTGCGCTGTCCCGTCGCAGCAGCGGCCTCTGCACGCCGTGCCTGGGCCTCGTTTCTCGTCTGCCCTTGGTTCTGCCTCAACTTCCTAAACCAGGAAGCCTTGTGAACCGTGACAAGCTTTGCTGTATCCCACAAGGGACACAGGAGGTGGCCGGGGGTCGCCTTGCAGAACGTGGCAGAGACTCCAGGGAGAGCCCAGCAGGTCCTGTGGGCCTGGGGCCCGAGGGCACTGGGTTTCGGGTCTTGAGGTGGGGTGTGCAGATGCCTCCTCCCAGGGGCAGGAGCGGAGTGGGGGGGGGGGGCGGAAGATCAGGAGAAGAGAAAAGCCGGGGGCGGGGTGGGCAGAGGCATCCCCACCCATCACCCTGTCCCCAGCCAACAGCCCTGCAGCCCTTTGAAGCCCTGGACTCAGCAGGTCCAGGCCAGCTGGGACTGGGACCACCTGCAGGACGTTGACCCTCATTTCCTCCGGCCTCCTCTTGGACCTCTGCCCTGCTGTCCAGGGCTGGGGCCAGGGTCTCCATTAGCACAGCGGCCCTGTCCCCCCAGGGCCGGGCTGTGGGACTCTGGCCATCCCTGCGCCTTCAGAGGTCTGCGTTTCCTCACCAGTTTCGCTTGGTGCATTAAACGCTCTGGCCACAGCCGAGCCCCGAGAGCGGGCCCTTGCTGCTCACAGGAGGGGAAGCCCTGTGCTGGCAGATGACACGCATGTGACACAAAGGTGACAGACACAGATCCAGCAGGTCCCAAGACTCAGGCCCAGGGACCAGTCCTTCCTTTTTACCTTCCCAGGGCTCTGTCCAGCCTTGCACACCAGCGCTGACCAGAAGCCAGAGGTCAGCTGCAGCCAGGGCAGGAGCAGGGCCCTAAGGACACCTCAGCTGTGCATGGCCGACTTCCCGCTGCAGGTCTAGGCCAAGGGTATGGACTGGGTCCCTGGACAGGGCACATACAAGAAGCACACAGTGATGCATCAATAGGTGGAACAGGAAACTGATGTCCCTCTTTATCTCCCTCTCTCAAAAATCAATCGATAAAAAGTTTTAAAAAGGTTACTTTTTTAAAAACTGCAAAACTCTAAGAGCTGGTTTGAAAAACAGCTACTAAAAGGCTCACGAGTGACGGAGGCAGCTGGGACGCAGGGCCGGGCTGCGCACGAGGGGCTGTGCTGACAGGAGCCTGCATTCGGCTCCTCAGGAGAATTTGCTGGCTTGGGTGGTGCTGGGCCTAGAGGCTCTCACAGGTCTGGGGGACAAGAGCAGGTGTCGAAGGCGCCCACGCACCTGTCTGCGCCTGTTTCCCCTGAGCTGCCAGCCACTTCTCAGCGGCGTGGGGTGAAGGTAAGACGCTGAGCCTAGAGTGGAGCTGAAAGGCTGGGCTGGCATGTCTGCTGACACCGGCTGGGGCTCTGGCACCAAGGAGAAGGGCCAGGGGGCAGCCTGGGCTCTTGGCCGAATGTCCCCCGAGGGGACAGTCATCGCAGCAGACCCTGCACTGTTTCCACGCGCCAGGCCCCACACTCCCCCAGCATGACCAGGCCAACCTGGAGATGGGGAATCACAACCAAGAAAGAAACACGAGAGAGAAATCAAAGCAGCACACTCACAGGTGGCCCCGATATTGAGGCCATCAGACATGGATTTTTAAATAATTATGATTAAACACGCCACAAGTAAGTGACAAGTTGGGGGATTTTAACAGAGGCCTAGAGTTTATGAAAAAGCCCAGTCCAATGGCCGCTGCAGGGACAGTGAGGATGCCAGGGCCGGGGCCTGACCTGGGTGGGTGGGACAGGGCAGCCGCAGTCGGGGGACGGGTTGGGGTAGAGGCAGAGGAGCCTTGCGGTACCCAGAACACCCCACTGCCCCCCTTACTGAGGGAGGGGCCCCGCACCTTCCTTGAGCCCCTTTAGGGGAACAGCAGCTCATTCACGCCCCCACCCACCCCAGGACCCTGGGTGAGCCAACCCTGGCCCGGCCTCCTTCCCCTCTTTGCTGGAACCCATCCTCTGGCTCCTGTCCCCACCGCCCCGAACACCAGCTGGCTCCCTGTGACCTTCAGGGTCAGGTCACAGCTGAGTTGGGTAGGGGACCCACCTGACCTAGGCCCTCGCCCTGGTCAGCGGTCTGGGGACAGGGCTGGAAGCTGGAGGCAGGTCCCACAGGGACCCAGCCCAGGTGGCTTGGGACCCCAGGAGGGGCAGGGCTCTCCTGGCCTCCAGAGAACAGCTGGTTCTGAGGCTGACTGTGCTCCGTCCCACCCGGAAAGGCAGGGCACTGACCCCCTGCACCCCCCCAACTGATAACAGGGGACAAGCCTGGAGCCCCCCACTCGTGCACACAGGCGACAGCAACACAGTCAGGGTGCATGTGGCAAAGAAGGGGCGGGAAGCTGCCCTCAGAGAGCAAAACCTCCGGACCCCGGACAAGCTGACAGACGCTGGTACGCACTGATGCTGAGAAAACCACCTTGTGGTCTGACGAGGAGAAAGACACGCAGAGTCGCCTTTCTTTTTTTATTCCAACAATGAGACTTTAGAAATGGAAAGTCTAGATGCATCTGATAAGGGGTTGATTTCCAAATATAAAAAGAACTACAACTCAACACCAGGAAGACAAACAAACCAGTTTAAAAATGGGCGAAGGACCTGAACAGACGCTTCTCCAAGGAGGGCCCAGAGACACATAAAAAGTCGCCCAACGTCACTGATCTTCAGGGCGACTCACACTAAAACCACAGAGAGGGATCACGTCGCGACGGCCGGAATGGCTACTATCAATACACCAGCAACCAGCAGTACTGATGAGACGTGGAGAAGAGGGGCCCTGGTGCACCGCTGGTGGGCACGTGGGCCGATGCAGCCACTGCGGAAAAGCGGTTATGGAGGCTCCTCAAAAATTATAAAAATGGCCCTGGCTGGTGTAGCTCAGTGGATTGGGCGCGGGCCTGCGAACCACACGATCGCGGTTCCATTCCCAGTCAGGGCACATGCCTGGGTTGCAGGCCAGTTCCCAGTAGGGGACTCACGGGAGGCAACTATACATTGATGTTTCTCTTTCTCTCTCTCCTTCCCTTCCCCTCTAAAGATAAATAAATGAAATAAAATAATTACAAAAATGGAACTTCTCACCCCTAAGAATCCTGAAGCACCAGTGAGGAAGAATACGTGCACCCCTGTGTCCCCCGAAGTCAAGTGCCCATCAGCAGAAGAGTGGACAGGAAAGCTTACTCCACTGTGTGTGTGTTTTCCATGCACACACAACGGAACACTACGTGCCTGTAAAGAAGAAGGAAATCTTGCCTTTTGCGACAGCATGGATGGACCTGGAGAGCATTGTGCTGAGCGAACTAAGCTGGGCGCAGAGAGACAGACGCCACGTTATTTCACTCATATGTGGAATCGAATGAACAAAACACACTAACGAACAAAATGAAACCAGAGGCGCGGACAGACTGGCAGCTGTCAGAGGGGACTGGGCAGGTGGGGACGGACTGAAAGAAGGTGAAGGGATCCGCCAAAGAACATGTATGCATGTCCATGACCATGACCACCCATGGACGCACACGGGCAGCAGTGTAGTGAAGGCCAGGGGAAATGGGGACATCTGCAATGGTGTCAACAATAATTTTTTTATTTTTAAGTTTTTGTGCTTCTAGGAAACTATCAAGAAACTGAAAAGACAGCCCACAAAATGGGAGAAATTATTTGCAAACTTTATGCCTAATAAGAGTCTAATACTGCAACCAGAATATGTAAAGAACACTAACAACTCAGTAATGATAATTTTTTAAATAACCTAATTAAAAAGGGGGCAAAAGATTTGAATAGACCCTTCTCCAAAAAGGATGAATAAATGGCCAGTAAGCACGGGGTGACATACTCAGTATTATCAGCCATTAGGGACCTGCATGTCGGAACCACAGTGATACTTCCTGTCACACCCACCAGGAGGGCTACAGCGGCCAGCCTGCCGGCGCCGCAAGTGTTAGCTGGGACCACAGTGCGGTACTGCCGGGAGCCTGGAATGGTGGGGGGCACCTGGAAAATGGTCGAGGAGTTCCTCAACAGGTTAAACATGGGATTCCCAGAAATCCTGCCTCCCTGTGTGTGACTCAGAGGCTGTGCACACGCATCTGCAGAAGCGTGCCCGTGAGTGGCACAGCAGTGCTGTCCACAGGCAGAAGGGAGAGACAGCCCACGTGTCCATGCCTGGGCAGGTGGGCAGGCACTTGGTGGTGCGCCCGAAGCGGGAGGCTGCTCAACCTGCGTGGGGATGAGGGGCTGGTCCCTGCACCCCCGGGGAGGAGCCTGAGGGCACAGTGCCGAGTGAGAGACGGGCCCAAGCGACCTGGGTTTGATCGGTTCCTATGAAACAGGCAAATCCATAGAGACGCAATGGAGGAGCACTTGCCAGGGTCTGGGGCAAGGAGCACCGGGGCCCCACCACTAACGGGGCCCTTCTGGGGTGGTGACAGGTCCCGAGTCTGGTCATGTGGGCGGTGGCACAACCACGAATTTACCAGAACCCACTAAGTTACACACTTTATCAATTTTTAAGATTTTGCTTATTTATTTTTAGAGAGGGGAAGGGAGGGAGAGAGGGAGAGAAACATCAACGATGTACGAGAGATACATGGATCAGTTTCCTCTCACAGCCCCCCATTGGGGACCTGGCCCACAACCCAGGCAGGTGCCCTGACTGGGAATGAACTGGTGACTCTGTATCACAGGCCAGCATTCAGTCCACTGAGCTCATCAGCCAGGGCTATTATACACTGTAAAGGGGCAAATTTTATAATATGTGAATTATATCTCAATTTTTAAAGCTTTTTTAAAAGATAATTTGTGGGGGGTTTTAAAAGATTTTATGTATTTATCTTTAGATGGGAAGGGAAGGAGAGAGGGAGAGAAATATCAGTGTATGGTTGCCTCTCGTAGGTCCCCTGCTGGGAACTGGCCTGCAACCCAGGCATGTGCCCTGGCTGGGAATTGAACAGTGATTGTCTGGTTCGCAGGCCTGCGCTCAATCCACTGAGCCACACCAGCCAGGGCTCAATTTTTGAAGATTTTAAACAGAGATGATAAGAGGAATTAGTGACATTACATGGAATGACATCCTACAAATATTTTGCAGTAAAGTTGGCTTTCATCACACACACATTACAGTTCAGTAAAGAGAAAGGAAAAATAGGACCATAGCCTGCTGGAACCACCCGAGAATGACCACAGTGGCCTTAATCCCAACAACCCCCCCTTCAGGTAGGAGGGCGGCACTGCTTGGTGCCACAACATGGATGCATTGGATGCATCTCACGGACACAGCACTGCGTGGGAAAAGTTGGGTGAGGAACCGCGTGGACGGTGTGAGCCTCAAAGCTGAAGTCCAAAGCGGGCACAGCAGATGGGTAGGGCTGAGGCTGGACATCCCCCAGACGAGCCTTGGCCTCGTGAAGGCCGGGTCGGGGGGTTGGGGGGAGTGGGGGTGTCTCCCACTGCACAGACCACAGAGCGAGCAGCCTTGAGGAGGCTGGGGGAGTCCAGCAGAAAGGGGAGACGGGGTCACAGGAGCCCCCAGGCCTCAGCCGCAGGCTGCCTGGATTCGAGGGGCAGGAGAGAAGGAGGCGGCAGAGGGCAGGCTAGGCAGGGACCGCAGTCCCGGGACGTCAGGCACGTGGGATCCTGCCCCGGGCTGATGCTCGCAGAGAACCGCTGATGCTGCCCCAGCAGGCACCCCCCACTCTCTGCCGGGCGCCCCAGCTCCTCCAGCCCCGTGCGGGCTGTTCCCAAATCCTGGTCCCCACCTGGGCTCCACCACAGCCCCCGACTCTGGGGCCAGAGCTGAGGTTACCGCCCTGGTGCCCCCCAACCTTCCTTGTCCCCTGATCCCAGCCCTAGGTCCCCCTCACTGCCCCCTTCCCAGTGTCCGCACCCACGGACCACCCAGACCTTCACCACTGTGCGGCGCACCGGCTGAGACGGGCGGCACACACGGGTCTCACCCGTATCCAGGTCAGCTACCGCCGCCAGCTCTCCCCGGCTCACGAAGCTGCCTGTCTGCGCACACACCGCCTGCTTCCCATTTCTCCTAGGGGCCCCTCCAGTCCAGCCCTGTTCGCCCCTCCCCTCTCTGTTCACCCGCAGCCCCGTCACTGCCGCGGATCTTGGCCCGCGCGGTCACCCCACGGCAACGCCTTAGTTCCTAGAGATCACGGCCCGCCCTCCCCTCGCGCTCCTGATGCCCACATGCGCGAACCCCCAGCCCTCTCCGGGCCTCTCGCCCAGCGCGGATGGAGAGGCGGCGCCGGGTCCTTGTACCCTGAGCTTGTGCCTCCCCAGCAACCCCTGGGGCGGCGCAAGCCAATTCCACCCGCGTCAGCTGTGTTCAGAGCGCGGCGTTTCCCCTCCGGGCGGCACTCCGCTCCGGAATTTCGGGGGAAACGCCTGAGCGCAGCCGGAGGCGGGGAGCGAGGCACTGGCGCCATTGCGGCGTCGCCAGGGGGCGCGCTGCCCGCGGGTACCCGGCCCGGCGGCCTGGAGCGAGGGGGTGCGAGCGTCCGGCCCCTTGGGAAGGGGCCCCAGGCAGACCCCGCTCCAGGCTGGCGTTCCGAGTGGCCTCAGGATGACTTGGGAGCCCTTGCCCAGCTGTCCCCGTCCGCACGGCTGCTCTGGGAACCCTCATTTGGGAACTTTACAGCTCCGAGTGACCACTCGGCAGGGCCTGGTAGGGTGATCCACGGCCCTCGCCCATCCCGCCCTGCGGAGAACCCTAGTCCAGCCTCTGCTGCCTGTCCCCCGCCCACCACCTGCTCCACTGGGTGTCTTCAGGGTGCGGCAGCCTCACCACTCGCAAATACCACCGCCCTGCATTCAGGTATGTGTCCATCACCCTGCCTTCCACCCACGCAGACACTGTTTCTGGGGAATGGGCTGGGTTCTTAGTTTCTGTGTTAGTTGGGGGGTGGGTGCTGTAACAAAGGACCACAACCCAGTGGCTCTCTCCCACTCTTGGAACCAGAAGTCAAGGTGCCCGTGCCCTCCGGGGCTCTGGGGCAGGACCTTCCCACCTCCTCCAGCTGCTGGTGGCAGCCCCGGGTCCTCGGATTGTGGCTGCAGAACGCCTCTGCATCAGTGTCTGCGCCTGTCGTCCCTGGGTGTCCTCCCGTGGGTCTGTGTCCAAATTCCTTCCCCTCTGAGAAGGTCACCAGTCAGACTGGATTAAGGTCCTCCCTCATAGCCTCCTCCTAACTCGACTGCATCTGTAAACACCCTACACCCACCTAAAGGCTCACTCCCAGGTACCAGGGCTTAGGGCTCAATGCAGCAGCATTTGAGGAGCACAGTGCAGCCCACACCTGCCGCAGACCGCAGCATCGACTCCAGCTCACTTAAGCAGACCAGACTCCCATGGAGCCGTGGTGGCTCATGGATAACGCTAAGCTTTCAGGAGTCATGCCAGGCCCCCTGCCAGACCAGTTGGATGGCCCCTCCAAGCTGGGAGCTACTCTGCCTCCGAGGCAGCAGGAGGCCAACTCGGCCCCAGCACCATAAGGACACAGCTGGTGCTGGGGCCCCATTGCACAGCCGTGCACACCAAAGGCCACTGGCCTGCTCCCCGTGTCCCGGGGCAGCCAGCTGACATTGCCCCTCTGAACTCTGTGGTAAAGGCAGGATGCACCACGGGGAGCTATCCAAAGGTGGAGAGGACTTGAAAGACGCCGGGCAGCCCCAGCAGCAGCTGTCCACCACAGCCCTCGACTTCGCTCTCGTCTCCTCTTTCACTGTGCACCCTGGACAACTGAGCCCACTCCCCACACTGTGCTGCGGCCGCCGTGGGCAAGGAGATGGCCCTGGCTAGTGCAAGGCAGCCAGCCACAGCCTGCTGGGGAATTTCTGGGGGTTTTGTCTCCACAATAAAAGGATGAACATCTCTATTACTATCCTTCACTATCCCCTGACCCTGTCATCCAGCCTGGAACACGGATGCAGCGTCTGGAGCTGTGGCAGCCGACTGTGACCATGAGGAAAAGGACAATGGGATTGCAGAGATGCTGGCCCCACACAGCGGGGCTGGGCTGTCCGTCAGCCGGGCACAGCGCCTCCAAGCTTCTTGTTTGCGGAGAAAGAAACCCCTGTAGGTTCGAATAGCTCCGTTTGTCAGAATTTCTGCTCCTTGAAGCCAGAAGTTCCACCTGAGGCACTAGCCAGCCATTCGTCTGACCAACCATCCATCCATCCAACCTGGAGCTAACAAAGCTTCAATGACTTTAGCGAGTGTAAGAAGCAGGTTAAGCTTGCTTTTTAGGAAAGACTGCAGGACAGAAAAGGTGGGAACAAGTGGAGGCGGAGGGGCTTGTTCTGGGCGAGTCCTCCCCAGAATGTGGCCCTCCAGAATAGAGGCGCCTCTTCCCCCAGAGCTCACGTACCTCGGCCTCTGGACACGCGGCCGGAACGCTGCTCCATCCCGCTACTGCCTGCACATCAACCCTGCGTGCCCTGCGGACAGGTCTGCGCGGCGCTGAGCTTCCTGCTCTCTGCTTGCACCAGCTGGCCGGGCCCAGCGTAACGAAGGCCTGCCGGCCCGGCCAGGCTGTGGGAGGGTTCGTATCCGGAGGGGCGTGGGCTGGAAGAGCTCAGCAGGACACGCAGGCTGCCTGGGCAGCGCTGGGCAGCGCTGGGCAGCGCAGGGTACCTTATTCACACCCTGGGCAGCGCTGAGGGTCAGAGGAAGGTACCCGCCCCAGGGCTAAGCGAGGGCCGCGCCGGGGAAGCAGGAGGGTTCAGCCGGGGTGTGACTAAGGCCAGAGCCCCACGTTTACCCAGGACTGGAGCCCCTCCTGCCTCAGGCGCCGCTGTCTCACTGGGTGGCCGCAGGGCGCGTTATTATAACTCATCTAGGTGTCTCCTTGTCCACGCCTGCAGTATGAAGGGACAGTGCCAGGCACTGATACACTCGCCGGAAAACTCAGGCTCCCTGTCCTGAGGCCGCCGCCGCCAAGCGGGAGGCGAACAGGTGAGTCGGCGCCGAGGGCCGGTGACCGCCGTGCCCCCTTCGGTGCGTGGCTCCCTTGGAGCGCACGGGACCTCCGCCCGACGGGCAGCCCTGCAGACACGGGAGAGCGGACCGCACGCCCGGGACTCGGGCAACACGGGACGGTGCCGCACACCCCGAGCAGGAGGCGGAACCCGCGGCGGCGGCTCGCGTTCCCGGGAAGCAGGTCCCCGAGCGGCCCGCGCGGCGCCCCACGTGACCCCTGAGCGCGCGGAAGTGGAGGGAGCATGCGCCGCCCCGCGGCGACTTCCGGACGAGCTGCTTCTGGAGCCGGCGACGCGGCCTCCGGCAGCCGCCCGTCTGCGGCTGCCGTCGCGCTGTCCGTAGCGTCGACTGGGGGCGGGGCGCGGCGAGCGATCCCTGGAGAGCCCCCAAGTGTCGCTCCCAGAAGCACAGCGGCCCCGCCGCCTTCTGCAGGCAGGAACCGCAGTACCGTTCCAGCCGCGGGCAGCGAGGCGGGGGGTGGGGGGGGGAGCTCGGAGAAGTCCGGGCTCCCAGCTTGGACAGGATCCCGGGGCTTTTATTCACCGCGTGGGGCGGCTGGGCGCGGGCCGGGATTGTGCGGGGAAGTGGGCTTTCCTCACGCGCCCCTGGGAAGCGCTCAGGAGATGCGTGGGTGCTGCGCACCTGCTTGGGCTGGAGGAGCGCGGCGGGGGCACCGGTTTAGGAGGCCCCAGCGAGGGGCAGCGGGCGCAGGAGGAAGCGATTCCCCAAGGGACGGGCGTGAGCAGAAGAGAGGTGCAGAGATGGGGTGAGTCGCCAGCAAAGTGCTGCCGAAAGCGTGTGTGGGGGTTGGATGACCCAGAGCCCCTCTGATGGGCAGCTGGGAGATCGCTGGCCTCCTGAGCAGTTCGGGTGAGAGGTGGGTGGCGGGGCAGACAGCAGCCTTTCCCCGTGAAGCAGACGAGCCGACTCGAGCGTTCACATGGGAGGTGAACAGGCAAAAGTATGTAGAAAGCCGGAAAAGGGGTGCGAGCCGCTGGCCTCGCGGGACATCAGCTGTGTTCTAACACCCCGTTCAGGGCGGCCGTGGAGCTGGCCACGGGAGGGCGCGGCAGAGCCGTGGAGGAAAAGTCACCAATGCTCCACGACACGTGGGCATCGGATGCGACTCGGGTTGCTTTCCAACTATGACGGCAGAGACGAACAGTTTTAATAAACGATGCTGCTCATCTGAACAACGACGAAGTTAGAACTAAGTGGATGGGCCCTGGCGGGTGGCTCAGGTGGTCAGAGACCCCACCCCGACACCCGAGATTGCGGACTGGATCCCAGGTCGGGGCACACACAAAAATCAACCAACGAGTCGAGTGATTGAACGAGTGGAACATCCATAAATGGAACAGCAAATCCATGTATCTCTCTCCCCAAGATCAATTTTAAAAACCTAGATAGATCAAAGATACAAATGTAAAACAAGCGATACCATCATGAATGTCGGGGGAAGGGGCCTGTTTTCACATGAGGCAGAAATGCCCAGTGGGAAAATGGGCAAAACGACACGAGAGAGTCAACCCAGATGAAATCCTATAACCTCCCTCATAATAAGAGAAATGCAAATTAAAATGAAACAATCAGTTCTTTTCCCCGAAGAATATTGGAAATACCAGGTATTTGGGAGCTCCAATAAACCTTCAAGCAAAAATAATGCTGGGGTGCTGTTGCTGGTCTGGTGTTGAACCCCACCCCCACCCCACCCCACGCAGTTTGCTGACATACTGCCGTTGGCCAGGTTGGAGGGAGACGTGTGGTGGGGGAGCGGGGTGGGGAGGGGGTGAAGGTGGGGGCAGCAACCTCGGGGGCATGTGGCACTGTGGTACCTTACAAATGCTTTTACCCCTGGCAGTTTGCCCTCCCTGTGCCAGACGGCACATGGTCAAGGTTGTTTGCTGTCACACTTCTCATGGCAGTAGAAGGTGGGAAACCACCCAGGTGTCCATCTCCAGGAGATGGCACCATGTTCCGGCCACACCTCAAGACGGCAGCTGACCAGAAACAGGGTTGAGGGAGGCGTCCGTGCTGATGCAGGAAGATCTCCACAGCCTACTTCTAAGTGGAAAGAAGCATCGTTGGGGATGGCATAGGTGCTGCCTTTTTGGGTGATGATGGCAGGTGTTTGCTGGCGTTTACAAAGAGGAACGTTGGCAAACACCCAAGGAGTGAACAGTGGCGGTGAGTGGGGGGCAGGGACAAGGGGTGGGGGGCATGTCCAGTGTGCATCTTTCAATGACAACAAGGAGAAGACACAATACGTGGGGCAGGACTCAGGGCAGCACTGTGGGGAAGCACAGGAGATGGGAGGGGCTAAAGGGAGAGGTTTCCGTTTCAACCTGATCCACTTGGATTGGTGACTAACGATCGGTAATATGCATCGAAATAAAAAGGGTCTTACCCCCATATGGGGCAGGCACTGAGTCCCGTGCCCACAACCGACCACATTCCCCAGTTCCTTCTGGGAATGTGATACACCATGCCGCCCAGGCCGACAGGGCGCCTCCACCCCACAGCTGTGAGGTGTCCCAGTCCACCATGGACCCTGGCATGTCTGGTCCCTGTGAGGGGCACTGGGCCTTCCCCAGCACCTCCCTGAGCTCAGCAGCTCTGTAACCTGCACCCTCAGAGGGGGTGGTGCGCACGGGCCAGCCCATCCCAGCCCATCCCAGGGGTTGGTCCCAGGGCTCCTGGTTGAGGCCCGAGTGTGGCTATGCCCTGGGTGGCAGCTGTGAGACCGCCCTTCGGGGCAGGCGTGTGATAAGCACGGTGCTGCCCCCCATGCTGCTGGCACCATCACCACGTCTGGAGCCACCCCCTGGCCGTCACCTGGTGGCATCGGACCCTCCTCTGTTCCTACCCATCTTCCTCGGACACGTGTGGGAGCCCCCAAGTCTTACCTGTGAAGTCGGACAGATGGCCTCTGTCCTGCACGAAACCCTTGAGACGGCCTCTTCTCCAAAAATGTCCCCTGAGTCTTCCCAGTCAGCCCCCAGTCTCGGCCTGAAGCCGCGCCGGCCTGGCTCCCCACCAGCAGCCGCCATGGGCTTCAGAGAACCCCAGGGTCCTGTCCCCTCTTGCCCTCACAGAGGGGACATCCACCCCATCACCGCCCCCCTCGCCTGTCACAGGCATCCCTGCCGAAGACTTGTCTGTCCATTCATGCTGACTGCTGGACTGCTCCCAGCTGTCTGGGGACAGGGGCGATGGGCACATGGCCCCTTCTCCTGGTCATACCTTGCAGTGCCGCCACTGGGTCCAATGACAGGCGGATGGCGAACTTGATGAGAAGCTGGCCATCCCTCCAACGCAGAGGGCCACCTTCTTGCTCTCCATGCCCCCAGCACGACTCTGTGCTGCCACGCCTGGGACCTCATGGTGGCTGTCACTTGCGCCCACTGGTGACTACTGGTGCTGAGCTCTTTCCCTGTCTGTGGTGTCACTTCCTTTGTGAGGTGACTGTCACAGCCACAGCCACAGCCACAAACACACACAACTCTCGGGGGCGGGTTCCCATCTGGGCTTTGCCTTTCACGGACTCTCCAGTGAGTTTCAAATGTGAACATTTTTGTCCAGAATTTCTCACTGACGCCCATGGGGGTGCGACCAAGCGACCTGTGTGAGGTTGGGCCGACTCGAACCATCCTGGGGCTGCCTCACCCTGCTGTTCGCAGAAAGCGCAGTGAGGGGACTGTCTGCCTCCTTCCCAGTTGGGTTTTGCCCAGGAGTTTGACAGAAAAAGAGGGCACAGATGGGAGGCCCGGGCAGGGGGCTGGGCAGACGCCAGGAGCCCTGGGGTGGGGTGGAGGGGCGCGGGGGGTGTGGCTGGGAGCCCAGGGCAGGCGTGGTGTGTCTCCCCGCAGATGTGGGCATCCCAGGCCTTGGCCTCCAGCCTCCATAACTGGAGTGGGGATGACGGAGGCGGGGCCTGGAGCTGGAGCCTCTGAGGGCCGGCTGAGGTTGGGGCGGTGGGGGGTCCACCTGCCCGACAGGAGCCTGAGAGCTGAGGTTTTGCCAGCAGGCAGAGGTGTCCCCGCCTCCCTTCGTGGCCCCAGTTGGCAGATGAGAGAGCTGAACAGGGTCTCTGCGGGGAGGCAGTTGGGGAGGGGTGGCCAGGTGAGATCCGGGGGATGGCGGGCCACCGTGGAGGCTGTGGGCAGAAGGGAGCAGGGGTTGGGGGCTCTTGAGGAGGGGGACCCCCCCAAGAAGCTGTATCTCTCAACGCCAGGTGGCCTGGGGGCCGTCGGCTGTGCCCGGCTGCCTGGGGGCTGTCCGGCACACACAGGGCGAAGACAGAAATGTCCCAAAACCTCACAGACCAGAGCTGTAGGCCAGCCCGGGTGTGGGCAGAGCCAGGCTGGGGTCTGGCCCTGCCACCTCCCTGCTCTCCTGGAACCCCAAGCACACCTCTAAACTGTTCCGCTGAGGCCCTAACCTCTCACAACCCTGAATGGGACTCCACTAGAAACGGTCTCTGCAGAAGTGGTTAAGTTCAAATGAGATCCCTTTAATTCCGTCTGGCTGGAAGAGAGCAGGACACTGGCACGAAACGGAGGGGCGGCCATGTGAGGACCCGGAGTGAGTGGCTGTCCCCATGCCCAGGCAGGAGGCCTTGGAAGACCAGCCCTGTGACACCTGACCTGGGGCTGGGCTCCAGGACAGGGACGGTGCCCAGCGTCAGCCCCGTAGGCCGGGTCTGGTGCTGTTGCCGCTGCCCCCATGGACGCACATAGTTCCCGGGGGGGGGGGGGCACACAGGCGAGCCTGGGTGGCTTCTAGTGCTGAGTGCGCGCGTACGGTCCCCCACCCCAACGTGCGGCTTGGGGGCACCCTTGGGGTCTCCTGTGGAGAGAGTGAATGACAAAGGTGTCTTCTGTTATGTGACTGAGTGACCTGCAAAAACCCAGGTCACGGGAGGAAGGGCTGGCAGCCAGGGGAGCCAGCCCCGTGATTACAGGGCAGGAACTTTCGTCCCCTCTCCCAGCCTCCAGGGAGGGGGGGAGGGGCTGGGGTTGAATCAGTTGCCAATGAGTTCCCTGAGGGTGCAGTGTAGTGAAGGCTCCACAAAACCCCAAAAGCCCTGGCTGGTGTGGCTCAGTGGACTGAGTGCCAGCCTGCCAACCAAAAGGCCACCGGTTCTATTCCCCGTCAGGGCACATGCCTGGGTTGTGGGCCAGGTCCCCAGTGGAAGGCGTGCGAGAGGCAACCACACACTGATGCTTCCCTCCCTCCCTTCCCGTCAAGATAAATAGAACCGTCCTTAAAAAGCCAAGGGCGTTCGGAGAGCTTCAGGGACAACTGGCGACTTGAGAGCAGCACTTGGAGCAGCATGGAAGCTTCGGGTGCCTTTCCTGCACCTGCCCTGGCCACCGTAGCCCCTGGCTGTCCCTCAGCTGTGACCTTTGGTGACAGCCCTGTGACCTGGCAGGACACTGCTCCCGAGTCCAGTGAGCTGCTCTAGCAAGCGGATCAAACCCAAAGAGGGGTTACGAGACCCTCCTACCTGCCGCCTGCTACCTGGTCAGAAGCACAGGTGACCCCCTAAATGTGCGATTGGCGTCCACAGTGGAGGACCAGGGGGCGAGGCCATCCTGCGGGATGGACCCCTTGCCCTGTGGGACCTGATGCTGTCCCTGGGGCCACCTGCTGGTGCCGCAGAATTGCCGTTAGGTGTGTGGGTCCCCCCACCCCCCACACAGTGGAACTGGGTCCGGGACCCGGGTCAGGAGCCTCGAGGTCTGCTGAAGGCCAGGGCACGGTCTGGCCTGGGGAGGTGGGTCCCAGCTCCCTCAGAGCCCCTGGCCCCCAGATTTCTCTGGGCTCCCCTGACACTGGCCTCCCTGGGGCACACTCCAGCAGCCCGGCGGTCTCATCCGAGCTGCTGCTGTCCCCAGCCGGCCGCCTCAGCAGCTCGGCAGGCAGCACTTACTGCTGGTGCTGGCCTCGAACTGCCCTGCGGCCTAGAAATGCCCAGCCCTCCCGCCAGCTGTCCCCAAGCTTCTCCACTGTCACTTCCCCCTGCCACCCAGCTCACCCTGCCCCCTCACCCATCTGCCTGTAACCTTTGTAATGGCTGGCCCTCAGCCTGCACTGCCCCCACTCTGTCACCTCCCCAGAGGCTCTCGAGAGCCCATCCTGGGTGGGGGTGGCTTTGGGACCCCTCTTCCCCCACCCCGCCATCCCTGTGGGGTCTTCTGGGCTGCCCCACAGTGCCACCGCCTGGGGAGGGCTGGCTGTGACAGGGGTGCCGGCTCAGCCAGGCAGCAGCCAGAATGCCTGACGTTGGGGGAAGGGAGCTCTGGATTTGCCACCCGCTGGCTTGGGGACTGTGGGCTGGAGCCAGGCCCTCCCTGCCTCAGTTTACCAGGCCACAGAGGTCACACAGGTGGCCTCCAGGGAGGACACCCAGAGGGTCACCCCACCCAGGAACGGGGCTCCGGGCAGCAAGCTGAGTGTCATCGAGATGTGGGTTGGCCGCAGGGCCGGGCCCCTGGGAGCCCCCTCCCCTCAAGGAGCTTCTCCACCATCCTCCTCCCCTCTGGTTGGCTTGACAACAGCCCCCTCCCAGTTCCGGGAAGGCAGGGCGAGTCACCGGCCCAACTGGGAGCCTGACGGGGGCTCCATGGGAGGCAGGCTGGGCTAGCCAGGGAGGTGCTGGCCTGACCTTCAGAAGCAAGGGCTGCCTTCGGGGTCAGGACTGGGGGCATCTCAAAGGTTGGTCCAAGAACCAACAGCCCTTTGGTGCCAGCTCAGGTCAATGACCTCTGAGGACCCCTAGGCAAGCACGGGTCCCCCAACCCCGAGTCCCCCGCTGGAGGACACTCTGGCCAGGGCTGGGCTTTGCACACACAGGAGGCCAGATGCCCATCTGCCCCACTCAGGCCTCCTCGGTATCAGGCAGGCCCATGGTGGAGGGGGCAGGACAGCAGGCACCAAACCCGGGCCATGGGGACCCTGGTCCCACCCTGAGGGAGCCAGGGGGCAAGCAAGGTACAGAAGGAGGGGGATGGCACAGGGTGGGTGTGGGGAGTGCAGGCAGATGGGCATAGGATTTAGGGCAGCTTTTGGAAGGTGCCCCAGGGCCTGTGGCTCCTCAGCAAGCCCCCCCTCCCAACCTCAGGGCCAGAAGCCACCAGGCNCCTCCTCGGTATCAGGCAGGCCCATGGTGGAGGGGGCAGGACAGCAGGCACCAAACCCGGGCCATGGGGACCCTGGTCCCACCCTGAGGGAGCCAGGGGGCAAGCAAGGTACAGAAGGAGGGGGATGGCACAGGGTGGGTGTGGGGAGTGCAGGCAGATGGGCATAGGATTTAGGGCGGCTTTTGGAAGGTGCCCCAGGGCCTGTGGCTCCTCAGCAAGCCCCCCCCTCCCAACCTCAGGGCCAGAAGCCACCAGGCCTCTAGGCTGGCGCTGACCTGCCTCCCTGGAAGAACTCAGGGCAGGGTGGGGCAACCTGGGGAAGGGGGCGTGCCAGCAGACTGCAGCCCTGCCCCAGCCCACTCCCGGGTGGGGGATGGTGGAGGGTGGCACCTGGGACAGCTCCAGGTCCCCTAGCCCATCTAATCGGTACCCGAGCCCCCAGCAAACTTGGAGACACACATACTCTGGACCCCAGGGATCACCCCACATCTCCACCTGGGAGCTTTATTAACAACCATTGTCACCACAGAGACAAGGGTGCGTGCAGACAAAACCTCCCGCCCAAACATTAGCCTGAAGGACTGTCCCTTGGGTCACCCAGAGCTGAAGCCCCCTGCCCCGAGCAGGAGGGCAGAAGGGAGGCAGGAGGCTGGGCGGAGGCTCCCACACGCAGGCTCCACTCAGATCTCGCTTGCACATGCCTCTGCCGCATACTCCCACTCGGCACCTCACGTACACACATGTCACCTGGACTGTGTACATTTCCAGATGAAGAACTGTCTCACAGTGACGCCTTAACACCACGGTGACTGCTCACAGAAGACAATACCCCCAGTGTCGGTCGCTTGGGGCGACACCCGCCCCAGGAAAGTACATTTCTGCCCCATGGAAACCCCTGGGGAAAACCAGGCCCTGCCACATCCCATGCCTCTCGTTCGCGGGATACAGGCGGGCCTGCACACTCGCACACACCAGCACACACGGGGAGGGCCTGATCAGGCAGCACGTCCTGCCAGGTGTGCCATCCCACTGGCCCCTCTGGAGGCAGGGAGCTGGGGGCAGCACAGTCAGAGGCAGGGCCCCCTCACCCAGCTCCCGGCTTGAGGACAGTCCGGGCCTCCGAGCCCTGGGCATCAGGAGGGGCCAGCCACACATGGGGGCTATGTGCCTCCGGGATCCTGAGCCGGCCTGTCCGCCTGCTGGGAAGGCCCTTCACCCCACAGGAGGGAGACAAAGAAATACAACGTCAAGTATCGTCAGGACAAGGGAAGACAATGTAAACCTGGCCGGACTCTGTCCTCGCCCCAGGTCTGGTCACAGCAGAAACAGGCCCTGGGGTCAGGGGCACCAGGGGCCCACGTGGCCCTACCACCGGCAGGAGTCCCGCAGCCTGGGGCTGCCACCCCTGCCACTACCGGAGGTTCTAGCAGCAGGCTGCTCAGCGGGCTGGTGGGCAGGGCGGCCCCAGCCAGACGCCAGGACAGTGCCTGCCACGTTCCAGCAGCTTTGGCCACCCAGGGCCGTGCACAGCAGTGGGGGCTGCGCCCCTGCTTGAGCCAGCCACCCTCCTCGGCTCCACCCCACGCCACCACAGTGGGCTTTGGGCACACCCCGCTGCAGGGAAGGGGGCCCCTCCAAGCCCTGTGCCCTGTGGGAGGGCAGCCTTGGCCCCTGCTTTGGGAGTGAGCAGCAGCCCTGGGCACGGACCGGTGACCTGCAGGGCCAGTCCTGCCAAGGCCCGGCAGTGGCCATCCTGGGGAAGCTCAGAGGCGCTTGGACGCTGTGCCCAGGCAGGGAAGCGGCACGGCCCATTGCCCACGGGTCCACCGCTGTTGGCAGACATCTGGCCGCCTTGGGAGGCTCAGCATCCAGAAAATTGTTTCCAAATTGCGATTTTCTCTGACTGCGTTACAGTGCAGCCAGGACCGTGGACCACCTGCCACGACTGTCCCGGGGACTCCACAGCCACCCACCAGCTTCTGACGGTTCTGCTCCTGCTGCGCAGATGTCCCCATGGGCCTGCCCCCTTGTGGCACCATCTCTGCCCGGCCGGCTTCTGCTGAGCCCAGGCCCCTGCCCCAACTTCTGTGACCTGCACCCTTCACCGGGTGCAGCAAGGCCAGAGAAGTCCTCTGAACATGCCACTGAGGTGGCCAGGGAAGCCCCCAGGGTAGGACAGATAGGCTGCCCGCGCTGAGGTGGGTGAGCCAAGCTCCGGGGACCTTGAGACAAACCCAGAACTGCCTGAAGAGGAAGACAGACTCCCTGCGGGTCAGGGCACAAGGTGGGGTCTGGGGGCAGGGCAGGGAGGGGGGCTGCAGAGTCCCTCTGAGGCAGAGGCCACCTTCCTGGGGGCAGTGGGGCTCATCCTGCCAGGTGGGTCCAGCCTCAGGGACTCCCACCCGGCTGGCTCTGGGCCCCTCCCACCGCCACCCCGCGCGGCGCCCGCTTCACACCAGGCCGCAGTGGAACTTGCGGACGTGGCGGTAGAGGTCCCCCGACTGCGTGAAGCGGCGCTCGCACCAGCGGCAGGCGTGCGGCTTCTCGCGGGTGTGCACCACGGCGTGGCGGCTCAGGTTGTGCGAGTACTGGAAGCTCTTGCCGCACTGCACGCACGTGTAGGGCTTCTCGCCCGAGTGCGTGCGCTCGTGCCGCTTCAGCGTGTAAGCACAGGAGAAGGTCTTCCCGCAGAGCGGGCAGGTGGGCGCGGCGCCGTCGGGCGACAGCCGGGCCCGGGCCCCGTCCCGCTCTCGAAAGTGGGCGCCGAGGTGCAGCTGCAACACGCGGGCGCTGGGGAACAGCTTGCTGCACAGTGGGCACAGGCGGAAGCGGCGGCCGCCGGGCGCAGGCTCGTCCGCGATGGCGCCCCGCTGTGCATCCAACGCCAGCTCCCGGCTGCCCTCCCCACCGGCCGGCAGCGGCTCCAAGTCCCCGGCCAGGCGCGGCGCCGCTGGATCGCAGGGTGGCTGTAGGGGGCTGTGGGGGCTCAGAGGGTCAAGGCTGTCCTGTTCCGACGGCGAGTCCCGCTCGTCCTTCACTAGCGGCAGCGCCCCCGGCTGCATCTGCCTGCACGGCGGTGTCGGAAGGACGCGGGAGGACGGGTGGACTGGCTCCCTCCTCCGCTCAGGCTTCAGCGACAAGTCCAGAGCCCCGTCTAGCTCTCCTGGGGCCTGGCAGGGGGGAGGCCCCCATGCTCCTGGAGGGAGGGCAGCCTTGACCCCGGCCCCGGGCAGCCCGACCTTCTGGGCGGCCAGGCAGAGCTCGGGGGCCCAGGCGGGCAGGGGGCACGGGCGCTGGCTCGGCGGCTTGGCGCCAGCGGCGGGGGTTTCGGGAGGCAGCGCGCGGCCCTCCCCCCGGAGCTGGCCCTTGCAGACCTTGACAATGTCGTACATGTGCAGGTAGCTGGCAGCGGCCAGGACGTCCTCCACAGGCAGGCCGCGCAGGTCCAGGCGGCCCTCGTACATGAAGTCCAGCAGGCGGCCGAAAGCGGGCGCCGTGACGATGTCGCCGTTGAGCCGCACCGCGTCGCGGCAGCCCGCAGGCCGGTCCCTGTAGAAAAGATGGAAGTAGACGCTGCACGCGGCCAGCACGGCGCGGTGGGCCGGGAAGCGCGCGTCGCCCACCAGCACGGTGCAGTCACACAGGAAGCCGAGCTCGCGCTGCTGCCTCAGGCGGCCCAGCAGCCGCCCGCCGTGCTCCGGGAACTCCATGCCGCCGCCGTCATCACCTGGGCAAAAACGGACGTCCGTGTGCGCGCCCGGGGACGCCCCGGCCGCCGCTGCCCCGGAGGCCCGACGCGCCCTTCGCGGGTGCGGGCAGCGCGGGCAGAGGGGCGCGGGGTGCCGCGTGTAACCGCCCGCGCGGAGCCGCCCTGGGCACCTGCCCGGAGCAAGAAAAACTCGACCGAAAGTAAACAGAAGCCGCTCCGCCGCGGGGGCGGGTCTCGGGGCGCCGGCGGAGGGGGCACGAGCGGCGCGGACCAGCGCGCGTCCCCGCCGAGGCGCCCCTTTCGGCTCCCGAGCCCCCGAACTTCACTTTGCGGTGGCCGCCCGCCGCGTCCCCCGACGCCCGAGTCGCCGCCCCCGGTCCGCGCCTCCAGCTGCCGCCCGGCCCGCCAGATGCCGCCGCCGCCGCCGCGGGACCCATTTATGGCAGCGCGGCCGCGGGGAGCCGGCCGGCGGGCGGGGCGGGCAGAGTCGGGCCCCCGCCCCCCGCGCTCACCTCCGCCGCCCCAGCGCCTCTCCGGCCGCCGCCCGCGCCGCGCGCCCTCCCCGGTGCGGCCCCGACGCGCGGAGCTACGGGCAGCGCGCCCCGGCGGGGAGGGCGCGAGGACGGCGGGGCGCCGGGCGGGGCGCCCTCCAACTTGGCCGGCCCGGCGCCGCCCGCCGCTGGCCCCGCCCCGGAGAGAGCGAAACTCGGGGCGCAGGCTGGAGGGGGCGGGCCCGGCCGACTTCCCGGAGCGGCGGAACCGCTGAGGTCACCTCGCCACCCCTTCCCCGCCCGCCCCGCCCGGCTGGGCCCCGCGTGCCGCCAGCTGGGGCGCTGGGGTGGGAGGGGGTGCGGGGCGCGGCGGGAGAGGGGGCTCTCGCGATACTTGCCGCCTCCGCCGCGGCGTTCCCCCCCACGGGGCTCCCACAGCGCCCGTCTGCCAAGGGACCCCTTCCGGGGAGCGGCTCGCCTCCCGGCCCGCGCTGCCGCAGTCCCCCGCGGGCGCAGTCGGGACCCTGGCCTCCTGCCACCTCTCGGGGAGCCGGCTCTGGGATGCAGGGGGTTGCTGTGGGGGAGGATCATAAATTTGGAAAAGATGACACTCCCTTTTCGCTGAAAGCCACTGTTCACATTTAATTCTGCTGGGACCGTCTTACAAACACTCACGTGGAGCCTCGACTTTGGGCAGGGACTGCCACCCTCGCCGCAGGGGTCCCAGCTCGGAGCCTGCAGAGTTGTGTGTCTGAGGCTTCGGGCAGGTCCAGCAACCCGGCGGGGGGTTGGGACAAATGCCCCCAGAGCCCAGAGCGGGTGGGAAAGTGTGCACGTGGACGGCCAGTGGTGTGGGTGCAGGGGTTTCGCGGGCACTGACGAGAGGAGAGGAGGCTAGTCCTGCTGGGGGAGGGGCCCCGGAGAGAATCAGAGGTCATTTGGGGGAGTGGCCCCCACGGTGGGCGGTGGAATGTTTGGCGGGGTGTGACCGAAGGGGCCGTCCTGGGGAAGCGGCCTAGGGGCTCCGAGGACCACTGCCCCCCGCAGTCCCCCAGTTTCATGCTGGGGTAATTGCACCCGTTTGGGTGGGTGATGTTAGGTAGGGAGCCCGCCGCCAAGTTGCGGGCAGGTCTCCGAACCCAGTTCGAATCCTGAAGTCTCCTCTGAATCCCCACCCCCACCTCCGTACTTCCCCACATCCTCCATGGAGGGTGGGCTGGGAGGGGGAACCCCAGCCAAGAGAGGTGGTGGAAAGGTGGCCTTGGCCAGGGGTGGGGTGGTGCTGGGGGAGGGGCTGGGTTACAAAGGGTGGGACCCCAGCTGGCAGGAGGGGTGGGGAGCCCTCCACCCATTGTCCTTGACACCCCAGAGGAGGCAGAGATGCCTGTGACTTGGGGGGCAGCTGTCCTAGTCAAACGCCACAGGCTGGGGGCCTGAGCGCCCCCCATTTAGGGCCTACACTCTGTGGGAAGACAAGGCACATTCTCATCGCTGAAAAACGATTCCTGAAACTCAGATTGGCCTAGATGTCTTTGATTCTTGTTTCCTAAACCTGGCAACCAGGGCCTGGACCCGAACTCCCGTGTCACCTGCCAATGAGACCAGCCTGGCTCCTGCCTGTGCACCTGGGGACCCTTCCTGAGCAGGGCTGGGCCAGCCCTCAGCCCAGCGCCCTGCAGGGGACTGAATGCTGGTCCCTCTGAGTGAGCCCAGATAGGACTGTCCCCTTGGAGTCTGGCCTTCTCGGAGCCCTGGCCCTGCCCCTGCCCCTGCCCCGGCCAACCTTGGCTGTGACCCTCAGTTTCCCTGAACCTCAATCTCCTCGTAGGCCTTTCCCTCAGTGCTCAGGCTCCTCCCAGGAGCTCTTCCCTGGGACCCCCAATTCCCATCTGTAACAGTGGGCACCCGAGAGTGGTCTTTCCTGGCCACCCAGCTAAGGCCACCCCAAGCCCTTGCCCCCTCTGGCGACCTTAGCCTTCTCTGGAGCTCTGTCTGCATGGTGTGATGCAGCTCCTGGCACCGAGTGGGGCTTCAGTGCATCTCCTGAGCGAAGGGGAGCTGGTGGCTACCACTGCACCATAGGGCCTCCAGGCCGGGGCCCCAGGAGTCAGGGAGGGAAGGCCAGGCTGGCATGTGGGGCTCTACCTGGAGAGAGGCCCTGGGGTGGACAGAGCGCTCCTTGGGGACCTGGACAGAGGCTGCTGGGCCCAGAGAGGGGCCCGTGCAAACTGGGCTGCCGCCAACAAGAAGCTGGGGGTGGGCCTGGCAGGGCAGGCCAGCCCAGGGAGGGGCGGGCTAGTGGTGGAGGGACATCCCTGTGACACAGGCCTTCTGAGCCTCTGGAGCCACGAGGTCTGAGTTAGGACCTCATGGTCCCAGGAGGGGCCATCCCAGGCAGCTCCACTGTGGCACTCTGGGCCTGGGCACCACCAGAGCCCTCGGGTCCCTCAGCAGCCCAGCCAGGGCGCAGGCACTGGGATGACGAGAGGTACTGCAGCGGTTGGGACAGCGCCTCCCAGGTGCCCCGGGCCAGGCGACCAGCTGGCCTGGGAGCTGCCCTGAGGTCCCGCCCAGCAGCTGCTGCAGAGACTAGGCAGCCCGGGGCGCCCGGCCACGAGTCCTGCCCGAGGGCCGGCAGCTGCAGAAAGTGACAGGGCTGGAGGGGCCTGAGCTCCCTGAGGGGCCGCAGTTTTGGCTGGAAACATCTGGCCCAGGGGCTCCCCTGCGGCGGCAGCGGCAGCACTAGCAGCCTCCAGCTGGCCAGCGACAGACTGGGCTCTCTCCTTCTCGCTCTGTCTGCCGGGCAGGAGGGGGTGTCTTTGGGGGGCAGAGGACTCTGCTCCCCCCAGGAGGCCTGTGGAAGAGGGGCTGGCCCTGCCTGCAGGGGCACCCCATCGTGGGGAGGGTCGTGCAGAGGCGCTGGCCACGGAGGGGTTGGGGCTCACCGTGGGTCCTAGCGCCCCCCGGGCACCAACAGGAAGGGAGGCCTCCTGGTGAAGGGCCAGCGGCCAGTGGGCCAGAAGTTTGGGGCCACCTCAGGGCAGCCTCCCCTCCAAGGTGCTGTTCCCGCAACATTAGCAAACCTGAGAGGCCTGGGGAGTTTGCCCCGGCATCTTCCAGGAGAGGGCGCCCTCCTGGCCCCCCTTGGCCACTCGCTGCCATGCCCCCCATCCTCTCCTCCTCTGCCCACCCCCCACCTTCTCCAAAGCACTATGGAACCCAGGAGGAGGGGTGGGTATGAAGCCTCTCCTAGGAGAGCAGTGGGTCGGTGGGATGCGCCCAGAGGGGCCTTAGGGACCCACAAAGAAGTTCTGGGCGGCAAGCCATGGACAGAGGTCAGACATTTGGAGGGTGACCCTTAGGTCAGGTGTCTGGTGCAGCCTGTCCCTTGGCCACAGAGGCAGGTGCCACCTCAGGGCACACAGTCAGAGCTGGGACAGCTGCCCTGGGATGGGGTGGGGCCAGAGGGGCCTAGAGGAGAGGCCGGAGTTGGAAGTCCCCACCCCAGGAGCGTGTGACCCTGAGCTGGGGAGTCCTTCCCTGCAGACCTAAGGACTGAGCCTCAGTTTCCTCCGTGGACGCTGTACAGAGCGCTCGACTGGGCCGCACCAGCCTCTGACCCAGATGAAGTGTCTGTCCTCCTAGGCTGAACTCTGATCCTTAAGGAAGAACAAAAATGCCCCCCCCCAAACATACCACTCCAGGAAGATAATTCTCTGCCCTCTTCCTTTTACAAAAGGGCTACTATCACTCCGAGGCCCCCGGGCTGGGGGGAGGGGCAGCCGTAGGAGAAATTGGAGGCTTGGGGGTTGGACAGGGCTGGCGGGGGTCAGGGGCGGGGCCACGTCTGCAGTGCCCTGTGAGGTGTGCGAAGAGGGGGTTAGGGACCTTCTGCCTCGGGTGCCTCCGCTGCTCGCAGTGGGTGCTAGGGCCCCTTGAGTCGAGGGCGAGTCCCGGGCGGCCTCAGCCGTCACAGCCCCGGACCCGGCTCTGACTCCAGGCCTCTGCCCCCCTCAGCGCAGCACCCCGGGCCAAGTAGGCGCCCCTCCACGGGTCCCTGGGCCCTCTTCTGTCACCCTGCGAAGGAGTCCCCTTCCACTTTTGTAGCCGCCACGTGTCCGTATCTTCCTCCTGGGGGAGAAGGAGCTCTTGGAAGCGCCCCCGCTACGGAGGGCTCAGACCTCTGTCGCTTCAGAGACCGACCTTCAGCTCTCGGACCGGGGCCCTCCCTGTCAGGTTCGCAATGCGGCCGACCGTCCCGGCCACCGCACCCGCGGCGCAGGGTCTTCAGACTGGGTCTCTCCGGACAGCCCCAGCCACTCCCTCCCTGGCCCCCAGCGGGGGCTACCACTTGGGGTGCATTCTGGTGTCAAACTACTTTGCAATCTGCGGCACCCCGCCCCCAACCCTGGGAGGCAGAGGTGGGATTCGTTCGGGTCCCGCCAGAGCGGGGCGGAGTCCAGCGGCTCGTGGGACAAAAAGGGAAACTGAGTCCAGGGGAGGCGTGGCCGGGGACCAGCGGGCCGGCGCGCACCCGGTCCGCCGGCCCCCCCTCCCCCGCCCTCCCCGCCTGGGTGGGGGCGCCGGGTGGCGGAGGCGGATGTGGGCGGGCGGCCGGGCGGGGCGCGCGGGGCGGGGACGGGGCGGGCCGGCGGCGGCGGGACGGAGCAGCGGCCGGCCCAGCGCGCGCGCAGAAGGCACCGGAGAACGCGAGCGCGGCCTCGCACGAGCACCGGGCCTGGCGCGAGGCCCGCCCGACAGCGCCCGCCGCGGGTCCGCGCCGCCCAGCCCGCCCCCGGCCCTGCCCGCGGGGATGCGGAGCGGCGGGCGCCAGAGGCCGCGGCCCGGCTAGGCCCGCGCTCGCCCGGACGCGGCGCCCGGTGAGTCCCACCCGCCGCGGCCGCCACCGGGGCCCGGATTTCCTCCCCGCGCCGCCGCTTTGTTCCCGGCCGCCGGGGCCGAGCGCGGGCCGCGCAGCCGGAATAGAGGCGCGGTGGCAGGAAGTGGCCGAGCGCGGCCTGGGCGGGGAGGGCGGGGGCCGCGCGGGCCAGGGGTGCCGGCCGGCCCCGGCCTCCCTCTTGACCTTGGGAAAGCGGCCCGCCGGCGGGCGAGGCTCGGGCTGGGGCAGAGGGGCGCGGCCGCGGCTGGCGGGGCTGGGGCGGGGGGCGCCCCTGCGGCGGGGACCCCGCGGGTGCTATCTGGGCGCCGGGCCAGAGCTGGCCGGGGTACCGGAGGCGCTCAGGGGCCTTAGGAAGAGGCTGGCCCCCGCCCTCGTTCAAGTTTGTGGGTGGGCCCTTGGAAGGAGACCTCTGCTTGCCACAGACAAAAAGTTGTTTGTGGTGCCCAGTAGTCCACGGAGGAGGACGCGCCCTCCCCGGTCCTGAAACTGCTTCCTGAACTTGGTGGGCTCTGGAGGTTGCTGCCTGTCCCTCGCAGAGGCTGGGGCCTGGAGGGCGGCTGGGCCTCGCATCCCAGATTGGGGTGGGGGTGGCCAGAGCTGGGCACAGGCGTGTGCTCTGCGGCCAGAGGGCCCCTACCTTCTCACTGGGGCCCTGCCTGGCTCCAGGCCCCTCCAACCACTGTGAGCCCCTGGCCCAAGTGAAGGCCGGGTGCTTGAGTGAGGGCTTGGTTCCCTGCCCCGCCAGCTGAGCCTGCAGTCCACAAGCCAGCGTCTGGAGGGGAGGGGCCCTTTCGCGGTGCAGACTGTGCTTCTAACTGCTGGGGCTTCCTGGCGACAGTGGGGGCTTCACACGGTGACCATGGAGGCTCTCAATCAGGGGCTGCAGGACGCGGGTCCCCCGGTCTGTCCGCCCTGTGTGGAGAGGCAGGAGGGAGGAGTGGCGGTGTCCGAGTGTGCACACGTGCACCGCCCAGTGTGTGCACAGATGTATTTTTACACACGGGCTCTCCACAGCTGTCCGACTCTGTCAGCAGCGGGCCCTGCTCAGGCCCTGGTGGGGGTAGGGGGCCAGCCGGAGGCCTCTGAGTCCTCCCGCTGCCTGCAGGCCACGCCCACTCAAGTGTCACCATAGCCCATGTCCAGCGTGCGGGGCTGCGAGCCCTCGCACTGCCTGCCCACCGCTCCACGGGCCTGCTGCCCACATCGGCACTTCCTTGGGCCACCCATGCCCGTTCTGGCCAGGTGGGGAGTGGGGCCTCCTGCCCTCCTACTCTCAGCCTTGGGCAATGCTACGCAGCCTGCTCTGGGTGCCTGGCTCCTGCAAGGTCCTGCTGGAGAGGGTGGCTGAGGACCTGCGTTGGGGTCCATTCTGGAAGTCCTCAGCAGTCTCTGCCTGCCCCAGGATCCCGGGGAGGAGTGTCCCAGGCCTGCCCTCTGGGGGGCCCATCTGGGGGGGGCAGCAGAGGCTGGGATCTGCTGGGGAGAGGTGGCCAGTGGGACAGTGCGGGGTGGCGCCAGGTCTGGTCTGCACAGCTCCCCCCCGCCCCGATTCTTGCCTCCTGAATGCTGTGGTTATGCGCCTGTAACCGGCCCTGGACTCGGTGCTGCTCGCAGACAGGCCCATCTGAACCTCTCTTTGTCCCCAGCCCCACGCCAGGCAAAACCAGAAGTGCCCGGTCGAATGAATGAACGAGATTCAGGCTGGTGGGGGCGCTGTGGTTTAGGAGGAGCCTGGGGTTTCGGAGGGGGCGGTTCACATCGCCCTGGAGGGCACCCTGGCGCCTGCTGCCCATACTCCTAGCCCTGCTGTCTCCTCCCTTGAATTTCCTCTGTTCCTGGTCTGAGTCTGGGGGCGGGGCCCTATGCCCTGCCTGGGACCCCAGCCTGCAGGTGGGACACCACGAGGAGGGGGAACAGACATCCTCACGGGGCGGGGGGGGGGGGGGGGATGGTGGAGGGCTGCCTGGAGTGGGTGGTGGTTGCTGGTTAGCAGGTCGGGGCTGGGCTGTGCTGGGAAGGCCTTTGGGGAATGGGAGAGATTTGTCTATAAGCCAGGGGACGTGGCTATGAGGCGGTGAGGGGCACAGGGAGCGGCACCAGTAACGAGAACTTCCCAGCAGGGGCTTCGGTGGGCAAGTGAGGGGCTCTGGGGCCTGCGCAGGCACAGGCTGAGACCCTGGGTGGGCTCCCCGGTGGGTCAGAGGGGCCCCAAGCTGGGCACAGCCTCATGCACCCCTTTGCTGCCCCCAGAGGCTGTGGACACTGCTGGGCCCGGGGAGAGCCTCCTGCTTGAGGAGGAAGAGCAGAGTGACCTGCGTGAGTGTGCTGCCCGGGCACCATGGCTGACGTGGCGATCGTCAAAGAGGGCTGGCTGCACAAACGAGGTGAGTGTGCGGGGCTGGCCCAGAGCGTCTGGTGTTTAGGGCACAGCCTGGCAGGACCCCTGGGTGGGGCCGGTGAGGCCCCAGGCAATGAAGTGGCCCTAGTGGTGGGACAGGCTGCCACCTCCCTGCCTACTTTCCTGGAAGGCAGTGAGGACGCTGGGGCCCGGCCAAGGCCTGGCTCGCTGGTGGCCCCGGGGCACTGCCCGAGGGCTCCTGAGGGCAGGGCAGGGCTGCTGGGCCTGGCCCTGTGCCTGCCTGGGCTAGGGGAGAGCCACACACCCAGACACCCAGGGGCCCCCTCCCGTCCACTCCATAGAGCGGCCCCCCCCTCCTGCCCCAGGACAGGGATGGGCCACTAAGCCCCTCACTTCACTCCCCATTTCCCCGGCCTGGCCCTCTCACAATACTGGGATCTTGATGCCAGCCCACTGGCCACTGGAGGGCGGGGTGAGGGTGCCCCTTTCCCCACCATGGGGCCCACAGCCCAGTGGGAGAGGAGCCCTCAGACACTGACGCAAAGGCAGGTCTGGGCCTGGGTTTTGTGGGGTACACGCAACTCCCCAGGGGTGCGGGCCGCTGCAGAGCTCAGAGCAGGGCTGAGGATGTGGTTGGCTGTGTGTTCTGAGAACTCGCTCAGGCCGCTGTGGGGGACCGTCCGCCAGGCCTTGTGACAGACAGCAGGCCGCAGGGGCCTGTGGTCCCTGGGGAGCCCCTCCCCCAAGCCTTACACCCCTGTGTTCCCCGGCAGCCCCTGGCCAGGCCCTGCTTTGGCTGCCTGGCCTCTTGGGTCTGGGATCCCCACCCCCACCCTGGCCTGTTCCCCTGCGTGTGGCAGCCATGCAGAAACACTGTCCCCCTGGGACTGACCTTGACCTTGGCTAACGTTTATTGACTGAATGTTAGGTTAGGAGCTGGCCTGGGACATGCCTGGACCCCTGCCCCGTCACCGGGGCGTCTGCCCACTGGCCAGGCTCCAGCAGGCGCACCCCTTGACGCCCGGGGCGAAGTTAGGTTGTTGGTCAGGGTGCGAGCCTTCTGGAGGGACTGGGGACAGGGGTTGGCCCAGAGGGGCGTCCTGCAACCGGTCCCTCTTCAAGGGCAAATGCAGTGGATGTCTCTGGCCTCGGTTTCCCCTGCTCTCCATTCCTGGGGACCCAGGCCATCCGCACCCCCACTCTGCCGAGTCATGGTCCCTGATGTCCTCCTGTGGGTTTGCTCCCCACAAACATGCAGGCTCTTCCCTGCTGGGTTTTGGGGCAACCCAGTGAGAGGGCAGAGGTCTTGGGGGCTGGTGGGGAATGGGGGGTTTCAGTGAGCTGTGGGGGGAATGGGGCAACTCTCAGTGGGGCTGGGGTGCCATTAGGGGAGGAACTCGGGCTCTTCCTGGGGTGGGGCCGGGTCAGGGCTGCTTGCTGGCCGCAGAAGGGGCAGAAGGCAGGTCTGGGCCCCACTCAGCTGCCCGGCAGCCAGGGGCAGCCCTCGCCTCGCCTCCTCAGCCTGCCCGGCCGTTCCGGAAGGGCTGCTTCCCTGTCACCCCCTTGGAGAAGCCTCCCAGAGCTGCCCTGGGCCAGTCTTCCTCCCAGGGGTCCTGGCTGACCCTCTGCCCAACCCACTGTCTGTGGGGAAGGGACTGGAGGAGGAAGAGGGGGTCTCCTGGGGGCAGCTCTGGGTGGAGTGGGGTCCTGGGTCTGGCCTGGGGGTGGGCAGGGGCCCCACCTGCAATGTTGGTCTGAGTCTTTGTGCCCCTCCCCTGCCCTGGCACCTGGGCCTGGCCAGGGTTAGGGTTAAGCATGCAGGTGGGTGTGGGGGCTCTGTGACCACCAGCCTCCCCCCGGGCCCCTCTGGCCCTGAAGGTCAGGGTGCCACTGTAGATGACAGCCTGCATCTATCCTTCCTGTGTCCACCCAGCCTGACAAGTGGCTGCCTCCAGGGACCTTGTAGGCACCGCAGAAGGGCAGGGTGGCTAGGCCTGTGCTGGGCAGACCCCTGTGGCCCCGGCTGTCTTCAGACTGTATGCGAAGGCCGAGGCTTGAGTCTGCACGGTGGTTCTGGGGCGGTCCGCCCCTGCCATGCTCCCAGTGCCCACTGGGGCCCCACTCCCACCCACAGACAGGCTGCCGGACTAGGAGGGCCAGGAAAGGACAGGAGGGCAGTCAGATGGGGGGACACAGGGTGAGGGAAGGGGTGCAGGCTTGAGAGCCCCAGGCTGGGGAAGGAGTGGGGTGCAGGCCTCAGGCACCCAGCAAGTCAGGCTTGAGTGGTGGGGTCAAAGAGAGCCCGCCTGTGGGAGTGGGGCTCCCCTGTCCCTGGGCCATGCATGGAAAGGGTCACCTATATGGTCTGCTGGGCGCCTGCACCTCACTTTACCTTCGCCCCCAGGAGCTGTGCCAGGCCGGGCTCTGTTCTCAGGGCTCCTGGGGGCGGTCAGCTCCTGGGCCCCTCTACAGCCTAGTCCTCAGTTGTGGCCATTCCCTGCTTCTCACCACGAGTGGCCGTAACCTGTGCTCCTCGTGTGGCCCTGTGGGGGGCGTGGTGGTCCCACCTTGCTGATATGGCGTGGGGTGCGCAGAGCCTGCCACTGCCCCACTTGGGAGGAGGCAGCGATTTGCTGAGAACGTACCGGGGACGTTGTGTGGCGGTCCTGTCTAGCCCACTTGGAGCGCAAACTGCCATTGCAGCCCCAGGTCCTATCCAGGCCCCACCCTGTGGCTGAGGCTGGGGTCCCCGCGGTCCCCTGTTCACAGGGCAGCCTGTGCCATGCCCCACACCCATGGGGTCCAGAGCTGCCCCTGGAGTAGCAGGTCCACACAGGCTGCCAGGCCCACAGGGGGCGCAGGTGCTGGGCCCCTGCTCCTGGACATGCCGGGGAAGGCAGCACCTCGGCCTGCTGGCTGTGTGGACCTGCACAGTTGCTTGGCTGTGCGTGGCTGTGGCTTAGCTGGACCAGCTGCGTGGGGCTGCGTTTCCTGTTTTGGGAGTGTGTTGAGTTTTCCCTTCAAAACAAACAACAAAAGAGGAAGCTTGGGCCTCTTGCAGGGGGTGGGGGTGAGGGGCCACAGCCTGGGGCTCCCCAGCAGGTGGCACTGTGGCCTTCTTCCTGGGTGCTGGGCATTCTGGCACAGCTGTCCTGCCGGGGACCAGGCACAACGGGGGTCACAGAGGGGAGGGCCTGGGCCGGGCTGGCCTTTGCAGGGCCCAGGGGCCCAGGGTGGCAGAGTGTGTGTGTGTGCAGGAGGGACGCTCTGGACTGCATGGGGCTGTGCCCCGCCCCCCCGCCCCCCCCCCCTGCCTGCAGCCAGGAGCTGGCTGGGTCGAATCAGGCCGGTTCCTAGAAGTGCCTCCAGGCGAGGTCCTGGAGCTGGTCCCTCCCGCTGGTGTCCCCGGTGCCCAGGGCACACCTGCCAGGCGCGGGGGCCACCTCCTCCCCGAGGGCCTGCCTGGAACTGGAGCTGCTGGCAGTCTCTGTGCCTGCTCCCAGGGCCGCACCCCCAACTTCCGCCCCTGCGGTGTGCCCACCCCAGCCGTGCCCCATGGCCCTCCCAGAAGGCCCACAGCTCAGACCTGGTCCCGGGCAGGTTGGCCAAGGGCGTGGGGCTGCGTCGGGAGCCAGGCCAGCTGCCAGCAGAGTCCCCTCAAGCCCTCACATTCATCCCTCCTGCCCACCGCAGCAGCAGCTCACAACCGTGAGCAGTAAAAGGCCTACAGCTTAGAGACCCTGGGGCGGGTATGGGGGCTTTGAGCAGGGTGCCCAGGTGGCCTGGGACCACAGCCCCTCACTCGTCTCCCCCACAATCCTGCCCGCCCATGGGCTCCGGCGGTGGCCCCATCCGCAGTGGGTCTCGGGGTGCCGATGGGTGCCTTTGGTGGGGTCCCAGGCAGAGACTCACATGGGGAGTCTTCCGGCTGGGGCAGGGTTGGGGCACAGAGGCAGCTGAGTTTGGGGTGTGGGGTGAGGCCAGGGATGTGAGATGATGGGGGCGGGGGGAGGGGTACATGGCCTGCCACCCGGTCACCGCAGGAGGGGGCTGCAAGGTGGAGGTCGTCTCTGGAGGGCGTGGTCCCCCCTGGCCGGGCCCCCGCCCCCACCACACAGAGGGTGCCTTTTCCTGCCGCCTCTAGGATGTGTGGGGGCCACTCCAAGGCAGGAGCGTGGCGCCAGCCCCTCGGGTTGCAGGGAGGGGTTGTGGCTGGGGCCAGTGCCCCTGGGGACTGTGTGTGTCCCAGAGCCCTGGGAGGGGCCTGGGGCTGCTCCTGTCCTTCCCCAGGGGCGTGTCAACCGAGGGTGGGGCTCACACCCCCCCATCCTCTGGGCAGCTGGGGTGCTGGGCTGTTTGCCCCAGGTTACTCCCTCTCCTGCCAACTCGGCCAGCCGGGAAGTCCTGTGCCCCCCTTGTTCGGGGCCTTCTGGGAGGGCGGGGGGGATCGGGACCTGGGCATGTTGGGTGCCTCCGCTGGGCCTGGAGATGCCGCCTCCCCAGTCTTCTGTCCCCCTTGTCCATGCTGGCCTTTGTGCCTGACAGATGGGGCCGGGGTGCGGCGTCTCCTGGGCCCGGCCCTGGTCAGTGCCCTGCTGGTGTGGGGACATAGGACCCGCCTGGGCACAGGCAGAGGGGCCCCTCGAGGTGACCCCTGCCTGGCAGGAGGCGATGGATGGGCTGCCGTCAGCAGGGCCGTTTGCGCGCTGTGCTGGGGAAGGTAAATGGGCACCCAGCAGCTGTCGGCGCGATGGATGTGGCGTCGGCGGGGGACCGCACGGTCGCCGCCGTCAGCTGGCTGCGCTCCCCGGGCCTGCTGTGGCTCACTTTGCTGTGGAGAGACAGCTCGGCTCTGCCTGGCGCCCTGCCAGCGTGGCAAAGTGTGTATCCAGCAGTTTCCCCGAGAACTGGGGACGGCAGAGGGTGTTTGGGGGTGCAGGGCGTGGTGTCCAGGTGGCCGCAGCCCAGGTGCCGAGTGCCAGGGCCCCCGGGCATGGCGAGCTGCCCCTCAGGCTGTCCATCACAGGCAGCCCTGGCCCCTGTCTGCTGCCTCTGTGCCTGGCCTGCGGTGTTGGGCCAGGGCGCACACAGTCCTGTCCCTGAGCCCTGGCACCATGGCTCTGAGGGCGAGGTTGGCCGCGCAGGCAGGTCAGGAGTCCCTCTCAGTCCAGAGTCCTGCAGCCCCGTGGGATGGAGTGGTGCCCAAGATCAGGAAGGTGGGAGGGACCTTTGAGGGCTGTCACTCACGGGGTGCTGAGGGGCTTAGAGTGGAGGGGCCCTGGGCCCCAGGAAGAGGTGGTAGAGCCCTGACCAGACAGGGTGCCAGGCTAAGCTGCAGCCCCGGCCCAGCCAGGGCAGCTGGCTCCCTGGTGGGGGCTCCGCAGGATGAGGTCTTGGAGGAGCTGTGCGGCCCACCCCCCCCAGCCCGGGGCTGGGCTTCTGAGAGAACCCTGGAGGGGGGGCTGACTTGCACCCCTCTTGCCCACCTCCACCCACTAGCAGTGTTTTGGGGTAGGGTGGGCACTGGAGCCCCAGCTCCTCCCCGCACCTGCCGTGGCTCGGGCCCAGGTTGGCTGTGGCTCCCGTTTCCAGGCAGCTGGTCCTGGCTGGGGAACCGAGCTGGTGGTGCCTTGGCCCTGGCCTCCCAGGGCCCCACCTGGGTGTCATCTGGCTCCTGGGATTGGCCAGGTTGGGTGGGGGGACAGCCTTGGCCCCCATCAGTGCCCAGGGCCTGGTGGGGGGCCCAGAGGGGTCTTGGCCCTTCCCCCAGATCCCGCCCCATGGCTCACCTGGGCAGGGCCCCCTCCCCTCAGCCCCTTCTCTTTCTTGTGGCTCCCTTGGGCCCCCTCCCAGCTCTGGGTTCTAGAACCTTCCCTGCCCTGGGGTGGCCAGTAGGGTGAAAGCTGGCTGAGGGCAGGGTCACTTGGCAGAGGCAGGTCCTGGGTGTCAGGGTGTCCTGGCCTGGTGGGCGGATGCTGCTGAGTGAGGCCCGCCCCCGACTGCAGGTTCAGTGTGGCGCCGGGGGTCTCGCTGCGCACAGTGGGGCTGGCACAGTTGGTGCATCAAGACGGATGCGCAGGCTGCGCGGACGCCTCGCTCATCACTCTCCGCTCAGTCAGCGTCCCAGGGAGCGGCAGCTGGTGGGACGGGAGGCACTCCATCAGGGATCGACAGCTCCAGACGGGCGCACAGGCGGGGGCAGCGGGCGAGCGCAGTCGGCCGCACGGCACCGCACGGCAGGGCACGGGTGGTGGGCGCGCCCCTCCCCAGCCCGCTCTGCTCGCTCCCACCCCCGGCACCAAAGGGGACGGGGGACATGGGGGCTGGCGGCCCCTCATGGGCCAGGATGTGGGGCCAGACCGCAGCTGCCCGTTCCCAGGGACTGGGAGGATGGAACTGGGTGGAGACCCTGCTAAGTGCTGTAGGGGTGCCCCAGGTCACGGGCCGTGTGCCTGGGCCGGGTGGCAGTACCCCCCGTGGGTGGGCTCCCCAGGGAAGGGTACTAGGGGTGGCTGGAGCCCCCTCTCCCCAGGGCACCCCCCCGGCAGCCCAGGGTCATGGAGGCTGCACCCAGAGGTGCGTGGTTGGAAGGGGAGAAGGACCCGCCCGAGTGTCGGGTGGCTCTGGGGGTTCCAGGGGCCTTTCCGCTCTTGTCCGGAGGACTCAGCTCAGCCCAGAGCTTGGAGACCCCGCCCCCGCCCTGTCCGTGCCTTCTCCAAGGAAGAGGCTGTCTCATTAGTAAGTTTTCCACTGTTGTTCAAACTCCTTGCTCGGCAAAATGTAAATGAAACATGTTTTCTGGGTGTCAGTATGAAAAATGACAGTCGCTCGAATATCACAGAGGACATCTGCTCACTTCTGTGTGAACGCCTGTTTACGGCTGATGTCGCAAAACTCAGGGGAAACTGCTGTACCTGAGGGACCCATGGGCAGGGGGCTGGGTCCAGGGCCACAGGGCCACAGGGCTCGGCTGTGCCTGGGTCTGGCCTCTGCTGTGCCCAGGGCCGACCATGCTTCCGGCGCCTGTGGGGTGAGTGCTGTCACACGGGCGGTGGGGGCTCTGTCCCAAGGGCTGCAGGCGGGCCTGTGTCTGCCAGGTGGGCCCGAGTTTCCGGCACTTGGCACTGTCCCCTCACTGCCGGATACCGGGTTCCATCCCCTCGGCGGGGCGTCAGCTGTGGCGGAGCTGTTCGCCTGCCATTGGCACCGATGTGAGTAACTGTTTTGGCTGACCAGTGGCCAGACCCAGCGTGGGTTGGGAGAGTTCTTGGCCCCGAGGCCCCCAGCAGGCGGCTGGAGCCAGTGCTGGAGCTGGGGGCACAATGCCACCTCCCCCAGGAAAGCCCTCTGGGTTGGGCCCTTGTCCTCCTGTCCAGGTGCCCACCTGGCCCAGCACAGCCAGCTGCCTGTGTGCGGCCGAGCTGGGGTCTGTGGGAGGAGGGTGTGGCTCCAGTGACGCAGCCCCTCCCGTGCTGTGTCCTCAGGGGAGTACATCAAAACCTGGCGGCCGCGCTACTTCCTGCTCAAGAACGACGGCACCTTCATCGGCTACAAGGAGCGGCCGCAGGATGTGGAGCAGCGCGAGTCGCCCCTCAACAACTTCTCCGTGGCACGTGAGTGAGCCCCAGAGGGGCCCGTGGGGCTGTGGCCCCGTGCTGGTGTCTCCTTGGGCCTCTGCTCGGGGCTGGTGGCCGCCAGGGCCCAGGCTGGTCAGCGCTGGCTCCGTCACCAGGGGAACCTGTTATCGGCCAGCGCTGCCAGGTCGGGCTCTGTGCAGTCCCAAGGCCAGTGACCCTGGAGCTGTCCTGGGCACCCCCACTCTGCAGGCTGGAAGGCCTGGCCTGGTGGGGGCAGAGTCCAGGCTGGGGCAGCCAGCCGGGGCTGGAGGGAGCCTGCTGGGGCCTGTCTAGCGCAGCCCTTGGTTGGGGGGGCAGGATGAGCATGCACGAGGGGCACCCGGCTTATGGGAGCCTCTGTGACCCCCAGGAAGAGCATGTGGCTGCCCCTGGAAGGTCGTCAGATGCCGCGCCCCTGTACCTCCACCTCTGCTCCTGTCCTCAGCTGGGTGGGGGCGGGGCATGGCTGGCTGGCCCCTTTTCTGAACTGTGCCTTTGCCGCAAACCTTGGGGGTGTGGCAGGTGCCATCCCACGCCTGGGGCTGGGGTGGCGGTGGGCGGGAGCTGAGCTGGGTGGGCCTTCTAGCCCCGTTTGTCACCCATGCTCTGCTGGGGGTCAGGCCAGCAGCAGCTGTGTGGCTGCGTGATAGGCTCATTAACCTAGTCCCATGTCTACTCGGGCTGCCTCAGGGGTTTGGGGTGCAGTGCCCACTGTGGGGGGATCCTGGCTCCACTCCAGGTAGGTCCCCCCTTCAGCACTGTCCTCCCTGCCACCCAGCCCCAACCTCGCCGGACCCCAGGTTCCACCCGGGGTCTCAGTTAGCCGTAGCATCGGCAGGCCACGCCCAGGGGACAGAGGAGCCCTTGCTGCCCGCCTGCAGGTGTGCTGGGCAGGGGGCCTGGCTTCTCAGCTGCCCCGCGTGTGCTGTGGGGGCACAGGGCACGGACAGCGTGCCCCCCGGCGCACCAGGGGGACGGGTGCAGATTTATCGCCCTGCCAGTGGCTGGGCTGGTGTGAAGTGAGTTGGGGGCCCGAGTGAGGGGAGACCCAGGAGGCAGATGACGCCCCCTGAGGGCTCGCTGTGGCTATGCAGGGCCTTGGCTGGCCTGGGCACCGGGAGGCAGCTGGCCCGGCCTCCCTGCTGGCAGATGGGACCCCTCGAGGGTGCTCCCACGGCCAAGTGCACAGGGGTGAGGGGTTCTCTGGAGGCACGTGGGAGGTGGGGCCAGCCAGAGGGGCTGCCTGAGCAGTGGGATGTGGCTGGCACACGGGCCAAGGGGCTTTTCGAGGGGCGGATTCACAGAGGGGGTCCAGCAGCCAGGCCCCGGGATGGGCGTTGAGTGCTTGGGTCCCAGGAGCACCAGGTGCCCTCCATTAGCGAGTGGGAAATGGGCGTCTGCCCCCACCCTTTGCCGACACGCCATCCTCCATGCAGAGCTGGGGCCCTGTGCCCAGTCAGCCCCAGGGGCCCTCCTGTTGCCAGAGTGCAGAGGCTGGGATGTCAGACGCCCCTGCACCTCCCCCCACTGCCTGAGCGGCTGGGCTGGAACCTGCCCCAGGGGCCTCCTGCAGTCCCCACACTCATGCACACCCCTCTTCGACCTGATGCGTCCCTGAAGTTCCTCGGCAGGAGATGTAGGCTCCATGCTGGGGGGGGGGGGCAGGGGGGAGGGCATTGTGACCCAGGTGTCTGCAATCACAGGTGTGTGTGCGTCAGGCCGGCCAGCCTGCCTGGACCCCCTGGGCCCGAGGGGCGGGGGAGGGATGGGTCAGTGGGTGGGTCTCATCCTGTAGCTGCCTCAGGGCGGGCCCCACCCTGGGGGAGTCTGTGTGGAGAGGGGGCAGGAGGGGGCAGTAGGCAGGCTGCTTTCCTGTGAGGCCCCACCCCTCGGCCCCTTCCTGGGACCCTGCACTCCTCCTCTGTCCAGTTGAGGCCCAAGTGGGTGCTCAGTGAGCATGGGAAGGGCTGTGGGAGGGGTCACGCTGCGGGCAGCTCCAGAGCAGCATCTGCATTGGAACAGGTCCCAGCCCCATCTTACAAGGAGGGAGACTGAAGCTTGGAGAGAGGAGGGGATAGGACTTCCCGGACCTGGACCTGGGGGGGTGGTCTGGGGCAGGGGCCCAGGGCGCTCACCTGCTGGCCCCACCCCCAGAATGCCAGCTGATGAAGACAGAGCGGCCTCGGCCCAACACCTTCATCATCCGCTGCCTGCAGTGGACAACCGTCATCGAGCGCACCTTCCACGTGGAGACGCCCGAGGAGCGGTATGGGCGGGCCCTTGGGGGGGGGGAGGCCGTCCTGCTGGGCCCCCAGTGCTGAAGGCCCGGAGTGGGCGGGGCCAGCCCAGGGCTCCAACCAGCAGCCTCCTGGGGTCTCCGAGCTGGGCGGTGGAGGGGAGGCCTGGGCCCGGGCAGGGACGGGGACAGAACTGGGACCTTAACACGGGCCCCGCAGGGAGGAATGGACCACCGCCATCCAGACCGTGGCCGACGGGCTCAAGCGGCAGGAGGAGGAGATGATGGACTTCCGATCGGGCTCCCCTAGTGACAACTCGGGGGCCGAGGAGATGGAGGTGTCCCTGGCCAAGCCCAAGCACCGAGTGGTGAGCAACAGCCAGCCCAGCCCCTCGCACGGCTCCCCTGTGGGCAGCACAGTCTGATCATCAGAGCCCTGGGTCAGAAGCCAGGCTGGGACCCCGGGTTCCAGGAGGCCCGGGCACCGTCCCTCCTTCAGCACCCGAGTGGGGTGTAGAGCCCCGTGCTCTCGTGGGAGGCCTGGCCCTGGCCCTGGCCCTGGCCCAGTCCCTGACACAGCTGCTGCCCCACAGACCATGAACGAGTTCGAATACCTGAAGCTGCTGGGCAAGGGCACCTTCGGGAAGGTGATCCTGGTGAAGGAGAAGGCCACAGGCCGCTACTACGCCATGAAGATCCTCAAGAAGGAGGTCATCGTGGCCAAGGATGAGGTGGCGCACACGCTTACGGAGAACCGAGTGCTGCAGAACTCCCGGCACCCCTTCCTGACGGTGAGGGGCCCTGGGGCGCTTCTGTGGCCGGTGTACTCTCGGGCGTCAGGTGTGGGGCAGGCAAGCGCCAGCCTGGATCAAGGACAGACTTCTGTGCTCCCCGGGGCTGGGGCATCGGGGGGCAGGCCTCTGAGGGGTCAGGTGGAGGTGCCTGACACAGGCCCATGGCCGTGTGCACTGTCCCATGTGTGAAAGGGGGAGGTGGCCTTTGGCTGCCCTGTGCTGGGGTGCTCCTCCTGGGAGGCCTTTGTGGGGGTCCCTTAGCCTTTGGGAACAACAGAGTCATCTAGACATTGCTGTGCCAGGCCGCTCCTGAAAGTCATGGGTGGGTCCCCATGGTCCTCGGGGTCTGGACTCAGGCCCTGGGCCTGGCCGCCAGGGTCTTGCTGGACAGTTGGGGCTCTGGCTCCCCAGCCGGGTGCCCCCGGCCCCGTCCACTGCTCTCGTCACGCTGAGCTTCTCTCACCTGCCCTTCCTGGGACGTCCCGGCTCCAGCCGCTTGACTAGGGGCCAGGTGGTATGTGTGGGTGGGACTGCGCAAGGGGACCATCCTCCCAAAGCACAGCAGCTGCGCCAGGAAGGAGGGTCTTCTCCAGGTCGGGGTGCGGGCAGCCTGTTGGGGTGCCTCCAAGTTCATGGGACTGCCAGCCTCTGAGATGCCAGCTCCCCGAGACTCGACTGAGCCCCCAAGCCCAGCCTGTGGGGCGGCAATGCACTGGGGCCTCCCTGACCTGTGTGCCTTGCAGGCCCTGAAGTACTCCTTCCAGACCCACGACCGCCTCTGCTTCGTCATGGAGTACGCCAACGGTGGCGAGGTAGGGCTGCCTGGGGGGCTGAGCAACCCTGCACGCGCCTCGGGCGCCCCTCCAGCGCGGGGACAGTGCTGCTGCCCCAGCTGTAGGGGGCCCGCCCCCTGCCCCACTGAGTGGGGGTCTCAGGCTGGCTGGGCACCCTGGCTCAGACCCCCCCAACCCTCACAGCTCTTCTTCCACCTGTCGCGGGAGCGGGTGTTCCCCGAGGACCGCGCCCGCTTCTACGGCGCGGAGATTGTGTCAGCCCTGGACTACCTGCACTCGGAGAAGAACGTTGTCTACCGGGACCTCAAGGTGGGCCTGGGTGGGGGTGGGGGGGGCCGGATGGCGGGGGCGGGGCCGGGACCAGGGGCATTAAGGAGGCCACGCCCCGCAGCTGGAGAACCTGATGCTGGACAAGGACGGCCACGTCAAGATCACGGACTTCGGGCTGTGCAAGGAGGGCATCAAGGACGGGGCCACCATGAGGACCTTCTGCGGCACGCCCGAGTACCTGGCGCCCGAGGTGCTGGAGGACAACGACTACGGCCGGGCCGTGGACTGGTGGGGGCTGGGCGTGGTCATGTACGAGATGCTGTGCGGCCGCCTGCCCTTCTACAACCAGGACCACGAGAAGCTCTTCGAGCTCATCCTCATGGAGGAGATCCGCTTCCCGCGCACGCTCGGCCCCGAGGCCAAGGCCCTGCTGTCTGGGCTGCTCAAGAAGGACCCCAAGCAGAGGTGGGCGTGTGGCCCCTCGGCAGTCTGGGGGGTCTCTGCCCTCGGCCAGCCTGCCCCTCACACCCCTCGGGAAGACCCCACCCAGTGGGCAGCTCCTGCTCGCCCAGCCTTCTGTGCCTGCTGAGGCTCAGCCAGGGGACCCTGCATCCCCACCACCCTCCGCCCACACCGCCCAGTGCCACCTGGCAGTCTGGCCTCACCCAGCAGAGGAGGGGCATGGAGGGTGGCCTGAGCCCTGGCTGGGCAGGCAGTGGCACGGTCACCACAGCCTCTTGTCACCTGCAGGCTTGGAGGGGGCTCGGAGGACGCCAAGGAGATCATGCAGCACCGCTTCTTCGCCGGCATCGTGTGGCAGGACGTGTATGAGAAGAAGGTGCGCTGCCCACGCCCCTCGCCACAGGGCTACCCCAACACCCTCCCTGGGCTCGGTTTCCCCTGCCCCCACCCCTCCCTGGGAGGAGCTATGTGTGTGTGTGTGTGTGTGTGTGGTCTCCGCCAGTGGCTCCCTGTCAGCTTCAAGCACCTTGGTTCCCTTCCAGGCTGCTGTGTGCTGGAGGTGAGGGTGGGGGCACTATCCTGCTGTCCCAGTTCCTCCCATTGTCTGACCTCAATCCCTCACGCTACTAGAAGAGCCCAGGCCTGCCCTCTGGGCTGCAGGAGCCAGGTAGCACCTGCCTGTCGGGCTCCTAAGGGAGGCCTCCCAGGAGCAACTGCACCCTGCACATGCCCCTCCCTGCCCCCGGTGCAGGCTGCTTCAGGGGCCCAAGGGTGCCCGTCACCAAGCACACTCCCATCCATTGCCAGCCCACCCTCCCCTGCAGGCCACATTCACCTGCCTGCAGGACAGGGCGCCCCCACCCTGCCCAGCTCTGCTCCATGCTCTGGCCCCACGGCCTTCTGCCTCCTGGCCTGGCCTTCCAAGGGCTTGACTCCTGCCCAGCCTTGAACAAGGACCCTGCTAGCTCACAAGGGGCTGCCCCAGCCCTGGCCAGGGCCTGGGGAGACTTGGGGCGCCTGCCTGCAGCAGTGTCTCACTGTGTGCACAACTGCCACTCATCCCTAGTGTCCTGGGTTGTGGCAAGTCCTCTCAGCACCCAGACTTGGCCAGGCCACATTGGGGTCCTTGAGCCACACATGAGGCTGGCAGGCCCCACACTTAGCACGAGTCCCTGCCCCACCACCTGGGGGGCGGGGCCCTGAGGGGCAAAGCCTGGGAGCCTGCATGACCGAGGGGCTCTGGCCCCTTCCTCACCTCTTGGGAGGGAAGCTGCAGGGGGGCTTGGAGCACACACCAGGGTGGGGCCCGGGCTGGGTGCATCCCCTGAGCCCTGCCCTCCACAAGGCTGGCACTGGCCTCTGCCCCCCGGGCCTGCAGAGGTGTGACTGCCCGAGGGCCCACTGCACAGGAGAGCCAGCCCAGGTGGGCCGAGGGACCACGGTGGGGACTCTCCCTGCATTGCGGACTATTGAAGTGGGAGCCCCAGTGGCTGGGCGTGAGGCACCTGGTGGGGGAGTCCACTCTGCACACTTTGCTCCAAGGTGCCCTCTCCATCCCCTTCCCAGTTTGTAAGAAAATAAAAAAGGAAAATAAGAAAGCTAGAAAAATTAAAATGGACTCACCCCTGCCCTGCCCCATCTGCCTGGGTGTGTGTGTGTAAGGGGGTGCTGAGGTGCCCTTCCACGCTGGGCTGCACTACCACCTGTCACCTGCAGAGGCTGTTGTGAGCAGGACCCAGCCTACCCTTGGCTGAGGTGACGGAGGGAGGTGGGGGCCGGGGGCTGGGGTGGAGGATGTGGTGGGCGGTGGTGGGTGCAGAGCCAGCCTGTAACCTGCCCACCACCCTGCCCTGCAGCTCAGTCCACCCTTCAAGCCCCAGGTCACCTCGGAGACAGACACCAGGTATTTTGATGAGGAGTTCACCGCCCAGATGATCACCATCACCCCACCTGACCAAGGTGAGGACCACCTCCCACCAGAGTCTCTCCAGACCACGGGGCCTGGGCTGCCCTCCCAGGGAGGCTGCCATGTCCGCCCTCACTGGAGAGGTCCCCTTCGGAGGGCAGAAGTCAGGGTGGGAGGCCTCGGCACAGGGGGTCAGGGCCTCAGAGTCTAGTCTTCCGGGACCTGCCTCAGTGCTCCTGGCCAGTGCCTGAACCCCGTCTCCCGCCCACAGAGGACAGCATGGAGTGTGTGGACAGCGAGCGGAGGCCACACTTCCCCCAGTTCTCCTACTCGGCCAGCGGCACGGCCTGAAGGGGGCCCGCTGGGCGCCGGCTCCGTGGACCGGGAGGGCACGTGCAGGACAGTCTGCATCACACGTCGCTCTTTCTGGCCGCGTGCTCTGATGGGAAGACTTCCCTGCTGTGAGCGGGGCACGCCTGGCTGCTCAGGAGGAGGGCTGTCCTGCGGCTTTTCTTAATTTATTTCATCCAGTTTTCCGGACGTGGCCTCGGCCTGCAGACGAGGTTCACGCAGGAAGCGCGGAGGACTTCTGTAACCGAGTGCAGCTGGGGTCCGGGCAGGTCCCCAGCCCCTTGCCAGCTGCCCCGGGCTGTGACCTGTCTGTGCTCGGCTGGAGGCACCAGACGCAGCCGGCCTGTGGTGTCCTGGCCTAGCTCCTCCCCCAGGTCAGAGCACATAGCAGCCCCCTCATGGCAGCCCCAGGACTGAGGCCCCTGTGGCAGGCTCAGGGCTGGGCTGCAGTTGGTCCCCAAGCGGTGACCTGCTGCAGCGTGTCACACAGGGCATGTCACGCAGTTTGTGTGCAGTTGGCAGCTTGGTCCTAGAGGCCAGCCCCGTCCCTCTCTTCAGGACGCCTCACCCCAGCGGCTCCCCTGTAGCACCTGTCCTCCATAGAAGCCTCACGTCCCCACTGCCCCACCCGACGCCCCTGCAGGGGCGGTCACTGTGTCCTCCTGGCCAGACACTGCGCTGCACCATGGTGTTTTTTACATTCAACTTTAGTATTTTTACTATTACAATGAGACTGTCCCTCCAAATCCCTCAATAAAAGTGGCTTTTCAACTTTGTCGCTGGTTTTGCTTGTGGGGAGCGCCCCATTCTTCTGGCCCCGAGGCCGCAGAACAGCCTTCAAGGGAAGATGTCCCCCCCCAGCTCCCTCAGGACTGGCTGGAGGCTGGTTGTCCCTGTCCCCACTGCCTTCACCCTGCCTGATGCCCAGGGGTCATCGGACCACCAGGAAGGAGCCCACAGGACCCAGAGCTGGCCAAGGTCATGCAGGACTGAGCAGAGCTGTGCAGCAGGATGTGCTGTAGGCGCCACTTGGTGGCAAGGAGAGGGGCTGGCCACCCAACCCCTAAAGCTGCGGTCAATGCTCAGAGGGCGAAGCGAGCACCCCTGCAGTGTGGCCAGGAAGCCTGGCCATCCAGAGGGCCTGGCACCTTGACCCCATGGTGCCCCTGGGCCTGGAGCACACCAGAAGCAGGCTTGGTCCTCAGCGGTCCCCCGCACTTCATCCCGACAGGCTCTGAGCTCCATCCCACAGCGACGCAACCCCACGGAAACTGCCCGCACAGCCAATGGCACCCGTGGCACTTTGGCGGTCAGACTCAGGTCTCAGATGACACAGGTGACTTCCAGAGCCCCCACCTGCCCCACAGCCCCACCGCCAGGCACGACCCCCAAAGAGCTGAGAGCAGAGACTCTAGGGGATACTGGTGGCCACTGGGACATGGATGCAGCCCTGCGTCCACGACAGAAATGAACAGTTGCCAACAGGGGCCATGCAGACAGCACCTGTCACTTGGCCACACAGAGGCTGGCAGTGCACCAGCAGACACGGGAGGGCAGACCCGTGCGACCCAGACACAGGCCCCTCGAGCAGCCGGCTCAGCTCTGAGGGACACCAGGGACTCTGCAATGGTGGTGGTGACAGGCAGGGCCATGCAAATGGGCCAACACCACTGACCCATACACTCCATGGGGATTGGGTGGTGAGGTCCCCCATGCAATCAGACAGGGAGAAGGTGCACCATGGAGGCCAGGATGCAGAGACCAGGACAGGCAACTCCCCTCCCACACCTGACGCTCAGCCGATGGCACTGGAGTGCCCGGCATGGTGGCCTGGTCCATGAATGGGGAGGCACCATGAGCTGTTCCTTCCTGTAGGGGGGCTCTTGTGTGACGGGAGCTGCCTTAGGGACATTCCAATGGCCAGGAGAGGCTTCAAGGTCATGGGCATGGACACAAGCACAACCTTCTCTGGGATCCCCATCCCACGTGGGTCTCCTGAGCACTGTCTGGGGAGAGCAGTTTGGGAGGGGCCGGGGCCTGAGGACGTGGGGCCTGGGCCACGTGGGGAAAAAGGGCCAGGAGGGCCAGGGTTCTCCCTGGGTCCCTCACTCATGCCCACCCTTCCCACTCCAGGCTGGGGAGGGGCAGGGAGGTGGAGACAGAAGCACCTGCAGCACTGGCTGGGCCACATTTGGCAGGTGTGAGCAAAGAGGACGCACGGGGCGGTAGGGCAGCATTTCAGGGGACATCTGGGCCCCTGCCCTGAGGGCACCAGCACAAAGGTCACCCTCCCTGTAGTCAGATGAACTGGTTCCAACCCCTTCTCGCCAAGGCCAGCTGGGTGGGCTGGTAAGTGAGCCGCTGCGGCCTTGGTCTTCCCATCTGAACAGCTGGGTGCCCAGGCGCGCACCGCACACGAAGCTCAGTGGGCGCTGCCGGGCGGCACAATGGCCGGCCCCCTCCTGGGCCCCCAGCACCTGCGGTCTGCACCCTCAGGACTGTCACCACCAGCAAATCCTCTTACTCAAATATACAGGATTTATTCAGTCTGTCTCTAGGAGCACAAATATCAAAAAGCGAGCCCCCCCTCCCTCTGCGCAGGCACCAGCGAGGCTGTCCAGGCACGGCGGCCACTCTGGCCCTCAGGCTTCGAACACAGCACAGCTGGCACAGAGCACTTCCTCGGGGACGTCACCGCAGCTGCTACAGCACAGGGTGGAGAGAGAAGAGCTGTGTTAGGGGCTGAGCTGTCCTTCCCATTTACATGTTGAGGTGCCAGCCCCGGGCCATCGACTCATTGGGAGATGGGGCCGTTTGCAGCAGATGTTATCAGTGAGGAGGCCCCCCTGCCCCCAGGAGGGGACCTGAGGAAAAGGACCAGTGACGAGAAACACCATGGAGGGAAGACAATGCAAGGACGGGGAAAGGGACCCACCACAGCCTGCTGGCGACCCCTGGAGGCTGGGACCGGTGTAGCAGACGCCTCCAGAGGCCTCAGGACACGCCGCCTGTGGGTGTCCGCCACCAGCGTGTGAGGATTGAGGCCAGGGGTCTGTGGACTCGAACGGCTGACAAGCCATGTGGGGCCCAGCCCGGATGTCAAGTCAGACAGTGCCCCACAGACACCTCTTGGGCATCCAGTCAGGCTTACACGGAACACGGGAATCGCAAGGGACATGCATCAGGAGAGGCCAGCACACCGGCAACCCACAGCAGGCGACCAAGGAGGTCAGAACCTCGAGCGGGCTGGTTGCAGATGCACCCGTGGGAAGCAACCCCCTCGCCAGCACTGCCCACCATTGGCCGAGCTGCCAGTCCAGAGACAGCCAGGTATGAGCAGGATGCTGCCAGGGCCCGGTGCCTAAAGCAGCTAGGGCAGGGGGCAGAATGCCTGGTGGCCTGGAGTAAGCCAGCGATTTATTTACGAAACAGGGCAGAGCACCCAACCCTGGCTGTGGCCATGAGAGCTGGGCATGTACCCCTCGAGGCTGGGCCTGCTCTGACCGGGCAGCCTAAGTTCTGGGGGTAATGAGAGGGGGGAAGTGAGGCTGCAGGAAACAGGCAGGGAACTCTGGGAGGGCCCTGCAGGCAGGAGGCAGCTGCCAGCCACAGGGGCCCGCACCATGTGCCCTCGTGCTGTGTTCTAGGCCTCAAGTGAGGAGGCCACTGGCTACAGCTGGCCCGCCCTCTGGTTTACAGGTGGACAGGAGGAGAACTAGGCTGGTGAAATTGAGATGCAGTCGTAACTGGCCAAATGCATGCCCCCAGCCTGACAGCCCAGGTGCCCGGCAGTGTCCCTCCCCCTGGGGGCCGCCTGGGGGCTAGGTCCTTCCAGGGGCACTCTGTCCCATCCCCTGCCCCTAGCCTCCTGAGGCAGGCTGGAGGACGGCCGGGCCGAGCCCAGTGTGGCCCTGTAGACTGGCTCCGAGTCTGGGTGGGGACCGCGTCTTCTCGCAGGCAATGGGGGGATACCCACACTCATTCACACACTCAAGTGACACAAGCAAGCACTCTGTCCCCGACACAGACACGGTGACGACCATGGTGCCCCTGCTGTCCCATCCGTCCGTATGCTCCAGGGAGGAGCCCCTGTGCAGGAGGGCTGTGCACAGTGCCCCAGCATCAGGGCCGCAGACACATCAGGGATAGAGCTGGCCGTCCACAATGTCGCTGTCCCAGAGCACCGGCCGCAGCCCTCAGATGCCCCCTGGGCCATAGGTCCAGCACTTACTCCACGAGGGTGCACACGGTGCAGGCCGCGGCCCCGCAGCCCCTGCAGGTGTGCACACAGCGCCCGCACAGGGCACGCTCACACTGGCTGCACACTGCCGTCCCGTCCACGGCTCGCACGCATGAGGAGCAGGCTCTGGACACCATCCCAGACACGTCTGTGAGGAAGAAAGGCCGCCTGTCAGTCGGAGCAGGGGACTCACAGTGCTGGGGCTGCGGATCCACAGCCTCCCCAGAGCCTCAGTGATGCCTGAGGGTAGGCCTGGCACAGAGCTGCTTCAAGAGGGGGCAGGCCCGGTGGTCTTGGGACTTCTGCTCTCTCCCAAACCCCTGTGCTCTGGGTCCACTGTGGGGCAGGCGGGCGGCTGCCCCACTAGCCCCAGCAGCCTCTCGGCCTTTGTTCCCTGGGTGTCTTGCCTGGGTCTCCTCACGTGGCCCCTGTGTCACAGATTGACAGAAGTTTCTAGACCCTGTGCAAACCCAGGGGTGGGCAGGGGCTGTGACCAGTGACACAGGTGACAGTCGGAGATGCACCTTGATATGCTACCAGGCTGCTGCCACCCAGACAGGACTCTGCAACCACAGGGAAGGTGGGTGGGACCCTCAGGCGGGCCACCCAGGGGTCTCTGCTCCACCCCACCTGATGGTTAGAAGCTGTTTGTCACCCCTAGATCCAGATGTCAGGGGGCTGACCCTCCACAGCCCAGCTCCAGCCCCCACGGTTGGACAGTGACTCCACTGTTGGCAGGATGGCAGCAGCCACGTCCACCTCCAGCACCCCGCTGGGGAGCGCCTGCTGGCAGCCTCACTCACCAGCTTCACAGGCCTGCGCTCTCCTCCTGGTCAGCCGGCCGTCTGGTCCAATCAGCATTTGCCCACGTGCAGCCCGAGGGGCTTCCGTGGGGCCAGGCTTCGGGGACTCAGGCAGGTCGACAACGGCACAGCTTTCCTCCCACACATGGTGCATGTAGGCCTGGGCCCCTCGAAAAAGGAGCTGTCTGGTCCTCTCTGGGAAGACAAAGCCTCGCCTGTACCACCAAAGCATGGGAGCCCCACAAGGCCACCGAGGCTCCCGGGGGTCTTCCTCCTGCCTCGAGGCTGCCTGGTGAACAGGTCCACACTGCCTCTGCCTCTCCTCACCCAGGCCCAGCTGCCACCTCCTACAGGAAGGTTTGGGACCTGAAGCCCCACCTGGGCTCCGTCTCAGGTCACTCGGCTCTGTTCCTTGCCGCTCTCTCAGAGGTGTGGCCTCCCCGCACTGCTGCTCCCCCACTCCAGCACCCCGTGGCCTGCTTCGTCCAGCACAGAGGCGCCCTGAGCTACAGAGCACAAATCCACAGGAATGCATTACACGTGAGACACGAGTTCGAACTGGGTGTCCTGCCTGCATTTCCAGAGGCTCAGCCACACCCCCTGAGGGGTGGGTCCTGGAACCCTGAGAATGCCACAGGAAGGTGGTCCAGGGCTGTTCTGGTTTCAGGGTTTTGTTTTTTTTTTAGATTTACTTTTTTTTTTTTTTTGAGATGGGTAGGAAAAGAGAGAGAGAAACTCTAATCAACTACTTCTGGCACAACCCCAGGTGGGGGCCTGGCCCACAACCCAGGCACGTGCCTGGACAGGGCATCGAGGGGGCGGATTCTCGCTTTGCGGGAGGGTGTCCCCCACCGAGCCACACAGGCCATTTGCACCGTCTGCTCCGCGTTTATGGGGCACAGCTCGAGTGCACCAGGAAGCAGAGCAGTTGGGGCAGCGAGGTGGCCCGAGTGGAGAACCGGGGTGCCGCAAACCCCTATCGCACAGCAGCCCCCCTCAATCCCAAACTTCCTAGCTGCTCGGCGGGCACCACCTGGGCCCCTGACCTCCGGAGGAGGTGAGCTCCCCGCTGCCGCTGCCCCAGAGCATCAACCAGCCCAAACCGACGGTCAACAACATCAACAAACCTGAAAACCTGCAGGGCAGCTGGTGAGAAGGCCTCCGGCCCCCGCCGCCTCCCACTCCACCCTGAACTACAGTTCCAGCCTCACGAAATGCGACGGCACCTCGTCCCCGCCTTTGCACGTGCTGCCCCTCTGGCTGCCAGACCCCGCTCACCCTGCAAGACGCAGCTTGAGCGCCGGCCCTCCTCGAGACCGCGGACTCCTGGGGGGGGGGGGGCCCGCGGCGCCCCGGGCCTTCCCGGACCGTCTCCGGACAACTCCTTCCCGGGCTAATCCCCCCTAGACCCCAGAGCTCCCGGCAGGCAACGTTTTGCGCGCAGCCGCAGTGCCTGGCAGGCAGGGCGCGCTCCTCAAATCCCTCCGGTTAGAAGGGGCACTTCTGCCCGTTCAGTCCGCACAGGGCGTGCCGCTCCCCGCCCTCTCGCCGGCTGAGGGGCCGCAGTGCCAACCAGACCAGAGATGGTTCTTGCGAGGGGTCGGCATCCCTGCAGGGCCGAGTCCGAAGGCAGCACCACGCAGAGGCCGCCGGTTTGGGGATGTAGGGACACTCCTTGCGGGCGTGACCACCGCAGGAGGACATGGGCGAACTCACACCCCACTCACTGCTCCCAACCCCGGGCCCCGCGGCTACTGCCGGGCCGCCCAGCCGTCGGGAGCGCGGCCTGTGGAGACTGCTCGCCCAAGCCCCGAGGCAGAAAGCCCAACCCCGCACTCACCGAAGATCTCCCGCGAGTAACGCTCGGCGCACACGCCGCGCCCCAGCTCCTTCCAGCCCACGCGAACCTTCAGCTGCAGCGGGGCCGCGTCCCCGAAGGGGCTGCCCCGCTTGGGCATCGCCGCGGGCCCAGGGAAACTCCGCGTCCGCGCCTCGCCGAGCTAGTGACGTCTCAGACGAGCGCCAACCCCCGCGCAGGAAGGGGGCAGGGCTCGTATTCCGCGCCGCGCGGGATAGGCCGAGGGCGAGGGCAGAGGCGGGGTTTGTGCGCAACCAGGCGCAGGATTGGCGAGGGGAGATATCGGGGGCGGTGCTCACACGCAGCGCGGGAAAACGCCAGGGGTCGAGTGGGCGCGCCGCGGCTGCGAGAGGGCGGTGTCCTGCGCACACGGGGTGGGACCGGCAGACTGAGGGCCACGCTCCGGCCGGGGGCGGGCCCTGCGTGAGGCACACGTAGGGGATAGGCCGAAGGGGACATTGGGGGCGGGAACCGCGCGAGGCGTGGCGCGTGATAGGCCGGAGGCGACCTCAGGGGCGAGAGAGGCAGGGTCGCAGCTCTTTTCCTTGTAGTCGGTGAACAACTGTCAAAAGTGCTTGTATCTCGTTTAAGTCACCCGAGTTAGAGGATAATTCCCTTTTTCCTTTCTACTTGGTCCGAACTCCCAGCTTCCCGGAAATGGAGAGTGGCTTGGGCACGCCGCAGGGGCGTCCCTGGCGCAAGCCTGACGTCACGTCCCGCCCCGCGACGCAGGCGCGGCCGTTCTGACGGAGCCGCGGGGCGCTCACGGCTCTCGCCGCGCTCGCGCCCCGCGATGCCCGAAGGTGCCTCCCCGCAGCTGCTACGCCGCACTCGCGCCCCCCGAAACTCGAAGGTGCCTCCCCACAGCTGCTACGCCGGCTCGGCCGCGCCAGCTTTTTCCGGCCCCTCCGCCCACGCATTTCCGGTGACGAGCGCTGACGTCACGTCCGCGGGCGGGGGTGTCTGTTCCCCAGGCGCGCAGTGGCTGTGTTGGGTGGTGTGTTGTATTAGTGTGTGTTACTGTGCCGTCGACCTGGAACTTGCATAGACTTACTACCCAGCGTCACTCCGATAAATTCCAGAAAGAAAAAGTGTGTCTGCAGCCCCCGCATTATAGTCTCGCTTGAAGACACATCGTCCGGGGCCCATTGCTCTATCCCTTTGTTCCGGTGGCCCTAACGCCACGACCTGGCCTGCGGGACTCACACTGGACACTGCCCCTTGCCCAGGAGCCTGAGGTCCCAGAGCAGGTGTCGCAGGGCTGGTTCCTCCGAGGCCTCTCTCGTGAGCCTGTGAATGGCCATCCTATGAGCCAATCAATCTCTTCTTACAAGGTCACCAATCAGCCTGGCCCAGAACCCAACCCATGGGACCATTTAAAATGTAACCACTTGGTTCTTCAAGTAAATTAAAATAGAACGGCCATGTGCCCCAGCGACCCCACTCCCAGGCATAGGAAGGAAATGAAATCACTCTCCAGGGGTGCCCGCACCCCTAGATTCTCTGCAGGGTCATCCACAGCAGCCAAGGCATGGGAGCCACCCAGGTGTCCCACGGAGGGGTGGGTGGGTGCACACGTGCGTACTATGGAGTATTACTCAGCCCTGAAAAGGACACCCTGCCCTTCGCAACAACATGGGTGGACCTGGAGGGTATTATGCGAAATGAAGTAAGACAGGAAAGACAAATATGGCGTGACCTTGCATGTGGCATCTGGCGTCATGGAACTACAGAAGCAGAGAGTGAAAGGCGCTCACCAGGGGCTGGGGGTAGGGGAGGGAGTTGCTGGGCAAGGAGCACACACTTCAGTTATCATCGGATGGGAGAGGTCCGTCTGAGACGGGCCCAGACGCTCTAAACGGATGGGAACGCTCTTCGGTTATTTGTTAAGTTCGGAGCTTTTATTTCGGCACTCCCCAAAGCGCTCCGCTCTGCGCCCGCGCGAAGAGCCCAGTCCCAAAAAGCCGGATGCCAGCGGCGGTGCCGGGAGCCACGCTTTTCGTGGGTGTGTGCGCCCAGGTGCATCCAACTCTCTCCCTCTCTCCTTCCTTCCACCTTGTTTTCAGTGAGCCTCTTCTTTGGAACCGTTTTGTCTCCCCGGCTCCTGATTTCCATGCGATGGGTGGGGGTGGGGGTGGGGGTGGGGGTGGGGGGTGGGGGGGTGGGGGGCGGCAAGAACCGCTCGGCCAGGGACGCAGGGGTCTAAGGCACGGCACTGGGACAGTCGTTCGCAGTCCTTACTGCGGACTTGGAAGTTGCCGTGAGAGGAGATCTGAAGTGTTGTCATAACAGCGACAACAAAATGGTGATTAAACACGGCGCAGGGCGAGCTCACTAACGTTACTGTGGTAACTTTGTAGCACCGAGTCAGCTCACTGCACCTCCGAATTCACAGTTAAGTTGCTTTACATGTCAGTCAAATGTTCTATCAGATACATCTATCGATAAAGCTGGGGGGAATCTGACCTACCTCCTCAAAGACTATCTCCACACATGGGCAGAGTTGGAGGAACTGGGCTTTGGGACTTCAACGTGAATTTTTAAAAAGATGTTGTTTATCTATTTTTAGAGAGAGGGGAAGGGAGGGAGAAAGAGAGGGAGAGAAACATCGATGTGTGTGTGGTTGCCTCTTGCACACCCCCACCAGGGACCTGGCCCCCAGCCCAGGCATGTGCCCTGATTGGGAATTGAACCAACAACCTGTGGTTCTCAGGCAGGCACTCAATCCAGCCAGGGCTCAGCATGAATTTTGAAGGAGCACAATTCAGCCCCCTAGTGCCAAGCTCTGCATAAGGCCCTGGGGGTGGTGGGGTGGTGTTGAGTAGATCTGACCAGGTTCCTGTCCTCTGCTGGGACAGCTGTCACAGGAGGGGACACCCTGAGTCAGCAGACCTGCCTGTCCAGGGTGGGGGACACGGGGACACTGGCCCTGCGCTCAGGCAAAGCCCTTGCTGATTGGGATCATCAGCCTCGGAAAGCCGGACTTGCAGGAAGCGCACGTTCATCAGACGGAGGAAGGGGGTGCTTGCTGCCCCCCAGGAGCAGCAGGGCAGCAGGCGCCCCTCCCCAGAGGCTGAGGCGGAGACTGCGGGCACGCATTTGTGAGGGTGTTAAACAGTGTTGCCTCAGGGGCCGAATTATTTGAGTAATTTTTGCCTCAGCCGTTCCTGAGCTGTGTAGTGTGATTATATTACTTTCAGTGCCTTCTGAATGGGGTGTAATTCCCATACAGTGAAATTGTGGGTGTTCACACCCAGTGGGTGCCCAGGTGGTGTGTGTGCAGTTCCCTGCCTTGGGGCAGACGCACACGCCTGGGCGACCCAGCGGCCCTCCACCCCAGAGGCAGAAGTGACCGGTGCTTGGCTCTCCGCCCCTACGGGGAAGCACTGCTGGGCTAGACCCTCACGGCGCTTGTGTGCCTGGCTCTGCTCAGCATGCTGACTTCAGGACTGCCCTGTCCTTGCGGCCCTGGTGGCCCGTCCCCTTTGGGGCCGAGTGTGCTCCACGTGTGGCCAACTGCAGCCTGTTTTACCTGCCGATGGAGCAGTGCCGGGTCTGGTGGCACGAGTGGCCGCTGCTCTGAACGTTCTCGTGTGAGGCCTTTCCCGGACACCGTGTTCACTCCTGTGGGTCCTGGCCGGGGGGTGAGGACGGCTGGGGACGGGGAGGTGCGTGTGTTTCATGCTAAGGAAATGAGCAGCTTCCCCAAAGGCTGGGAAAAACACATTTCATCAAACAACATCGACAAACCTCTCACACATCTTTTCTCCACATACAGCTCCGAGCCGTCTACGCTGCAGTTGTGCCGTTGGTGTTCAGCACAGAGACACCTCGTTAAAAGGACCCAGACTCTCGAGACACGGGTCCAGAAATGACAGGGCTGTCTGCACCTGCCCACCCCTCAGGGACACGGGCTCCTGGCCCTGGGCCATAGGGGTGAGCCAGTCGGTGCTGAGAGGGTTATTTCTCCCCTGAGTTGATGTCCTTTCACCTGTAAACCTGTGCAGGTACCCGAGACGGGAAAGGGTGTCTCAGCTGCCCCACCTGATCAGTGGCCTAGGCTGCCATGTACACTGCCTCACAGTGCCAGTGACAAAGACAAATAATAAAAGCTTCAGTCCTGGCTGGTCTGGTTCAGTGCCAGCCTGTGAACCAAAATGTTGCTGGTTTGATTCCCAGTCGCAGGCCAGGTCCCCAGTGTGGGGCATGTATGAGGCAACCACACATTGATGTTTCTCTCCCTCTCTTTCTCCCTCCCTTCCCCTTCCTCTAAAAATAACTAAACAAAATCTTTTTTAAAAGAGCTTCAAACGAAATTCCCTCCAGACTCCCACCTCCAGGCTCACGGGACCCCACCTGACCCTCAGGTTCTCTGCTGCCGACACAAACCTGCCCGTCCTTGACTGCAGGCCGCTCCCTGGAACCTCAGGGGCACACCTGTCCTTTTCTCCTACTCCCGGGTGCATGAGCTCCCTGCCACCCTCTGGTCTGGTCCCTTCCGGGTCCCCTGGGGCTCCGCCCTGGGACGGGCACTACAGTGGCCCCGCTGGATAAAAGCTCTTTTGGCCTGCAAAGGTCCCGGCCTTCCTCGGTTACCACGCACCTCGAGGTGGCCTGGACTTCCTCCTGCAGGTTTTGTCCTGAGACGGAGGAAGTATAGTGTCCGCTGGGGTCTGAATGGGCGGTGGGCAGCCAGCACAGAGCCCAGGCTGAGATCTTCCTGGCTGCCTCAGATTGAAAACCAGCACTGCAGGTGGGCCCTTCTCCTGTCTGTGCGAAGGGCTTTCTCTTCCCCTCGAAAAGGGACAGTTCCGGTTGGCTCTCGGAGTTGCGCATCTCAGGGGCAGCGAGATGCGGCCACACGGTCCTCTCGCAAGGAGAAGCCATTTCCCATGAGGAGCCGGGGCCCCAGAGCCCACCTTTCCCAGGGGTCTCTTGCTCTGTCTCCTTGCTGGGCCGTGGGAGGGAGGAAATAATTCTCTGCGAACTCAGGCCGTTTCTGTGTGTGCCTGTCACCTGCGGCCCTGGGAGCTGCGCTGCAGGTGAGGGGTGCTTTCCTGACTTTGTCCAAGTCCCTGCAGCCATCCTGGGTGCCACAGGAGACGCCTGTGAGAACAGGGAAGTCCAGGGGTCCAAGTCTCTCCCTGTGAGCCGGCCATGCAGGAGACTCAAACCGGCTTCAGGGCTGAGAAGCCTGCTCTCAACCCGCTGACTCGGGGCCTCTCCGCGGAATTCCTTCCCTCTCTAAACGACCTCAAACAGGCAGCTCTTTTTCTTAATTCACCCCAAACCCTGAAGAGCTGTTAGGGGGGGTTGCTCAGCTGGGTGAGCCTGGCACAGCCAGGAACATGCCCATGACCGGTGGCTGGGTGCGTCCACTGAGACCCAGAGGGTGGGGGGGGCCGCTCGCTGACAGGGAGCCAGGCAGAGGGGTACGGCGGACGGCTCCATTACCAAGTGCGGGGTGGGGGCGGTGCTTGGGCTAGATCGAAATCCTGTGATGTTTGGTTTTGGAAAACACACCCACTGCCGTGGCCTCTCACACGAGCTGGTTCTGAGCAAACAAATCACTTGGCTTTGTGACCCACATGCCACCCTGGTGGCTGTCAAGGCAGAGCAGTGGCGACGTTTTGTGTGTGGAAGTCAGATCAGCCCCGGCTGGTGCGGCTCAGTGGATTGAGCACTGGCCTGGGATCCAAGAGGTCGCCGATTGGATTCCCAGCCAGGGCACACGCCCGGGTTGTGGGCCAGGTCCCCAGTAGGGGGTGCACAAGAGGCAACCACACACCGACGTTTCTCTCCCTCCCTTCCTCCCCCTCTCTAAACATAAAAAGTAAACATTAAAAAAAGATAAAAGTCAAAACAAAACGACCAGGTCAGAACAGCACGCACGTGACCCTGCCGTTCAGCTGCTCTGGGACGTTTATTGCCAAACTGCTCCAACCAGACACACAACACACAGAGTGAAGGGCCACCTCGGTCCCTGCTCTGAGCGCCTCGGCTCGCCCCACGCCGCGGGGGCTCGAGGACCCGCACGGCGCTGGCTCTCGGAGGGCTCTCACGTCCCAGACTTGGGGAGCGGAGCTTCGGGAGACACGAGAGTCCGGAGCCTGGCTCCCTGCTTTTCTCCCGAGGCACGGACTGTGCCTCTGAGGGGCGCTGGCATGCTGTACCCGTCGGGGGCCACCTGGTCTCCATCTAGAACAGCTGGATGATCGAATCCCGCGACTTGCCGACACCGACCCACTTCACTGAAAGAGAGACCGGTGGGTCAGGCGGGGCCGCCGTGCGCGGGACGGGCAGCCAGGTGCAGGGTACCCACCTGCCACTCCGACGTGGTTCTCCACAAACCGAACGTAGCTCTGGGCCTGCGGGGGCAGGTCCTCCCACTTCCTGGCCCCTGTGGTGTCCGACTTCCACCCCGGCAGCGTCTCATACTCCACCTCGACTTTCTGCAGGATCTCCTGGTTAGCTGAGGACACACGGGGGTGGTGACGTCCCTCAGCCGTCACTCCATCTCGGAGGCAGACAGCCCAGGACCCGCTTCCTGGGGGCTCAGCGGTGGGGAGGGGGAGTTGCCCGCTGGGTTTCCTCAGGGCCAGGGAGTGGTTCTTGGACACAAGCTCTCCCCCACGAGCCAGGGGCCCACGTCCACCCTGCACCCTGGTGCGTCATGGGCTCTGCCGGTACGCCCATGGGTGACTCAGTCAGCAACGCCAAGGACCCTCCTTGGAAATTCCAAGGGGCTCTGAGAGTTAAAAGTGTTAAGAAATCCTGAAGGAGCTATGTACCCTGCCCCTCCCAGGGCAGGGGCCCCACTTGGAAGGGACCCCTGGGCTCACAGCAGATGCCAACCTCTTGTTACTGACAGAAGATGCTGGAATGAGCTGTCCACCCTAAGGGTCTTGAGCCTCAGCCCCCTCTGAGTGTGTGCAGTCCCCTGGGCCCTGACCCTTGACCCTAGGGTCACACCACACTTCTGCCACATCCTCTCAAAGGTCCGGGTCAGTATGCCCTGGCTCTTGTAGCTCAGTGGATTGAGCGCGGGCCTGCGAACCATGGGATCGTGGCTAGACTCCCAGTCAGGGCACATGTCTGGGTCGCAGGCCAGTTCCCCAGTGGAGGGCACGTGAGAGGCAACCACACATCGATGTTTCTCTCCCTCTCTTTCTCCCTTCCCCTCTGTCTAAAAATAAATAAACAAAATCTTTAAAAAAATGGAGGGATTTGGGGCAGGGGAAACCCCAGTCAGGTCTTACGGAGTCAGGTCAAAGAGCCGTCTTTCCACTGCAGAGCGCTCACTTTTCCAGAGCAGCCTGCCGGCTGGTCCCCCTGGGCCCAGGCTGGTGCCGAGCTGCAGCCCGCCCGCCTCCAGGCCGGGCCCTGTGCCCTTCCCCGATGCAGGACGCACCTGCAGCAGCCCTGAGACCTGGCGGGGCCGCCCCTGCGGCTGGAGAGCCGGTGGTGGCGGGTGGTCAGAGGAGCACTGAAGGGCGGCCCTTCCCCTCCTCTCCGGGACTCCCCGGTCACATCTGCCCACGCTGGGAAGCTGCCTCCTGCGCATACCTGGGAAGTAGGGGATCCTTTTCCCGTTCAGCTTGTAGGCAACTCCAACTTTGATCTCATCCAGGGCATCCAGGATGTCCAGCTTCGTCAGGGCCAGCCTACGCAATCAGGGCAGCACAAAGGGAGGGGCTGTGGGCAGCACGCTCACAGCTTTGTCTGCCTCCCTCCCTCCCATTCCCTCTGCTCCAGGGGACAGAAAATGAAGCAGAGGTGCTGGGGGGAGGTCAGGGCACACCTCTCCCCCCATGTCGGCATCACCACACTTGGGCTCTGCCTGCCGCCTCCAGGGATGGAGACTGGAGCCTGGGCCCCCGCTGGTTCACGAGGCTCTGCCTGCCCACCCAGGCTGCCTGTGCAGACCCAGCCCTGTCCCCACCACCGACGCCAGTGACAGCGTCAGCTTCCTCGGGCTTCCTCCCACCACGCCCTGGGCCCAGGGCCTCCCACAGGTGTCTGTCTCCCTTTTCCCGTCTTCCTTTCAGCCTGGCTCTGAAATTCCCATCAGCACAGCTGAGCCTGCCTACAAACATCACTGCAAGTCCTGATTAGGTGGTCCAGTTGGATGGAGCATCATCCAGTGAACCAAAGGGTCGCCAGTTCGATTCCCAGTCAGGGCACAGGCCTGGGGTGCAGGCCAGGCACCCAGTAGGGGGCTCATGAGAGGCAACCACACACGGATGTTTCTCTCCTTCCCTCTCTCCCTTCCCATGTCCCTAAAATCAGCAGGCATATCCTGAGGATAAAAACAGAAACAAGCAAAAACAGCATTTCCCTCCAGTGCCCTTGGCCAGCAGCTCTCCAGCTCTGTCTCTGCAGATCGCGGGGCCTTTCCTGGGCTCTGACACCCTGGGGGAGGCTGCGCTGCCCACCGAGGGGGTTTCTGTCTAGGTCTCGAGCTCAGGGCAAGGCCTCCTCTGGCCCTGGGCCCCACACTGTGCTGGGGCCAAATCTCCCCTCGCTCATGGCGTAGCTCACAGCTTGAGGCGCCCCACGTGGGGCTCCACATCACCTCCCACTGTGGCCCCGCTGTGCAAAGGGTGTAGATGGGGAACCACACCCCACGGGGGAGACTGCATGTGGCCTTGAGCCCCAACAGCCAGCCCCAGTGGGGCCCAGGGATTCTGCGGCGGTCCCCAGTGCGGGCGGCATCAGGACGGACACCAGGCGGCAGACACTTACGCGGTGAACCCGTTGACCATGTGGGCGTATCTGAGGATCATCAGGTCCAGCCAGCCACAGCGCCTCTTTCGGCCCGTCGTCACCCCCCACTCGTGGCCACGGTTCTGCAGCAGGTCACCGATTTCCTACGTGGGGACAGGGCAGGTCCGCGCATGTGGGAGAGGGAGCTGGGCCTCCCCTCCGCTCCGCCTCTTTGCTAGAGGTGACACTGGAGGCCGCGCCCCTGCGATGTCCCTCCTTAGGGGCCTGTGTGCCCCAGCTGAGGCTCCATCTTGCTGGCCAGCGGGGGTCCCAGAAGGACCCAGATTCGGGGGCTCCTAGGTGGCCTTGCTTGCTTCCTTCCCCTTGGCCCTCACAGGCAGAAAGGCAAGGACAGAAGGGACGGTCCTGTGGCTCAGCTGGGGGCCTGTGGGTTGTGGGTGGACTTCTCCTGTGGTCCCCACCCCTCTGCCCGTGACCCCTGCACATTAAGCTGCCAGATACTTCTGGATGCGGAGCCTGTCCAGGCCTCACAGGCGATGGCTCAGGATGAGCACCTCCTGTGCTCGTGGCCACCAGGACACAGGGCCAGGCCACCAGGGCAGGTCTCCGGCATCCTGAGGGTCCTTTCCCAGGCAAGGGCGCGGCCAACCCCGCACTCTGGCACCGCCCCCCCCAGAGCAGGCTATGTGGACACACGTGAGCACTGCATGTCTTTGGCTCAGCCCCCCTGGTGCCCGCAGCCCCACACGTATCTTGTCATCCCCCACCCCGTCCCCAGGGGTCCCGCCTGGTCTGGGGGCTCACGTTGATCTGCTCGGTGGGGAAGGCGCCGATGCCCACACGTGTGGTGTAGGCCTTCACCACGCCGTACACGTCGCCAATGTTCTGTGGGGGGATGCCCAGCCCTGTGCACACGCCGCCCACTGTGCAGTTGGACGATGTCACGAAGGGGTAGGTCCCTGAGAGACAGAGCAGGTTGGGGACCGTCTGCCACCCCCACAGGTGACCCCGCCGGGGGACCTTCAGGCGGAGGGCAGTGGTGTGTAAGCCCTCAGCATGGCCCCGAGTGAGGTCTCCAGGGAGAGTGGTGCCAGGCACCATCGGGGGGAGTGGCCCTGCGGGGTGGCGGGGGACAGGAGGGAGCCCTGGCCGCCATCCTGGTTTCTCTCCCCCTCGGCAGAAGTTAGTACGAGGGGCAGTGCCACTGCTTCTGTGGCAGGGGTCGGTGTGGCAGAGGAGGGGGCCCTGCCCCGTCCCCACCCCCACAGATGGCAGGGCCAGCCCAGCGGGGCGCACCGAAGTCGATGTCCAGCAAGGCCGCGTTGGCGCCTTCCACGAGGATCTTCTTGGGGGGGCCGTGTAGTGCCTCATACATGAAGTAGACGCCATCGCGGACCATGGGCCGGATCCGCTCCGCGAAGCCCTGTGAGGAGAATGGATGCTGCCGGCCGCCACCCCCTGGACCCCCCCAGCAGCCCGGCTCCCCCAGGCACAGCCTCCGGCCAGGGGCCAGGTCCGCAAGCTGGACCCGCCCGGGGCCTGTCTGTGAGCCCCGGCGCTGTCCTCAGTGAGCACTGGGGGTGAAGTGTACCCCCATTCGCATGTTGAGGCCCCAACTCCTGGAACCTCGGAATGAGGCGCAGTGGAGGCTGTCACATCGAAGACGAGGTATGGGTGGGTCCAGCACAGCAGAGGCCCCTGAGGGTCCTCTTTGCCCTCATCACAGCCCTCAGAACAAGGGCTGGAGGGGCGGGATCCCAGCCTTCGAAACTTCCAGAAGGGCTTTGTGTCGACCTCTTCCTGTCCCCACCCCACCTGCCCCCTCGGGGTGAGTGGGGTACCCTTACCTCCTGCCTCAGGTGGGACAGGGACACCTTCGGTCCCCCAGCTCCCCCGAGGGGACGAGAGGACCCAGCCAGCCAGTGGAGCCGGGCCCCGGAGGAGACTCCTTGACTGACCGCCCCTGCTGGGGCTCACACTGGTGGCCCGTGGGCCCCACTGACGCCAGCCACCACCACGGTGATGTCCCGAAGTGCATGTGCACCGGAGCACTCTCGGAGCTCACGGTGGCCGTGAGAGCCACGTGCTGGCCGCCTGGCTCTACCTTGAGTTTGCGGAGTTGGCCTTCGGCATCTACTTCCAAAGTGGGGAACATGGACTGGTGCTGGCGGGCCAGGTTCTTGAACCTGCAGAGGTGACAGTGACGGAGTCCCGTCAGCCCACCGGAGCCCTGAGCCCCTCCCCCGGGCCAGGCCCCTGGGGCTGTGGGCGGCCGGATACCTGGAGGAGAACTCATCGAAGTCGGACAGCAGGTCGCAGATGCGCAGGCCAGTGCGGGCGGCCTTGGAGGAGTAGGCCGGTCCGATCCCCTTCCGGGTCGTGCCGATGCTGAGAATGGGGTGGCTGTGAGCAGCGGGAGCCCGCCCGGAAACTCAGGGCCCTGCCAGCGCCCCAGCCCGATTTCCAGCCTGCCAGGTAAGGTGCCTCCTGGCGGCAGCACCCTGGAGCCGAGGTGGCTGTGAGGATGGCCAGGCTCCTCAAACCACCAGCTCGCAGGGTGTGGGGGCGGGGGCGGGGGAGCGGGCAGAGGCAGTGCGCACAGCACAGGACTCAGGCACCGCCGTGTGTGGCAGTATCCCACGCGTGGGGCCACACCTGGCCAGGAATCCCAGCGGCCGGGGTGGACAGCAATGCACTCTGTGGGGTGGTAGCCAGAGGGGACAGTGCAACCCCAGGGAGTCGTGGGCTTGTTTGGGCTTCAGGACTGGGGGCTGGGGGTTGGGAAACCCGGGGGCTGTTGTCCAGGGGCACCGGGTCCACGTTCTCTCCCGTCAGGTACTGCTGGGCGGGCCACGCCCCGGGACACCGGGTCGCAGACGCTCTGGGCACTCACTTCTTCCCCTCCTGGGCCTGCCGCTGCACCTCCTGGAGCCCGTCCACTGCCTGGTGAAAATCGAACACTGCGGGGCCGGGAGGGGCCCGGGCAGAGAGATGGGCCGAGGGTTACGGGCCGCACTCCCGGCCTCCTCGGGAGTGCGGCCCAGCGTGGAAGTGGACCCACTGGAATCCGGCCTCTGCTCCCCACCAGCCCCCATGGGACGGTGGGCTCCCCATGGGGACCGTGATCCCGGCCACCCTGCACTCTGGAAAGGCCGAGCGGAGCTGCTCGGGTTTGGCGGCCAGGAGGAGGCATAACAGGGCGCTCATTCACGGCGGGGCGGGTGGGGACACTCACCGAGGTGGGCTCGGTCTGAGATGACAAGCCTCTTCTCCCAGTCCTTGAGGCCTGCATGGTAGGTAGCACAGGCGAGGGGACTGAGGCAGCTGGCTCGCCCAGCCAGGCAAGGGCCGTCACGGTCACGATCTGTGCGCAGCCAGTGACCAGCCCTCCCCTCATGGCCTCTTCCCGCCGGGGCTCGCCACCTGGGGAACCCCGCCCACACCCTGCGGGGTTCTGTCCTGGTGCCTGCCTCCCGTGTCAGGCTCCCCTCCGTGCCTGCCCTGACTTGAGCCCACAGTGAGGCTCTGCTTCCGTCCTGACCCTCTCAGGGTCTGGGGGCTGCCGCATTGTGGTCAGCCCGCCTCAAACCCACCCGTACAGGGCCCTCTCCCGGACACCCTGGCGGGTGGCCTCAGTCGCTGCCTGCCTGCCTCCTGTTCACAGGAGCTGTCAGGAACCACACTCCTCCCAGGGTGTGGTTAGCCCACCGGGGACACTCGGGGGACAGGACAGGGCATGTCTGTGGGATGCAGACCCACCTTTCTTTTCATTCTTTTCAGCTTCTTCAAACAAGCCTGGTAAGTGGACGACCACCCCGTTGCCTGCAACACATGGGCACCCGTTGGACCCCGTCACGGTGCGGGACCGTGTTCACGACGGCGCGGAATCAGGGTCCGGTGGCCCCAGCGGCAACAGTCGCCACAGCCAAGACTCGCACAGGACCCCGAGTCCACCACGGAGCAGTGGGGCCCTAATGGGCCTGTCTACCCCACGGAAGGGCCCTTAGCCGCTACGAGGACCAGCCCTCCGACACCTGACACCCGCCGTTGCCGCCCATGTGGGCCTGAAAGACCCGTGCTGAGTGGAATCGGCAGATGCTCAGCTGATCGGGGGTCAGATGGTTTGTGGTCACACTCACGCAGCCAATCCGTGGGGACAGGCAGCAGGTGGCGGGGCTAGGGGGTCAGTTTGGGAAGATGGGAGGGCTCGGGAGAGGCGGGTGGGGGTGTTTGGACAGCAGGAGCTCACTGCCGGGAGCCGCGCCCTCAGGACGGCCGAGCTGGTGCCTGTGTGCAGCATGTGTGTGTCGTACAGACCGAAGGGCACCTGGACAAGCCCAGTGGGAGCCCCTGCAGGGACAGAGCAGAGCCACCAGGCGGGGTGAGGGCGAGGCGTGGGCCAACAAACCGATGAGGGAGCTGCTTGGGGTGACCGCTATGTTCTGAAACTGAATTGGCCCCAGCTGGTGTGGCTCAGTGGACTGAGTGCCGGTCTCCAACCAAAGGGTCGCTGGTTCAGTTCCCAGTCAGGGCACAAGCCTGGGCTGCGGGCCAGGTCCCCAGTAAAGGACATGCCAGAGGCAACCACACACTGATGTTTCTCCCCTTCTTTCTTCCCCCTTCCCTTCTCTCTAAAGATAAATAAATAGAATCTTTAAAAAAACCCTAATGGCAGTGACAGCTGCGAGACCACGGGTGACTTTCACAGTGGGAATTACGCTTCCAGGATGCCATTTTACCGAAATGGCCTGAGAGCAGGAGGGCAGAGACGCTGAGCCGGGCGCTGCAGGGACGAACTGGTCCCCAGAGCCCAGCTGCTCCGGCCACGCACACCGAGCAGACCACACAGGTGCACTGGCCCAAGGTCACAGGTCCCCTCGGGGTCCCGGTAAAGCCAAACTGGGACCCTTTCCTGCAGGACCACCGGCCACTGGGCCAGGGCCGCCCTCTTCTGTGGCACAGGCTTGGCTGCGGAAGACAGGACATGAGTCCAGATGGCAGTGACTCAGAGACTATGCAAGCCACACTGAGCACAAAAGGTCACCTAAATGCCACCTGTCCTGAAATGACTATGCTGCAGGGCCAGGGCATCTGGCCAGCTGAGGGGCAGCTGTGTGAGCTCCAGCACCTTCAGCCCTGGCTCGGCGTGGTTCTTGGGTGCCAGGGAGCCATGCTGATTGACAAGTGGACCCCTTCGGGTATGCCCTGGTGACCGTCCAGCCTGGCCTCTGGCCTCGGGCCCGGACGAGTCCCCAGCTCCCCTGAGACCAGGCGGGGTGGCACTGAGAGCTTCCTGCCCGGGCCTGTCCCTGCGTGGAGGAGCACTCGGCAGCCCACAGGCCACGCCTCCCTCCCAGAGGATCTGACCCCAGGCCATCGCCGGGCACCTGCCTGCTGCTGCTGCCCCCGTGTCCTGACCTGGGAGGGGTGGGACAGATGATCCCCAGGTCAGCGTGGTCGTGGGAGGAGCCAGAAGGAGGAAAAGTACTGGAAACTTCGAGCATGTCCCAGGGGCCTGATTTGAGGGCTGGGACAAGCTTCTCTGAACAAGGGCAGCTAAGAGCTGAGGCCGGGACAGGGAGCTGGGCCTGGTAACCGTGGGAGAGAGGGAGAGAGAGACAACACAGGGGAGGTGGCGGCGGGAGAGACCCACGCAGTCCTGGAGGTGGTTTCATCTCTCGGGGACACAAAAAAAGTCACCGGGAGGCTGCAGGGAGGTCAAGGGGTCGGGCTGGGGGCAGGGACGAGGGCCTCACACAGGGTCAGGAAGAGCACAGCTTCCCCATCCAAGCTCAGCACCTGCCTGCAGTCCACAGCACACGGCCAGGCCCACCCTTTACACACACACACACGTGCATGAGCAGGCGTCCTCAACCACGGGCGCGCACACACACACAGTCCCACACACATCCATGTGGGCTTGCTCGGTGGCCTTGGGGAGGCTGGGAGCTCGGCAGGGTCCCCGGCAGCCCCACCCCTCTGGCCCAGGCAGGGCAGGCTCCCGGGTCAGACACCTGATATGGGTTCCTACGGGCGGGCAGGGGCCTCACACTGCCGCCTGGCCAGCAGGTTGTGCCGGGCGGTCCCGGCCCTGGGCTCACGACATCCCCGGCAGGGCAGGGGCACTCACCGATGAAGGACACAGCCTTGGTGTTGATGATGCCGCTGGGCAGCAGGTGGAAGTCGTACTCCTTGCCGTCCACCACCACGGTGTGGCCAGCATTGTTGCCCCCCTGGGGACAGAAGCCGGCTGAGTGTCGAGGAGCCCGGGGCTTGGAGCACCCACCCTGGGGGGGCCTGCCAATCCCCTGTGGCGCCCGGGAGCCTCCTCCAGGCTGCTTGGGGAGGGGGTTCTGTCCCCTGGGGCCCAGGAGACGCCACCTGGGCTTGGACTCAGGATGGGCTCTGGCGCGCGTCTGGAGGTGCTGGGTCAGGGCTCTGCCTCTGGAATGGACGCAGGGCCTTGGCCACGGGACTGGGCCCAGCCTGCTCCCAGCAGCCACACTGCGTGTCCCCTAGGAGGTGTCCCCCACAGTCCCGATTCTGGGCCCCTCCTCTGATGCAGCCACGAGGGCCCCACCCTCCTGGAAGCACAAGCCGCACCCGCTCGGCCCAGACTGCGGCTCTCCACACCCCCCAGCTCTGCGGTGGCAGACAGGGCCCACCAGGGGCCGCGGGGCCACGTTCCCCGCCCCTCAGCAGGAGCGCCCCCTTAAGGCCCACATCGTCTGCACAGGAATAAAAAGGAAAACACAGTTTTGAGGCCCTGTCCTGGGGTCGCCAGACCAGACCGCATTCTTTCTTCTTGGAACTTTTGCTGGTCCCACCCAGAGGGAGGCCCAGCCAGCAGCCCTATGTCCCACCACTAGAGGGCACTGTGGTTGGAGCCCACAGTGGGTGAGCAGGGAGCAGGCAGGGGCACATGCCAGCTGTGCCCACCTTCCGGCCTCCAGCTCCCACAGACACAGGCTCACCCCGCCACACCCCACTGCCCCGCCCCGCAGGCAGGGTCACAGGCTACAGGCTATGGGGGGGCCTCCGCAGCACTGCCCCCAGGGCCTGGCAGGGTGGTGCCCTGGTTGCCTTTCTTCGCCCACCCCAGGCTGGGTGGAAGGACACGCTGCCTCCCCCACTACCGTGGGGGCACCTGCACCGCACACTGCATCAGGACAGACCCTCCCTGAAATGGCCGGTGGGGGGCAGCTGGGGGTGGACACGGGAGACCTCAGTCCCAGAATGAAGAGGGGCTGGAGCCCCAGCCCGTCCCCCAGCTCCCCCTGCCCCCACCCCTGCTGGCTGCCCTCATGGGCCCTGCAGGAACCGGTCCCACCGGGGGTCCCAGGCGCATGGGAGGCCCCTCCGGGTCAGGCTCTGGGATCGCTGACATCCCGGTGGCCCTGCCACGTCCCTCAGCTCAGCCCCCGAGGGTGGACCTGCTGTTCCCCCAGGCCCCATAGCTGTGGGGACTGGGCCCGTGTGGGGGAAGCAGAGGACAAGGGGCTTTGGGGCTGAGCACAAAGGAGGGTGTCTCATGAGCGAGGGAGGGCTGGGTGCCGGGTCTCGGGGGCTAGGGATAGAGCCTGTGCTGGAGGGGAAGCTTCCAGAGGGGCTTGCAGGGGTGGGGAAGGAGATGCGGGTGCAGGGAGTGAGGAGCAGGGGCAGGGAGCCACAGGGAGGGGCCTCCCAGCACCCTGGGTGGTTCGGCCCGTGGGGGGCGGGCGGCTGTCAGTTCAGACTGACCCACCCAGGACTGACAGGCCCTGGGCCGTGGGGTCCTTGCAGCTCCCAGGGGCCCCATCCGTGCTCTGCCCTGGTCTCCCTGACGCGGGCACAAGGCCTCACCAACGGTCGTCTTGGCCACCTGAGGAGGGGCAGCTAGGGGAGGGGAGAGGAGGGTGTTGTCTCCAGGGACTGATGGGGAAACTGAGGCCCCCAGAGAGGGGAGTGGGCAGCAGAGCCCAGGGCACCAGAAACTCCCCCCCCACGGAGGCCCCCCTGCCAGGCTGGGGCCCAAGGAGCCAGACGCCTCGCCCCCCCTGAGCTGAGTGCCTGCAAGGCCTCTGAGCCGGCCCCGCCTTTGCTGAGGCATAACACGGGCACCCGGGAGCAGGAGCCAGCTGTGTGGACCCGTGGGTGTTCGAGGACCCCTGCCAGCCCAGGGCTGGGTGTCAGTGCACAGGCCCCTCTCAGAGCCAGAGCCCAGCGCCTGCTGAACGTGGGGGCCAGAGTGCTGGTGCCAGGGACCTGCCCTGCCCTCCCTGGGGCAACGCGAGGCCCGACGGCCAGGGCGGAGCAGGGACACCCCACGGGCCATCCTCCCGCTGAGGCCAGCTGCCACCTGGAGAGGCTCCGGGTCCCCGTGAGAGACGTGGGCTACCTGCCGCCTGCGCTGCTCTCAGCCGCCCGTCCTGGCGGCTCTGTGCCCAGCATGTGACAGTGAGCCAGCACCCCCACGGGGCCGGGCAGCTTGGGGACTCCCAGAGCTCGGCCTCAGCCTCTGCCCAGCAGCTCCCTGGGGACGGCTGTGTGTGCCAGTGAGCTCGGTGGTGCAGCCGGGGGTCCCTACAGCTCTCAGCACCCCCAGGGTCCGAAACCACCTCCACCGCTGCTTGTCAGGCCTGGCCGGTCACTCAAAGTCCCCCGAGGACTCCAGCAACCTCCCTGGCATCAGGGACCCAAGGGAGGGGGCAATCTCCCTCTCAGACAGGGGCACGGGGCCAAGGCTGAGGCCCGCCCACTCAGGAGCCAGACTGGCCTGACCTTTCCTGTCCCCAATGGCGTTCAGCCAGCCAAGCCCCTTTCGAAGCCTGTTCCCAGAGCCCGTGGGGTGGTGACCTGGGCCAGGCAACGCAAGCCCTGGGTGTCCCCTGTGGAGGCGCCCCTCCTGCCCCTCCTCACCCCCATGTTGAACACAGGACGGGGCTCCCCAGACGGAGCTCCATGAGCCTCTTGTTCTCCAGTGTCTGTCCTCACCCCGTGCACCCTGCTGTCCACTTGGAGGCCACCCTCTTGTGACCTCTGACTGGCCAGGTTCCCCATCCTCACCACCCACTCAGCCACCCTCACCCTCTGGGGTCCCCCACCACATGGGTCCTCTGGGTGGCTGACAGATGGGATGGCAACTTTGGCCACACAGGGCCCAGGTGGCCCAGGTGCCTAGGGAGGCCTGGCCTGGCCTCCCCCCCACCCACGCAGCCCCACCCGGTCCGTCAGCGCCCAGGTGGCAGAGGTGAGTGTGGGGCGGTGTGGACAGGTCCTCAGAGGCCAGCAGGCTCTTAGTGCAGTGTGGCTGTGGCTGTGGTGGTTGGGGCGGAGGTCAACGGTCAGCAGGGCGGGCACTCAGGCAGAGCGCCCCTCCCCTCCTTCCGGTCCCCTCCGCCTCCTCTGGGACCGCGTCTGGGGGAAGCCGCGAGGCTCCGCAGCCCTGCAGCCTGCTGGCAAGTCTCATCCATCCATCCATCCATCCATCCAGTTCCAGCCAAGAACTGCTGGCCTCCTGTGGGCCCCGGTGAGGCCTGGGGCACAGGAGGTCGCAGGGGCACTGGACATAAGGCGGCCCCGGAAAGGGGCCTGCAGTGAAGAAGAGGGTGGGAGGAACCCAAGGCCCGGGATGGGGTCCCAGGCCCCAAGCAGCTGAGATGAGAACGAAGCAAGTGCAGCCATGGCGGATGCGGCCTCCTCCCGAGGGCCCAGGTGACAGGCCAGGTGACGTGGTCACCCGGGCTGGCTGGCAGGAGCCCTTCCAGGCAGCGCCCAGACAGACGCCAGGGCTGGCCTGCTCGGTCCTGGGCTGGTCTGTCCCCTCTCTGTGGGGATGGGGGTAGGCAGGGCCCAGCCTGCCGGCCCCCTGGGCAGAGCTTCGTCCCAGACCCATCTGCACAGCCGGAAGGTGCTCCCGGAGGCGTCCAAGTGGGGTGTCGAGGGTAACTAGCTGCACAGTCACCTGAGGAGGGGGACAGGCCAGCGCTGCCTGTGGAGGGCTGTGGGCATCACCTGAGTGGAGAGGCCAGAGGAGGGGTGCCCTGTGCTGGGCTGCAGGGTGTGGGCCCCTGGCTCACACAGCAGGGGTTTCTTGGGGGGAGGGGTGGCCTTGCTCCCTCGGGCTCAGGACAGAGAGAGGGTGGGGATTGTCCGAAGTCCCAGGAAGCACCACCCAGGAGTCCCCTGTCAGCATCCAGCAGTGGTGGTCTAGCTGCTGGGACTTCCCTGAGCTGAGTGCAGGGGCCTGTCCTCTCTCAGGGACGCTGGGCCCCCCTCTGGGCGGGAGTTCAGGAAAAACCACAGCACCAGGGAGGTGGAGCCAGGGCACCCCACTCCCCTCTGGGGAGCACTCTTGTTGGTGGCTCTGAGCCCCAGGAGCTCAAGTGCACACGCCCACAGTCAGCCCCTCTGCACCCTGCCCTCTGTCGGCCCCATTGGCGATCACGGCCTGGCAGGCCCCAGTGTGCGGCACTGGTGCCTTGGGAGTGCCCAGTGTCCCTCAGCCTGAAGTGGGCAGAGGCCCTGCCCTGGGTCCTCAGGGGACAAAGCCTGGTCACCGGGGCCAGAAGTCAATGGCTCCTCCCACCCCTTCCTCCAGCAGCACCCTCCTTCTCCTTGCCCTGCCTTCCTTTGGGTCCTCCCCACTGTCCCGCCTTCGCCTCTGCCTCCTTCTGGCAGACACCCCAGGGTCACCGCCTCCCAGAGACGCCTTGCTGGCCCTGCCCTCCCCGCCCCAGCCCCCACCCTGTGGGTGAGTGCTGTGCGGAGTTGGCCAGCCCCACCCCAGACTAGGCAGAACGGGACAGAATGAGGAGTGGGGCGTCCCCGGGGTCCTCAAGCCATCTGGAGGAGGCGCCGGACCCCAGTTCCTCGCCTCCTCCCCCCCTAGAGGGCCCAGCGGCACACCCAGGCACACCCCACCCCTGAGGATCCGGTGTCCCCAGCTCAGCAGGGCTTGTATTTATAGCTCTGCCCCTGGGCCACTGCAGCAGTGGGGGTGGGGCGGGTGGGGTCTGCAGGGTGAGGTGTCCTGCGCAGGAGGGAAGGGTGAGCTCGGGGAGTGGGTGTTGTGGGCCCGTGTGGGTGGGTGGGGGTGGCCGCTGGGAAGGTGTCCCCGGAAGGAAGGGCTCCAAGAGGCGTGCCGGTCTGGGTGGGGTGGGGGGGCTCGCTGGGTGGGGAGTGGCCGGCGCACCTGGCAGCGGCTGATGATGTCGGCGTCCGTGGCCAGCAGGTCCACCACCTTGCCTTTGCCCTCGTCCCCCCACTGCGCGCCCAGCACCACCGTCACCCGGGAGCCAGTCGCTGCCACCTCCTGCTGCAGCCGCCCCCGCTTGACGCCGCCCGCGCCGGGGGGCCGGTCGTTGGAGGCGCGGGTCGTTGACATGTTGCCCGGCTCGCCCGCAGCGCTGGACGCCCAGAGCCCGCGGGTACCGCAGTTAAAAGGCGCCGGCCGGGGGCGGGGGGCGGGCCCCGTGACGCTAGGTGACCTCCGGCCCCGGTCCCGCCCCCGCTGCCGCCAGGAGCTAAGTTGGGCTACAGGCACTTTGGGGCGCACGAACCGACGGCTGGCTCCGAGGTCCCTCCCTCGGGCCTGGCCGGGCGCCCCGGGGACGTCACGAGGGCGTTTGCGCTCCCCACCTCCCACCCCCCAGCCCCGGGGCAGGCTTGGGCGCTGCGATCCCACCTCGCCGGGCCCGGACCTCGGGGATTTGGCAACAGCAGGGCCCCCCCCCCCCCAGTGCGGGCGTGCGACCTGCAAAAGGGGAGCTTCCTCTCTGTGCCCACTGCAGGGTACCCACGCCCGACGCGGGTGCGCACCTGCCCCCCTGAGAGTCCCGGTCCCCTGGACCGGCGCGTTCGCCCTCTGGTGGCCACAGAGAGAACAGCGCGCCTCCCTCAGGAGCCGGGGCCAGGCGTCAGGCACAGGACACTCTGTGGTTTTGCGCCTGCCCACGCCAGTGCCAGCACGCGGGTGGCACCCCAGAGCCGGGCTACTCTGGGTCCTCAGGGCCCTGAGTCCGGAAGGAAGAGCCAACCCAGGCTGTCAGGGCACCGGGTGGGGCGGGGGAGCGGCAGGGATGCCAGGGTTGGGCTCCGGGACGACGCCCGCGCCAGACTGCCCTCCTGCCCCAGCTGTGGAAGGACTGGGGCCTGGGACAGGCTGCCTGACCAGGGGCTGGGCTGCTGCAGCCACACGCATCCCCAGGGGACTCTGGCTCGCACACTGCTAGCCGCCCCCCACCCCCGCCCCTGCTGGGAGAAGGGACGAGCAATGGGCTCCTGGGGACAGCAGTGCCCTCTTCAGCCTGAGCTGAACTCCAGACATTCCCCAGGGAGAAGGGAGAGGGCCCTGGGGTCCCTGGTGAAGCAGTAACGATTCCAGCCCCAGCAGAGGGCCGCCCTGCCCACCTCCTCCTCCTCTCTGCCTCCAGGCGGGAGCCCTGGCAGTGACCCTGGGCAGGGTGCTCGGCCCCTTCCCACACGGGGACACCCATAAATCCTTCCCCTCTGCACTGTTGAGGGTAAACCTGTGACATGGGTTACAAGTCGGGGTCGAGGTTCAGGCCCATGTCCCGGCCTCCAGGTGACAGTGGCCGAGCAGGGCCAGAATGAGCAGCCTGGGAGGTGGCTGAGGCGAGGGGCCAGCGGTTGTGAATGCCCTGGGGGCCGGGGGGTGCAGATGGGCGAGAGTTGGGGGTGCAATGGCTGGCTGTGTGCTGGGTTTAGCAGGAGGGACCCGGGGAATTCCTGAGGCTCCTTCCCAGGAGACAGAAGCGGAGCCTTTCGCACCCACCAGGAACTACGTGAGGGTTGGGGGCCTCACGCCTGCTATCTGCTAGGGGGGGTGCTTCTCTCTGCCCACGCCTGGGGGCTCTGAGCCCTGCCAGCCCCGGCAGACCCAGATGGGGACCAGGGGACACCACTGGGTTCCATAGGCTCTGCAGGGCCAAGTGCTGGCGGTGGCACCAAGTGTCCTAAGCCCCAGTCTATAAATAGCCAGCAGCCCGGGGGTGTCTGGCCTTCCCGTGAAGAACCCTATCCAGGCCCAGCAGCTGGGGCCCGGCCAGTCACACGGCCCAGCCCAAATTAGAACCCTCCCTGCCCCCACCCCCAATGGCCCTGTGCACACCAGCCTGGGCCTGTCACCAGGGTGGTGGCAGTACAAGTCACCAAGCTCAGGGCCCATGGTGGGGCCACCCGCACAACCTCAGGGAGCACGTGGGCCGGGCCGGCAGGATGTCCGCAGTACGGCCACACCTCACGGGGACATCAGGTGATGGCAACCCAGATGCCTGGCCCTGGAGCCGGAGACTGTGTGTGGTGGAAAAGGGACATGGTGCAGCTGCATGGGAGTCCGTGTGGCAGTTTCTTCCAGTTGGACGACCTCAGCCCTGCCGGCGCTGCCCCGAGTCCCAGAGAAAATGGGCCCGTCCACACAGAGGCAGCGTGCAGGGGGTGGCGATGTCTGGAGCATCGCACACACCTGCCCGGGAAACACCGGTACCTGCTGGCCGACGGGAAGGCAAGGGTGCAGGGGCTCCGTCCTCGAAGGGGTGCAGGGGGGCACTTGGAGCACCAGAGTGCTGACCCCCCATGACAGTGGGCAGGGGTCTCAGAAACACACAGAATGACAGAAGCCAGGGTGACTTTACTACTGAGGCGAAGTGCTCGAAAAAATCAGAGGGACACAGCTGAGGAGGGTGGCGGGGGGTGCAAGGGGCGTTCGTGAAGGAGATACCTCAGAACTGGACCAGGGTGAGGACTCTGTAACCTTGCCCATCCGCCAACACCACTCCCGACAGGCAAGCTCCGGTGTGGAGTCAAGCCCCCAGAGGGCAGTTCTGCCCCCCTCCCTGCCCTCACTGGGTTACCTACTTGTTAACCCAGCCACCCACCCCGCCGGACCAGTCTGTCCACCCATGCCGTCTCAGCTGTCATGGGGTTCAGGCCCCCACCACGTCCACCCACAGCTCTGCACACCGCACCGCTGTGCTGGGCCAGCTCTGTGACCTGCTGGGCCGCTTTAGGGCACGGGCAAGTTGCCCTCACGGGGTGGGTGGTCAGGACAGGTGGCAGCCCCTGGCAGGATCCTTCCGGTCCCCTCCGCCTCCTCTCAGTGCCCAGGGGAGCACTGGCCCTAGGGCCAGGTCCTGGCTGCAGGAGGGCGGGCACCTCCCACCCTCAGGCTGGATGGGCGGGAGGGGCCAACTCCACAGGCCCCCACGCCTCTGTTGAGCAGTGTCCGCCAGCCTGTCCCCACCCAAGGACACCACAGAACGGCAGACACAGCAATCACATTTTTGTTAAAATCACTCTGTTTTGGCCCAGCTGAGCACGTTGGGGAGCAGAGCCGGGCAGCAAGAACTGGGGCCCAGTAAGGGGGCAGTGGGGGGCTCCAGCTCTACTTGGCTCCCACAGGTTAGGGGGAGGGGTCTGGAAGGGGTTGTCTCCAGAAGAATCTGGGTGCCGGGTCCCTGGGAAGGGGGTACAAACTTAGAGGCGCCAAGGATGCAGCCACCAGAGCCCCGCAGGCAAGCAGGTACCGTGGTCATGCAGGGACAGAGGGACGGCTGGCGTGTGCAGACAGTCCAGGAGGGCCCCGGGCAGGCTGCCAGGTGCGTGCTGGGATCCCAGCCTCGACGTCCCCAGAACGCTCAGGGAGGCCCACGTCCCCGGCTGGGTAAGGCACGGAGTTTGGGGTTCCCGGGGCCCGGTCCCAGCCGGGGCCTGGACGCTCCTCTGCCCAGCAGCACACTCAGGGCCCATGGCTGCGTAGAGGCTGCTCCGTGTCTGTCACTGGGCTTTGGGCTTGGGCCTGAGGCCTGTGGGAGGGACAGAAGCAACGGTTACAAGGGGCCTTACCGTCCACGTCAGGGTCCCAAGGCCCCAGAGGTCCTGCTGCCACCGTCTAGGGCTGCTCTCTGTGCCCCTGGGGCCAGGCCCTTTCCCAGGCAGCAAGGTGCCCGGGGGTGCTGCCCCGGGGGGGGTGGGGTCCTGGGTCTCCCTCCTGGGTCTCGGCCCCGGGCTACACTCCGTCCTCCCTCCTCTGTCTCCATGGTTGCCTCCTCTCCCCGTGGCTCCGACAGTCACTTCCGCACAGCCCTGGCCCTGCACGCTGCCCAGCTGGCCCTGCAGGCCCCTGCCCACCCACCTCTCTCACTCCCCATTCCCCCTGGTGCCCCACCCCACGGGCACCCCGGGCTGGGTGCTGTCCCCGGGGGGCTTGGCAGCCTCTGGTCTGAGAGCCACTTCTCACGAGACAGGGCCAGTGCAACAGACCCAGAGGGACAGGACTCCCTGATGGCGGGTGCCGTCCCTCCTGCAGAGCGCCGGGACAAACGGCCGGGGGTGGGGGCGGCGGGGGGAAGGGCCAGAGGTGGTGGCAGGGGCCTGGCAGCGTCACCATGGATGACGTGATGGGTCACTCGAGACTCAGAGTCACCACAGGGAGAAAGAAGGGAAGTCAGTGCTTCGCAGGCCGAGTGGGACGCCAGCCAGCACCCCTGCCAGGCTGTGTACAAATCAGCAAACCGGCACTAGGCCACGGGCTGTGACATCACCACCTCACCTGGATCGGTGTCACCCTCACTAAGCAAGGGGCGGATGACCCCAAGTCTATCCTGTGAGGCTCTGAGTCTGGAAATCCCGCCTGAGGACGGAGGTCTGGAGGGGGACCAGACACACCAGAGTGAAGGTGTCTTCCAGTCTGTCAGCTGGACAGAGGCTGTGGCCAGATCAGCAACTGCGAGGGTGTGGCCAGGACACCTGGCTGCAGGGCACTGTCCCTGTCCAGCTGTCCTGGGGACAACAGCCTTGGGCTCAGGAGAAAACTCAGGGGCCAAGCGCCCTGATGTGCTGAGGTCACTGATGTTGTTCAGTGAAGTCGAAGGGACAGGGCACCAAGTATGAACAACATGTGGCAAGTTCTCCCGTTCCTGGGCGAACCAAGGGCAGGTGGTGGTCACTTTACTCTCCTGCCAATTGCCTGTCAGGTCCAAGTTTGTCCAACACAAAGCTGGGCCACAAGGAAGTGGGGTTCTTCCCTCCACCCTGAGCCGGGGAGGGCGTGGCCTGTGGTGACAGGGGCTGCACAGACCTGCTCTGGACACACTGGCTTTCACTGGGCAGTGGACACTCGAGGCTGCCGGCCCCAAACCCACGGTCCAACTGCTGCCTGCAGCCAGTGCTGCTGTGAAAAGCACCAGTCAGGTGGGACCCAGAGCCCACCTCGGGGAGTGACCAGGACCGAGCCTGGGGCCAGGAAAGTGTGGCAGCGAGGACAAACCGTATGGGGAGGCGCACTGCACGGCACCCTGTTCCCACCCTGTTCCCACCGGCACTGGCCAGACCTCATCACTGCACCCGTCCGAGTGCAGCTGGAGGCACGTGGGGAGCGGACCGCCCTGCACTGTCCTCGGGTGGGGGCGGGGGCTCCCCGCACCTGGTGCCCCCAACTCAGCACAGGCCAGGTCACAGGAGGGACCCAGCCTGTCTGTGTGGTGGCATCTGTGACCCCTCTGGCCATGTCCAAGACCCTGCTTGCCCTTCTCACAGGCGAGGGTCCCAGGGGACTGCTGCATTCCCATGCGCTGTCCTCAGGGCCCAGCCTCCAGGGAGAAGGGCTGCAGACCCTGCCCAGGGGGTGCCGCCTGCTCACCCCTGGGACCTGTCATCCCTGTCCCTCACTGTCTCCCTGGGGAAATGAACAGCCAGCACCAGGGCCAGAGGAGGGCTGGGGGTGTCCTGTGGACAGACCCAGAGTGAAAGTGTCACCCGGGGGCCACCATGCGACATGGGGTTTGTGAAGCCCAGGGTTAAGGACAAGGCAACCTCAGCCTGTCCTGCCAGGCCCACCTGCCCCCACCCTAGGCCCTGGAGCCCTGGTCCCCCAGGGCAGCCACATCCAAGGGCAGCTCCAAGGTCACACCTGCCACAGCAGAAGCAACGCCGGCTAAGCAAGGCACGGCCCTGCCCTCCCAGAGTGGGGCTGGGGGGACAACGGGGCCAGGCAAGCCCCCCGCAAGCAGCACGGGAGGGCTGCAGGGTAGCCGGGTTAGTGTCCAGGGGGGCTGGGAAGGCCTGGTGGGCTGCCGCCGCCGCCACCGCCGCCACCGCCACCACCGCCGCCACTGCCGCCACCGCCGCCGTTAGTGCAGAGCGCCAGGCCGCCACCTACCTTACTGGACCACACAGAACCTTTTAGTTTTACTATCGTCGGACTCGGGGGCAACCTCTGCTTCCAGATAAAAGAAACAGACTCAACCACGTATCGCCCCCGAGGACCCTGGGCACCGCGCCTCCCCTCCCTCCAGGGCTGGGCACCCTCCCTGTACAGCAGTGTGGGCAGGAGTTAGTGGTGAGGGTGCAGTGATGCGGGCGGCGGCCCCCGCTGCCCCTCCTGGGCAGTGATGCAGGTCCTGGCTGGCAGGGACGAGCTTGACCACACGAGTCCCGGCCCAGAGCCCTGTGCAACTTGCCCACCCAGGTCCTGACTGTGGGGGGCGAGGGTAACAGTGGGGGGACCATGTTACCTTCCTGGATCCGTGATGGGCGCTTCTTCCGCCGCCTGCCTGTACCCTTCGAGGCCCGGCCCTGGGCTCTGGGGAGGGTGCCAGACCCTGAAGAGTCGGTCACCGAATCCTCAGAGAAGGACCTGTCCAGGGATGTGTCCAGCGTGGACTCTGAGGCTGTGTCCTCCTTGTCCCTGTCCTCGCCAGGGCCTGAAGCGGGCAGGCGGGCTCCTCGGCCCTGGGCCACCGTGTCCTCCGGCCCATCCCCTGTGCTGTCAGCCTGGGCCTGGCAGACGTCCCGGGGGGCGGTGGGGGCCTTGGTGCCCTGGCCCGAGCCCAGGTCCCCAGGGGGCTTGTCCACGGAGAACTGGAGGGGCTTTAGGGCCTGAGTGTCCCCGAGCACCACCGGCCAGGCCCCGGCGGAGGGCTGGCAGCTCAGGGCGTCCTCCATAGGCAGGAAATCACTGGCGTCGACATACCAGGACGATCGCCTCTCCTGGGGCCCGGGGCCGACCACCTCTGGCGGGTCCCCAGCGGGCTGCAGGCTGGGGGTGGTGGCATCCGCAAGGTCCCAGTCCTGGGGCTCCCTGGCTGCCGCCACAGGGCCAGCAGCAGGGCAGCTGGGGTCCCCCATGGCACCCCCTGTGGTGGCTCTGGAGGCCCCTGTAGATGGGGGACATGTGAGTGAGGGGCAGGGTGCCCCCAAGCCGCTCTGATGCACCCTCTCAGGATAAGCCTGAGTGGGGCGCCTCCCCCCATCTCAGCTTCTACTCCAACACACCCCACCCCTGGGAGCCTTCCCTGGCGGGCCCCAAGTGTGGGATCCCATGGGCAGGCCCCACCTCTGCAGGCACAGTCCGTCCACAGGGGTCTAAGCCCCAGGAATGTCTGTCCACGTTCCCTCCTGCCCCCCCGCCCCAGGAGCTGGACAGATGGCTGCCACACCAGCAGAGCTGCAGCAGAGCTGTAGCAGCACGGTTGTGGCACGTGGCCGCTCTGGCCCTGGCTCACGGCTGTCCCCTCTTGGGGCAGCAGGACACATGGGGGGCCCTGTGAGATCAGAGAGGGCTTCCCAGAGGAAGGGAGGTGCTGGGCCAGGAGGATGGCTGGGGGAGGGGTGGTGGAAAGAGAACTGTGAAGAGGTAGGGGATGGCCTCACCAGGTGCCTTGTCCCTCGGGGGGTCTGCGTCCCCTCGGCCACGGGCCGTCTTCCGCAGCTGGAAGCCTTTCCTGATGTCGGCCAGCAGGGCGTCGATGACACATACCTCTTCCTGCCTCTTGTCTCCCTTCCTGACTGGGAAGGCCCGGGACCCTCAGGAGCGAGGCTTGTGGGGTCCCTGGAGCCCAGCCAGTGGCCTGGACAGATGACCCACAGCAGCAGGGACACCCTCTGAGACTGGGGAGGGAGGGTGGTGGCCACAGCCCAGACAGGCCGCCCCTCAGCCCACCCCCGTTACCGCCGGGCCTCACCAGGCTTCCCGTCCTCGCCCCGGGGCCTTCGAGCCTCCTCCTCCGCCAGCTGCCGCTGCCTCCTCTCGGCCTTGGCCGCCTGCTCCTGCCGGTCCTTGTTCTCCTGCGGGGCAGATGTGCAGCCGGCGACCCCGGCCCCCGGTCACCTGCTGTGGACAGCCAGTGCCCAGGGAGCCCACCTGGCCTCTAGGCCCCGCCCACCTTCAGTGCGCGGGTGAAGAGGTCCCGGAAGGCCTTCATGGTGCTGAATGTGTCCTCCAGGGACAGCTGCTGGGTGTCCTCACACAGGTAGCGGGCCAGCTCCAGCCGCTTCTGCTCGATGGCCTGGAGCAGCCCCTCCAGGGCCCGGCAGGCCTCGAGGCTGGCCTGCGGGAGCCGGGGTGCAGGGTCACTGCCCTGAGAGCCCACGGTGGGCGCCACCTGCTGGCTGCCACTGGGAGATGGCCCAGGCTGCAGGCCCTAGCACCCGCCGCCATAGGGGGCGACAGCCACTGGCACGGGCTGACAGTGGTCAGTTCACCACAGGCGGACAGTGGTCCCCGGGCGGGGCCCCTCGTCCTGCTTCTCCCCTTCCCACACTCACTGCCCCATCCAGGCCTGGCCGGCGCTGGAGGGACAGCCTCCCTGGAGACCTCGTGGGGCACTGAGGAGCCCCCGCCCGCTGCACTCACCTGCAGGCGCCCGGCATACTGCCCCTGCACCTCAGGGCTGGAGGACGACACCTTCCGCTCCATCTCCAGGAGCTTCTTCAGGTTGCTGCCGGCCTCTGAGCGGATGATCTCAAGGTGGATCCTGCAAAGCCAGGTGGGGGCAGGCGACAGCTATGGGTGTGGGGTTGGGGGGCCCTGCTCACCCACACTGAGGTGGCCAGAGGCTGGTAGGGCCTTGCAGCTGGCCAAGCGGTGTGGGGTGAGGGGCTGCCCAAGGTGGGTGCCCGGCCTGCGGCGGTTGGACTGGAGAGGCTTCCGTGGCAACGGACCTGGGAGGGCCGCCCTCCCAGGCCACGTGACCCATGGGTGTGGCCCCTGTTCCTGGGCCTCAGGCCCCCGTCTGTGCGATGGCAGGGGCACAGCTTTGTTCACGGTCAGCCTTCAATGACCAGCCCCCCCCTGTTAGCAGCACCAGGAAATTCCCTGCCCCATCTAGGCCTGTCTCCTCCAAGTCACATGGGGACAGGCCATGGAGGACACGAGGTCCTGTTCCAAAGAAAAGTGAGCGCCCCACTGAGAAGCAGTTCCTGGTGGATCCGGGGTTGTACTGCAGCCGTGAGACCCAGCCTGGTCCAGCCACCTTCCTGGTGGGCACCGAGGAGGGGGTGTGGCTGGGGTGGGTGGTGTGGGGCAGGAGGCACCTACCCCGCTGCCTGGGAGGGCTGCTCCAGGTCCTTGGGCAGCTGCAGCAGGTCCGGGTGGCTCTTCTCCACCTCCTGCAACCACACATGTCCAGCGAGACTACTGTGGCCACCCCCTCCGCCGGCTGCCCACCCCAGCCCCCTGGGACAGGCCGGGCACTCTGGGCCTCCCACCCTTCTCCTGGGCCTGGACAGAAGCTAGAGGCAGGGGCAGGGGAGACAGGGGCTTGAATGGGGGCTCCTGAGAGGGGCCGGAGGCAAAGTGGGGCGTGGACGCCACCCTGAGGGCCCGGGGCTGGGCGGCAGCAGCAGCAGCAAGGCACCCTGGAGCCGCCCGCCCGGGGCCACACCTCCAGCACGTGGTGCAGCAGCGTCACTCGGCTCTGCTGGGACTTGGTCTCTGTGAGCTTCAGCAGCGTGCTGATCTTGAAGCCGTCGGCGTTCCCGGTGTGGCTGCCCTGGGAGGGACGAGGGATGAGGGACAAGTGTCGAGGGCCCGGAGTGAGTCTCCCAGCCTCCCCAGCTGGGGGATGGCCGGGTGGCCGGTGCAGCCACTTACGTAGTTGAGGAAGTTCCCGATTCTCAGGATGAGCTGGCAGAAGACGGGCAGCCGGCGGCTGGAGAGCAGGCCTGCGGGGTGGGGGGTGTGGGGGTGTGGCTCAGGGCGGGTACAGTGGGCGGCTGGGGCGCCCTCGAGAGGCACAGGAGCTCTGGGGCAGGTCCCCAAGTCAGCATTCACTGAACCCCCAGAACCGGTGGCTTCCCTGGTTCTCAGTTAACTGTCCTGTGGGGCTTCAGGGTATGTCCCCAGCTGTGTCACCAAAATGGGAGCGGACGACCCCTACTGTGTCCCCAGCAGAAACAAGGTGCATGCACCTTGGTGGCCAGGACTGTCCACACTCCTGCCACAGCTGCAGTGAGCCCGTGGACTTGTCACTCAGGAGAGTGGTGTGCGTACATGCATGTGTGTGTATGGTGGCTCTGTGTGCCATGTCTGAGCATGTGTGCACCTGCGTGGACCTGTGTGCACATGCACACATGTGTGCCATGCCTGCCTCAGCTGGGCAGGGTCTGGGAGGTGAGGAAGGTCAGCGCCCTGGGTGTTCATAGGGACAGTCTCGAGGCCGGAGGTCCAGGGGCCGGATGGGCAGCCCCTGCTCCGCGCTGCCCCCCAGGCCCCACTCACTCTCGCAGGCGGCAAGCGCCAGCTGGGCCTTGGGCTGCACCATGTCCAGCACGACGGTCGTGTGCTCACACAGCAGCATGCACTCCACCCGCAGCTGGTAGCTGGGCGGCAGAGCGGGCGGTCAGGGCCGGGCGAGGGGGCCGAGGCCCCAGGTCCCACCTGCATAGAGTGGGGATCCCACGGCAGCCCCACCCGGCGCCCGGGGTGCCCAATCACCTCCCTGGGGACACCCCTCCCTCTCAGGATGGCAGGGTCCTGGGTCGGGGTCTCTCAGGGAGGCCACAAGGGCCCTGTCCACCGTCCAGCACCCTTGCCACAGACCCGCAGATCCCCTCGAGGGGCCCCGTGGCTGACAGTATGTGAGTGGGGGGGCACGGAGCCAGGGGTGGTCACATGTCCTGCTCCGCCCTCTGGTCTGGGCCCCGTTCCCACTGGCCCTGCCCTTCCCCTCCCTGGCCGGCGGCCGAGCTCACCAGGGGATGCCCAGCAGCAGGAGGTAGAAATGGTCGGCACTGGCCAGCTTGGCTCGGTCCTCCGAGAACGAGCGCAGGTTTTCAATCTGCAGGCAGGAGGCCCACCGGTGGGACCCCGTCCCCGCCCCTCCCCTGTGGGAGCCCCCCCTCCCCCGTGGGAGCCCCCCCGACTGCCGGCCCTGACCTCGTGCTTCTCCGGCAGGAGCTTGAGGAGCTGCTTGAGCACCTCCACGTCGAACCTGCTGGTGTCCCCCGCACGGATCATCGCGGCCACCTCCTCGTTGGGGCTGCAGGGGTGACAGGGCAGGTAGGCTTGGGGCGGGGCGGCAGGGCCCTGACGGAGAGGTGGGGACCAACCCTTGGCCCACCAGGATCTCCTCTCACACCCACGGGAGGTGAGCCACCTGCCCGGTCACGTGGCAGTGAGGCTGGGGCGGGGGGGGAGCCTGTGCCCTGCGGGCCAGAGCGCCCTCCGCCTCCCTGTGGGGGCTGCTCAGGACACCGGTGGGTGGCTTGGCGGCGCCAGTGGGTGGCCTGGGGCTTGGGAGGCAGGGCCAAGCCCTCATGCTGGCTTGGCCACCACCTGTCTGTGGCCATGGGGGCGTCCCAGCTGCTGTCTGGGTCTGTTTCCCCAGGGAGTCTGGATGGGGCATCTCCAGCGCCCCTAGCTGGAGCAGTCTCTAGCTATCGCCCCACTGTCCCTAGCCCGAGATGGGGTGTGCACGTCCCAAGGGTGGCCTGCAGAGGGCACTTGTGAGCCCAAAAACGAACAGCTCAGGGAGGCGGGGCCTGTGGGCACTCGGGAGGGGCTTGGTCCTGCAGCTCACCACTTGAACTGCTTCAGAAAGATGTTGAGGTTCAGGCTCTTCTTGGAGTCCAGGAAAGTGATCTGGAGAACACTCTGCCCATCAGCTGGCCCCAGAGGGCCGCACGGGGGAGGGGACAGCCCCAAAGCCCAGGCCCAGGCCCCAGCCCCACCTCCTTGGGCTCCCTCCGGATCGGGGCGGCCACCGGCTCCTTGGGCTTGGCCACGGGGAAGCAGAAGAGCTGCTGGATGCTGGAGAAGTCGGGCTCCACCACCTCGGCCCCCGGGACGCTCAGTGAGGCCCACATGGAGCTGTGCTCTGCGGGGGAGGTGCAGCAGGCTCAAGCCGCCTGGCCACGCACCTGTGCAGGCTGCTGGCAGCCTGGCCTCTGGCGGCCTTGGCTGTGGCTGTCTCTGGACACAGCACCCTGGCCCCCAGGGGTCTGGGCAGGAGACACACACTAGCCTCTGGAGTGTGTGGGAGCAAAGGGTCCCCACAGGTGACCTGTGCCCTGCGCCTGCCTCAGACCACACGGGGCTGAGCCCAGAGCAGGGGCAGGCCTCCCTGGCCCAGGGTGCCCAGGTGCAGCTCAGGTGCTGCAGGCAACACTGCCACTCTCCCCAGCAGGGCCCAGCGGCCCCCAGAGGAAAGTGCCTGTGAGGATCGGGCTCTTCACCTTGGGCCACGTGGGAAGGGAGCTTCTGCCAGTTCAGCTTCTTCATGCGCAGTGTGGGTGGGTTCACCTGCCGGTGGCTGGGGACCCAGGCAGAGCCCAGGTGGTGGTCCACTTGGGCCACAATAATCTCTTCACCACCCACTGCATGGGGGTCCGAGATGCCTGGCAGGCCTGGGGGTGGTGGGGGGGCAGGGGGCAGGGTCCCACAAGGCCCAGGCAATGGGGGTGGTGGAGGGGGTGTGGTGAATGAGGACCCTGGGCCTGGCAAGGGAGGGGGTGGAGGGGGTGGAGGGAACGAGGTCCCTGGGCCTGGCAGGGGAGGGGGTGGAGGGGGTGGGGGGAACGAGGTCCCTGGGCCTGGCAGGGGAGGGGGTGGAGGGGGTGGGGGAGGGGGCACATCGGGGGAGCCAGGGAGGCTGGCTGCAGGCAGGGGTGGGCTGGGTGCCTGCTGCCCCAGGGCTGTGGGCTGTGGGCTGACAAGAGGCAGGGCAGCGGGGGTCGCCACGGGCTGCTGGCCCTTCTGATCCGCCTCTGGGGTGCCTGTGTTTGGGGGCGCGCCACCACCCTGACTCTGGCCTAGGTTGGCCTGGACGCCTTTGTGAACTTTGTCCAGGGAGCTCGGGCGGGGCTGGCCCTTGATGGACACGAGCCGCTGGACCACCTCCTCCAGGGTGCACTCCTGGGCTGTGGGGAGGGTGACTGGGGTCAGGGCATGGCTGCCCGGCTCCGGCAGGGAACAGGCTAGGGGTTGAGGAAGGACACCCATCCCCATGTCCCAAGACCGCAGGGTGTGCCGGCCAGCTGGGCCGGGGAGGTGGCAGGGGCCAGGGCCGCTCACCGTCACTGGCCAGGAGCACGGCCCGGTTCACCAGGCTCTCCAGGGCCTCCCAGAGCAGCTGGCTGGAGCGGAGGCTGGGCTCCAGGTGCAGGAGGCCCTGCAACACCGACAGCAGCTGGGCAGACACCGGGGAGCGGCTGACCTGGGCAGGGGTGGGCATGTGGTCAGCGGCCAGCCCTCAGCCCCTCAGCACCTGCTGGGGCTCCGGTGACCAGCCTGTGTCGGGGTCCCCAGGAGCGGGTGACACTGGGGCCGACAGCTCTTTGGGCCAGGGGCCACCCTGTGCTCTGTGGGACGTTTCACAGCGTCCTTGTCCACTTGTGACAACCTACAAGTCTCCAGGTGTTTCTGGGAGCCCCCTGGGGACGCTTGCCCTGGTCCGAGAACCACGGGGCTCAGGGGTAGACAGGCTGTCCCAGCCGGCGAGGCCACAGCTCGGACTCCTGGCCTTCCGTGGGTTCTGAAGGCACCTCAGGCCACCGGAGGGTGACCAGCCTGTTGGGGCCCAGCACAGCCTGGCCACCTTGGCCTCGGGACTGTGCCCTCCTCCTGGACCTGTGGTCCTGGGGCTGCCCACTCCCGGCCCTGCTCCATCCAGCCCTGACCCCTGGCTGCTCCCTGCATGGGCTCCAGACCTGGGCCCCCCTGGCCCACCTTGTGGAACAGGGAGGCAAAGACCTCCTGGTGGTTGCTCATGTCAACGCCGCCGCACACCTGCAGCAGCTCCTCCTCGTCCTCCGCCCTGGCCTCCTCAAAGGCCTCCAGCTGGATCAGCAGGTCCGCATCCTCCAGGTCCCTGCCCAGCGAGGGGTTGCGGGGGGCTGATCCGGAGCCCCCACCAGCCTCCCCTGCCCTGGACGGATGCACACCCCTGCGCAGGGCCCGCGGCCAGCATGAGGCCACGGAAGCCAAGGGACAGCCGAGGTCGGTGGGGCTGGCCTTTCTGGTCCAGGGGCAGAGGCTCACAGGATGAGGGCTGGGAAGGGGGCACTCAGACTGCACCGCAGGAGCAAAGGGTCCCCAAAGAGGGGCGGGGCTTCTGCCAGGGCACTGGGAGCTTGAGTGTTCACTGAGTCCAGGACCTGCCAGTCATCTCAGCCTGGCCAATGAGCTGCGCCCTCAGCAGCAGGGCGGCCCTTCTCAGCACCCCGAAGACCTTTGCCCAGGGCAGTTCAGCACCAGCCTCGCCTCTTCCTCCTGAGGTCCCCCCACCCCAAGCTGACACCCTGATGGGGCTTCGAATGGGGGTCCTCTGCTATGTGGGTTCCCACGTATGCACTTCCACTTGAATTTCAGATAAACGAGGATGGATTTTTTGCATAAGTGCACCCCACGCGAAGTGTGAGGCGCACTTACACCGCAGCAACGCGGTCTGTCTGCAAATCGGCTTAACTGTGTGCTGCGCTGCGCCCAGCAACCCCAGTTTTGGGGGCAACTGCCAAGCCCCGGGGTGGGTTCCACACAGAAGCCTTTCCAGCATGCCTAGGGGTGGCTGGGTTCTGGCTGAGACCAGGGGAGCCCTGTCCATCTGGAAGCACTGCTCGGGACCTCCCACGGGGGGAGGCAGGAGCCGTGGGCAGGGACTCACCGGAGCCGAGTCAGCACATCCAGCAGCTGCAGCCCTGGGGAGGAACACACGGGGTCGGCCTCCTGGGGCTGCTCCGCCAGCCCTGCCCTCCCGTCACCGGGACCTTCTGATGCTGTCCCCTGGGCTCTCTCCTGACACCCAGCCCATGGACAGGAGGGACTCTGCCATTCCGGCGGGACAGCACGGACACGAGGCTCAGAGGGACTCGTCTCGTTGGGCAGAGGGCCCATCAAACACTCACTGTTGCCCCTGGAGGGGCTGAGATTGGGGCCAGGACCCCACCTCCACCTGAGAGCCTCCGGGGCTCAGGTCTAGGGTCCTGTGGGCCCTGTCCACAGAAGGACGCAGGCGGGGGTGGGAGGCTCCCAAGGCCTGGGACGGAGCCTTCTTTTGGGGCCCAGAGGTGGTCGAGGGGCTCGGGCCTCTCCCTGGGGCGCAGAGCTGACCGATGAACTCTCCACGCAGCTGCGTGCGGGTCCGCAGGTCCTCAGGGCCCAGGATGATGGCGTTGATGACGCTGAGCAGGGTGACGACGTAGGGCACGTTGTCACTGTTGGATAGCTCCGTCATGATGATGCTGAAGCGGTACTGCTGGCTGCACACGGTCTGCGGGGCGGCAGGGTCAGCGTGCACCCCAGGCCCCTGCCAGGCCCCGCCCACCGGCTCTCACCTTGTAGTGGTCCAGGGCGTCCAGCGCCAGGGCGTGGCCTTCAGGTGAGTAGATGCACAGGGCAGCCAGCAGCTCGAACACCTGCTTCTTGACCATCACGTTGGATGTGTCCAGAGCTGCCAGGGGCCAGGGCGAGTCTCAGTGGGGCTCAGGTGTCCAGGCCAGGCCTCTCCCTCAGCCCTTCCCTGCCCGTACCTGCCTCTGCCCAGAACCCCTGCACTTCAGTTGGAAAGGCAGGCAGCAGGCAAGCACTGGGGGTGCACTGCCCCCTCCCGTGGCCCACATCAGGGCCGACCACACTGGGTACATACGCAGACCCCTCTCCTGGACCATGCGGCTGGGGCTGACCCTGAGGTCTGAGAGACCCCATCAGCACCGCCCCCTGGGCCAAGCCCGGGTCTTTCCCACACTCAGTCCAACTGCGTCCGCCCCATCTCCTGAGCTGGCCAAGTTTCAGGGATGTCCTTTGCCTGTTCCTGCTGAGAGCTAAGTCACAAAGGCCTCTACAGACCGGGAGGGCCAGGCCTGGACGGGGTCGAACGGCCACCACCACCTCACTCACCCACACAGGCACCCGTCCCCACAGGCTGCCGCCCACCACTGCCCACCCTGGGGCCCCCAGCACCAGGGCCTGGGGCCCTGCCCTGGAGCAGCACCTTGCTGGTGGGCAAGGGGCACGCTGTGACCTCTGCCTGCCCAGGGCCACCTTCTCCTGAGGGCCGAGGACCAGCCCTGGGACTGCCTGACTGGGGACACGTTCTGGTCGGGGTGACAGGGAGCTGGACCCAACGGAGGAGCAGAGCTTTGCAGACACACAAAGCAGAGCAGCTGGACGTGGTCTCGGAGAGCAGGCAGTGGCTGCAGAGGCTCCCAGAGGCAGGAGCAGGGCACAGGGTGGGTGGGGAGAGCGTGGATGGGGGCCCGGAGGCCCACAACTAGGGAGGGGCAGTCACAGGACAGAGGGGACAAGTGGGTACACCTGGTGGAGGGACCAGGGCTCCGGGTCACCTGGGCATTCTCAGACTTGGGGCAAATGAAAAATGGGTGCCTCCCCCAGGAAGCCCCCGGCCCCCATCTGCCCAGCCGACTGTCTCCTCCTGGGCGACTGTCTCCTCCTGGGCCCCGGGGTCTCCTGCCTCCACGCACGGCCTGGAGCCTGGCCCTGAGCTGCTCGGGCTGCCAGTCCCGGGCCTCCCGCGCCAGGCAGCCTGCGAGGCTCACCCTGGGAGAGCTGGCGCACATAGGCCTGGTTACTGAGGATGTACTCCATGCCCTGCCTTGAGTTCATGACGGCGCGCACGCAGCTGACGCAGGTGAGCTGCAGCAGGGCGTCGGCGATGCGGGCCACACCGCGGCCGGACAGGCGCGCCAGGGCCTCCAGCAGCAGGTCCAGGCCGCTCTGCTCCAGGAACTGCACCATCCAGCCGCCGTCGCTGCTCTCCAGCCTCTTGCGCAGGCCGGAGTAGTTGACCACCGAGGGCATCTGCAGCAGCCGGATGCAGAGCTCGGGGTCGGCGCTCTCCAGGTTGGCCTCCGTGGGGTCCGAGTCCTGCGGCCCCAGCTTCTCCTTCAGCGCTGCCCACTTGCGCTGCGCGCCCTCCTTCTCCGACATCTTGCCGAGCTGTGGGGCCAGAGGGAGTCAGGGCGTCAGCTGGGCGGCCAGGCTGTGTCCTCTGCCTCGGTATCCCCTCCTACCCAGCGGATTCGCAGCGCTTCCTGGGGACGCCCCACAGCACAGAGCCAGTTCTTCGTGCTTCTCAGCCCCATCCCCGACTGTGTCACCGTAGCAACCGAGGAAGCAGCAGCACTGCCCTGCTGTACCCGTGAGGACCCCAGGGCTACACTGGCAGCAATGCCACCAACCCAGTGGTGACCACGCAGTGACATCCCTGGGACAGTGACCGGGACGCCCCACCTCAGCCGCAGGGCACTTCCCCTGCCCGGTGTGGACGGGTCCAATGGGCAGGGCGGGTGGGAGGGCTGGTTCCAGACCCTGGGCCCTTTCAGACTGCCCGAAGTACATGAGTGTGGCGTGGGGGGCGGGGGGCGGACTTGAGGGTCCGTCCAATGCCCGCCCAAGTCTGGGCAAGACCAGGGCCCAGTGGGGGGGCAGCCCCGCCAGGCCCCAGCTTTCATGGGCCTCGGATCGTGCCACTGTGTGTAGGTGGGCAAAGGGGTGTCCCCCCAGGCCCTCAGCGTGGGAAGGTCTACCCAGATTCTGCTGCAGAGGGCGTGACCCCCCCAGAATGTCCCCCAACATGTGCCTGTGTCATCGCCACACCCACCAAGCCCTTTCCCTAGGGCTCTTGGCAGTGATGCTGTCCCAAGTCACAGCCCCTAGGGACAGGCCCCACGGGTCAGGGCGGCCCCATATTGTCCTGGCACGGCATGGTCTTACTTATATTTAGCGTCTGAGAAGGGCGGTGTGGAGTGGTGGGGAGAGAACCAAGGGATAGGGCATGGAAGCGAGGCCACTGCACCCCACGCCCAGGGCCTGGCCACCCGACCCTCCACCTTCGCCCCTCTGCCCCGAGGCAGGCTGTGTACACCCCACTCTACAGGATGGGGAGTGGAGGGGACACTCAGGGATCCTCCATCCTGTGCCCACCGCCTGGAGTTGGAATCGGCAGAGCCGGTGAGACCGGCCCCCAGAGGGGCCATGGGCTGGGGAGGCTGACACAGCTTCACTCTAAGGAGAGACTTCAAGCCACCTGAGGTCTCACAGGGCACAGAGGCCAAGGGGATGGGAGCCCTGGTGCCTGCCCCTCCCCCACAGGGGCCCCAGCACGCTCTGCCTTGGGGAGGCTCTGGGGTGTCCTCCTTCGAGCTTCCGGAGCCCACCCCCCCGGGCCTGGGGGGAGCAGAGAACAGCTTGAGGACGTCCGGCACTTTAGCAGTCCTTTCTTTCTGCTGTGCGCCTGCACCAGGAGGCCGGCCCCTCTCCCCCCACCTGGCCAACTGCCCTTCTGAGCCCCTGGGGTCAGTCCGGGAGGCAGCCTGGCAAAGGGGAGGAGGGGCTTTGCTGACCTGTGTGGGCACCCAGCTCTGGCCCTGGCCGACAGACTCCGGCCCAGTTACTGTCCTGTTTGGGCCTCAGTTTCCTCACCTGCACCTCTGACCCTAGTCTGTTGGGAGCATCCTGACAGGCAGTGGGTATGGATGTCCCTGTGGGCAGAAGGGGCGGGAGCCGGGGTGCTCATCACCCCTCCTACGAGGCCCAGAGCCTCCCTGTGTCTCCCTGGGCTCCCCAGCCCTCCCGGCCTGCTCCACCCCCCACCGTCTACTCACCCAGATGCGCAAGACCCTCCAGCTGCCCCTGCCTCCCCACTCCAGACCTGGCCTTGGGCCACCCCTCCTGCTCTCTTGGCTTCTCATCACTGCTGGCAGCCGCGCTCCCCGGCTGCAGCCCCGGCTCTTGGCACCGAGGAGAGCCATGCACACTGCTGCCCCTGGGTGCCGCTGCTCGAGGCAGTGCCCACAACTGCCTCCTGGTCCCGCCCCATTGGCCAGAGCCCCTGTCTCTGGGGCAGAGGCTGAGTGGACAGAGTGAGAATAGGCCAGTCCTCTGCTATTTCAAGTATCCTGTCCAGCCAAGAGCCCTGAAGGTCCCTGGACGCAGAAAAATCCCATCTCAGAGACAGCCAGCATCGCCTAGACTTGCCCTCCAGCCCTGCCCAGTGCCCTGTCCCCAGGGCCATGGGCTCAGTTCCCAGAAAGACCCTGTTCACCAGGCCCTTTGGTCTGTGGTGTGGGAGGTGACCGATCCCATCTGTCCACAAGGGTCCTATGCTGGCCAGGCCCTGCTGGCTGAGGTGGGGGCGGCTTTTCTCCCACTGTGAGTCCCCAGCGTCAGGTCCGGGGCCAAGCACGTCTCCCCAGAGGTGCTCCAGCTGGCTTTGGGGATGACAGGCTGAACACAGGAAAGGAAGAGGGCCAAACCACACATGAAGACAGCTGGCCCACAGCCTGCCCAGGAGGCCGGCCCTTCCTCTGCGGGAACTACCCCGGAAGCTTCCCTGGTTTGCCCCCACTTCCAGCCTGGGACCCACCAGGGAAGGCCAAATGGGTCCCCCGAGCAGTCACACAGGGCACTCCACTTCTCGTGAGCCGTCCAGCGTGCCCAGCCCCCCTCAGGGCACCCGTCTTTTCTGGACAGCTTAACCTGCGAACGTACATAACATCACGTGTATGTATGTTATGTGTGTGTTATGAGCATGTACAAGGCATTGTATACATACAATGAGATTAACACACGTGATGAAAGCGCAGTGTCCCCTCGACCTCCCACTGGGCACAGGCTTCTGCAAGTGCAGGGCTGGCGGCCGACACCAGGCACCCCAACAGCAGCCTCAGGGAGCAAGGGCTGAGAAGGGAGCGCCGGAAAGGTCCCAGGGCTGCGGGAACACCCTTCCTGACAGCCCACGGGTGCCTGGGAGGCAGCGTCGTGTGCCCCGGGGAAGTGACTGCCTGTGTCTCGACGGTGGCAGCAGCATTCTCTGCGGAGTAACTGGGCCCGGTGGCTGCCGTGTGCCAGCCCCTGACCCTCTCAGCTGCAGCAAGAGTGTGGACCCCCGCCCACCACCCTCCTGCCCCACTGACTGGCGCTGCCCACGGGCTGTGGCCACCTCCCAGCTAGGCCCGGAGCCAAGACTGGGCGGGGCGCAGGGACCTTCTCAGGCTCAACCACACCAGGGTGGAGCGCGACCCCAAGCGCAGGAATGTGACCGGCGTCCTGCAGCTTCCCAGCTGAGGGGCGGGGCCTGCGCAGGAATTTGCATTCTCGGGCCGGGGCAGCCGGCACCCCGGCTGAGGCAGGCGGAACAGGGCCGGTGCTAGGGCTCCCAGGGTCCATCAGAGGCCCACGGGAAAACCGGGGGCGCTTCAGTACCCGCATTTGCGTTCTAGGCAGTGCACTCCCCCGCCCCTCACCAAGGGAACTAGGGGGCAGGGGCCTCTGCCCATGAGGACCCGTGGCCTTTTTCTACCCATAGCAGGGTTTCCCCTGGGATAAGTCACACCTGCCCCTTCAGACTGGGACTCCTGAAAGAAGGGTGTCCCTTGGAGGCCTGCCGGGGTCAGCCCACTGACCTGGCTGACCTGATGAGCGGGCTGAGTGCCCATGAGACAGGGACACTGGTCCCGTGGGCCTCTAGCCGCCTCCTGGCACACCCACCTGCCTTCCTGCTGGTGCCTGGATGCACTGGCTGGGAGATGCCGGCCCCTCACCCGGGTGCCCACACACCTGGGCAGCTCGGACTGGTGGGAAGCTGGGTGCATGTGTGCAGGGGGTGGGGGCCATGCTGGCCCCCAGGCTTCAGAGACCCACACCCCAGGCCCCGCTGTGCAGATGGAGAAACTGAGCCACGGAGGGCGGCCCTCCAGGACCAGCCAGGGCACTGAGCCACGGCCTGGGCTCCACTACTGGGAGCCCCGCAGGCCTGCAGCGCCTCGAGTGGAGGGGTGGATGGGGAAGCCCAGACTCAAGGCCAGAGCTTGGCACCCTTGGGACCGGGGTGTTGCCTTCTATTCCTGGCTCCCTGCCAGCATTGGCCGAGGGGCTCAGGGAACCCAGGGGTGGGGGCTGGTGCAGGCTCGGCTGGGGACATGGCACCTGTGAGGGGGCCGGCTACCTGGGGTGGGAGGCAGCTTCAGGGTGACTCAGCCAGCATCGGCACGGGGACTGGGTGCTTCTGGGCCCTGAGCCAGCGGGGGCGGGTGGGTGAGTGAGTGGGAGCGGGATTCCGGGATGGGAGGCAGGGGCCGCCATGCTGTATTTTTAGCTCCTCCAGGAACCCACGCTTTCCCACTGCCTGGCAGCCCTTGGTGGTGTTCCTAGCAGCTAGCTCCTTCATGCTCGGGACAGCCCAGGCCCCTGGGCTGAGACTGTCCTGCCATGACCCCGTCTCTCTCCCTGTCAACCTTGGCTCTTTCTAAGCCCCTGGCATCTGCCTCGACTTCCCCTCCAGGCCACCAGCCCTCGAGGGACCTCCTCAACCTGTGTGGGTCACCTGAGTGGGCTCATCCCAGGTAGGGGTGCAGGGCACACTGCCCAACTGAAACACAGGTGAGAAGCAGGGCAGCAAGGTGGGCCACCACGCAGTGCAGGACCCTGACCGCACGAAACGTGACGTGCCACACAGGACACACACCCGGACACTAACAGAAGTTGCACTGGAGGGAACAGTCATTTTCATAATTACAGGGAGAGGGCGAAGTGGACCTACAGCATCTCCCAGAGTGGCCGCCCTGCTCAAGGCACCGGAGGGCAGAGGGCAGACCCCTGGGGGGCAGGGGGAGGGGCAGAGTGATGTCAGACAAGCTTTGCCCTGCCCACCTGGGCTGGGTCTCTCAGGCTCAAAGACAGGAAAGGCTCAGAGAGGCTGGGCAGAGGACTTGAGCAAACAGGAAACGCCTGTCAGAGGGGGTGGGCAGTGCTGCCTGGCACGGGGGTCCCCCCAGCACAGCCCTAAGCTGGGCGCTGTGTTTGCTGGGAACAGGCTGCCGAGGCCTGGAGGGCCAGTCCCCCAGGAGTGGGCCCAGCGAGGCCGGGGAGGACAGGAAGGGTGGAGGCACCCTTGCCAGGAAGCCTGGCTTTCACTTCCACCTGCCGTGAGCGCTGGCAGGGATCCGCTGCCCTCGCCTCCCGTGGTCACCCGAGGGCTGAGCCTCCCAGGCTGCACAAAGGCCAATGACTTGCTCCCAGGGTGGGGGCCTGGCCACCTGGCCACTCAGGGCACAGCCTTCGGCTGAGGCCGAGAGTCCCTGAACTGGGGGAGTGGCACGGGGGCCAAGGGTGACAGACAGTGCACCCGCCTCCCCGCCACCTTCAGTGGTTGAGTCAGTCCCCACACTGGACACTGGAAGGAGTGATGTGTCCAGACCTGGGCTAGGAGTGGGGCAGGGTTGAGTCAGTCCCCACACTGGACACTGGAAGGAGTGATGTGTCCAGACCTGGGCTAGGAGTGGGGCAGGGACGACAGGGTGAGGGCCCTGCTGGGCCCACACGGGCAGCGCTCGAACCAGCCTCAGCTGCCTCCGCATGCAGGGCTCCCAGGCCCAGGAAGGACGTGCCCGCTGCCGGGGTTCCTGCTCCCAGGACCAGGCTTGGCATAAACATGCCTCTCTCCAGCAGGCCCTGTGTCCCTCCCAGGTCCCCCTTTGACCCTCAGAAAAGGCCTCTCCCGTGTCCAGGGAGGACCCCCAGTGTCCAGGGAGAAGGGACGGGCTGCAGGCAGGCTCTGGCGTGTGTGCGCCTCTGGCCTGCAGGATGCTGGGGTGGGATCCCTGCCCCCAGCCCCGTCCAGTGTCGCAGCTCCAGGCTGTCTGCCCCCAGAGCACAGCAGACAAAGCAGCAGATGGAGGGTGGAGGAGGGGCCGCAGCCTACACAACCCGGCACTGCCAGGGGCTGTGGTGGCCAGGGGAGGGGCAGGCAGGGGACAGCTCAGGTTTGGGGTGAGACCAGGAAACTCTGTGGGCCTTGGTTCCATCCTCAAATGGGGACGGGAGTGTCAATGCTGTCCCCAACCCCCAGGCTGCTGGGTCCACATGGGGCTGGGAAGTGGCGCCAGGAGCCCGGCCCAACCAGGCGAGCAAGATCCTCAGCATTCCTGGTAGCATTCCTTGCTGGGCGCCTTATGGATTTGCTCTTCTCATCTGCGAAATGGGCTCAATGTTCTTCCCCAGGGAACCAGGGTTGGCAAGGTCCCTCCCAGGTTGCTCGGCACAGCCCCACAAAGGGGACCTTGATCCTGGCTGTCCTCCAGCTCCTCTGCCCCCAACACCACAGCCTGGCCCAGCTGCCCATCCCCCGCCCTGGGTAGGGGCAGCCTAGCGGGGTGCCCTCCGAGGGGGTGGGACTGGCCCTGAGCACCCGGGGCTCCCTTCTCAGGCCACTCAGCACTGTGCATGTGGGGAGGCAGCGCCCCCCACCCCGGGGGCGGGTGAAGAGCAGATGTCTGCCTCCCTGCTGCCGTGTGCGGGCGGCAGCTGAGCTGCACTTGGAGCAGAAATGGGACTGGGGACAGGGATGGCGGGGGAGGCAGGTTGCACACGGAGGCCACATCCTGGGGGGTCGGGGCCAGGCACAGGTCGGGAGACTTCAGCCCTCTCCCACAGCTTGCCGGGTGCACCAGCGCTTGGCCAGGGACAAGTTCAAGCGCTGCCCCACAGGCTGGGTCTGCTGGGACTCTGTGTATGCACATCTCCGGGGGGGGGGGTGTGTGCAGTGCACTGGCTGGGCCCAGGAGGGGCTGGGGCTCAGCCGAGTGCAGGCTCAGAGGTCCCCCAGTGACATCTCCACCAGGCACCAGGGCTGTGTGTGGCTGGAACAGGACACCTGGCGCTTGGTCAGCTTCCACACTAGGTTCGATGTGAGGCCTCAGAGTCACCAACTGAGAAATGGGAAAGGGGGCCTGCTGCCACCTGCCCAGGGGGGCTTTCCAGCTGGCCTCCACCCACTGGCCTCGGTCCGCCTGGCCCCCTAGGGGCACTGGCCATGCTCCGCTTCCCTGCGGGCTGGGCCCTCAGTCCACACTCCCCAGCCCTCCTTCCACTTGGGCTCTGGAGGGCTGCCCTGGTGACAGGGGTGGGGGCACAGCCTGTCCTGGGGAGCAGCTTCCAGGTGCTCAGTGTGCTGCACACCTCCCTCTGGCCCTACTGCCTAAACTGACGCACACAGTGGGGCCTTGTAAATGCCTCCTTCCAGACGGCGGCACTGACTCTGCCACCCAGCCACCCAGGCCTTCATTCCCCCTTTCGTGAAACATGGTAGTGACCAGCCCGACCCCCAGCAGGTGGCTGTGAGGGTGGGAGCCGCTGCGAGCAAGGCCGGTTGGCCCTTTCCGCTCATCCCTCTGCTCCCTCATGGGCTCAGCAGGGACCCTGCCCAGGGCATTGGCCCAAATAGCCCTTGTGTCACTGCAGCTGGGGAAGCAGCTGTCCGAAGGCAGGCCCCGGCCTGGCTGGGGTGCAGCGGGCAGTGCCTCGGAGCTTCCCTCCCCACGGCGGTCTCTCTGCGTGCCCGGCGAGTGGGACAGGCCCGTGGCTCTCACCTGCAGTGACAGGGAGCTCATCCCCTCCCATGGACTCTCTCGGAGAGGGCTGAAACCAGCCAGTTCACCTCAGACATCTGGGTCCCCGGGTGCCTGGCCCGGACCCCCCACCCCGCCCCGGCCTGTGTTCCTCAGACACTCTCCCAACCACTGTCCCAACACAGAGGTGGGCTGCCTTCCCCAACCTACTGTGTCCATAGGCCTTGAACCCTGCAACTATTAGACACCTACTACGTGCAAGAGCGCGTGCAGGGCCAGTCAGCGGAGCTGGGCCTCACCCCACAGGCTTGGCTGGGGGGGTGTAACCCCAATCCTCCTCTGGGCACCATCAAAAGCCAGGGGCTTGAGTTCGCCTCCGAGAACACCCCCATCCGGGCTGCACCACGCTGCCACCCCTCCCACGCCCTTAGGAACTGCTAACTCTTCCATCCTGGAGAACAAGTGCTCTCGGGGACAGGGGGGCACAGTCTATTCAAGGCAGGAGCTTCCAGGTCCCAAAATGTGAGCAATTAGCTCTGACAGCCCATCAGCACCTCCTCAGAGTGGGGCCCGGGCCCATTCTGCCCTGAGGAAGCAGCAGGGGCAGGCGGGCTGGGTGGTCACAGGAGGCAGCCCCACCTGACCCCACAGTCCACGCCCCCAGCACAGCCCCTCTCCTGCCCACTGGGAGACTTTTAGGGAACGGATGGTGCAGGGGGTGCCTCCCCGGGCCCACTGCTGATCTGGTGGGGTCGGGGGCAGTGTGCAGCCTCAGACTCAGACCGAATCCACCGGGACTGCAGCCCCCACGCCCCAAAGGCCCCGACCCGGGGTGGCACTGCGGGGCGGTTTGGGACGTGGGTTCCGAGTCCCTGCCTCCTCCACTGCAGGACGACGGGGAAGAAGTCCAAGTCCGAGCCACCATCCCCACCTTTCCCAGTGCAGGTGGGGACACAGGCCCGCAGAGCCCAGGGCCTGGCCAGGTCCACTGCCAGAGGGAGCAGGGGGAGGGGCTGGAAGAAACTCCCCCCCCCCCAACCCCGGTGTGGGAGTGCCGACCTCTGGGGATGTCCCAGTCCTAGCAGGGCAGGGTCACCACAGTCTTCTCCGCTCTGACCCCTGGTGAGTTGGGCAGGGGCACCGACGCTGTGGTCACAACCGAGCTGGACGCCACTGGGGCCTCGGGTCGTGCAGTCTCAGGGGCCAGGCGGACACCCTGCCCACGCTCCCGGGAGCACCTGGGGGCTGGCGGAGGCCCACCTGGTAGCCCTGGGGTCACTGCTCAGGAAGGCGGTCCAACGAACGGTAAGGCTTGGGGAGCAAGGGCCAGCCAGTCACCCCGCCCAGCAGTCCCACCCGGGAGGGGCCGAGAGCAGCGCCCGGCTCTCTGCCCTAAGGCGCCCGAGGGGGAGCCCGGACCCTCTGCGCGCCCACCGGCTTCTGGGCAGCCGCAGACCCAGCCGCCCAGGCGACACGCCAGCCCCCAGCGCCTCGCGGAGCCAGCGGGCGGCGTTCGACACGAAGTTGAAGTTTATTTTCCCAACTGAGGCTGATTCATGGTCAGGATGTGGCAGCCGCAAGGTGGGGAAATCGTGGTGCTAACCGGGCTCCCGGTCCACCCTCGCTCGATCCCCCACCGCCCACGGGCTGCACCCATTCGGGCGGCGTATCCGCGTCGGGGTGGCAGCCCCGGGTGGGCGCGGGCCGCAGGCGCCGGGGGAGCCTTGGGGTGCCCCCGCCGGAGCCGGGGTCCAGTCGGCCCGCGCCGCTGCTTCCCGCCCCCCTCCCCCGGCACCACGCGGCTCCCCTCGCGCGAGCTCAGTTTCCCCGCGGCCCCTGAAGGGCCCAGAGGTGCCTACTCACCGGGCGGGGGCGGCGGCCGGGGGCGCGGGGTGCAGCCGGAGCTCAGTCCGAGCGGGCCCGGGGCTGCGGGCGGGCAGCCAACCCACCGCGGGACGCGCAGGGCTCGGGCGCGGGCTCCGGCTCGGGCGTGGCGGGAGAGGAAGAGCAGGCACCGCCCCGCCCCGCCCGCCCGGGGCCACGTGCGCCCAGGAGGCTCCACCCGCTCGGGTCCGGCCCAGCCGGGCTCTTTCGGGGGATCTCCCACGTTTATAAATACCCCGACGGCGTCCCGCGGGGGCCCGCCCCTTCCCCGCTGCCAGCCGGGCTCCCCCGGGGGCAGGACACACCTGGGGAAGCTCCGCCCGCCTCGGACGGCACTGTGCACCCCGCTTCCTGGCCTCCGCTGCGCCCTCCCTTCGAATCTTCCCCAGCCCACCCCCGGGGGCGGCGAGGCTCTCTCTGCCCCGCCTTGCAGTGGGACCCCTGCTCTGCGGGCCTGGCGGGCTCGAGGCTGAGCTTTCCTCGGGCTCTTAAGGTGGAGAGGATCCCCATCGACCAGGCCAACGCGCGCAGCACCACGGCCGCCTGCCACGGGCCGCGGTGGGGTCCTCGAGGTCTGACCCCAGTGGACTCCACAGGGCGCCACAGGCAGGAGGCCTGGGGCAGCTGCCCTGCCCCCAGCAGCCGGGAGTGCGGTGGCCCTGTTCTCTGTCGCTCCTCTTCCTGGCCCAGTCATTCCCTGTCAGCCTGGCCAGGCCCCTCCTTGCCTGGTGTGGGGCCTCCCCATAGCCCGTTGGGAAGTCCTGGCGGAAGAGCCAGACCCCTGCCCTGGAAGTCCCTCTGACAGTACCCAGCAGGCCCGGGCCACGAGGTGGCTCTGCGGTCTCAATCTGTCGGGGAGACACGAGCCTTCCTGGGGGTGGGGGTCCGCTCTAGCACTCTCAGGGTGTGACCTGGGCTCCAACAGGGTGGGAACTGCCCAGCCTCAATTTCCCCACCTGGGAAAGAATGACCAGTGCCTCGAGGTCGTAACCAGGTTGAGGTGAGCGAAGGCGGGTACAGTGTCCGTCAGCACCAGCTGTCCCGTCCTGACAAGGCTCCCCGAGACCTGATGTGTGGGCTGGAGGGCTTGGGAGGCCGGCGGGTGCCCCCGTGTGGGGCGGTGAGGCAGGGGCTGGGGCTCGGGGAAGGCCCTGGATGCAGTGGCTTCAGCCTGGAGTCCTGGTGGCGTTCAGCCTGGCCCCAGCTTCTGCCCTGGGGCCAACTGCGTGCCCTCTGAGTGCTTGGGGTGACCCTCCGGTGGGTGGGGACAAGACCTGGGACTGTCCACTCTCAGGACCGGAAGTCTTCTTGAGCTGCTTCTGGCCACTTTGCAGTGCTGAATGAGGGCCTCTAAGTGCGGGGCGTGCCCAGGAGAGCTGGCCAAGGAGGGTGTTTGCTGCCTGCTGGACGCCCTCCAGCCTAGGGACACGTGCCTGTGGCGGCTGCTTCTGGACCAGACTCCCAGTTCCTAGAGGGAGCCGAGCCCTCGCGGGGCTGGGGGGTGGGCAGCAGCTGTAGGAAGGCCACGCCCCCCTCCTCCACCCCAGCCCTGAGGGGTCCCACCTCCCCGGGAAGCCTTCCCGCCGCACCCTCCACCCCTGCTGGGTTTCAGGCCTCTCCATGCTCCCCTGGATTCCTAGTCTGACCGCACCAGGAAGTGGGGGTGGGAGGCAGGGCCTGCTGACTCATCCCATGCCTGGCTGGCCGCTGGCTGCCGCTGGCTGCCGGCTGTGGGCAGTAGGTGTGCTTGTCGATCCAGTCGCCGAGGGATGTGGGAGAGGAAGTGGGGGAGTGACTTCCAGGCCTTCTGGCCTGGGCCAGGAGGATGGCAGGGCTGGAGAGCAGTCAAGCTGGGTGGGGGCCCCCTGAGCCTGGGGAGCAGGCAGAACCCGGAGCCTCACCCAGAGGCAGGCTGGATGGGGAGGAGGCTGGAGGAAGGCCTGCACCCCAGAGCCGGCTTCTGCTGGGGCGAGTGGGCTCCAGGACAGGGGCCCCAGCCCAGGCTTCCACCTGGGAAGGCACCTCGGAGGAGGCACAGACCCCTGAGGAGCTGGTCAGCACCTGGCAGCCACCTCGGACACACATGCAGAGGCTGGGCCTGGCGGGCGGCGCCAGGGTCTCTCAGGGAGAAAAGTGCCCCCAGCGCAGCACTGGGGCGGGGGTGGCCGCCTGGGCGCTGGGGGGTGTGCTGCCCAGCCACCTGGCTGAGAGGGGCGTGGGGCCCACCCCAGGACTACAGCAGCAGCCTGGCCTTGGGTTTCATTTCAGTTGTCAGCTCAGCCCCCAGAAGGCTTTTTATCTGTTTCCTTTTAAAACATTTTTCCTTCCCTGCCTGCTGTAGCTCAGTGGATTGAGCGCGGGCCTGCGCACTAGAGGATCGCGGTTCGATTCCCAGTCAGGGCACATGTCTGGGCTGCAGGCCAGTTCCCAGCAGGGGACACACGAGAGGCAACCATACATGGATATTTCTCTCCCTCTCTCCTTCCCTTCCCCTCTAAAGATAAATAAATAAAATCTTTAAAAAAACAACACTTTTCCTTTTGTATCCTTCAGGGGTGCCCCGAGACAGCCTCTGAGGCTCTCCACAATGAAGCCGGTGAAAACACGCCCACCCACCACCCACAGGACCTTCCACCCACCCACCCACCCACCCATCCACCCCACGGTCAGCCCTATGGGAACTGAGTTGACAGGCTTTTCAACAGCTCATCCTGGAAAATCTATATACACATTCAATGAGCACAGGACACACTCTTACACGGGACACACTCTTACATGGGACATACTTTTACATGGGACACTCCCTTACATGGAACACACTCTTACACGGGACACACTCTTACATGGGACACACCCTTACATGGGACACACCCTTACCTGGGACACACTCTTACATGGGACACACCCTTACATGGGACACTCCCTTACACGGACACACTCTTACATGGGACACACTCTTACATGGGACACACCCTTACATGGACACACTGTTACATGGGACACACTCTTACATGGGACACACTCTTACATGGGACACACTCTTACATGGACACACCCTTACCTGGGACACACTCTTACATGGGACACTCCCTTACATGGACACACTGTTACATGGGACACACTCTTACCTGGGACACACCCTTACATGGGACACTCCCTTACACGGACACACCCTTACCTGGGACACACTCTTACATGGGACACACCCTTACATGGGACACACTCTTACATGGGACACTCCCTTACATGGACACACCCTTACATGGGACACACTCTTACATGGGACACACCCTTACATGGGACACTCCCTTACACGGACACACCCTTACCTGGGACACACTCTTACATGGGATACACCCTTACCTGGGACACACCCTTACATGGGACACTTTCTTACATGGGACACACTCTTACATGGGATACACCCTTACCTGGGACACACCCTTACATGGGACACTCCCTTACACGGACACACTCTTACATGGGACACACCCTTACCTGGGACACACCCTTACATGGGACACACCCTTACACAGGACACACTCTTACATGGGACACTCCCTTACACGGGATACACTCTTACATGGGACACACCCTTACACGGACACACTCTTACATGGGACACTCCCTTACACGGGACACGCTCCCTTACACAGGACACAGTCCTGCCTCAGCAGTGGCGGCACCAGGGCCACTGTTCTGTCTCTGCTTGCTGACGGTGGACGGTGGTGCCGGACACGCCTGCCCCGTGCCCCCTGTCATCACCCCTGCCCCGCCCCTTGGTCTGCGGCTTCCTGCAGCTTGGCTGCTGTGACGGTGTCAACTCTCGTGGCAACTTTCACGAGTGTTTCCCGAATGTTCCCAGCACATCTCAGTTTGAACTCCAGTCCCGGCCAGGGCACAGGGTTAAGGGGGCTCAGTGTTGCAGAGCCTGTGTCTGGGGACCGGCCACAAGGTCTCTGTAGCCCCAAGATCAGTCCCTGCTTGACCGTCACCTGGGGACGTGTGTGGAGCTGCAGAGACTGAGCCCCCGGTGACTGTCCAGCAACCTTGCCGCCTCCGTCTCTCAGGACAGGCGGGTCCCCTCCTGGCCTAGTTGGTGCGCCTTTTTTACATTTTTCGAATTTTTGTTGGGGATTTTGCTGTTTGAGGTGGCACCGTGATGTGTCCTCGGTGTCCTGCGTGCGTGGAGGCGGGGCTGTGCCACCCCCTTCCTAGCAGACTCACCAGGCAGGCTTCCCGGGGGCCTGGGCCAGCGTGGCCTCCAGAGGTGGGCTCAGTGCCCGCTATTCAGTGTGGTGGCCGAACTCTAAACTGTCACTGCTGTGCCCCGGGCTGGTGAGACCCCGTGCTGGTACTGCAGCTGTCGTGGGGCACATAGCTACCCACTCCTTTGCAGGCGGGTCTGGCCGCGGCCTCCCTGTGGGCAGCACGGCCTGCTCAGCCATGGAAGTTTCGGTGCAGAGGCTGTGGTGCAGGCAGGGCTGCTGGTGGCCTGACTCCCTCAGGAGTCTCCCCAGTGGCCGCACCTGTGGACCTGTCATCTGTGGGCAGTGGCCAGGGCCATGCCTGGTGATGCAGCCCGCAGAGCAGGCAGGAGCCAGGCTGGGCGGAGGCCAGTGCGGGGCCCGCAGGGGTACCTGGGCTGTGCCTCCCCTCCCAGCTTCCCTCTGCGGTCCCAGTAGCCCAGTGAAGCTCTGGAGGAATGAGCAGTTTCTTGCTTGGGTCCATCACAGCGGGGGTCAGGGGACAGGTAGCAGAGGGCAGGTCAGTCAGGACTGTTCTGTGCCTTGGGCTGAGTCATCTTCGCACCAAGAGAAGTTTCTGCAGCTCAAGAGGCGAGAAACCACTGGGCCCCCAGCCCTGGTTCCAGGAATGTGGGGGGGCCCGGGGGCAGGGGGCGACGGGCCAGCCAGATGGAGCCCACATGGGCTCCTGAGGGCTTGGAGGGTGGGGAGGTGCCTGAGACCCGCCTGCCCCAGGCCCTGCTCACCCTGCCTTTGACCTTGAAGCTGCAGGAAGGGGGGGCTCCCCTCGCCCCTCCAGAGGCAGGGCTGGGGCAGGGTGAAGGCGCGGGAGCAGGAAGGAGAGGAAGAGGGCGTCCAGCCTGAAGAATCGGATCCCGCTGGGCAGGGTCTCGCCTCTGGGATTCCTCGCTGCCGGTTTGGCGGCCGACTGTGAGGCTTGGACATGCGGCGCCAGCCTGGGCCTCTCTTGCCGGTCGGTCGTGGGGGTTTTATTTCGGGGAGGGTCAGGTCATGGATGCATTTACGAGTGGAGGTTGCTCCTGAGGGTGGTGGCCCCGCACGCCTGGCCCTGGCCCCCAAGTGCAGCTGCCTGCTCAAGCCGGTAGCGAGTGGGCCCAGGCCAGCTCTGTCTGCCCTGTGAGGTGGGCCCCTGAGCTTCCCCGCCACGCTCCTCCACACCTCGGGGCTCTCGGGCAGAAGACGAGAGCGGGGGTCATGCAGGAGGCGGAGGAAGGGGCTCCTCATGGCCCAGGACGGTGCCCCAGGCCCCAGGCCCTTGGGGCCAGGCCTCTGACCCCTGCCCCCGGCCCTCCTCCCCTTTTGCTGACCTCCCAGCTGCCCTATTGTCCTGGGGGCAGTGGGAGGTTTGAGGGTTAAAAAGAGCCAAAGACTCAAACCCCAAACTCTGAGCATCAGCTGGGTCTCCCCCAGGCTCTGCGCTGGCTCTAGGCTCTGCAGGGCAGTCCCTCCCGCCCCCCACCCCCACCCTGCCCTGCAGCCCTGGAAGGATCTGTGCTCTCCCCTCCGCCCCACTGAACTCTGACCCCAGCTCTCCCGGCACCGGTTTACATAATGTGTGTGTCACTTCTCTCCCAGTTCACTCTGCGATTTCCAGGTCCAGTGCGGCTAAGGCCAGCCAGGGAGTAACCGTGGGGGTGGGGTGGGGGTGGGGGTCGAGAGTGATCACCTGGGCCCACCCTGCCTCTACCAGGGGCCCCAGAATGAACCCCACCCTGTCCCACTGCACGCTCAGCACTCCCCAGCGGAGGTGGGGACCTGACCCAGGACTTGAAAGGGCCCTGGGCGTGGGGAGAGGCAGGCGCAGGGCCAGGCGGGCCGTGATGTGCGTGCCCGTGTGTGTCCGCCTCCGCAAGGGGAGCCTGGGCCGCTGCCCGGCTGTGGGACAGGCTGTGGGGGACACAGTGCCCCGCAGGGAGGGCAGCCAGGCCCCTTGGGCGTCTGCTCAGGATGAGGCAAGCTCGGACTTGTGGGGGCAGCGGTCACCTCACCACTGTGCCCATGCTGGTGTTCGACCTCGTGTGCCGGTGTCCTGGGGGCAGCCCAGTGGCCAGGGCCCAGCAGGAGGGGGAGAAGCGAGGGCTGGGGTGGCCAGAGATGCTGGCTGGGGTCCCACCCAAGCTGAGAGTGTCTTTGGGGGCTCCCAAGGGGTGGGCTCTAGGGGAGGAAGGAGCTGGGAACAAGGACCCCCCCTGGTGGGGAGCAGTGGGGTTGATGACCCAGGACCCCAGGGTCGAGTCGCCTGCTGGGACTTGGGCCGCATTCTCCTGGGAGGAAGCCCATCTGCCTGGTCCCTGCAGCAGGGCTGTCTGCTTCTGGAAACTTCTCGCTTGGGGCTCCCTCCCAGGTGTCCCCACCCTGTACTCAGCCCTCCCTTGGGCCAGGGCAGTGTCCCTGAGAACCAGGGCTCAGCCAGGCACAAAGTCCGTGGTCCTACACTGCCCATCTCCCTGACCCCTGAGGACACCCCGTCCTCCATGCTCCTACTGTGGGTGCTGGTGGCAGGGGTGGGCAGGACGTGAGGGCCTCCTCCGAGGGGTCTCGGGGGAGGGGCCAGCCCAGGCTGGGGGACAGGCCAGGGTGTGGGGCCCATGCGAAGGTGCGGCCAGCCAGCAGTCCTTGGGTGGGGCATCAGGCCCTGGGGAGCCCCTGAGCCCGCTGGGAGGGGAGGGCAAGCCGCCGCCTGCTGTGCGGGGCTGCGGAGGCAGCTGCTGGCTGAGTCACCCTCCGGAAAAGCGAAGGAGGCTGTTTCCAATGTGTTCTCCTTGGGAAGAGGAGGAGGAGGAGGGGAAGGAGATGGGGAGGGCAGAGGGCAGGGCTGCAGGGGGCAGGGCCACCAAGGCTGCCTGCCCCTGGGTTGACTGGGTTGGGGGTGGGGTGTCTTCCCTCAGAGGGGACCCCACAAGTCTATGGGGGGTGTCCACACTGCACAGCAATGCCAGGCCACACCAGGGCTCCTCTTAAGAGGTTTCTGGGGACACTTTGCCCCGGTTTAGGGGCCCCGCACCTGCAGTGCTGCCCTGAGCCCTCCACCAAGCCCCCACTCCCCCATCGTGTGTGGCAGTGGCCCGATGTCCCCTGTCCCCTGGGGCCCGGGGAACCTTGGCTCAGAGCCCTCCTGAGTGAGCAGCCAGAGCCTCCTGTTCCCACGCCCCTGAGAACCCGAGCCCTGGGGAGCTGTGGGCCCCGGCGCTGTGGGGTCGCCCTGCAGGGGGTCTGGCTAGTGTTCCAGGCCCTCCCCCTCTGTGGGCAGGTGGGCACAGGGTGCCCTCTCCGGCTGGGGCCGCCCCGGGGCTGCACTGCCTTCCCAGCCTCTGGGACTGTGGCAAGTCCCCCTCTCTGCGGTGTGCAGAGGGGCGGCCAAGGCCCCGAACCCCAGTCTCCCCATGGCCAGGCCTCTCCCTGGGGCTCCGCCAGTGCCCTCCGCATGTGGGAGGCTGGGCGTGTCTTGGTGGCGTGACCTTCTGTCCAGATGGAAGCTCTCCCAGGAGCTAACGGCTGAGCCGAGCTGCAGGCCCTCCAGGTACACCGCTTGCGCATGTGGGCGGGGGGGGCGGTGCCCTTCCTGGGTGTGTTGTTTGCCCCTCTGGACTTCGGGCTTCCCGTCTACAGCGGGACTGGCAGGGCGACCCTGTGCTGCCCCTGCTGTGGGTCAAGGTCAGCAGGAAGTCAGCGGTGGAGGTACCCGCAGGGCTGGGTGCCGTCCTGGTGAGGGGAAGGCCGGAGCCTGGGCGTGGATCTCATCCAGGGACAGGACGGAGCCTTGTGGCTACAACAGTCAGACACCCGATGTGGAGGAGGCGGGAGGGGAAGCGGAACTGACTGACCCAGGCACAGAGCGGGCGAGGGGCTGGGCCAGCCAGCCTGGTTCTGCCCCACGTGGGCCTGGGGGCCCTCAGAGGATGGTGACCCTGATGGTGAGAGGCCCCACACCCCACAAGAGTCCTGGAGACAGGTGCCCATGGGCAGTCGGGTCCCCCCATCTCTGATCATCCCTGTGGCGGGAGGGCCAGGAGGGCAAGGTGCTGGGAGGGGAGGCCTTGGCTCGGCAGGGCGGGCAGTTCTCCATGGGAGGGGGCACGGGGGCTGGTGCCTGGATGTCTGCAGGCGGCCTGCGGGCGGCGAGCAGCCCCTCTGCTGCAGGTGGAGGTGGGTCTGGCAGGTGGGGCGTGATCCCCGTTGCTCCCGACTCCCAGGCAGCACAGGTGTCTCCGCGGAGGCCTCTGAAGGGAGACACTGGCAAGCTCGGGCTCAGCCCTGGGGGTGGCCGGCTCTCTGGGAGCAGCTCCCCCCGGAGGTGGGGTCGGAGGCCCCCTCCCTGTGAAGGCAGAGACCCTGGCAGGGCTTGGGGGCCTGCAGCCCTCTCACCCCCTTCCCGGCTCTGGGGCTCGGAGCCCAGGCCCAGCACGCAGGGCTGCCTCTGGTCTGGGGCCCAACAGAGTGTTCCTGTACCTGTTCCTGTTGACAGGTACAGACTGCACAAAGGTGGTGACAGGGCCAAAGCCAGGGCTTCCCCACAGCCAGCACCCCACCTGCCCCCACTCGGGTTCTGTTGTGGGACGCTCAAGGCCACTTAGTGTGAAAACCTTTACAGAACCCAACGTCCATCCACCATCCATCACTCATTTATCCATACACACCCTGAACAAGACACAGGACGTTCCCACCACATCAGAAGGCTCCCTGGTGCCCTCTGGGTCTCCTCCGGGTCTACAGTGCATTGTGGGTAACTAAGGATCAGGGAGCACTGTTTGCAGCCTGGGTTCTCAGAGGAGGGGGATGTCAAGGTCATTCTCACCACAGGGCCCTGCAGTTGGGTGGGTGTTGGCACAGCAGGCCCTCTCCCTTCTCCAGGCGCCCTCCCACTGGGCCTGGGGAGAGTGGGGGCTCTGCAGTGGGGGCAGGGGGCGGCGAGGGAGCTGCTGTGGCCGCCCTGCTGCTTCGGCTGTGTTTCTCCAGCTCCATGTCAACTCGGGGTCACCTGGCCAGACGGACAAAAGGCCTTTGTACCCGGGATGTCATCTGCTCTGCAGTGGGGGTGGGAGGAAGAATGGGTTGCATTCCTGGAGTGGGCGGGACACCGGGACACAAGGCTTTTCTTTCCAAGCTGCGTGTCAGCGGCTCTCAGGACCCAGCTGGGGCCTCCGTGGCCGGGGGGTGGCACCTCCAACCAGCCTCAGGGGCAGTGGCAGCCCAGGGCGGGCCCTTTCACTGCAGGGCCAGGGAAGGAGCTCTGTCCCCGGTCAGAGGCAGCAGCTAGGGATGCAAGGCCCTTGGCTGGTCTCAGGGCTGTGGCCTCGGTCAGCGGGGGCTGTGTAACAACATGGCAGAGGCCGTGAGGCTTAAAAAACAGACCCTCACTTCTTGTAGTTTGGAGGCTGGGAGCTGGAGATGGAGGTGCCCACTGGGGAGGGTCTGGTGAGGACCCCCTGGGCTATGGATGTCATCGTCCCTTTCTGTGCTGTCATGCAGTGGCGGGGGCGGGGGGTAGATGGGGGCGACACTCCGGTATTTCTTCCTCTTCTCCAAGGCCAAGAGCCCTAGCGGGGTTGGGCCACCCTCTGACCTCATTTAACTTCTACTACCCCCGGGGCCCCGGGGTAGTAGGTCCCTGGCTATTATTGTCTTTAGATGATGGAGGTCATAGCCATGGGGAAGTTGACTCCGAGTTCTGAGCCACCCCCGGGGCGGTTGTCAGTCTCTGAGGGCCCCCCTCTCGTCTCTTCCTCCCCCACCAGCTCAGCGTGGCCTTCTTGTCACCAGGATTGACGTCGGAGGAGCTCACAGGGCTCAGAAGCTGCCAATGGGAGACGCAAGGACAGCCAGATGTATTTTTGTTCTTGAATGTTACAAAAATTCTAAAAGCTTCCAAGAAGAGAGGATTCCTGTGAAGGAAGAAAAGCCAGGCCGTCCGGCGTCTCCACGGCAGAGAGGAGGCCGATCTGTGGGGGGCTCAGGAGAGAAACGCTTCGGACCAGAAGCGTGTGTCCCGTCCTCTCGCCATTCAGTGGTGAGGAGCGAAAGGGAAGGGATGTCCCCAGCACCACGGAGGCCCCGGGAATACCTGGTCACCTTCGTGTGAACCCCACCTGGCTGCCCGGCTGGGACTGGCTGGGCACAGAATTCGGGGCATCTGTGACCTTGGAAAAGCCACACCTTTCTCCTCACGAGCCCCTCCTAACCGTGGTGCCCGCTGTGAAGGCCAGGCCCAGGAGGAAACCCTTCGAATGTCCCGCCCCCATCGCCCTGGGGCCACTCGCCCTGCCGCTGTGGACCCACGGATAGGAGAGCTGGCTTATCACAGCAAACCAGACTTATTTCTTGGGGAAGCGCCTGTTGTAGATACAGCCCGTCTCCTTCGTGATTCGCTGTGTTTTATTTAACGCAGTCGAAAGCTGCTTCCCGAGAAGCCTGTGCTGTCCAGGGCCCAGGTCCCAACAGTGTTGAAGAACCTCCCCAGTCAGCCACAGCCCGGGGCGGGGCGGGGAGGAGGTAGAGCCTAGCCCGGTCAACTTCAGGCACACACGGCGTCAGAAGTCCTCTGGTCTGTAAGTGGTCTGTTCCCTAACGCTGCGGAAACAGCAGCCTATTACCAGGTGGCTGAATTCCGGGCTCCCAGGTCTGGGCACAAGGTGCTCTGTGCTCTGAGTCATTAAAACTCTGTGACAACCTGGATCGGGGAGGGCTTTGGCAGGAGTGGCACAGGACCGAGCCTCCCCACCTCCCCACAAACACCCAGGCCACCAGGATGGCAACACCCAACCGCCCTGCCACCCCTGGCAGTGACGGAGTGTACACAGGGCCCTCCGCTGCTGGAGGAGGACGCCCCGGCCGCCTGCAGACCTGTGACCTGGTCCCCAGCCACCTGCAGACCTGTGACCTGGTCCCCAGCTGCCTGCAGACCTGTGACCTGGGAGCAGGGAAGCAGCAGCTGGGGCATCCGGCCGGCCTGAGCGCTCCCACAGAGGCAGCGGGAACGTCCGGGAGGCAGGGTCCACGGCCAGGAGGGCCTGGAGCTCCCAGAGCCAGCCAGCCGAGGCTCCGGGGAAGCGAGTGCTGGGACCGCAGGCACATGGGAGAAACTGGCCCAGACCAAGGAGCAGGCCTGGGGAACACGGCCCACAGCCGTGGGAGCAAGAGAAGCAGTGGAGACACCCCCTGGCGCCCCCTGCTTTTAAGGAAAATGAGCAACAGAAATGTCCTGAGGCCAGATCTGTGGGGAGATGCCCCGGGAGCAGCTGCGGGCCAGGAGCATCGGGGCATCCTGCAGAGCAGGACACGCACACCAACCCACCTGCCCGTCCACTATGGGTCCCGCACCCGTGCTGCTGGGTTGAAACGGCCTCCAGCCCAGTGATCACTCGCTGTGTGGCCTCCGTGGGCTGGCGGGTCGGGGCGGCGCCTTGGGAGGGCTGCTGGGCCCACTCTGGGCCCGACATGTGCCTGGGTCGCTGCCATTGAGCAACTCAGTTGGGGCTCCAGGTGCTGCCTCCAAGGGACTGACTCAGGGTGGGCAGACTGGGGCCCCGGGGGGCGCCTCCCCACTGCACTGCCGGTTGTCCCCAGGGCTGCGCCTCAGAAAACAAGGGGAGGCTCCAGGACCTCTTATGACCTAGCCTCAGAGGTTGACGATGTCGCTGTGCTGCCAATCATACCCGTCCTCCTGATTTTAAAGGGTGGGGACTACCCGTGAGCGGGGTCACTGAGAGCCCAGGATCAGTGAGCTGTCTCAGAGGGTCCAGGTCATGCAGATGGAAATACAACCTAATACTTCAAAACAAGCTTTAAGACAGATAAGCTTTAAGCTATAAAAAAAAAATCCGAATCAGAAAAACTCAGGAGGTGATGGAACATAGATAATTCCAAATAAAATAAAAATTGTTTCAGAATTTAAGATTAAATCAGAGCCCTGGCTGGTGTGGCTCAGTGGATTGAGTGCCAGCCTGTGAACCAAAAGGGTCGCCGGTTCGATTCCCAGTCAGGGCACATGCCTGGGTTTCGGACCAGGTCCCCTGTGGGGGGTGTGTGTGAGAGGCACCACACATCAATGTTTATCTCCCTCCTTTCTCCCCTCTCTAAAAGTACATGAATAAAACATTACAAAAAAAAGACTAAAGCAGAGCGAACCAAAGAGTGTTATAAACACAAAAGAAAATATTTTGAGAAAGAGGAAGAGAAATGATGAACCCTGTGGAAAAAATTTCAGAGCAAATGTGAAAAACAGGCAAAGGTCTTCACAGGAACAACCACTAAGCACAAGGAGACTGCAAGCCAAAGCTGCAATGAGACCCCTCCACTCAGCCCTCGCCCTGGTGGGGGGTTGGTGAGGGATGGTGCCGGGAGCACGGGGAAGTGTGGAGAAGGTGGGACCCTTGCACAGGCTGGTGGGGACGTTGCAGCCACGGTGGCAAACAGCCTGGCAGTCCCCCCAAGTTAAACGGAGGTTCCCTCTGAGGGGGGTTGCACCCCTAGGTTCGTGCCAGAGCGCACTGGAACGACGCCCACACCGGAGCCTGTGCCTGGTCGTCCACAGCAGCGTGGTTCACGACCGCCAGAATGTGGAAACAGCCCAGGCGCCCGCCAGCCGGCCGACAGAATGCAGCGTGTTCGCGCAGTGGAGCTGCACTTGGCCGTGAAGAGGAAGGAAGGGCTGACACAGACCATGCCGCGAATGAGCCAAGACGCAGGGCACAGGAGGTCATACTTTCCATCCCACTGATGCAAGACATCTGTCCGGAGTGGGGGAACCCCCGGGCACGGAAAGCAGGGTAGCGGCTGCCAGGGCTGGGCCTGTTGAGAGAGGCGAGGTTTCTTTTTGGGGAGACACAAATGTTTTTAGATCAGATTACGCTGATAGCTTGGTTGTGCAACTTTCTAAATGTACTAAAAAACGTCGGCCTGTATATTTGAAATGAGTGAATTTTATAATTATTGTTACAGACCAGGGGGGTGCTGAATGATATAAAAGACCCCCCTTTTTCTCCAGGGGTTCCACCCCACCTACTGGGTTCATTTTGCCTGCCGCTTGAGGGAAGACATCTCTCATACCAGAGATCAGTGAAAAGGAAAGAAATTTATTATTTATTTGAAATAATACAAACTCAAGGTCTCCACAAATACGCACAGTCCTTCCGGCACCCTCCACGTGGCAAAAGAGAGCGCCTCCAAAGCCGTGTGGTCTTGGCTTTCACCCGAGCCGCGCAGACCTGAACAGACACATGGTCCCCAAAAGAGAGATGCCCAACAGCTGCCGTGCCTCCCTCTGAATCCCAGCACCAGTCTTCTTCCCCAGCCTCATTTCCAGCTCCTCCTGCGATTGGCCACAGCTGCCAGCATTTAGGGCAGGTGCAGCCCTGCGGAGTGGAGCCAATTATCTCCAAGCTCTTCTGGACCCCATCAGAAATCCCTATTTGGGGCCCCCGCTTGGCTGCACCCTGTTACATTATGTCTCGTGCATAACTTGTATCTCAGTCAAGGTGTTTAAAAAAGAAAGAAAGAGAAGGAGCCAACATATGTGTAATTGGAGTTCCTGGAAGAACCAGATAAGAAAGCACTGAAAAATGAAATCCAAGACAACTCACCTGGCATACAGAGATTTGAAATGTGTGTGTGTGTATGTATATATATATATGTATATGTATATGTATATATGCATGTATTTTTAAGACTTTATTTATTTTTTAGTTTGAGAGAGGGGAAGGGAGGAAGAGAGGGAGAGAAACATCAATGTGTGGTTCCTCTCATGTACCCCCTACTGGGGACCTGGCCTGAAACCCGGGCAGGTGCCCTGACTGGGAATCGAACCGATGACCCTTTGGTTTGCAGTCCGTCACTCAGTCTACTGAGCCGCACCAGCCAGGGCTGAAATGCATATATTGAAAAGACACATCCCATACTCAGGGTAACTGACCCAGAATGAACAGTCTTGAGACATATTTTTGTAAAATTAATGTATATTAAAGAGACCAAATCCTGTGGGAAGCCAGGCGAAATGCCCAAGTTGCCTGTCAGGGGAAGAAAATCAGATTGTCTGGTGACTTTTCAAAAGGGCATCATTTTCAAGGCTGTTTTGTGTACGGCATTAAATAAATGCAGCAAGTGGCTAGTTATGTGAAATATGTTAATTTTCAAAAAGGGGCAAAGTGATGACTCCCATGGATATAAAAATGAGCACTTGCTCAACAGTCACCAAGGGGTTTGTATTACAGATGCGCAGATTTTCGTTGTTTTATGTCAGTCATCCTCGATAAAGCTTTAAAAAGGCCCAGCACTTGCGGAAGAGCTCATTCAGGCAGGTGCAGGGACGGCTGGTCAGAGGAAACCAGGGAGCAGGTGCATTTATAGACGAGAAGCGCTGAGGTGGTTACAAACTTTAATGACCGAAGGCCTTCCCGAAAGAGTGTTTATGGAGGCGTGTGCCAGCTAAAAAAGGACCAGAGCCGGGGCATACCGTCTGAAGCTCCGGTGGCAGGGCTGGATGGAGGGGACAGACGTGTCCCCGTCCCGGAGCGGACAGGCTCTTTTATGCTCCTGGTGCTGGGAAGAAAGATGTGAGTTGATCTGAAAGCATTTCGCCTGGCTGTAGATAAAGGTGTGGAGAAGGTGTGGAGGGGGCCATCCTGGGGTGGGTACCAGCCCCCGGAAGGAGCGCTTGCTCTTTAGGTCTAGCTCCGGGGCTCAGGAGCACGCAAGCAGGACGCGGTGGTCTGGTGGTCAGCCCTCCTCTTAGCTTATTGTGTAAATAAAGTTTCAACACACACTCAGGAATGTCATCAGTCTTGGCTGCTCCCTGCTCACGCTGTTGTTAACACACGGGCCCCTCCTGTGTCTTCCCTCCACCTTCTGCTGCTGCCGTGGAAGCTACCCCGTCTCAGAATTCTTCCAGAATTGTCGAGCTGAGCTCAAAAAGAAGGCAAACTGGGTTTCTCATGGGTGTAGGGCCCTCCACGAGGAGCCCTTCAGCGTGTGGACAGACGAGTTATGTTGAGTCTCTCTCTGTTGTCTGAGGCTGAGAAACTCCGAGCCACCGAGCCCCAGCATCCCCAGCGCCCAGACCGTGGCTCTGAAATCCGGGTCCCACCACGAGCAGTTGGGCCTCGTGGAGAAACGTGGATTACAGATCCTAGGAGCCTCGCACACCTCTGGGTGGTCAGGAAGCAGCCGTGGGCAGCTGGTCACAGGGGCCCAGGCCTGGAGCCAGGCCACATTCCCCCATCAGCAGTGCTTTAGGGTCTGTGGCCTGGTCGCTGGACATCCCCTCACCTGGCTGACCCTCACCTTTGCAAGTGGAAGTGAAACTGGAAAAGACACCAGAGTTCCAACTGCCTGTCACTACCAAACCCAATAAGCAGAGACAGGGATGAATCTTTATGGGCACTTTATTCAGATGGCCGGCGATCTGAGAAGATGGTGGGTTCGCACCCTGACAGACCATCTTGTCTTTTCTTTCCAGGCCAAGGTTTTTATAGCAGGGAATAAACAAGGTGTGGTGAGGGGTTTTGAAATTCAGGGAGGAGTTAATTGGATTGAAAAAAAAACCGACCCCAGCCTTCTTACCCTGGGTGGTGGTCATCTCACCGGGGAGCACAATGGCCCAGATACTGTCTTGAACTGCTTACAGTCCTCCTGAGGAACCAAGGTAGAACTGCTTATGGTCTCCTGGAGTAGGGGTGGGTCATACCTTCGATTCCTGGAACAAAAGCTTTTACCTGTATTGATTACTGAGCTTATTAGCTATCACCTGAAACTAACATTTTCCAACTCTGAAGTCCCCTCCCTATCAGAAGGACCTGGGCTGCCTTTGCCCGTGGGGCTGGGCTCCGAAGGGGATGGTTGAGGATCCCTCCCCACCTCCAGAGCCCATGCTTAACCCTTGCTCTTCCCTTGCCCAGAGCCTTCCATCCCCGGCCGGCTTTGCAGAGTCAGGGGCCCGCCCAGGGCCTCTGGGCCACTCAGTGGGTCCTTCCAGGCGCCCAGGCCCGTGGGTTCATGCCCCGCATTTCTCCTGCTGATCTTAAGCAAATAGAGAGCTCAGTATTTCTCCAGCAAAACGGGTTATTCTGGAACAACAAAGAAACCTAATTGGGTACACAAACCCGAAGGTGAAGGATGCGCAAGGCCCGAGGACAAAGCAGAGGAGTATTCTTTTATAGAGGAAAGGCCGGCGCTGTTGTAAACCGAGAGTCCATTGGAAGAAACTGGGAGTTAGAAGTATCGAGGCGCCTCATTGGCTGAGTGGTTGCTGGGTGAGGAGAAGACCCTCCTCCCTCTGGAGAAACAGTAGAGACCGCAGTTTGGGGTGACTGACAGTGCGTGGTGGGGCATGAGGTCCCCTTGCAGGCCCTCCTCCAACTCCCCTCGGGTTCTGTTTATTAACCTTCACGCTCATGTGCTCTGATGAGGCCCGACTCGCTCTTCCCGAAGCATCGAGTGCCCTCCCTCCCAGGCTCCTCATGCTGAACCCCTCCCTCGGGAGGAGGGAGGCGTGGCTGTGTATGGGTGGCCCCGCCCACCCCCTGACTCCCCTTCAGTCCAGCGGCCTTCCCATTTCCCTTCGTTTTGGGGCCCGTGGCCTTCATTTCCACGATTACTCAACAGTTCGGCACCGTCAGCAGGCCCCGGAGCTGGGGGTGGGGTGGGAGGCCCAAGACGAGAAGCATGGGAACGTCTGGGCACCCGCCACCTGAACTGTCCCCCGAGACAGCTCTGTGGTCACGGCTGGCTGGGCACTGAGACCATCTGTCTGCCTGTTGCCCCAGGTCACCCTCCCACATCCGGAGTTTTTCTGGTGAAGCCTGCAGCCTGGAAGGACCAGCCAGGTGTGCCCCATTTGGAGGTCCACGGACGCCTCCCCTGCTCCGGACCCTGGACCGTGAGGGTCTCCACTGCAGGGCACGCCGCAGCCGCCCAAGTGCGGCTCTCCCTGCGGGGGCTCCTTGGGCCCGAGGCATTCCACTACCCAGGAGCAATCGGGAAAATGCCCGGCCAGCGGGCGCAGGTGGACGTGTGGGCAGACCGCATCGCCACACAGGTGCGGGGACATCCCAGAACTCTGCAGGGTAGGAGGACGATCAGGGGCGTCGGCGCACCTCCTGTCACCCCGACGCAACAACACAACGCAGCTTGGCACAGCGCAGCACAATGTTAACACAACGCAGCAAGTACAATGTAACAACACAACACAAATCTCCTTTCTTGGCAGGTGACGAGCTTGCAGCCACCCCCTCTTCCTCCTGGGTCCCCAAGTCACCAAAGCCACCCCAGAGACCCTGAGCCTCTGACCTTTGGACCCCCTCAAGGAGGGAGGCAGCTCCCAGAGTGGGAAGCAGGTGCCTTGGTCATTGTCCACAGGGGAGCAAGGGCCCGTGCAGGAGCCGGTCACCCAGGGCCCAGCAGGGACCATAATGGCCCTTCAATGCCCTCAGCTTCCGCAACACAAACGCCTCCCTCCCCGAGGCCTCGAGACCCACAGTTCACGCCCCCACAGGCGAGGCTGACAGTGCAAATGTGGGGAGCGCACGTGGGTTTGCATCACCCTAAACACTGTGTGGATTCCTGTGTCCCGGAACCTGTGAGTCTCTCTAAGGCAGCGTCACCACACCTGTGAGACCACCCACGAGGTGCTGGGCTCCCCGCAGCCCGGGAAGCTCCGAGGGGGCCCTGCTGTGCTGCCTCCCTCCCACCCTGCGGGTGAGGTGGACAAGACCAAGAGCAGCGGCTGGGGCTGCCCAGCCAGGGGCACCCCTCCTCTCCCGAAGGGCTTGGTGAGCCTGGCTGCTCTCCCAGGGCTCCTGGGATCTTCTGCTATGAAGGATGGGAGTGGGGGCTCCCCAGAGAAGTGGGATCTGCCCCTGCTTCTGCCCTTCAGTGCCCAGAACTTGGCTGTCCCTCCCCAGGGCCTGCGTGCCCCGACGTGCTTCCAGACAGGCCCGCGTGCAGGCATGGGCCTGCTCACTGCAAATCAGGTCACTGGAAATCAGGTCAGTGGCTGGAGCCACATTCCAGGCAGGCTCCTTGCACCGAGGGGAGGCAGGGAGGGAGGTGCCTGTCCCTGGCAGTGTGGGGCGTCTGACCTGAGGGACACTCAGATGATGAGGGCTTGGAACTGCTGGGAGAGGCCTCTGGGGCAGGAAGCCTCCTCCCGGCTGGACCAGGCTTCTGGGGGCTCAGGGTTGCAGGAGCAGGGACCCTTTGCAGCTTCCCTGCCTGACCAGTTCTGCACGGGAGCTCATTCCCCTGGGACAGACAGCTGCCCTCTGTCCCTCTCCCAGGCCCCTGTTGTCCCTGGCCACAGGCTAACGCCAGCCCTGCCACCCCAGCAGCCTCCCCAGCGCCCCCACCTCCTCCTCTTTTTTAATACAGAAATCAATTAAAACATTTAAATATGAAAAACCAAAGGGTGCCTCAGTCAGCCCCCGTTTCCTTGCGGTGCCTTTTCTAAGGGTCCCACTGTCCTGGTGGAAACGTTTCTATTTGGGTTCCTAAACTCGACCAGCAGGAAGGAAGGTCCTCCAAGTCCGCTGTGCACTGAATCAACTCAGCCACTGGCGTGTCCTGGGGGTGGGGGGCGAGCCCCACAGTGCTGAGGGATCTCCAAGCTGAGGACCAGTGTGCGGGGCCGGTCTGGTCAGATGGACCTTGGCGGCAGGTGCTGTGCCAAGTGCACCCGGAGAAACACATGTCCCCGACCCCATAACACGGAGGCACCAACGGCTATCCTCCAGCCAGGCCCTTCAGCCAGGAGGTAGGGACAGGGCGCGGGCCAAGCCTGGGCCCGGGTGCGGGATTCCCCGGCCACTCCCACAGTGGGCGCCCACAGGTGCAGGGCCCCGCGCCACTTCCCTTTGGGGGCGAGACGCGCCCTCTGGTGGCGAAAGGCGGCATCAGCCTCCTTTGTCTTCACCGACCCGTGGTCCCTAACCAGGGCAGAGGTAGCGAGAGGTGTCTCCAAACTCCGGGTGCCCAGGAAGACCTCCCAGGGCTGGGCGGGCGCACGCAGTTCTCCGGGAATGAACTTCTGCACCTCGACCTCCACAGCAGCCGGTGATGCAGGGGCATCTGCCCGTGCGCCCTGCACCAGGAGCATCGCCCGCCGGCCTTGTGCACGTCCTGAGATGGCTGGGTCTCTGTGATTTTTGGAGTTGCAGTAACAAAATTCTTTTTGTTCCCGCGTGCTCACTTAGGTGAACCCAGCTGCTTAGTGCCGACATCTTCAAAACCCCCAAAGTTGGAGTCAGTCTGATGCTGAACACTGTATCTCTTAACCGTTAGTAATATTCACGTGGACACAGGAATTAAGTGGCAAAAACTCCCATGCGTTCCACGCAGAGATGTATTTCCAATGAAAATGTACTTTTCTAACAACTTTTTAAAAATCAGAATGTATTATATAAATTATATCTAAATCTGTGGCTGTGATTAATTGCGAGCTAATAATTTTGTCATATTTATTAAAAGACTTTATTTTTTAAAATATATTTTACTGATTATACCATTACAGTTGTTCTATTCCCCCCTTCATTCCCCTCCACCCGCACACTCTCTCCCCCACCACTCTCCCCCCTTAGTTTATAACCACGTGTCTCAAGTTCTTTAGATTCTATATTTCCCCCACTATTCTTGCCCTCCCCCTATCTATTTTCTACCTACCATCTATGCTATTTTCTGTGCCTTCTCCCCCCCTTCTCCCCCTCCCACCCCCCTGTTTCTAACCCTCCATGTGTTCTTCATTTCTATGGTTCCACTCTTGATCTAGCTGTCCTCTTGGTTTGCTTTTGTTTTACGTGTGGTTGTTAATAACTGTGTGTTTGCTGTTCTTCCACTGTTAATATTTTTCATCTTCTTTTTCTTATATAAGTCCCTTTAGCATTTCATATAATAAGGGCTTGGTGATGATGAACTCCTTGAACTTGACCTTATCTGAGAAGCACTTTATCTGTCCTTCCATTCTAAATGAAAGTTTTGCTGGATAAAGCAATCTTGGCTGTAGGTCTTTGGATTTCATGACTTGGAATCCTTCTTTCCAGCCCCTTCTTGCCTGTAAGGTCTCTTTTGAGAAATCCGCTGACAGTCTGATGGGTACTCCTTTGTAGGTGACTGTCCCCTTCTCTCTTGATGCTTCTAGGATTCTCTCCTTCATTTTGGTCTTGGCTAATGTAATTATGATGTGCCTTGGTGTGTTCCTTCTTGGGTCCAACTTCTTTGGGACTCTCTGAGCTTCCTGGATTTCCTGGAAGTCTATTTCCTTTGCCAGACTGGGGAAGTTCTCCTTTATTATTTGTTCAAATACGTTTTCCACTCGTGGCTGTTTCTTTCCCCTTTCTGGTACTCCTATAATCCGGATGTTGGAACGTTTAAAGATGTCCTGGAGGTTCCTAAGCCTCTCCTCATTTTTTTGAATTCTCATTTCTTCATTCCTTTCTGGTGGGATGTTTTGTTCTTCCTTCTGGTCCATTCCATTGATTTGAGTCCCAGTTTCCTTTCCATCACTATTGGTTTCCTATGCATCTCCCTTCATTTCAATTAGTTTAGCCTTCATATGTTCCTCTAATTTGTGACTATGTTCCTCTAATTTGTGACTATAATCTACCAGTTCTGTGAGCATCCTGATAAACAGTGTCTTGAATTGTGCTTCTGAGAGGCTGGCAATTTCTCGGTCTCTTAGAGTTATTGCCTCTGGGACTTTGAGTTCTTCTTGCACCATCTTTTGGGCTGTTGGTGCCTGTTCCGTAGCAGGATCAGAGCCCTAAAGTGTTCACTAGAACAGGGCAACTAAGTCGCTGGGTTGTGACGCTGTATGTGGGGGCGGAGTAGAAGAGGGACAATGGCTTCCCGTCTGCCACCTGTCGCTGTGGCCCCGGCGCCGCAGCCACCACCGTCACCAGGCCCACGCGTTTCATTCCACTGCACAGGAGTGTGCCACCGCTATCAGCCCTCCACCACTGGGTTCGCCCCCTGGGGCCTGTGTGGTCCGTCTCACTGTGCGCGAATGTGCGACCGCGGTCAGTCTGTCCCACACCCCAACTGGTTCCGGGCTGCCTGCGGGCCTAGGTCGGGGGATCTGTCCTGCCCGACCCAGCTACGATGCTGGCTCCGCCTCTCTTACCTTCCCCGTTGATCGGTTCGTAGTTGTAGGACTTACGTATAATTCCGTTTTCTGGTCTTTGGGTGTGTCCTAGTTCTCCAAACCTTTGTTGTGTTCAAACTTGGTTGTGGGAGAAGGCACAGTGTTTCCACCTATGCCTCCATCTTGGCAGAAGTCCAAAAGACTTTAATCATTTATCTTTAGACAGAAAGAGAAGGAGAGAGGGAGAGAAATATCAGTGTGTGATTGCCTCTCATGCGTCCCCTGCTGGGAACTGGCCTGCAACTCAGGCATGTGTCCTGACTGGGAATCGAACTAGTGACCCTCTGGTTCACAGCCCACGCTCAATCCACTGAGCTACAGCAGCCAGGGCATTTTTTAATAACTGAATTCGGTAAAATATTTGAAGATAATTAAGACCCTTCTGCAGTAAAGAACAGAAAGTGACATTTTATTTTACACACACATTTTAATTGCAGGAAAGATGGTGGGTGGTCAATGGAAGTCTTCTAAGCACAAAATCTGTTACATTAGAATGAATTTCTGTGGGCAAGGCAGAAGGGAAATACTGGTGAAAGAGGAAAAATTCTTTTAAAATGGATGGTGGTGAGTATTGCATCGCCATAATACTTAGGCTTAGTTGGATATATTTAAAAACTAACCCAACGCCTATTATGAAAATGAACTACTGGTGTTGTGTAAAAACAGTATAAATGGGGCCCCTTAGAAGTGGGGCTGGACCTGCCATCCTGGGGAGCCGCCTGCTTGCCTTCTGCCGCCAACCTTCGGAATGTCGAAGGCCGGTGACCCTGGGTGGGCGCCTAGGGCCGCCACGTGTCTCAAACGGCTGTTGCGAAAGTTGCGAAGGGAACAAGAAAGCAGGTGCTGCGGTGACAGGGCTGCGGTGACAGGGCTGGGCTGAACTGAAGACCGTTCCTCAGAATAAACGCCATGCTCTTGTGGCCTCATCTGCACCAGCAGCCACGCCTTCTTTCTGCGATGCCATTGTCCGCCCCCGTCTGGCCTCCTACTTGAACACTCTTTGGGCTTCTGCCTGAATCAGTTCGTCCAGAACGTTCTTACTGATCTCAAGTAAAAGCTCGTCCTTCATTTTTAGGTGGACAGACGCAGCAGGAACACCGGCGAGTCTCAAAGACTCTGAGTGAAAGAAATCTTCACACGACAGCGCCCCCTGTATTAGTCCTACCGCGTGGAGTCCTAGAACCAGCCGAACCGGCCGACGGTGCCGAAGACCCCGTCAGGGGCCCGGGGGAGGGGCGCTCGGGGGAGGGGATGTAAATCTTCCTGAGGGTGGCTCACGCAGGACGCGTCGGTAGGGCACTTGGATAACGTCGCCTCCCTACCAGCACGTCCCCAGGCCCTGGCGACCACCGACCTGCTCTGTGGCCGTCTGCTGGGCTTCCCTGTGGGTGGAGCCCACCGCCCAGCAAGTGGGCCTCTGGGAGCGGCGTCGGGCTCCGTGCCGCGGTTTCAGGGTTCGACCACGGGGCGCGAGTCGGAGCTTCGCTGCCTTTCGGGGCCGGGTGGCGCGTTCTCTTCTGAAGAAACAGCAGCCTCGCAAACAAACGTCGAAGCTCGTGTGCACGGCGCGTCTGCGGAGGAGCTGGAGGGGCTGGGCCCGCACCCGCAGTTACTCGGAGCGGAGCAGAGAACCGGGCGGCTGAGCGGTGGGGAGGGGTGCGGCAGGGGCGGGGCAGGCCCGCGGGTCCTCGAGCGGCTCTTTCTACGGGGTTGTGAGCGAGGAGGTTTGCGGGGCAGCGAGGAGGACCGCGCCTGCGCAGCCCGCCGGAGCGGCCGAGACGCCGTCTGGAAGTAACACGTGCGCCTGTAAAACGCCCGAGCTCCGCGAGCTGCGTGCGTCACTCCGACGTCACCCGAAGGGGCGGGTTCCTGGGGCGGGGCCAAGGCGGGACTGCGGGCCTCGCTGGTTTGGTGCGCTGCAGCGCGGCGCCTTTGAGGCTCAGCCTCTGCCCTCCCTCCCATCGGTCGGAACCGCTCTCGGCCGCCCGCTGTCCTCGGAGAGCCGCCTGGGCCGCGTCGGCCTGTAGCGCCCTCAGCGTCGAACTTGTCAGGAGAGCCCCGATGGGGCTCTTCGCTTCCTGCTTCCGTCGGGGGGCTGCGTGCGGCCCGTGCTACCCCGCGGCCGTGTGTGCCCTTCGGGTTCGCAGGACTCGGCCCTGTCAACACTTCGGGACCCTGAGGTGTGCAGGTGACGGCGTGGCCCTCCAGGGGAGGAGGCAGAAGCAGCCGGCCCGTGCGTAGCAGGGCCGGTCGGATGTGCGCTGCTATGCGGTGCGGAGGCCGAGAGGAGCTTTAAAAAGCACCCAGTCCTGCCCCGGCTGCGTGGCTCCGTGGCCGAGCGCCGCCCGCGGGCTGCCTCCGGTTCAGTCCCGGGACGGGCCGCACGCCTGCGCTGCCCGCTGGGTCCCCGGCAGGGGGCGCGCGCGAGGCAGCCACGCATCACTGTTTCCCTTTCTCCCTCGCCCTTCCCCTCTCTAAAAATAAATAAATACATACTTTTTAAAGCATTCTGTTGTGACAGCGGGTTTGTGGCGTGTGTTCGGGGGACACTGCCGCCCGCGATTCCCCATTCGAGGAACCCACGGAAATGTTGGGGGGCTCCCCAAAGCTCCTGTTTTGTTTGGTGGCGTTTGAAAGGGGTGCGCCTTAGCCGAACGCGAAGTCCTGCCTGCCTGTCTGTTAATCCATGGGGGTCAATCGTCTTTATACTTTCGCCCCTTCACTCCCTTTGATCTGGCGGTGACTACAGGGGCTGTGCCGGGCTCCCGCCGTGGCGGTCATTCAGGCAGATTCTCCCCGGGGTTTCCAGCAGCTTCTCTCCGTGTGCTCCAGAGCAGAAGGTCAATGACTGCCACGCGCCTCGCCTCGGGGGCCGTGCCCGGTGTCCTCCTGCCCGGCATCGACGTCTACGCGTGGGCTTCCCCTGGAGGAGCTGAGGAAGCAAAGCCGATCATGCAGCCTCTTAAGCCCCTCGAGAAGGTCTGCAAACCAGGAAGCAGGAGAGCGCAGAGGCCGGGCCGGGCCGTGGGGGGCTCCCGCTCGCCGGCCGCACACGCTGGGCCTTGTCAGCCTCGGAGTCGCAGGAGCCGGTTCCCTATAGTCGGACCCCGCTGGTTATTGGTCCTGTTTCCTGGGTGAACTTCTCAGTGCATTTTGGATACCCCGCACGTGTCTTTTTTTCCCCGAGATGCCTGGACCGGCTTTCCTGCCCAGGAAAGAAGACCCCCGACCTTTAGTCGCGCTGGGGGAACCAATGAGCGTCAGACTCTGTGCTGGTGGTCTTGTGTGCGTGTGCATGGGGTGGTGTGTGTGTGGGCAGGGTTTGGGGCCTGTGCGTGCTGTGTTGGGGTGTGAGTGTGTGCTGAGTGTGTGTGAGTGTGAGTGGTTGCACAGCGGCTCGGCTAGAGGGACCCGGGGCTTACTCTCTCCTCAGAGGCCGACAGGGTGGATTTGCCTCTTCATCTAAACGGAGTGCAGTTTTGATTCCATTTAACATATTTGCCTTAAAACCTACTTTGTCTGATATTAATATTGACACCAGTTCTGCCTTCTTTTTTCTGATTCACCTGTTGTATCTTCGTCCACCCTCATACGCCAACCTGTGAGCCACACAGTTGAGTTTTAGGGATCCCACTTCAGAGCCTTTTGCCTCTCCTAGAAGGCTGACCACACTGACGGCTATCGTGGGGCCAGTACGCGGGCCTGTTCTGTGGCTGTGGTTCCGAGACTTCTCCCAACCAGCTCTCCAGCGAGTGCCCACCAGGTGCTGTCCCAGACCTGGGGCCCCACTTGCAGGTGAAGCTTGTTGCTTCCAGGCTTGTGGAGGGAAGGGGCTCCGCGCAGTCACAGACGGTGCGTGGCAGAGCCGGGCGGATGCCAGGCCTGTGTGCTGCGAAGCCCATGCTCTCCGTCACCATGCTGGCCAGGTGGTTTCCTCCCTTCCTTCCCACTTTTGGTTTTTGGATCCCAGTGGTTTAGAAGTTTTACATTCCATTGGTATTTTATTAGACATTAGCCTAAAATTAAAAAAAAAAAGCCTTGGCTGCAGTGTTCTGTGCACTTTGCACATGGACGTCTGTCTCGTGTCTGCTTCCCCTCTTTGAAGGAGAGGACAGGAGCACCCAGTCACCCCCCAGTTTCCCGACCCCGCCTTCTCCCGAGACTTGAGTGTCCAGCTGTCAGCTCTCACTCGGCAGAGCTGCCGCCTTAGAGACCCGTTCTCGGTAATCACCCCGAACTTTTCGACTGCGTGGTGGACGGTCCGTGAGAGCAACTGCGTATTTCTTTGTTCGACCTAATTTCCTGGGTTTTACTTTGTCTTCTTTGCTGAATTTGCTTTTTTATGTTGCTGGTGTCGGAACGATCCTCTTCTTCCGGAGAGGGCATACCAGGAGTTGGGTTTATTAGTGTTGCATATTTTTAGTGGGATGTATTGTGGTGACATTGGCTCATCAAACCACAGAGGTTCCAGGTGCACAATTCTATAATAAATCGTCTGTATGTTGTGCTGTGTGCTCACCCCCCAGCGCGAGGTCTCCTTCCATCACCACTTATCCCCCTTTGCCCTCCTCCCCCTCCCCCTTGACAATCAGCATGCTGGTGTCCCTGTTTGTCTTTTTTTTTTTTTGCTTCATCCCTTTACTTTTTCATCCAGCCCCTCAACCGCTCTTCCCTCTGACAGCTGCTCTCTGTGTCTACGAGTCTGTTTCTATTTTGTTCGTTACTTTATTTTGTTCATTAGCTTCTGCATGTGAGGGAAGTCACATGGCACAGTGTTTCTCTGACCGGCTTACTTTACTCCACATGATAATGTCCAGGTCCGTCCACGCTGTCGCAAAGGGGAAGACCTCCTCCTTTGTTACAGCTGCGTGGTATTCCGCCATGTGAATGTGCACAGATTTTCCCGATGGGCACTTGGGCTGCGCCCACGCCTCGTCTGTTGTGAATAGCGCTGCCGTGAACGTAGGGGCGCATGTATACTTCCCAATCAGTGTTAGGCATTTCCTTGGATAAACTCCCAGCGGGGGACCCTGGGTCACGGGGCAGTTGTGTCTGTAACTTGATGGGACCCCCCATCCTGCTCCCCACAGTGGACGCACCAGTCTGCATGCCCACCCGCGGTGCACGGGGCTTGATCTTTGAACACTGGCCGACGTTGCTTCTCCCTCCCGCCTGAGCGGGGGCAGGGCGGAGGCTTCCAGGACCCCCATTCTCCTTTGGAAGGCAGTGCTCAGGCCTGTCAGCAATCAGGTGGTGAACGGGGCGTCGTGCCCACGTCTGCCTGTCGCTGTGTAAACGGCCTGCCTATTTGCTGGGGTGGCTTTTCCTGGTCAGCTCTCCAGTGCAGAATTTCACCTGCATGCATTGCTGTATGTCCCTTAAAAATGATCAGAATTCCCGCCTGGTGCACTATGACCATCCCTCAGCCGGTCAAGCCAGACCTCAAGTCTTTGCTCAGATCAGGGAAACTGTCTTCATTTTCCTTCATTAACATTTTTATTTTAAACTTTATTTTATTTTGAATAAAAATTACCTATGTTTAAGGTGTGTATATACAGGCACACTAATTGACGGGCCCACCTCCTCACAGAGCTGCGGGTTAGTGTGGCTGGCGTCCCCTCTGAGTGCTTCCAGAATCGACACTATGTCACTAACTGCAGTCACCGTGCTGTCCACCAGACCTCTAGACTCACCCACCCTGCAGGGACGGTTCCTTTCAAAATGTCTTCTCCATTCGCCCCGGCTCGTGTGGCTCAGTGGACTGAGCGCTGGCCTGTGAACCAAAGGGTCCCTGGTTCGATTCCCAGTCAGGGCACAGGCCTGGGTTGTGGGCTGGGTCCCCAGTCGGGGCACCTGAGAGGCAGCCACACATTGATGTTTCTCTCTCTTTCTTTCTCTAAAAATAAACAAATGAGATCTTAGAAATGTATGTGTATATGTATATATCTTCCCCATTTCTTCTCGTCCTCCCATGATGCCCTTCCAGGGCATCTACTGTGTAGGTCCCAAACCTCCTGTCACCTTATCTTTCTAACCCTTTCTAGGAAGGTTTGTTTAGCTGCAAGTAAGCAGCCCTGAGTGTAAGCCACATGTACACTCGCCATTTTACTGTGAGGACGTCTCCCACATATTTTCCCAGAAGCTGAACGACGGTTGTCCCAGGGTGGGCCCAGAGGCTCAACCGAGTCTGCTGGGACCTCCTTCTGCTCTGCCATTCTCTGGGTGTGGACTTATTGCCTCTTGGTCACAAGTTGGCTGCCAGAGCACCAGCCATCAGGTCCACAGACACTGTTTAAAGGAAGGAAGCAGGGAGGCGACTGTGGTGCAAGGAAGTCCTCATGAGCCTTTTTTATTTTTTATTTAGGAGAAGGAGAAGTTCTCGCCCAGAAGCCCCTCGGGCCTTCCGAGTGTCCTGTTGAAACCCTCACTCAGTGAGGGACTGTGGATCCACATGCCACTGTCCCCGGCTCTAGCAGGAGGCTGGGCAACAGAGTGAAGAACAGATGACCATGACTAACAGTCTCTGACTTCACAGCCCAGTCCCAGAGAGACGTCAGCGCCACTCTCCCTGGTGACACATCCCTGTTCCAGCCACACCGGCTCCTCGCTCTTCCTGCCGGCCGCACCTTGGGTTTCCAGGGACTTTCTGGGGCTCCTTGCCTCCCCACAGCAGCTGGACTTTGCTCTCAGGAGCATAGGAGTCATTTTGAATTTCTCCTGTTTCCTGAATTATCTCTTTACCCTCACAAGATGGTCTGTTTGTAATCTTGGTGCCTGCCTTTCGTTTTGTTTGTTTTCTCAGTGGTATGTATGTTTATATTTGTCAGTAAAGGACTAGATCAACCAGAATTTATTCCCAACTGTACAAGCGGCACATCATGAGTGTGGCTGCCGGGTGGGGTCTTTGGTTTCTGGGGCTGTGACCTTGCCCTTGGCTGCAAGCGGCCCACGCTTGTGATGCGCTGGCTTCCTGGCACCTTGTGCACGGCATGGACATGGCCTGAGCGTGACCCTGCCACCCGTGCTGTGGCCCACAGCCCACCTGCTGCTTCTGTTCCCTGTAGCCCAAACATCCAGGTCACGCAAGACTCAGCTCGAGATCACGGCCGGGAGGGCAGAGTTCTCGGGCCTCGCCCGGACCTGGAGAGCCCTGTTGGAGGGAGCACCTCAGCCCTGAAACCGCAGCGAGCGGGACCTGGGCGAAGGGGGAAGAAGATGGCCCCAGGTGGGGACAGCAGGACAGGGTGCCCTGAGGCCAGGAAGAGCTTGTTCTGAAGGTGGAAGGGTCTGCAGGGCCAGGCCAGGCAGGGCGGTGGGCCTCGTCCTTTCTCTGGGGCACAGACGGGCTTTCGGGAGAGCCCAGCCCTCCAGCTGCCCGTGCAGCAGAGGGAGTGGGTGTGGGACCCCAGGGGACAGGAGATAGTGGCCCAGGGAGGTGCCCGTGGAGCCAGGCAGGGGGTGGACACAGGGCTGCCCAGCGAGCACTGGCCTGGTGCCAGCTCCCAGGGGAGCCGGCCCCTCTCGGCTTCCATCCCCGGCCTGGGGACCAGGGCCCTCCATGCAGGGGTCTCTGGGGCCACCAGCTCAGAACCCTTGGAGGGCTCTTTCCTTTGCCACCTCCTCCTTCCAGGGTTTGATGGGGCCCAGGGCAGTGGGGGCAGGTGGCTGGACAGGGTGGACACAGGAGCCCAGTGGCCCTGCCAGCCAGGCCGGGGAAGGGCGCTGGGGGCTCTCTCCTGCAGCTCCACGGACACCCACAGACCTGTCTGCACTGCGGGTGAGGAGGGACCTGGCCCTCCTGAGAGCTGCCGGGGGGATTCTCACCCCAGGCTAGCAGTGGCCCCCCACGCACATGGGGTGGGGGGAGGGTCAGCCCAGAGGCTTGCCCTGTGGGGGTAGGTGGGGCGCGGTGGAGGCTGTCTCGGGTGGAGGCTGTGTGGACTGGGCCATCCCCCTTGGTGGACCGGGATGGGGGATCAGTAGGGGCAGAGCTTGTAGGCTCCGTCCCCCACTCCTGCAGGACAGTGAGGGGGGCAACTGGAGTGGGATCCCCGCTCAGGATCAGGGAGGGATGGCCGGGCGGGGGTGTTGTCTCAGGTCACGCAGTCAGTGCGGGGTCGCAGGGGCGTGCAGCCCCACTGCCTTTGCCCACGGATCAGCCTGGTTGGTGTGTGGGTCTGCCCCCTCCCCCACCACGGGGCGCCACTCCCTGATCTCAGACTGTGTCCTGGGGGAGGCTGTGCCAGCAGCTGGCCACACGAGGGCGCCTGAGCTCCACCACGGAGGTCCCCGAGCAGGAGGCTGCGGGGGCGGGTCCCAATCAGAAAACAGGGTCTGGTCTGGGCTGAGCCGGGGTTGGGCTGGTCATGGGCCATGTCAGTGTTCCCCAGCCACGGGGTCAAGAGAGCGAAGCCAGCCGGAGGGTGGAGGCCTGGAGGGCTTCCTGAGGGAGGTGGTGTCTGAAGCAGCAGCCCTTGTGGGGCTCCTGTGGGAGGCCAGCCCCTGGATAGCTAGGTGGGCAGAGCTCAGCTCAGCCCAGAGAGATGGTCGGTCCATCGGGAGCCTGGGGGAGCCTGGGGGAGCCCAGAAGCTGTTCCTCCCTCAGGAACCCCGGGAGCTGGGGCAGATCCTGCCCTCTCCCTCGGGCTGGAGGTGAATAATGGATGCTGCCCACACAAGGCATCGACACCGGCTTTGAGGGGGGCTTGTCCTTGTTAATATTTATTGAACCCGTCCCCAGCCTTCAGAAGCCTCATGAATATTAATTCCCAATTAAACATTTATATGAAGAAGATTGCTTCTCCTCACCCTCCAGGACCTGTTTGAAGCTGGGGCTGGTGGGGGCGGCGGGGGAGGGGCTGGGGCTGGAAGCAGCCACCTCTGAGTCCTGGGCCCCAGCCAGCAGCCTGTGCCTGCCCACCAGGCCCAGGTCCCACAGAGTGGCCCCTGCTGTCCTGTCACGACACCCACAAAGTCCCCAAGGTCCCTGCAGATTTCCTGTAGCTGGCAGGGGGTGGGTGTGGGGGGGAGTGCCGAAGAGTCCAGGAGACAGCGNACCCTCCAGGACCTGTTTGAAGCTGGGGCTGGTGGGGGCGGCGGGGGAGGGGCTGGGGCTGGAAGCAGCCACCTCTGAGTCCTGGGCCCCAGCCAGCAGCCTGTGCCTGCCCACCAGGCCCAGGTCCCACAGAGTGGCCCCTGCTGTCCTGTCACGACACCCACAAAGTCCCCAAGGTCCCTGCAGATTTCCTGTAGCTGGCAGGGGTGGGTGTGGGGGGGAGTGCCGAAGAGTCCAGGAGACAGCGGCAGGGGCCTGCCCTCCAGCCGTCCTTCGCTCTTTCCGGGTTCTGGGCTCGGGGAGGGGCGGGGGAGGGGCCTGGCGGTGCTCAGCGCCCAGCCGGGTCAGCCCTGCCCACACAGCACGCCTCTTCCTCCTGCTTGCTTCTCAGCAGACGCCTGCCACCCCCCAGCCCTGAGTCGGTTCAGGCACAGACAGGGTAGGGGTGGGGGGGGCTCTGTGTGCCTGCAGCAGCCACGGGGCTGACCCCAGACTCCTTACCTTGGTGGGGTCCTGCAGCTCCTGCCTGCGACCGTCTGGGGGCAAGGACTCCCCTCTCTGCCCTTGGCAGGGCCCAGCCGCCCGGGCACCCCAGCCTTGGGCACGCAGGCTTGCTCTCGAACATGGTGAGGCCGCATGACTGCTGCTGTGAGCGAGGTTGTGCACACGGTCCCCCTTGCCCCAGACCCTTGCCAGCCGCTCCCCTCCCAGGGTGGCCCATCTGGGCGGGAGTGGAGGCTCAGCCGCTTTCCCCGAGTTCCTCCCACAGCTGAGCACCGGCCTCCCCGTGGGGCTGCTGGTCAGAGTGGCCCCCACGCAGGCCGCTCCTGCCGNGCAGACGCCTGCCACCCCCCAGCCCTGAGTCGGTTCAGGCACAGACAGGGTAGGGGTGGGGGGGGCTCTGTGTGCCTGCAGCAGCCACGGGGCTGACCCCAGACTCCTTACCTTGGTGGGGTCCTGCAGCTCCTGCCTGCGACCGTCTGGGGGCAAGGACTCCCCTCTCTGCCCTTGGCAGGGCCCAGCCGCCCGGGCACCCCAGCCTTGGGCACACAGGCTTGCTCTCGAACATGGTGAGGCCGCATGACTGCTGCTGTGAGCGAGGTTGTGCACACGGTCCCCCTTGCCCCAGACCCTTGCCAGCTGCTCCCTTCCCAGGGTGGCCCATCTGGGCGGGAGTGGAGGCTCAGCCGCTTTCCCCGAGTTCCTCCCACAGCTGAGCACCGGCCTCCCCGTGGGGCTGCCGGTCAGAGTGGCCCCCACGCAGGCCGCTCCTGCCTCGTGTCTTTTCTGTTTCTGCCTTCAGTCCATCTTGAGGCAGCGTTTCACGTGGGGTCCTGCCCTCTCTCCTCAGTCACGAGCTGCCTCCCGCAGCACCGTGTGCCCCCCCCGCCCCCGTCTGGGGCTACCCTCCACCTGAGTCCTGGGCATCCCCCAGCCTGGGCAGGGCCAGCTGGCTCCTTCACCGGCATGATGCCGGCCTGTCACTCTGCTTTCAGTGGCCATGGCTTCCTGGCTTGTCTTCCTTGGTGGGGAGGGGACTGGGCCCTTTCTCAGCTTCTTTACCCATCAGGTCCCCACCTCTGGACCACATGCTCAGGACTGGGTGGGTGAGTTTCCTGAAAAGCCTACTGGAACTCTGGTTTGCGTGACACCAGTACAGAAACCAAGTTGGGGACACCTGCCGGCCGTGCTGTCCGGAGTCACACACACGCGGCACCATGCCCACATGTGCGCAAATCCCCAGACACTCTCGCTGAGCGAGCCCGTCCACTCCCCGAGGATTCAGCCCCAGCGAGTCTGGGATCGGGGTCCCAGCTCCTGGGCGGCTGCTGCTGGTGCAGGGCCAGGCCATGGACCCCTGAGGCTCATGTGTCGCCCTCCTTTGTCCAGCAGCTGATCGACCCGGTCGCATTGCCCGTGTCGGCGGTCATGTTGCCCACACATTCCGGTGGTGTTGTCCTCCTTCCTGAGCCTGTTTCTGTCCCTTGAGTTTCCTGAACGTGAGGACTGTGTTGCTGGCAGCGACAGGGACGAGCTCGCTTTGCCTCTGGTCCTGAAGGACCGCGTCCGAGCTTTTTCTCTGAAGCCCCTTCTCAGGTTCCGGAAACAGGTTTGGTCAAGTGGAGGCTGCTGTCTCGTAGGCGAAGCCTTCTGAGTTTTACAAACCACAACCGGCTACTGAACTCTGTCCCTCCTGCGTCTCTGGGACACTTCCCGTGGGTTCTGTGCGTGTGTTAGTCCTTTTAGCGGACCTGGCGAGTCACAGTGCTGGGTGACCTCGCCGAGAGCCACCCTGGCCCTTGGGGACTCTGCTGACCAAGCGTCATTGTCTTTAACTACATCTTGCCCAATGTCACCGTCAATGTCATGGTCACAGTCACCTGTTACCTGCACGCTGTGCTGTGTGTCCCCCGAGCCCCCTCAGCGCTGCTGACCAGGACCCGTTGTCCACTCTTGTGCAGTGTGGAGGGACACACAGGCGAGCAGGTGGGTTCATGGTCTGAAACACCCCTGATCCCGGGAAGGGCTTCTCTGGGGCACTTTTCGACTGAGCAATGTCCTTGTTTCCCTCTCCAGCCCTGGGGGCCACAAGGCTGCTGCCCATTCCCAGGTGGGGCCAGGCCCCGCACCAGTCTCTGGTGCTTGGGGCCACTCTCCTGGCTGCGTGCCAACCCCTCCCACTTCCAGGGGTGGCTGAGAGCTGGGGCTGGAACGGCCTGGTTAATTACCCGGTGATTTAAATGGGACAGCGAAGGCTTCCTACGGGTTTGCATCCGAAAGTCACAAAGCTCTTCTCTGACGAACACGGGCACATCCCCGGGCTGCACGCCAGGCGGGCGGAGAGGAGACATCCGCGGGGAGACGGTGGCCGTGCCTGGCAGCCGCCAGAGACACACACGGGGGAGATCTGCGCCTCCCAGGCGGCCGAGGCTCCCGCTCTCGGTGAGCGCTGGTGAGCAGCAGTGATTTGGCCAAGAACGGAAAGCCCGTGAACCACTGAACATCCGCATGCAGCGTCGGGTGGGTGGGTGGGGGGCCATTGGTGGGTCCTCCAGTCCCCTCACTGCAGTGCCCTGTGCACCCGGGAAGGGCACAGCTGAGGTGGGGTGGGGTGGTTGAGGAGCCCAGGAGGGCTCCCCTGGGTGGCGCCATCCGGTGGAGAGAGGCTGGAGGGGCGAGTGGCAGACCAAGGGGCTCCAGGGTCCCAGCAGATGGGCAGCGGGAGCGCCCCACCAGGTGTCTGGGGAACCCACACCTGCTCCAGGAGAGGAGGGCCAGCTGTCACCATCTGCTGGGCAGAGCCCTCCTCAGACCTTCCCTGACCTTCCCTGCAGCTGGGCTGTGCTTACCGGTGAGGGGAGGTGGATGGGAAGGTGGGGAGGCCAGAGGGACGCTGCGTTCACAGGCAGCCCCGCCTGCTGGGGGGTCCAGGGGGCCCAGAAGCACTGGACTGCCCACCTACCTCGTCCTGCTTGTCTCCGGCCTTGAGCGAGGGTCCCGAGTGCCGCAGACCCCTGCTGGGCTGCCCCGGTGGGGGTGCCCCTGGGGCAGAGGTGTGCCCACCCTGCTTCCCCACTGGCAGGTACTAGGTGGTCAGCCACCACCAGGACCCAGCTGGTTGCCACACAGAGGCACCAGGGGGCAGGAGGGTGCAGGGTGGTGCCATGGACGGTATTGTGTCCCTCCAGATTCCTGTGCTCACGCCCCCATGTGGCCGTCCTTGGAGATGGAAGTCACCAAGGTTCAGTGAGGTTTCTGGGGTGCTGGCCTCAGCCCCCTAACAGCGGGGCCCCACCAGCCACTCCAAGAACCAGGTAGGCCCCACCCGGCCGAGGTCAGCTGCCTGTGTGAGTTGGTTGCTACTGACAAGGCGGGGATACCTAGCTGCTTGCCTCTGGGGTCCCTGCACTGACATGTCCCTGGACTCCCTGCCTGGGCTCAGAGCCGGCCCTGCTGCTGGTCTCTGCCTCCCAGCCTGCCCTGCCTCAGCTCAGGGCAGCCTGGCTGGGGACACTGGGTCTGCAGCCACTCTGGGACAAGCCACACCAGTGACCGGACACCGGACTTGTCCCCAGGTACGGGTATCTCATTGGAGCCGGTTTGCCCAGCTCTGTAACCAGGCTGCCCATAGGGTAGGCGGGCTGGGCTGGTGACTTCAGTGCTGGCATGTGATGGTGGGTGCCCCAGACAAGCTGATGGGTGACAGCCAAGGCCGGGCTCCGGGGAGGCTGTGTCTCCTACCCAGGCAGGAGGCCACGTGTGGCAACAAGACGGCAGATAGCCAGGGACCCGCTTGACCATGCCCTTGCTCACTTTTTCACCTGGGTTGTTAACTTTTTCAGTTTATGTTGCTTTTTAATAAAAATATTTTATTTATTTACCTTTTTAGAGAGGGGGAAAGGGAGAGAGAAAGAGAGGGAGAGAAACATCAGTGTGTGGTTGCCCCTCACATGCCCCCTACTGGGGATGTGGCCTGCAACCCAGGTGTGTGCCCTGACTGGGAATTGAACTGGTGGCCTTTCAGTTTGCAGGCCAGCTCTCAATTCACTGAGCCACGCCAGCCAGGGCTCTGTCTCTTTTTACAGGAGTTTTGTAAACATGTGGAATCAGACTCTTTGTCAGGGGTCCCCACCGTGGAGGGTCTTCTTCCAACCGGGGCCTACTTCTCACCCGGGGGTTCGCTTTCAACAATCAAGGTTTGCACCGAAGCTGGACAGACTGACCGTAGGGCCCTTCACCTTGCCGCGGAGCTCCCTGGCCTCACCAGTGCCATGGGCGAATGCCCCATCTTCTCCAGGAGTGGGACGTTGGGCCGCTCACACCCTGGTCTCTGGCGATGGGGGTAGTTGCTTCCCACGTGGTGTGAGGTGCCGCCAAGCTGGGAATTTTCTACCAGGGAAGCCAGGGTTACCAGGGCTGAGGTCAAAGAGCCCACCTTCCTACTGATGTGGTGAGCACGGAGCTGTTTAAATGTGAATTAATTGACACTAAGTAAATACTAGCCCTTACTTGCTCAGACCAACTTGTCACATTTCAAGTGCTCATCACTGGCGTGTGCCTGATCGGCGATTCCGGAAATGGGTGAGGACAGGAGAGGTCACCCAGCAGGATGACCACGCACTGCACCGCGTGGACGCACGTGGGCCGCCGCACTCACAGGTCAGGAGTGCCACCCCCGCGCCCAGGGAGTGGCCCCCGGGGAACCCAAACCTGCCGACCCTGCTCTTGGCCTTCCGGCCTCCGGCATCGTGGGCAGCAAGTGCCAGTGGTGCGAGGCATCCGCCTGCGCGTGCGGCGTTTTGCTCCAGTGGGTGGTCACCCTGCCTTCCCTGTACTTGCGTGTCTGCGCCCACACCTCCGCTCTCCGCCACCCATCATGTGGCGTCAGGCCCCACCCTCCCCTTCACTAACGCCATCCGCAAAACTGTGTTCGAGTCGGGTCACGTCCGGGACCCCGGGGGCGAGGCCCCGCAGGCCTCTCGCTCATGCGCTCTCTGCGGGGAACAGCGTTCAATTCACAACATCGCGGTTTCCCACTTTGTTTCAAGGCGGCTGCTCGCCTGTCCTTTGTTCTCGGCGTTTCTTGCGCCCCCAGCGGAGTCCCCTCGTCATTTCTCACGTTGTGCTTTCGAGCCCTCTCATGTTATAATGAGGTTCGCCAGCGGTTTGCCTATTTCGTTAATTAAAAAATTCGCGGTTTTGATCTACCCGTGAGGTCTGGGGTTCTTCTATTCTCTACCTCATTACTTGCTACTTTCATCTTTATTATTTCATTCCTTGAGCTGCCTTTCTGTTTCTTCTGCGGTTCTTTCTCTGGTTGTTGGAATTTTATTTCCCTCCTGGGTTCTTTCACGTGTACCGGCCAGAGCGCGGAGGTGGGAGCCTTCCTCTGATCCCTGCCTTGTATCCCGCTCAGCCTGGTGCGCAGTGTGTCCACTACAGTGATTTCTAGAAGTCGGCAACTTCAGTTTCTATGTTTGCTTTCACCCAAGAATTGTGTAATTTCCAAGTGGAATTGCCTTACTTTTTTTTTTTTTTGCCAATAATTTCTGCTTTTTGTGACCTGGCCCGTGACTGCTTGAGAGGGTGCATTTGGTGACCCCAAAACTGTGTGTGTGTATATGACTGCATGTGCTTGTGTGTGCGTGCATCTGCGTGAATAGGAAACAGGTCCCCAAGCTCTGCCCATTGCTGTGTGTTTATGTCTTCTGTATCCTAGGTGGCACCTGGAGGCATGTCACCCGCATGTCCCTTCCAGAAAGAACCTGGGGATTGGCTGTGAGGAGACCTTTGGGACCTGCTGCGTGTCTGAGCCACGGCCCCCTTCCTCCTGGGCACCCGGGACAGTGGCAGCACCAGGCAGGGCCCCAAGACCCGGCCAGTTTTGCCCCCATGGTGCCTCTGACATTCAGGCTTTGCTTTGACACTTGAGGTGGGAGGTGGAGATGGTGTCTGGTGTGTCCCAGGCCGGGACCCCTGTGTGGTGCTGTGCCCCCGCCTTCCTGCAGCCCTGGCTCCCTGCCTGTGTCCTGGGGACATGCACCGCCCTGGGCCTCCTTCCTGTGCCTGCCCGGCCCGTCTGGTCCCAGGGCTGCTGGGGGGACGGTCGGTGGCGCCTCTGAGACTCCTGCTAATTTGGGGGTTTGGCTTCATGCAGGTGCTGCTGTGGGACTCGTTGCATATGGTGTCTATTTTTGTTGGAGGTGTGTCTTTTTGCACAAAAAAGTCCTTCTTCGGTGTGTTTTGTGCCTTTTTTCTTGAATTTAACTTTCTCTGATATCACGATCTTCACCTTTTTTTCCTTTTTCTTTTAAGCATATTTTATTGATTATGCTGTTACGGTTGTCCCATTCCTCCCGCCTTTATTCCCCTCTGCCCTGCACACCCCCTCCCTCCAGCATTCTCCTCCTTGGCTCATGTCCATGGGTCATACATATAAGTTCTTTGGCTTCTTCATTTCCTATAATGTTCTTAACCTCCCCCTGTCTATTTTCTTCCTACCAATTTGTGCTTCTTATTCCCTTTGCCTTTTCCCCCATTCTCCTTCCTCCCCCCCACTGATAACCCTCCATGTCATCTCCATTTCTGTGATTCTGTTCCTGTTCTAGTTGTTTGCTTAGTTTGTTTTTGTTTTTGTTTTTTTAGGTTCAGTTGTTGATAGTTGTGAGTTTGTTGTCATTTTACTGTTGGTATTTTTGGTCACCTTCTTTTTCTTAGATAAGTCCCTTTAACATTTCATATAATAAGGGCTTGGTGATGATGAACTCCTTGAACTTGACCTTATCTGAGAAGCACTTTATCTGCCCTTCCATTCTAAATGATGGCTTTGCTGGATAGAGCAATCTTGGATGTAGGTCCTTGCCTTTCATGACTTTATTTATTTATTTATTTAAGATTTTATTTATTTGTCTTTAGAGAGGAAGGAAAGGAGAGAAGGAGAGAAACATCAATGTATGGTTGCCTCTCATGAGTCCCCTGCTGGGAACTGGCCTGCAACCCAGGCATGTGGCCTGACTGGGAATCGAACTGCGATCCTTTGGTTCTCAGGCCTGCACTCTATCCACTGAGCTACAACAGCCAGGGCTTTCATTATTTTTACAAATAAGTTTTTGATTTCCTGCTCTTCCTCTTCTCCTTCTGGCCCCCCTGTGGTTCCGATGTTGGCACACTAGAGATGTCTCAGAGGTTCCTTATTCTATTCTCCTTTATTTGAATTCATTTTTCTTCCTGCTGTTCTGATTGAATGCTTTTTCCTTCCTTGTGTTCCCAGTTGTTGATGTGATTCTCTGCTTCCTCCCCTCCACAGCTGGTTCCCTGTGGGTTTTTCTGTACTTCACTCGGTGCGACCTTCACTGCTGCCTGGGTCTTTTTTATGCCATCGCAGTGCCCAGTGATTCCTGGAGCATCCTGGCCACCGGTGGTCTGAACCCTGCATCCAATAGGTTGCTTATCTCCGTTTCATTTTGCTCTTTTCTTGGAGTTTTGATCTGTTCTTTCATTTGGGTCATGTTTCTTTGTCTCCTCGTTGTGACAGCCTCCCTGGGTTTGTCTCTGTGTCTCAGGTAGAGCTGCTTTGACTGCCTGTCGTGTAGTGCGCCTGTTGTAGAAAACCACACCTGTAGGTTGTGTGGGGCGGAGCCTTAGGTAATGGTCAGGGCGGGGTGACCTGTATCACAGCTCTGTGGCTCTGTGTCCAGGAGGGCTCAGAGAGGGGACAGTGCCGCTGCCTGGTCTCTGGAGATTGCCCAAGAGGAAGCCGTCTCCCTGGCTCTCGCCCCCTTGCCAGTCACCCCACTTCCCCCCTCCTCCCCGTGTGCCACTGGTGCCCTTCCAGCTGTCACCTGGTGCTGAATCCCAGAGCGGGTGGGTCTGCGTGAGTGCCATGTCTGTTGCGGGCCCTTTAAGGGGAGTCTCTTGTGAACCCTGCAGTTTCTTCTGCCACCCCAGCTCCCTCAGGTTTTTACAGCCAGAAGTTGTGGGGACTCCTCTTCCTGGTGCTGGGGCCCTGGGCTGGGTGGTCTGGTCTGGGGCTGGGGTCCCTCACTCCCAGGTGTCCCTCCCAGTTTTTATCCACCACACGTGGGTGTGGGCCGTCCCTCCTGCCCTCTCTGCGTCTCTCTGTGCTGCCGCAACTCCACCGCTCCCCCCTGTCTGGATGAAGGCGGCTCCTTCTTTTTTAAAATTTCTTACTGTGGCTTCTTCAAATGCTTGGTTGTCTGACGTCCGCATGGCTCGACTTTGTGGCGGTTCTGCGTGATACGTGTTTTGCGGTCTGGCTGCAACTTTCTCTGCGGTGTGAGAGGCGGCGAGCCGTGTTCGCCCGTCCTCTGAGTTGACTGGATGCGGGTGTCACTCTGTAATTCCAGCAGCGTCATCTGGGCCAGGCGGTGGCTCGCAGCAGCGGCCGGCCGCACATCCGCTCACCTCTTACAGCTCTGCCTGGTCCACCTCATCCACCTGCAACTGAACCAGCCCCTGCGATTTTGGGCTGAGCCCCCACGTTCCAGGTGTGTGTCACGCCCACAGCGCGTAGCTGGACGTTGCTTGTCAGCCTCACTGAACTCCTACCAGATGCACCCAGCCCAGCAGCTTCTTAGTGTGACCCTGTGTCTGTCCGCTGTCACAGTGTTTCCAATTTTGTCCTCGCTGTCCTGTTGGCCATGTGGTGCGTGCTCTCAGCTCTTTCCTTCTGGCTGTTTCATGAGGGTGTTTCCTTTCTCACGATCCCTCGGCACTCACACGTTTTAGCGCCGTGGTTTCCTATTTTCTTATTTGAATGTGCACTGCTGGAGTGTCGGGTTTTTTAAAAGATTTTACTTATTTATTTATAGAGAGAGGGAAGGAAGGGAGAAAGAGAGGGAGGGAAACATCAGTGTGTGGTTGCCTCACATGCGCCCCCTCCTGGAGACCTGGCCTGCAACCCAGGCAGCAGCCCTGACTGGGAATCCAACTGGCGACCTTCTGCAGGATAACACTCCAACGGGCCGAGCCACCTGGCCAGGGACGCTCAGGGAAATTTTAAGGCACATTTCCTTATTGAGTGATTTCAACACCCTTCTCGTTTCTTTAAGAATCTGTTGAATTTGCCCTGGCTGGTGTAGCTCAGTGGATTGAGCACAGGCCTGTGAAGCAAAGGGTCGCCGGTTCAGTTCCCGGTCAGGGCACATGCCTGGGTTGCAGGCCAGGTCCCCAGTAGGGGACACATGAGAGGCAACCATACATTGATGTTTCTCTCGCACTCTTTTTCCTTCCCTTCCCCTCTCTCTAAAAATTAAAAATTAAAAATTAAAAAAAAGAATTTGTTGTATTTCCTGTAATCATTCATCTTGCTCAACTAGTTTCTTCTTCTGACTTGTTGAAAGTTGACACCTATTAGAAGTATTGTGATGGGGAAAAGCATGCCCCCGCCCCCCGTCTCCAAGCTTGTCTGCTGGCCTTGTGAAGGAGCCAAAGCTTTGGCCTAGACTGCAGGGTGAGTGGTCAGGTCTTTACATCCACGGGGGACAGAGGAGACCTGGGAACAGGCCTCCACCCACCCAAGGGCCCCCAGCTGTTCTCTGAGGGGGTGTGGGGCAGAGGGAGCAGCCACAGGGCACAAGGAGGGGGGTGTGAGGGTGGGGGCTCCCCCTTCGGCAGCTCCAGAGTTGAAGGTGGGGAGGTGACAAGTGTGAAGGTGAAGGTGTCATCTCTGTGCCCCAAGAGAGTGTGGGGCCATTTGCATAAATATTGTTTGCAGAACACAATTAGCGGCCCATCCACATGCAGAGACGCGGCCATTCCCACTTTTCCAGGAGCCAACTCCTGGCCTTCGTGTGTGCAGGTGGCCCTTGGCCTCCTAGTGGCCAGTTCCTCTCTTCGTTTCCGGGGGTATAAACTTCTCCTGGTAAAAAGGATGAACTCAGGGCAGCGGCTCGCAGACCTGCCCCCAGTGCCCCTCACTGCTCAGACCCACATTCCTCCTGTGTGGCTGGTTCAGACAGAGGGGCCAAGGGGCCTGGCTGGAGCGGAGTTTGGTCTGAGGCTCCTTGTCGCCCCCCCCCCAGGGGTTGTGGGAGCAAACGCAGCAGCTCACGCCCCCTGCCCCGTTTCCCAGGAGGGTCCCCTCCAGGATGACAGGGGCGCAGGCAGCATCAGCGGGGCCAGCAGGGTGGGGGTGGGGGGCAGTGCAAGGCAAGAGTGGCCAGAATCCTTGGGGAACATGAGATGTCCAGGGAGTCAGGAAATGGTTCAGAACAGACTGAAATCGTGTCCCCGACCCAGGAGCTGGGGGAAGAGGCTGCCGCCCCTGTTGGGCGCTGGGCCATGACCTGCTGTTGCCTCATGCCTGGCGATGGCTCAGGGACTGCTGTGTGCTTGTCCCGCTGGGCAGGGGTGGAGGTGCCGAATGCCCGCACTTGTGACACCCGGAGGGGGCAGCAGCAAACACATGCCCATGCGAGGGACCCACGGGGTGGCAGTGGAGGGGGTGTGGGCGGGGGGAGGGGAGAGCAAGCAGTGCCTGTCTGCTTCCCGCGCCGGACCCCACATGTCTCAACGCTGAGAAAACCTGAGTGGGAGCCTGCTCCCCACCCCTCGGCTGGGCTGTGAATATTTCAAAGCCAGTGGAGCTGAAAGTGGAGTGAGGCAGACATTTCCTCTAAAAGAAGGTGGGAAAGGGGAAAAACAGCCGAACAAAATAGAAAACATGAAGGTTTTGGTTGATCAGAAATCACGGAAACGCCAAATGTTCCAAGGGAGACTCAGATGGGATGGAACGAACTCCGCCCGGAACACCGCGGGGCGAGGGGCTGCGGAACGGAGTCTGGTCCTGCGTGGTTACACCTTCGTAAGCTGTTGTGTTGCTCGTTAGCATCAAACCACTTCTTCCTGCCCCTGCTTAGAGAGGCACACTCGAAGCAACCTAGCACGTTCAAAACTAAAAGTTTGAAAAAGTGTATCAAAAACGATGAGAAAAATAAGTAGTCTTAGCAACATCTACATCGGGCAAAATAAAATTCAAGGCAAAATTTAGAAGGGTCCCGAGGGCATTTCAGGTTGGCCAGTGGGACCACTCGTGCGGAACACAAGAGCCGTGAGCCGTACTGTAACGGAAACCGCATCACGCAAGGAGAGACGGGCAAACCCGCATCTCGGTGGGAGAGCTCCCCCAGAAACCAGAGAACCGAGCAGCCTCTCGGAGAGTGCCGCCGCCCTCGCTCCCGCGGGCACGGGGTCCAGGAACGCGGCGGGTGCCCGGACGCGGACAGTGCTCTGCCCGCCCCGAGTTTTCGCGCCCGAGCACACCCACCTGTGGCGGAGTTTAACCTACGGAGTATGAAGTGAGCGCCGGTCCCAGCGCCCAGCACGGGATGGGGCAGCGGCAACACCACGGGGCCGACACTCCCGCGCCTGTTCTCACTGGCCCACGGCGGTACCTCCCCAGGGCCCTGCCCAGTGGGACCACCAGATGGGCAGCAGGGGCCCTGTGCCTCTGATGCCTGGTGCTCTGGTCCCGTGACGGTCGCCTCGCAGGGAAAATCGGGATGTGGACACTCGGTCTCGGTGTCAGCCCTCTGAGTCTGGTCAGAGAGCTTCCTGGACCACAAATGCCCGTTCCTGAGACTGTGGTGCTGATGGCCATGCTGTGAACGCCAAGCTTGGCGGGACTCCTGGGGGAGCCCACCCAGCTGCAGTGGCGCAAGGCCCCTCACTCCGGCTCCCCTTGGCCCCCCATCTGGCTGTCCACCCTCCCTGTGCACCCCCATCCTCGCCCTGTTGCTCTGCCCTAGTTTTATTCGATGTCCTTCACCCTCCCGTCCCTCTCCCATCCTCTCATCATCCATCCACTCATCCATTGGTCCCCCGTCCCCCCACCCATCCGTCCAACCATCTATTTGTCAACCCCCCAACATATCATTTCATTTCAGTCCCCCACGTGTCCCCTGGGCACGCAGCCACCTTCCCTCTGTCCGTGCCCCGAGCAGCCCACCTCCATGTGGCAGCCCTTCCGAGGGACACACTCACCTCCCCCCACGCTTGGGGCGGGACCTGCGGTGCCCAGGGGGATGCAGCCGGGAGGCAGCAGGGGAGCGGAGGGTCCTTGGCTGTCTCCTGACCCATCCCTGTGTCTGTCCTCCTCCCCTGGGGCCGAGAAAATGGCGAGGAGCTGATGTTCCCTCTTCCCGGTTTGTTTTTGGAGTCTCCGCTGACCTCTTCCTTCCGCACTGACCCCTCTGGGACTGGCTCCTTCCCCACTGAGTGAGCCCCGCCCCCCGCTCTGCAGCTGAACGTGTCCACAGCGGCCCCTCCTCGTTGCGCTTCCCCTACCCGTCAGGGCAGGTGATCACAACGGAGCGATCTGACATGACTTCCAGCTCTGAAAGGTCTCCCGTGGCCTTGGCCCTCCACGTCTCTCTTGACCCCGCCCTGCCTGGCTCTCCTGGGTCCTCCCAGATCCCAGCCAGACCCACAGTCTCCTCCAGCCCTGCATGCCTGGCGCATGCCGTTGGCACCTGTGGCAGGTTACCTGCTGCTTTGTAAATGCCAGCCTGGCTGCCTCGAACTTCCGGAGTTTTCTTCCCAATCTCAGCCATGGGAGACACCTGAGGTGGGAGGCGCACCTGGGCCCAGGTGGCCAGCTGTCTGTTCCCCAGGCAACTCCGGTCGTGCCAGCGTCTGTCTCTGGGAGCTCACGTGGGTTCAGACAAGGAGCCAGACTTTTCACGTGTAAAATGTGAGAACACTGTACATGTTGCTCCGCAAACGGCCTTCCACACTGAACTTGGTGGCAGATGACGCTTTGCACTGACCGCCCCTCTGCCCCCGCTGGGCCATGGCGCGAGCTCTCCCACCGGGAGGAACAATTTCCGCCCCCAGCGCCTGTGTTCACACGTGTTGCCCGGTTCCGCACAGGGCTGGCCACAAGCATCCTGTGCCACCTGTCCCTGTACAGCGAAGGGTTCCTGTCTGGCCACAGCTCCTGGGACACGCAGAGCCAGGTCGGGGCGCTGCCCGGTCCACGGCACCGGCTGGCGCCCGGGTCTGGCTCCGTGCCAGGAGTGGAGGGGACCGCCGTCAAAGCCCGGCCATTCACTATTTCTTTCCACTGCACCTTCTCCTGTCACAGACAGCGAGCGCCCCGCACCCCAACCTCTACCGTGGAGCCGCACTGCGTGTCCCTCTCCTTTCCAGCCACAGGCTCCCGGCCCACAGGGTCCAACGGAGTCTGTTCTCTGCTCGCAAACGCTCTTCTGCGTGGTTTGCTGTTTGACTTCGATGGTGATGTGTGTTTTTCTGCCACCGAGGACTGTAAGTTTTTATATGGCTGAATCTTCAGTCTTTTCCTTTACTGGAGTTCCTGACTCTCACCGAAAGTTATGCAAATAAAGTCATAATTTTTTTTAAGTCATAATTTTTTCCTATAGGAATATTTTTGTTTTGCATTCTGGCCTCTGAAAACGTGCTGTGTTTGTTTCTGTATCGGCGTGAGGTGGAGGGTTGAATGTATCTCCCACCCGCAAAGCCCTCCTGCGGTCTCCAGCTTTCTGTGGAGTGTCCTGAGTGTTCAAGTGTGTGATCACGCTGCCTTCCACCGAAGACGCCGTTGCCTCCTTGTGCTCACGGACACGCTGCTCATTCTATTCCACTGACTTGTTCCAGAATGCACACTTGCCAGCCCAGTGGTCAGATAGCTGTGAGGGTGGGAATCCTGTGATCTGAAAAGGGGAAGGTTTCTGATGTTGTCTGAAGGTTGTCCCTCCCACATCTTGGTGGTTTTCTTCATCGTTCACACCGTCCTTTAAGAAATAAGGAATGGCTATTGAATCGAATTAAATGCTTTTTAGGTCTTCTTGGACAAAAACCTCCGGGTGAGGTGGATATGATAAATCGTGGACGTACTTTCAGGGATCACGTCTATGGCTCGTACTAGAAATGCCCAGCCTGGCACCCACACGACCTGTGCGAGGAGGTTCCGCCAGTGGCACTCGAAGGGGCAAAGCTGCCGGCACCAGACCCCCGGGGGAAGGAGGCCGGGCAGTGATGGAGGGAAATGGGACAGAGCCGGATGCCGGCAGGGAGCGACCCTGTGCCGCACAGCTGTGTAAAGCAACAGCCCGTGTGCAACGGCACGCGCGATGTGGGGCCTCTGTGTAAACTGAGCGTGCTCATGCATGTGATTAGCGGCATGCCCAGCAAAGCAGACGGCAGACTGTTCACAGCGGTGGGGCCGGGGGCAAGAAAGGAACTTTGTCCTTTTATTTCATACTTCTGTGTACTGCTTAACATCAGAGATGAGCTTATATAACTTTGGCAACGCGATGGAAGCCTGTTTTCGTGCCTGAGACAGAAAGGCCAACGCCGCCGTAAACCGATCGGTGCCTCTGTCAGAAGAGGCAGAGCCGCGGCCGCCTCGCCCTGGGAATTGGACTCGACGTGACTGAGCCTTAAAGGGAACCAGAAAAGACATTAGTTCCATTAATTAATGCGCCCGCAGATTCCGGCTCAGCAGCGGCGGTCTTAACGAGGTGCTGGGCGTCAGTTATTCCCCTCAAAAACGCCAGCTCCGGGCTGCACTCGCGCCAGGCCGGCAACTCACGTCCCTGGGGAGCGCCTGCCTGCTCGGGCTGCTCCCTCCTCCCCACGCCCGGGCCTCGCCTCGCTCTGTCCCTCCGTGGGTGGGCGACCCCCTCGCACTGACCCCAGCCCCCTGCTCCCTGTCCCCCTTGCCCCATACTTCTCACTCCAGGACTCAACTGGCCTGGACTGCCAACCTCACTGCCACCTGCACTGCACCACCTTGCCCGGGCCCTCCAGGACCTGTCTCTCCCAGGCTCCTTTCCTTAATTTAAGCTCACGGGAACCTGGGGACACAGAACCAGCCCCGACAGGCCCCACGCAGGGCAGCCCTTGGTACCGATGGCACAGAATCGGGCACAGAGAATCTGATCTGCCATCAATCCCATTCCCTCTTCCGGTTTCCATTCCGCACCTCCATCCGGGCACCCCTTCCCCGGCCCACACCCACGCCCTGTCCCCGCGCGCCCCCGCCCAGCAGCTGTCCGTGGTGCTGACCCAGGCGCGGCCCGCCTTCGGCCCCTGCGCAAGCATAGCGGGCGGGGGCGCGCAGCTCCTCTGGCGCCGTCACTGCGCAGCCTCCCGCGCGGCCCCGGTCAGCCTGCGCGCAGCGCTGGGTGCCTCCGGTCCCGGCCCGCAGCCTCCCCGCGCCATGGCGCTCAGCCGCTTCCTCCTCGCGCAGTGCGTCTGCTACTTCCTGGCCTTCGTCTTCAGCTTCGTGGTGGTGGTGCCGCTGTTCGAGAACGGCCACGACTTCCGCGGCCGCTGCCTGCTCTTCACCGAGGGCATGTGGCTAAGCGCCAACATGACGGTGCAGGGGCGCGAGCGCTTCACGGTGCAGCAGTGGGGCCCGCCCGCTGCCTGCCGCTTCAGCCTGCTCGCCAGTCTCCTCTCGCTGGTGGTCGCCGCGGGCCACGCCTGGCGCACGCTCTTCTTCCTCTGCAAGGGCTACGAGGGGTAAGTGGGCACCCAGCGCCCCCCGCCCACACAGCCCTCGCCCACGGCGCCCCAGGCTCTCCTCTTCCCCCGTCAGTCCCGGGCCCTTAGCATTCCCCCAGCACCGCCCTTTGTCTAGGCGCAGAGCCCGGGGCCGCGCGGCTCACGCGTACTGCGTAGGATGCCAGCGCGGCCCTCCCGAAATGCGCATCACTCCCGCTCCTGGCACTTGGGCATTTGGCTCCCCACCCAAACCCCCGAGGGTGCAGATCTGGCGCCCGCTTCCCGAGCACACCGGCCGCACACGTCAGCACTGCGGACAGCTCCATGGCCCGGGCCTGTGCTCTGTCCCTGGTGGGTGTGGGTGTGTGGGGGGGACCAGAACAGGTCCCGTGTGACATTTGGTACCAGGGAGTCCTCCCCTCGTCCCCGTCGTCCCGGGAGAGCTGATGGTGGGGGAGGCAGTTCTGGAAGGAAGCCCCTGGGGGCCTTGGCTGGGGGTGTTGTTGGGCCAGACCCTTGTGCCTGGCTTTGTTTGCTCTCCGCAGCCTCCCTGACCTCCCTCCCTCCCTCCCTCCCTCCCGCCACCGGTCCTTCCTCACCGGCCCCCGCCCTGGCACTGTGTGGGAAGCAGTGGGTGTCATTCACCTGGGGTTGGGGGGGGCTGGAAAAGGGCAAAATCTTAGCGACACATGTGCGTGGTTTCCTGGGCCGCTGCAACCATGAAGCCCCTCCCTCCCGGTACTGGAGGCCGGAGCCCGAAGCCGAGGTGTCAGCAGGGCTGGTCTCCACTGCAGGAGAGTCCCCTCCCCCACCCTAGCTTCTGGCGGCTGTTCCAGGGCTGGAGTTTCACCCCCCCGTCCCCCCAGCCTCTGAGTCAGCCGCCATACGCCCCCGCTCCCTGTCTCTTACGCTCCTGCAAGGGCCTCCCTCATTGGCTGCGGGGCCCACCCACTTCCAGGCTGACGTCATTTGCAGATCCTCCGCTTCGTGACACGTGTAAAGAGCCCATTGCCTAATAAGGTCACACCCGCAGGCAGTGGGGTGAGGACTTGGACCTGTGGTCGGGGACACTGTTCAGCCTGATGCACTAAGGTTCCGGATTTAGGGTCAGCCTGGGGAGCCCCCTGGTGCTGTGGGGCTGGGGCTCTGCCGAGGGTGAGCCCGGCGTCATCGACCCCCACTCTGCCATGAGCAGCTGTCCCCCAGTCAGTGTCCTCATTCAGGTGGCGGGAGGAGCATCTCTGAGTATGAGAGGGGGTCTGAGGAAGAGGGAGGCATGGTTGGCAGGGGTGCAGGTCGAAGTCCCTTGGGTCTGGGAAGCTGAGGGCAGCAGGCACAGCTCGTGAGGAGTCCTGTTTTGGCTGTCCCCACGTGCTCACCATCCCAGCTTGTCCCCACGAGGCGAGCAGCCTCGAGGCACTCAGGGTCAGCTGACAAGGACACAGAGCAGCTCTCCCGGTGGAGCCCAGCCTGTGTGGCTGAGAGGGAGGCGACTTCACAGCCAGGACAGACCTCCAGAGGCAGGGGCCAGCGGGGCATCGGAGAGCCTGGGGGACAGGAGTCCTGGTCACGCTGGGCTGCCGTCCCCCCCGCACAGGACAGCAGACCTGGGAGCTCGTGATGACAGCTCTGTCCTTCGTTGTCCTGCAGAAAGTTGCTGCCAGCTCTGTGGGGCTGCCATCGCCATCCCCACTTTATTTTCCAATGTCTCTGCCCTCGCCCAGGGGCTTGCTCAGAGAGGGCAGAGGGAGAGAGACATGGATCGTCGGTTGCCACTCACACACACCCAGACTCTTGAATGTGCCCTGACTGGGGACCAAACTCACAACCCAGGCATGTGCCCTGACTGGGAATTGAACTGGCGACCTTTCGGTGTGCAGGATAATCTGCAACCCACTGAACCACACTGACCGGGGCACTGCCCCCATTTTAGAGGTAGAAAGCGGGGCTTGGAGTTCCCCCTGCCTCCCTGTGCCCCCTCGTCGTGCTCATTCGCCCAGGACAGGGCACTCCAGTGCCCGGGGTATGGTCTGGGTGGAGGGACATTCTGGGTCTTCTCTCCCTGCAACTGCCTGGGGCTCACCTGTCCTACCACCAGTGACTGCCATCCGGGCTGTGATGGTAGCAGCCAAGGCGGGGCCAGCTTTCTCTTCTCCAGAGACGTCCTCCTTCTCCAGGTGTCCCTGGCCATCTAGGGTGACTGTCCACGGCCCCATGTTGTCTGCTGCAGCCCACGGGCTATGGGTCCACTGTGACAGCACCCTCATCTCTGCTCCAGCTCTGGGATTCGGGCGGGGCTCTCAGGCCACGGCCCTCCCTCCGAGGGCTGGGCAGACCCCAGGAGGGTGTGCCCCTTGTCCCCTCCATGTGCTCAGGCGGAGCACAGGGCAGGGTGCCCGGGGTCGCCTAGTTGGCATCTGCTGAGTGAACGGCAGAGAGAGGCCTGCGTCCTGAGCCCTGCTGCTCACGGCCACTCGCCTGGCCCTGGCGTCCCCCCAGATTCTAAGTCTGGCCAAGGGGCCAAGGCTTGCTGTGTCAGTGAGTTTTGGAGCCCTGGAAAGCTGGGTTGGCCTCGTCTGGCCACAGGCAAGGGGTCCCCCGGAGAAGCCAGTTGCAGCTCAGTGCCTGGTCGGTCTGTGCAGACCAGGCGAACAGGAGCTGGGCCTGCCAGGGGCCAGGGATGCACTTGGGACCTCCCAGGGCTCTCCGAGCCATCGACAGTCCTGCAGGGCCTGCCCACCATGACACTGCGGCCCCAACACACACGGGTTTTTAGAGGGCCCTGCCTGCTGAGGGTCAGTGCACACACTGATTACCTGTGAGTGCAGCTTCACAGACGAGCCAGGGCCCCCACCAACGTGGGTCAGACGCTGTCTGTAGGGCCAGTGTGGCCCCACGCAAAGGGGGGGCCTGACAGTTTGTGCCCAGAACTGTACAAAGCAGCTTTCTGCGCAGGACACCCTGGCGGCTGACCGCAGGAATGGGCGGGGCTCTGGTGCCTCCAGCTTCCTGGGGGCTCATGGTTTCTGGGCAGAGGCACAGGCTATGGCTGGACCGAGGGTGGGGGGAGGGGGGCCAGGGCAGCTTTGCCTGGGTGGAGCCCTGTGGGTGTCCAGGGGGGGTGGGGGTTTTGATTGACAGCTGGGGGGCACTGGGTTAAAACAGCCCATCTGCCCACCATAGCCTCCCAGGGCTTCCGGATGCTGTCACCATGGAGACGGCACATCCAGGCGGGGCGCCCTGAGAGGCTCCAGGAGAGAGACGGCTTTTTAACCCTGTGTGAGCGGCTCCGTCCTGCCTGCTGCTCTGGCCAGTCCTGGGGAAGGGGGACGGGGAGGGTCCGGGGCCCCTGAGACTCTGGACAGCCCCTGACCCTCCGGGATCGGAAGACCCCAGTAGGCTTCAAGGAAACCGACCAGGAATGGACGAGAGGAGCGGGAGGTGGCTTTGGGGTCTCAAGGGATGGGGTCCCCCTGGTCTGGTCATGGGGGAGCCCAGATGGTGCCTGCTTCCCAGGGAGTGGCTGGGGTCTCTGCGATGGGCACTCGTGCTGAACGTGGTGGATGGGCAGCTTCCTGATGGGGCAGTGGCATCTTGGACCCGCCAGGGTCCCCGGGACCACCACGTCCTTGGCTAGAGTGGATCGGCCGTCCAAGACCCGGCTGCTGGTGTGGGTTGTGGGAACCTCTGCTGCCCTCTGAGCACCAACTCCAGTGGGCCGGGCTGTCCTACACCCCGAGCCCCTCCCCCGTGCCACAGCCCCCACTCCTGGCCCCCAGCTGCAGGCTCCAGGCGTCTGGTTCTGGCAGTGACTCAGCAGCCTCTCCACCCACGTCTCGAGCCCCCAGCTCCTGTGGCAGCTAGGGCCCAGTCCCACGCCCAGAGCTCCCAGAGCTCGCAGCACAGGCCTGGGAGAGCAGGAGGCCGGCCCTGGCCCCAAGGACGAGGGAGGGCAGAGTGCGTCCCACACCCAGGGCTTCAGAGCCTTGTCCCTCAGCCACATGGCCCCCCCTCCGCTCCACAGGAACGCAGTGGGGGGCTCTCACAACCCAGTTCGAGAGGGGCAACCAAGGCCCAGAGGGTGGTTTGAACAAACAGGCCCTGATCCTGCCTCGGTCCACAGTCCCCACTGGACGGCAGCAGCCTGGGTTTCTGGGGTGAGAGTCCGGCTGAGACCTTTTTAGTAAACATCCCCTGTGAAGTGCGTCATTCTCCTCAGACCACGTGCGACAGGCTCGCGTTTGTATCTCACCTGCCAGCAGGCGAGAGCAGGGCCTGGGCTGTCCCTCCCGAACGAGACCCCGCTCTGGTCCCCCGTGGGACCTTCCCCCATCTCCCTGTCCCCGCAGCCTCAGTGAGCACCCAGGCTCGGCCAGCCGGGGGCTCGCGCGCAGGACTCAGGTCCCGAGGGGGCGACCCAGACTCGGTGGGATTCTGTGTGCTTGCGGGGTGCAGGCGAGGTTGGTGGGGTGTGTTTCGGCCACACGGGCCCTGGCCTTCAGGTTCAGTGAAACATCAGAGCCTGGTCAGGTGGCAAGCTGCTTGTGCAAGGCTCGACCGGCCACATTGGTGGCCGTGGGGCACCTCAGCTTTTCAGTGTGTGGGTGGGCTGAGGTCTCGGCCACCTTGCTGAAGGGAGGTGGGTGGCTCTCTTGAAGGATGGGGGTGGGCAGCCCGGGGCACTGTGGGGTGAGGACAAGTTGTTTCAGCCCCACTCCCCGAGGGTGGGGCCGCCCCAGGTGCAGGGCTCGGATGGGGCTGCTAACCCGCCATCTCTCCTGCAGCTCCTTCCTTTACTCCCTCCTGAACCTGCTGGTCAACGCCTTCGTGGTCTTCCTCGTCTTCATCTCCAGCACCATCGTGAGCGTGGGCTTCACCCTGTGGTGTGATGCTGTCACGGAGAGGGGCACCGTGCCCCGCAGGTGCGCCCTGGGCCCTCCTCGGGACACCTGGAGGGCCCCTCCGTGTACAAGTCCCGGCCTATGCTGCAGCTCTGCTTCCCACCTGTGCCCACACCTGTGCACACCTGTGCCGTGCCTGCTCACTCCTTCCCTGGGACCTGCCTTCTGCCTTGCAACCCCAGGCAGCTTCCCTCAGAGCAGGGCCCCCTTCCCCCTGGGTGGCTCTGGGTGGGGGTGGTGGGCCGGGAGGTCAGAGCTTCCCGCCCCCCTGTCAGGTCTGGCATATGGTGGGTGACAGGACTCTGCAGGTGGGCTCCAGGTCTAGGAAGCCCAGGTGTGTTCCTGCCGTGCAGGCAGAGGACCTGTCTGGGAGGGGTTTGGAAGGTGGTGGGCGGGTGGGGAACAGGAGCAAAGCTGCTGGTTGGAGTGGGTGGGGGATAGAGTGGCCACCGGGGGCCCTGAGCAGGGGGCAGTGTCTGGCTTGGGGGGCCCCAAGTGAAGCAGGGTGACTACCCCGCTCTCAGAGGGGGCTGCCCACTGCCCAGTGCCCTTGGCTCACCTCGCCCAGGGGCTCCAGGGGGTCTATCATAGCAAAATCAGACCTGGAGCCCCAACATGCAGGAGGGAGGGAAGGGCTGGAGCGCAGGGCCCCTCCTCTGCCCAACCTGCACCCTTGCCCCAGCTCTGGGTGCACCCTTGCCCCAGCTCTGGGCACACACCGGGGGAGGGCGTGACAGTTCTGCCCTTTGCCCTCAGCCCCAGCTGTCTGGGTGAGCCCAGGCCTCTGGACCCCCCCACCCCCTCTGGCTCAGGCTCCGCTTCCTGACATCTCAGCCAGCCACAGGACCCTGGGGCCCAGGCCTGTCCACTCCTGGCTCTGGGGCCAGGCCTGGCCCGGCTGCCCATGGGCAGGGTTTGTGGTGTCACTTAGGCCTGGTGGTCCACCCTGCCCAGGCCCACAGTGTGGGGCAGTGAGGCCAGGGCTGGGGCCCCAGGGCAGCAGAGGCTGGTGTGGGTGCCCCACCGTCCTGGGCCAGGTTGGGGCCAGGTTTGCAAGCACTGAGGCTTCCATCTACCCCACCTTGGGGATAGCTGCCGCCCCCCCAGGCCCTTTGGGGTGATGCCTGCTGCCCTTTCTGTGCTTGGTGGCCTGACTGTCACCTTCCCACTCTGGGCCTTGCCATTTCAGCTGTGAGGACCTCCAGGACATCGACTTGGAGCTGGATGTCGACAACTCTGCCTTCTACGACCAGTTTGCCATTGCCCAGGTGGGCGGGGCTGCTGTGTGGGCGGGGTTCCAGGTCGGAAGGGAGGCCTGCGCTGCCCTGCCCTCCAGGAGACCATGGTGGACTCTGGGACGGCATTTGCTGGAACACAGGCACGTCTGGACATGTTGGTGTCAGCGATGGCCTGTCCCTCGCTTCCTGTGTCTGTCCCCTCGGGAGGACGTGGATGAGCTGGACGAGGGGGTGACAGGGTGGGGGCAGCTCCTCCTAGCACCGAGCAGAGCTCCCCAGCCCCCAGGTCCACTCCTGCCCCAGACGGGCTGTGCAGGGGCTGCTCTGGACGTCGGTGGGTTAAGGGCTCTTTGCAGACAGGAGCTGAACCTGCCAGATGCACCTTCATGAAACGTAGCGGGAAATGCTTCAGCCCTTGTCCTGGGCAGTTAGGTTAAGGGGGAGCCAGGGGGCGGGATGGCAAACGGCCCCCCTGAGGGCTGCTCGATGCGGCTCAGGCCTGGTTCCAATTCGCTGGCTCCCCTTCAACTGCTTGGAAGCAGCAGCCAAAGGTCAGTTTGTTCTAGCAGCTCCCTCAGGGACTGACCGTCTTCGGAGCCCTGTGGCCGAGTCTGGGAGGGGCCCGGGGGACCAGCTGAGGGGCCGGCTGGCTGGGGTGAGGGCAGAGCAGGCAGAGTCCCCATAGTACCTGCGTCATGTGGGGCTGGGAAGCGATGGTGGCCAAGGAAGGAAGCCAAAGGTTGCCCCCCGCCCCCGCCCTGGAGCTGGACCCTGCCTTCATGCCCTGAGTGTCCCTGCTGCTTTCCCAGCAGGTGCCTTCCTTTCCCCAGGGGCTGAGTGTGTGGGTACTGGGAGCAGTGGACCCTGCGTCTGGCCGGCCCTGACCCTCCCTGCCCTTCGCTCTCTGTGCAGCTGGGCCTCTGGGGCGCATGGCTGGCCTGGCTGATCCTCACCGTCATGGCCTTCGTGAAGGTCTACCGCAGCTGCCGGGAGGAGGCCCTGCTGGACAGCCTGGCCCACGAGAAGGAGCTGCTGCTGGCCCGGTCGGAACGTGCCCTCTTCCAGGAGGAGAAGAGCGCCGTCATCTAGGCGTCCCCGCCGCCCGGGGCACACGCCCTGTCCCCGGGCCGTGGTGGGGCGTCTGCCTGGGCCCCCACCCCACCTTCACTGCCTTGCATGTCTCCCCCCGCATCATGAGTAGCTGCTCCCCCAAACACCTCAATTCCCACTGTGACCGCGGTGGCCGACCGGGTGGGGCTGCTTGGGGGGACCTGGCTGGTAAGGCTGCTGGAGAGTGGCCAGCCTCTCCGACCCCTCTGGCCACCAGGTCCAGGCTCTGCCCGTGTGTCTGTAGGTTGTGGCATCAGAAGTGCAGGGACGGCTGTGCGGGCCTGCGTGGGTGTCCTGGGGAGTAGCTGCGGTGCCCCGGTGTGGGGGGCCCGGGCGGCCCAGCCTGGCACTTGTCTCCTTGTGTGTGGGCTGGGCCAGTGCCCCTGCAGGTGTCTGAGTGTGCGCATGAGGGTATGAGTGTGCATGTGTGAGGGTGCAAGCACATGAGAACATGCCCATGCACAGCTGTGTGTGTGCATATGAATGAGTATGTGCAAGTGTGGGTGAGCATGCAAAATGTGCAAGCCTGTGTAGGCAACTGTGCGCACACAAGTGTGCGTGTGCAGACATATGAGTGTGTGTGCGTGTACGAGGAGTGGTGGGCCAAGACCAGAGCAGGTGAGGTAGGGAGTGCCCTGGGCAGCCCCTCTGCACCCCCTTCCACAGGGAGCTGCGCCCCGCACCCTGGGTGGGCTCTGCTTCCCCGCGGAGGCCCCAAGGCCCCAGAGGGCATGATGCTGCCCACGCATGTGGGGCAGCCGGACTGTGGACCCCTCCTGGAGGGGCTCCCTGGCTCCCCACCTGTACCCTGTTCACTGTGTCCCATCCAGCAGGGGGCACCCAAGGTGTAAGAGCACCCCACCCCCGCTCTCGAAGCCGCACTGGCCCCCCAAGCTGCCCTCCAGCTGCAAAGCTTGCTTCCCTGCCGCCCCCATCCTGCGGGGAGGGCTCCCCCACTCCCCATGACCGGGCTCTCACTGCCAGCGATTGGACTTGTCTCCCGGCCAGGGGCACAGGTTCTCAGAGGCTAGGATCTGGGCCAGCGTTGAGGTGCAGGCAGGGGCTGTGGACAGACTGGGCCAGGAAGTGAGGTGGCAGGCCACTGGCTGTGGCACTGCCATGCTGGCTCAAGTCCTCAGCAAGGTCGTGGCCGGGTGGCTGAGGGTCCTGGAGTGGCAGAGGTGCTCTGGCCACAGAGTCTGGCCAGATTCCAAGCCGAGCAGCGGATCCACAGCGTAGGGGAGGTGTGTTGGCAGAACCGGAGGCCCCCAGACAGATCTGGTCCTGCTGGCCCAGCTGGGCAGCCTGGGGGCCCTGTGCCCCAGAGCCCCATCCCAGGCAGCAGCCCGCTGGGCTGGAAGGAGATGCAGGGGCTTCTGGAGTCCGAGGGGCAGGAGTGCACCAGAGCTTTGGGTCCGCACTGCAGGCTGCCTGGAGCTGGTTTGGGGCCGCCCTTGGTCCAGCCGGCAGAGGCCTGCGTCTGCTTCCTGCAGGTCCCCTGCAGAGCGGGCTGTCACCTGGCCAGTCTTGGGCTGGCTGCCACCGGCGCCTCCTGACGCACAGGCTCCGGGGGCTCCTGACGCAGGGCCACCCATCGCTTCCCCTGCTGCGTGGTGACGACATTGTGTTTTAATTCCACCTGTGGCCCCACTGGAAGTAAAGATCCTTAAGTGTGTTTATTTCTCAAAGTCAAATAAAAACAGAAAGACCAGAAGGACTCCCGTGGATGCCTTTGAGCTCACCTTTCAGCCAGGTAACTGCTCCACTCGAGCGTGAGCACTGCCTGGATCCACCCCGCCCCGCCCCCATCTGCACACTCCCTGGGGGCTGCCTTCCCACGGCGCCCTGTGCGGCTTTGGGTGGGTGGCGCCTCCGTTTCTCAGGCTGACAGTGTCTACCTCGAGTGACTCTTCCCCAGAAACGCCAGGTCATCGTCTGGACCTGCGTCTCCAGCAGGTCTCTGCACGGCTTTCCTGGTGGCCAGCCTTCGATCGTGAGCGCAGCCCCCTCACCCTCCCCACAGGTGTGGTCCCTGGACGGGCCGGGCTGTAGGGCCGAGCCAGGGCCTGTGCTCACTGTGCCTTGGGCAGGTGACCTGGCCTCTTGGAGCCTGTTTGCGCGTCTGGAACTCGAGGGCAACTTGCCCGTCCTCTCAGATGAGAGAAGTCCTGGGGGCTGGGCTGGTGTGGAGGGCCCCAGATGCTGGAGGGTCCCGAACCAAGAAGCCAGAAGGGGCCCTGGGGACCCCAAGATTTGGAAGTGGAGCTCTTCTCCTCAGGAAGCGTCTCCGTGGGCTCCGGCCTGCACTGTGCCGATTGTAGGGAGTGCGTATCCTGTGTCTGGTCTCCAGTCCTCGGGCCCCCGCCTGCACCGCCCTGGGCCCCGGGTTCACGCTACGCTGCTCCCCACCCTCTGTGGCTCCTGCCCCCCCCCCACAGGGCCACTGGCGTCGGGGCTGTCACAGAGGCCGCAGGCAGTGCCAGCAGGCGAGGGCCGCGTGCCGCAGGTGCAGGGCGAGAGCCAGGAGCCGGGCCCGAAGGTCCTCCAGGGCCCGTGTGACAGGCGCGGGGTGGCCGCAGCACAGGCCCAGCAGCAGCGCCAGCAGAAGGCAGAGCGACAGCCGCAGCAGCAGGGAGTGGGCGCGGGGCCTGGGTCGGCAGGGCGCTGGGGGCCAGAGGGGGCCTGTGAGCCCCAGCCCACAGGCCCCCCCCAGGGGCCCCCGGGCCCCCTCTTCCCTGGGCTGTTGGGGGGAGCTGCAGGGAGGGCAGGGCTGGCACCACGGCTCTGCCCATGGGGGCGTGCCTGGGGTGACTCCATAGTCCCCATGGGGTGTAGGGGTCCCCCATCCCTGCCCGGGCCTCTGCCGGGTGTGTCCAAGGGTGGCCAAGGCTGGGGTGGCACCGCCACTGTGTGGGGGGCACTGAGGGCCCTGGGGGCAGTGGGGGAGGGCTCAGAACTCACCCTTGGTGGCAGGCGTGGGCTCCCTGCCAGCGATGTCTGGGGAGGAGAACTGAGGGTGGGCTCGCAGTGAGGGCCCCTGTCGGGGGCGCTGAGCTTGCCAAGCACCCCAGGGCTTCTCCCCCACCCACAGGACCCACAGGACCCAGATTGACAGATGGGGGCCCAGGCTGTCCATACTCCCCACTGGCCAGTCTGCCTGGTCCCGCCCAGGGTTCTGCCCAGGGTTCCGCTGCCTCAAGTTCAGGCCAGAAAGGGCGGCACCAAGATGCTGGGCTCCCAGAGCCTGCGGGGGTCGGGGTCTCGGGGCTACAGGAGTGGCGGGCCCAAGGAGGCAGGGCGGGCTCCTGAGGAGGGGCAGGACCCCCTTCCTGTCCCGCTCCCATAGCTCACTGCGGGGGCGCCAGCCCCACTCGGAACATCTGGACCCTGGTTTCCTGTCTGTAAAGCCTCCGCTTCCTCCCCAGCTGCAGGGGCGGTTGGTGGGGGGAGGGTGAGGAGTGACCCTTCTGTGGGGCAGGGGTGTGGGAGGAGCAGGTGGGAGTTCGGGGCGGACACCCGGAGAGGCTGTCCCCGGTCAGGGCCATGACTTCTACCCACAGCTCCGTGGGGCTCACAAAGCACTTTCTTGGGGAGCTGTGGTAGCAGAATCTAAGATGTCCCTGGGACCCCCCTCCTCCCAAGTCCTTGCCTTGGTGCAGCCCCCTCCCCTCAGCACAGGGGCCGCAGCTCCCTTCCACCCGTGAGCTCATGTCACGGGTAGTGTGGGTGGAGCCACTGAGGTGGCTCCGAGGCAAACCCAAAAGGGCGGCTAGCTCCGGTGAGTCCGACCCACCCAGGTGGTTTTCAGAAAGGGTCTGGTGGTGGGGAGAGTCGACCCCAGGCCTCGAAGGCTTGGCTGCCCCGAGCTCTACCACGGCAGGAAGTCTACTCTGCAGAACCCCGGGGAACCGGGCGTGTGCCCCGCCTCAGGTGAGGCCGGCCCTGCAGGCTGCCTCGGGGGACCCGGAGCCGGACCGCCCCACGTCGCCCAGGCTGCGCGCCCCAAGCCCTCTTACAGTGAACCGCCACCTCCACCGGCTCCTGGAACCTCACGCGCTTCGAGATCCTCAATGGCTCGGCCCTGCAGCCAGGACGCTCTGGCTGGCTTCGCCTCAGGATTGAGGTGGGGCACTTCCTGTCGCCCTCCTGGGGCAGGGTGGGAGCAGAGGGAAGTGGGTGGAAGTGAGCCCCACTTAGCCCTGGAGGCTGTTCTGCTAGGACCCCTGCAGCCAGACCCGCGGCGGGAACGGAGAGGGCCATGGGGACCCCTGCAGACTGGGCCTCGGCACCCGGCGCCCCTTCCCCACGCCCCACTCAGGACCAGGAGGCCGTGTCTCCTGAGGGGTCCGTAATAGTGTTCACATGTCAGTAATGACAACGAGGGTGGCAGTCACTAACGCCCCGGAGGGCTGTCCTCCCCCCCAGCCGCATGTACCCGCGTGTGGAGCCTGCACAGGGACCTCTGCCTGGCACGGGGGGTGAGGCCCGGCTCCAAGCCGGCCCTGCCCCAGCTCAGTGCCTGTGAGTCCCACACTGGGCCTGCGTCACTGTCCCCTGGACAAGGCGGGGGCTGTGAGCACAGGCAGGAGCGGCAGGGCCTGGATGCGTGTGCCCTCCCATCAGGGGCTGCCCTGCCACACACTCAGTGTGGCCCTGGGAGGTGGGGTGGGCGTTACCAGACTGCCCTGGAGCCTGTGGCTGGCCTTCTGGGGGTGGTCAGCCTGCTTGGGTGGGGACCCTCCTCGTGGCTCATGCCCCGCCCCTCAGCTGGGACGTCGGTGCCCAGGACCTGGCAGTGAGCCCAGACCAGGACTCCATCCACGGAGAGACCCTGCTTCTGCCCCTCTGTTCCAGGTCCAGGCCTGCCCAGTTGCCCCCTGACTGCCTTGCTGGTCATCCGGGCCCCACCACCTGTCCCCACCGCACCCTCCTCCCTGGGCTCCCAGGGTGGCCGTGCCCCAGAGGCACCCTGACACCACACCCTGCACCAGCGCCCTCCATGTCCCCCCGCTGCCCACTGCCGCTGGACGCCCTCTGTCACCGCCCCCACCATGCTGTGTCCCACCCCACCCTGAGCGCCTGCCACCCTCTCTGCCAGACCTCACCCCCAAAGTGTCGGTCCCTGTGCCCACCCCTCACCCGGCACTTTCTACCCCGGGAGTCCTGGGGCTGGGGACCCCGGACCTCTCCCCCGAGGCCCACCGGGAACCGCGGCCTTACCCTCCCTGCCTTGGGCGTCGGTGAGCCCGGGGCAGCTGCCGCACTCTTCCTGGTCTGCCGTCGTGCCTCTGGCCGGGAGTCGGGGCTCCAGGCCGCCCTCATCTACTGCACATGGCCCTGGGAGGGACAGAGGCGCCGTCACCGCGGGATGACACTCAAGGAGGGGAAACTGCTCCCGGAAAGCAGACTCGCTCCCCTACTGAGTGCCCCCCCACACTGTAAACCTGGGGCAGAGGAGGCAGAAGGCAGGCCCGAGGGCCTTCTGGCTCAGCGGGGAGGGTGGAGAGGGGCTGGCAGTGGGACCACCAGTGGTCGGAAGGCTGGGGACCCCCCAGATGAGGCTCAGAGCCACACCGGGACCCGCATGGCCGACCCCTGGCAGCCCCACCAGCAGCACCCGGGTGTGGAGCCCTGACAGGTACCCGGGTCTGCCTGGGCGTGTGGGGACAGCAATGTGTGAGTGTGCACACGTGGGAGCACATGTGTTTGTGCATGTGTGAGAGTCTGCACATGCCGACTGTCCACATGAGTGTATGTGCATGCACTTGAGTGTGACTGCGTGAGGGCCACTCTGTGTTTGTGTCTATGTGTGTGAGTGTGGTGTGTCTGCATGTACACGTGTGCATGCATGTGAGCTGGGTGTGCATGTGTGCACGTGTGTGGCATGTGCGTGACCCTGCAGTGTGCTGGCCTGTATCCCTGGCAGTGATGGGGCAGAGTCGCTCAGAGGCTCTGGGCCAGGCAGCTTGGTGGGCCCAGCCGGCTCCGTCACCTGTGTCGTGTGCCCAAGGGTGGCCGTGGGCAGCCCTGACCTCTCTGGGCCTCAGTCTGCCCAGCTGTAAAGTGGGGATAATAGCGGGGACCCCTCGTGGGATCCGGTGTGGGAGAGGAAGTGGCTCGTGCTGAGGGCCCAGACGCAGGTCTGGGCCGAGCCTGTGCTTGGTGACAAAACCATGGCTGTCACTACTCAGGGATGGGGTGTGACTCTGTGCACCTGGGACCGTCCCGCCCCGCCCCCCCAGCTGGGCTCTGCGTGCGCCGGCAGAACCTTCGCTGAGACCTGGGCTCTGCCCTTCTGTGGGGCCTCAGTTTCCCCACCGGAAACATGGGGGCGGGCTGCCCTCCCACGGCCTCCGTCTGCCCAGCACCTCCCTCGGGCGGGGCCCGCGTTGGCAGGGAAGGGACTGTGGCAGGGACGCTGTGTAACCCGAGTGCCCGCTGCTGAGGCCAGCTCCTGAGAGATGGGTGATAAAGGGCGGAAAATAGCTCCTGGCCCAGGGCCTGCACAGTGTCGGGCCCGCCCTGGCGAGGGAGGCCGCGCCCCGGGGACACCCTTCTGCCCTCTGGGGGACAGAGGGCTCCAGCTCCCACCCCTTTCCAGGAGCGAAGGTCTGGTCAAGGCCACGCCTCTGCAACACTCCGACGGTCTGCAGGGTTTGGCCCAGTGTCTCCAACCTCAGCTCGAAGCCTTTGGGAGATGGTGGTGAGACCCCTGGGGCCCAAAGTACCCCCAGTCTGTCTCCCCAGCCTGGCTCTGCACCCCGGCCCGCTGCTCCCATCAGCCCCTGGAAGTGTGTGAAGAAGGCCGGGCCTGTCTGCACCTGGTTCAACACCTCAGGTAATGCCAGGACCAGGTCCCGGCTACCTCTCCTGCCACCCACCAGGCCCCATGGCTCCGGGACCCCACCCTCGGGGCTCCCTGCCTCCTCTCAGCCCGGCTGTCACCTCCTTTGGCCCCCAACACAGGTGCTCTGCTGGCCCCTGCCTGCCCATCACCCACACCACTGCCTGTTAGCATGTCTTCATCTTCACTCCCTCTGAGACCCCGGCATAGTGCCTGCCCTGCTCGGGGAGGGGTCCTTCCTCTGAGCTGGCCCTGGGGCTGGCAGCGGCTCAGCGACCATGCCCTCTAAACCCCCTTCCAACCACGTGCTTTGCCCACCGACCCACGAGGCCTTCCTGCGCAGGGGCAGAGGACCTGGTGTAGGCGGAGGGTCTTACCTACCCACCAGGCCCCACAGAGTGATGGCCAGCCCCCCTGCTGTCCAGTCGTCTGCAACACCACCTCAGGGGCACCTGGGCTGGCGACGTGGGAGAACCTCGCTGGGACCTTGACCGGGAGAGGCCAGAGCTCATGGGGGCCCCCACGGGGCCCATAAACACACACTCGTGCGCACACACACACACACGCAGGCACTGCCCCGCCCTACCTGGGCTGCTCAGGTGCTGCTCCTCCGCGTGAGCTGCCCGCCTGCCGGCCTGAGCTTGGGCGTCAGAGCCTTGAGCTCGGCAGGAACCGGAGCTGCTGCAGCGCACTCGCCAGCCGAGAAGATCCCATTACAGCCCGAGCTGCCCTGAGGCCCGGCCAGCTCTGGAAGAGGCTCTCTCGGGGGCTTTGGGGGCTCTGGGCAGCGTCTGACCTCCCAGAGGCCAGGTGTTCGTCCTGGGCAGCCTGGCCGAATCAGAGGGGCTGAGGCTGTCCCTTGTTCCAGCTGGACTGGAGGAGGGAGCTGTGGACACCCCCACATGCCCTCTCTCGGGGGCGAGTGAAGAGGCTGGCAGCTCTCCAGGCAACTCGTGGTTCCAAATTGGGCAAGAGAGGGCTCCCGGGGACCCCGGCGGGGGAGTGTCGGGGCAGGCCACTCTTGCCCGGGCTGGCCCTGGCCAGATGCACAGCAGGCACTGGCCTGGTGGCCCTGGGGCCCCCACCCTCACCACGGTGTGCAGCCTGGTGTGCAGTTCAGACGTGGGGCGACAGTGGGCTGGGTGGTGGCTGCATGTCTGCTGGGGGCAGGGGACACCCTTGAGTGGGACGTGGCCGACCCTGGCCTCCTGAGCCCCAGGCAGATGGGACAGGGGAGCGTGGGCAGCCCATCACCCTGAGTTCCAGTCCCCACATAGAATGCAGGGTCTGCCAACCGGCAGTGCTTGGTGGGGATGGAGCCGACAGGTTAACTCTCTGGAGGGGCCTGCGTGCACATGGTGTGGAGTGCGTCCTGAGCTGAAGGGTGACCCACTGAGGATCCCGGCTGGGAAAGGGGCCAGTGCTTGGGGGATCCCCAAATACGTGGCCTGGGCTGCAGTGACTCTGAGTGTCAAGCTCCACTTTGGGGAGGCTGATGGGCTGCCATGCTGTGCAGGCTCCAGGCCCTCAGCCCCCAGAGGGCTCAGCGCCTTCCTCCGCCTCTCACCTGCTGCCCTGGCCCGGGACCCTGGCTCCTGGTGGCTTCTGAAGGGGCTGGCTTGGCTCACCATCCAGCGAAGTTGGACAGAGCTGTGCTCCAGCTTCTGGGGTGGGATTGGGCCTCAGGCAGGGGTTTGGTGAAGGGCCGACGGGCCCTGGGCTAGGGCCTGGCCACCTGGGGAGGGCTTGAGGCACCTGGGCGGGGAAGTAGCCAAGGGCACTGGCCGCCCCCACCTTGTAGACAAGACGCCAGCTTCAGGGGGCTGGGTCTCCCGGGGCTGCCCACCACCCTGGTTTGCTGAGGACCAGGCCCATTTTAGCCCTGGCGGCTGACACCCTGCGAGACAGGGAAGGGCAGCCCCTCCTCCCAGCCTCCACCAGGGCCACAGAGCGCCCTCTGCCTGGCCTCTGCCCTCGCCTGACAGGGGCTTCTTCCCACAGTGGGAAGTGGGCATCTCCCTGCTCCGAGCGGGGTCTCACCTGGCTCCTCACGGGGTCCCAGAGGGACAATGGTGCCCAGGCTCTGTGGTGCCTCCCCCAGTGGGCACAGTCCAGCCCGATCCTGGCCTGGTCTCAAAGGGAGGCCCCCTCCTGCCCCCGGAGAGGTGGGTGCTGAGCCCCACACGCGGACGGGCTGCACCTGCCCAGCCCCGGCTCTGGTCTGCGGCACTGCCGCCAGCCTGCAGGGCTGACCTGTGGCTGCCTGCGTCCCCGCCCCAGGCCCCTCTCCCTGGATGCCTGGCTCAGCCAGCTGGCAAGGGCTGAGCTATAATTACCTCTCCCCTTTGGCAGGAATAGAGCGACCCCAAGGACAGGCCACTGGCCGCAGATCGGGAGAAGAGGTGGCCGTTTCCCAGGACCCAAGAGCACCGGGCAGGCTTGCAGAGCAGACAGGGGTCAGTGCCCCCTTCCCCCCTCCTGGCCTGTGGCGGCTTCCCAGGCCGATTCCAAGCTGTGCAGTTCTTGGAAAAAACCAGGGACTGGGGTCAGAGGCAGGGGGGAGGGGCAGAAAGTGGGGCAACAAGGAGGCCAGGCGTGGTGTGGGCAGTAGGAAGGCAGCATCGGGTTGGACCCTCCCCCATAGGGCGGTCCCAGGCAGAAAGGGGCCTGCCCACCCCCACGCATATTGCCTGGGGTCCCATGAGGTGAAGGCGCAAGCAGGCACCCAAGCTGCTGATTTCGGGCACACTGGCCCAGCCCTGACACTGCCCAGTGTCTGGGTCAGAGGGGCAGCAAGGAGAGGGCTCCTGTGTTTCCGGGGCCGGCCTTGGGGGCTAGGGGCACTTGACTCCTATGTGCAGCTGCCCCGCCTGGCAGGCACTTACCCCCCTTTGTAGCCGAGGAAAGTGCAGCCCAGAGAGGGGAGGCAAGCTGCCTGACGTCACACAGCCAGGGGCAGCGGGCAAGGCCTGGGTTTGGTGCCCTCCACTTCCCATCCCGAGCCTTGGTGCCAGGCAGCAGTTTGCTCTGGGGATTTATTAGCCTGGAGGCCCAGCCACCTTAGACTGGCTCTGCTGGTGTCCCAGCCGGTGACGTCCCCCTGCCTCAACTCACCAAGCCACCTCTTTGTGAGGAGCTGGCTCCCATGTGGCGGAGGCCGAGGCCCCGCGTCTGTGCTCAGCGAGCTGGGGGCTGCACTGACCTGAGGCGGGGACCCAAGTCCTGCCAGACCGTCAGGCCCCGAGTGGACTCCCTCCCCCCCTCGGTTTTGTCTGGGACCCACTGAAGGGGGCCCCCGTGGAGGTTGCCACTCTGCTCAGGTCACAGTCTCCGGGGCGCGGTGGTTGTTCTGTCTGGGAAAAGGGGCCGTGCAGGAGCGGTGACGGTGAGGACCTGAGAGGGAGAGGCAGTCCTGGGTGATCTGGGTGGGCACCGAGTACCCTTACGTGTCCCCATGAGAGGGAGGCCTGGGCCAGAGGAGGGGGCCACATGGCCACAGGCCAGGGCACGCTGGGCCGAGGGGAGCCAGGACAGGTGAGCACGTGCCCCTGAGCCCTGGAGGCTGCACCTTGCAGCCCAGGTCTCTGTTCTGGACTCTGCAGACCCCGGAGAGTACAGGCTTCTATTGTGTAGGTGGCCTGGCTTGTGGCACTTTCTTGCAACATTCACAGCAAATGACCAACTAGCCATGGTGGAGGTGACATCGAAAGCTGTGGGGCTGGAGGAGTGACAGGTGGTGCCGGGGGCAGAGGCACAGAGTGGGGTCTGAGGGTGAGCCCTGGACCCTCCAGTGTGGGGAGGAGCGGAGGACTCGGGCTGTGGGGTCCTGCAGCCTGGGCGGGGCTGGGAGCAGGGGCAGAGCTCTGGAGGAAAGGGCACTACCAGGTCAAGAGGGACTCAGAAGGGCAGTCACTGGTGGGCGTGGCCAGAGCAGTTGGGCTGGATAGGCTAGGGAGTGAAGCCCGGGAGTGGAGGGGGGGTCACAGGAGGGGTGGAGGGGGGCGGGGAGAGAGAACCAGGCTTTGAGGCTTTGGGTCGGAGGGGCTCACCGGTGAGGTGGGGAAGACTGGGGGGAGCCAGCAGGAGGGGAGAGTCCCTACCATGCGGGTCCTGTGTGGTCCACCCCGCCTCTCACGTGGATCCTGTTCCCGAAAGGCGCTGGGGCCCACTCGGGCCAAGCAGAGGCTCTGCACCTGTGGGCATGTTGAGTTCGTTGCACAAACAAGAGTAACGACTTTATGTATTCACTGAGATCCCAGAGTCCCTGCCCCCTCTGCCCAGTCCGGGGCACCGTGTCTCAGGAAAAGAAACAGAAGGCCACGGTTCTTCTCTGCCGCACCGTTTCCGATTCCGCCCACAGTTGGCCGTGGCTGCCCACACTCCCGAATTCTCCCGGCTTTCCTGGGCTGCCTAGTGAGTCCGGGCGGGCGTGGCCTGTGGTGCAGCGCCAGTCACCTCCAAGCTCTTACCCAGGCTCTGTAACCAGGGGGAGTTGCCTCCCAGTTACATCTAATATTTCTTGGACACCCTGAGTTCTGGACCCCATTACAAATCCCCAGTTGGGGGCCTCTCTTGGCTGCACCCCGTTACAGGCGGACAGACGCTGCCGTGGCCTCAAGCCTTTAAGACTCGGCTCAGGCCCGGTGGCCCTGCGGCAGCCTCGAGGTCCCCTGACGTCCCTGGGACGTCCCCTGTTTTGCTCTGTGCTGGGTCCTGAGACCAGCAGGTCTGTCCCCCCACTGGCCCTGACCCCGAGGTCACCCCCACCCCCCGTGCTCCCGAGCTCTGTCCCATGCCTCACACAGGCCTGCTTGCTTCCTGGGTCTGGGATGCAGTGGCAGGCAGCACCCTGGGCAGCTGGGCTGTGCCCTGCTGTGCCTTGGCACCCCTGACAGTCCTTCCCAAGACTGATGTTCACCCTGGAGGATTATGCTTGCACACTCAGGCACAGACAAGCACACGTGCACTCGCAGAGAGACATAGCTGCACATACAAGCACAGGCACAAGCACATGCTCAGGCACACACAGGCATGTGGGCGGGCACTCGGGTGGGGCGGGAACAAAGCCCCCGGGAGGGTGGTGGCCCCTTGGCCTCCAGGACCTGCAGCCCCCGGCGCCCCATCTGGGGAGGGGGCGGCCGCCCTGCCACCTGCTGTGTGTCTGTGGCCCGCAGATGCCGCCCATGTCACCGCAGCCGGGGGAGTGGACGGTGGCTAATGAAGGGCTGGGCTGTCTGCTGCTCGGAGCGGTGGGGCGGCCTGTGACACTCACAGTGGGGAGAGTGAGCCCCGGGCCAGCTGAGCGCGCCTCGGGCCGGGGTGGCGGGAGGGGCTCGCCCTGCGGAGCGAGATGAAGCAGAGCCGTTGAGATAAAACACCTCTCGGAGCTTTACAGTTAGAGGCAGATTGATTCGGTGGTAAAACACCTTATTTTCCTCTTTAGAGCTTATTTAGAGGTTGTGTGCAGCCTTCTCCTGCCACCAGGCCTGAGAGGCACAGTAGCCAGGTGCCGGCGGCCCTCCCCTCCTGGCTGCGGGGGGGGGGGCCTGCTGGAGGAGTTGGGGAGGCCAAGGCTGCAGGGTGCATGGCTGCCATCGACCGTGGCAGTGGCACCCATGTCCCCTGAAGGGACCGCCTCAGAGCCGCCCACAGCACGGGCCCACAGGCAGCGGCCTTGTGCTGGGACCTCACCAGAGCAGGACTCTGTCTCCGGGGGTGGGCAACCTAAGGTCTGCGTTCCGGGAACATGCGTGTGATGTTGGTGTCATGGGCTGAGGCGCCGATCCCAGGGCTGCCTGGGGGCTGCCCCAGCCAGGGGCCCTGGGTGCCGGGTCAGCAAGTCCTGCCCATACCTGGGCGTGGCAAAGACGGGCGAGGCCCGACCCGGCAACCACACCCTTCTGAAGACAAGGAAAGCACCCCAGGTTCGGCAAAGGCTCCAGGATGCACGGTGGTGCACCTGGCTCTGTGGCCACCGTGCCTGGACCAGGGCTGGTCAGAGTACTCCGTCTGCATGTGTCGGAGTGAGGGGCCTAAGGGGAGGCTGTGGAGGACCCTGCAGACCCTGGGCTCCGGTGCCTGGCGGCCTCTCTTGGGGCGTCTGCACATTGCTGGCTGCGTTGTGGTTCCGAGTCTGCGGCCCAGGCAGGTGGTTCAGCCCCTCCCACCTGCGACCTCCCTCTGCCCGAGAGGTGCCCTTCACCTCCTCCCACTAAGCGGTCAGGGGTCAGGGGCTTTCGCTGCTTGAATTTAGGGAAGCTCTCTGGGGCCCTCCTCCAGCAGGGCCCAGGAGGGAGGTGGGGTCTGCAGGTCATCGAGGGTGGCTGGCCCTGTACCCCAACCAGCAGCCCTTCTTGTCCCGGTGGGAGCATGGTCTGCTTAGTGTGATCACACCTGCCCCACACAGGGGTCACCCCCAGAGCAGCCCCTGCCACGCGCACCCCCAGCGGGAGGCCGGCTGGCCAGGCAGAGACTGTGTGGGAGGGCACAATGCGCCTGGGCCCCCCCTCACGTGTAGGCGGAGCCTGTCTGGGAAGGAGAGGGCTGGCTGCTGCTGGCCATGGGGCAGCCCGAGGGGCGCGGGGGTTCTGCTGGGCCGTCAGGCTCGCCTTGTCCTCGGGTGCCGTTGGTGAGGCTGAGCAGGGCCTGTAGCCTGAGTGAGTGGGGAGACCAGGGCTGCCCTCGGAGACAGGGTGGCCTCCAGGGCCCCCACCTCACACCCCGTGGGGACAGACCAACCTGTTTTTGTCTGAGCTCGCTGGCCCCTCCTGGAGACAGGCTTTTGCTGACCCTGGACACCTGGAGGTGGCTCGGCAGCCCCCAGCCTGGGGGGCCCCTAGCCCATGGGGGCTGGACCGCCTAGGGTGTGACCGAGAGGCTGGGTGACACTCGTGGGACCCCCGAGCCCACGGAGAGGGGACAGGCGAGGGGTCTGAAAGGCACAGAGCCGTCCCTCCCGCCAGCCCGAGGGGCAGTGCTGGGTGGGAGACGCTGTGGCTTCCACCCAACGCTGATTAGAATTTTTTACAAGTTTTTTATGAGTCATAACAGTTCTTTCCAGACAATAAAACAGCATGGAGAGGACACTAAAAACCTCCGGGAACGGGAATTTGATTAGCAGCGGGGATGGCCCCTCTCCCGGCCGGCTCTAATTTCCTGCATTTATGTTCTTTTCATTGCTTCCCTCGGGGGACCCACTCTGAGGATCAACAGCAAGGAGCCGCTCGGTAGACGGCCCACACTGGCCCTCCCCGGCTTGCACGGGAAGGGGGTGCAGGAAAACCTCCACTTCCCCCTTGACACGGTGGTGCCCTAGGGGTCCCACAAGGTCCAGCCATCCAGTCCCGGATCCACTCCCGGACTAGGAGGACCGGGCAGAGCCAGGGGCCGCCCAGACTGGGGGGAGGACATGGGATGGGTGAGAGGCCACCAGGTGGCGCTAGAGGACCGGCCAGGAGGCCATGGGGAGCAGGTGGTGGGGTTGCAGGGTGGTGGGGGTGAGTTAGCAAGACCGGCTGTCTCACCCACGGGCTAGACATCCACGGGGGCTCAGAGAGGGCAGCCCCTTCCTCGAAGGCAGGACCCACTGAGGTGCGGTTTCAGCCGGGACAGCCACACTGGAGCCCTGGGGGCGTCACAGCCACGTGGGGGGCACACACCGACCTGAGTGGCCTCAGCTAGCAGGGGCCTGAAGGAAACGGCGGTGGTGGGTAGGCAGGGCCCCCCTCCCAGAGAACCTGGGCCCTGGCCTGCGGGGCCACATCCACATTCTCCTTTCTCTGCTGAGCCAGGAGCCACGCTGCACCCCAGCAAAGGGCCTGGGTCCTCCTCGGGTGGTGCTGGGTTGAGGGCCACCCAGGAGCATGCGCAGTGGGGGCATCAGGTGTATCGGTGCCCACAGCGCTGCCTGGAGCCCGAACTGAGGCCAGGCTCCTGTGAGCACCGCCCCCCACCAACAGCAGCCTGGCCTGGGCACGCCCTCCTGCGGGGTGTGGAGTATGGGGCGGGGGCAGGGTCCTGCCTGAAGGGGAGGTGGTTTCTGGGGTCAGCTGCAGCCTCAGGGTGTTCACCTAGAACTTGCTGGGTCTTGGTGCTGTCCAGGACCCCATAGGCTCTGTCTGTCCCTGTCAGGGGCCCATGTTTTGGGGACCCTTGACTTCAAGGGGATCGCTGGCTTCTTTATTCATCATGGTCTGTGGTCATTGCAAGAGCTGGTGGGAGGGGGGGACCTGTACTCAGGGGACCAGGCAGCTGCACCTGGTTCCGCTGCCCAGCAGGTAGAGGACCCGCAACGGGATTTGTGTCGTGCAGACAGGGCCCCCGCCCTTTCTGCCACAAGCTGTGTGACCACAAGCAGCTCAGGTCATGTCCCTCAGCCTGTGCCACAGACCTTAGGCACAGACCTACAGGGAGCCTGGGCCCCTCCTGCTGGGGGGGTGGCGGGCTCAGACAGTGTCCCCAGGAGGTGCTAATTCTCCTCCTGGGTTCTCCAACTGTGCCTGTGGGATGGCTGCCATGTGCCCTGTGTGGGGCAAAGGGGAGACCCCGGGGGGGCCCCTGGGCACAGGTGCTTTGTGGCCCGTGGCCCTGCTCAGGGACCGATGCACCCTCAGCCTGCCCTTCACTCTGGAAGCCTGCCTACTGCGGCATGCAGGGTCAGCCACAATGAGAAGGTCCCGGAGAACAGAGACCAGCAGCCCTGGGCCAGACCTCTCACAGGCCTCTCTGTTGGAGGGAGGCCCACTGCTGGGGCCTGGGCTGGGGCCTGGGCACCGACGTGGCAGGAGCCTCAGCGGGAAGGCCAGTGGGCCTAGTGGCCGTCACGCCCAGGCACCCGCCCCTTTTCGGGGTGACAGGCGGCCGCGGTGCTCCCAGCCATCTCAATTCATCTATTCTCCACCCACCCACAATCCAGCGTGACCTCCCGGACGGCGCGAGGTGGGGGGGTACGCCTGAGAAACTGCTGCCACCAGTGCTTATTTAAACCCTGGGCTGATTTATGAGTGTGGACAGTTTTAAGGCCGCAGCGAGCAGGCGGTTAGCCAGACTGCTGAACCGGCAGTTTCCAAAGAGAGCGCAAAGGCCTGTGTGGGGCCCGCTCGGCGCCCGAGTGCCTGAGCCGCCGGCCCGGTGTTGGCCCCCATGCCAGCCCAGTACCCCCTCGGGTGTCAGCACTGTGCCTTGGCTGACCTTGCGGAGAAACCGAGGGTGTCCTGTCTGACACAGGCATCTCCAGGGTCCTCTGGCCTCGGGGGCTAAGGGGCGGAAAGACCCCCTTTCAGGCCCTGGAGGGCCTGGTGCCTGCTTGCCTCGAGGGAAGGAAGGAGTCTGGGGGTTGGAAGGGAAAGGAGGTACCTGAGGTGGCAGGCTGTGGGCCCCGGGGTGGGGGGGACACTTGCTGTCACCAGCTACATCGGGCCCCGAGGTGGGGGGGAATCTGGGCCCAGAGGAGGGTGGTGGTCTCTGGCCCCTCACTCAGCTTCCAGGACAACGTTCTCCAGGGCACAGATGGCGTTCCTCGGAGGGCTTTGCTCTCTCTGCATAGGTCACAGTGTGACCCAGTGGACGTGTGGGGACCCTGGGACTGAGGCTGGGAGTCGGGGCCGTGGCCTCAGGGCAGCCTGGGCGTGGCCCTCAGTGAGGAAGGCAGCACTGGTGACTGGGACGCCCTCCACTGTCCCCCTCTGAATCCTCAGGGTGAGGAATACAGGCTCCAGGCAGGGGTCCTGCCTCTTTTGGGGGAAATGCACCCTGATTACAGGGATGGTACAGAGGGCTGGCCGGGAAGGGGAGGCCTGGAGCTTGGGCCCGATGGTGGGGCAGAGGGCAGAGGGCAGAGGCCACTGGACGTGGGTACCCAGGGGCTGGCTCTGGTCTGGGGAGGTGGAGAGGCCAGGAGGGCACCATGGCAGGCGGCCAGACCGGCTCTGCACGGGGTTGGGTCCTGGGTGGACGAGGGGCATGTCCAGATGTCCGGTAGGTGGTGACAGCTGCTGGTCCTGAGGGGACAGTTGAATGGTGGGCTCCAGACCAGGGGTCCCCGGGTGTTGGCCAGTGGGGGAACACACTGCTGGCCCTGCCCCAACAAGGCTGCAGGTCGGGGTGCAAACTGGCAGCTAGTGAATATTTAACAGGGCCTAACAAAAGCGCATGCATAATTAACCAGGCAGCGAGGAATCATCTGTCTTCTTAAAGGGGCCAGCGATTTGTCAGCGGCTGTGAAGTCTGCCGTCTGCCCGCCGGGGCCCCTCTTAGGCCCCAATTAATTTGTGTGATTTAGAAAGTGGGAGCTCCTCACACACCTCCAGGGTTGGGGGCTGGCTCCTGGGGTCCTGCTGTGTTTGTGGATGGGCCCTGCCTGCACGGCTCAGGTTGGCCCCTCACTCGCCCCTCGTGAGCTCACCGCCCTGGAAGGGGCAGCTGGGGCCCATCCTCTGAGGCTGGCCCGGTGCTGGGTGCGCCCACAAAGGTGACCTGAGGCGCCTGGCTGCAGCTGGCTGGGCCCTCAGTCTTGCTCCGAGGTCAGTGCACCAACCACGATTTGGGGACCAGATTGGGGGGCCCCAGATTGTGAGCTGTGACTGGCAGGGTCCCTGGGAGTCACCGTGGGGGGAGTCCCACCCCGCCCCCGGTCACCAGGGAGAGTCCTGGCATGAGCGTCACACCTAAACTCAGCCCTTCTAAACCTCGGCACAGGGCGCCTGCCACTGTCCGTAGGATTCCGAGGGGGGCGGTCCCCAGTTTTGCTCTGAGTGGGAGGACACGGGGGTCGTTCGCTGTTCCCTGCCAGCCTCCTGGCAGGTTCAGGACTGGCAACTGTGGATGAGGGGCCTGTGTTTTCCCATGGTTCCAGAAGATTCTGGGGGAGCTGGGGCTGGGCCACGTCAGAGAAACTCCTCTCTGGGGTGAGTGACCAGCCTGGATATAGTGACTGTTTCCTGCTGGGCCCACCTCCTGGGTGGTCGCCAAGGCCGTGGCCTTGCTTGGGCTGGGGGTGGTGGTCGTGGCAGGCTGAGCCCAGAGCTCCTGGGACCCACAGGCCCTTCCAGCCCCTCCTGGGCCCTCCCCACCTCCCACACCTGCCTGGCCCTCTGCCCAGCTCCCCTGGCCTTGGCCATGATTTGAAAGTCCATGATTTGGAGTTTCTTGGTGCTGAGCTCAGGCTGGGAGCCCCTTCGGGAAACACCTGGCTCCTTTCCCTGGGTGGCAGGTTGGGGCATCGTGTGTTTACCACAGGCCCAGCCTGGCCCTGCTCAGCGCCCATGAGAGGCAGGGAGCTGGGACAGGCAGGGGGACGCCTGCTCAGGCCACAGGTGGGACGAGGAGACAATGCTCAGGGACTTGGGACCGGAGGGCTGCCTTGGAGTCAGGAGCCCAAGTGCAATGCAGGCAGGCGTTGCCTTGGCCCCCCTGGCCCCCCAAATCTCCAAAGCCTGCCCCTGCTGTACCCCACCGCAGGCCAGCACCCCCTAGACGATGCCAGCGGGCTCCCAGCTGCCCCAAGGCTTGAACACCAGGCCGGTCAGCTCTCCCTCCGCCCCAGGAGGGTATCTGAGTCCTGAGCTTCTGGTGGCAGCCTGGAGGGTCCCGGAGGGAGAGACAGAGGCCCTGGGAGCCCGGGGAGGGCCTCCCCCAGCCAGGCGTGGGTGAGGTAGACCCGGGGCGGCCACGGCCAGCCGGCTGGGTTGGCTCCAGCTCTCAGCCGTGCTGTCAGGGAGGGTGGTAGGTGATGGCGAAGGCTGGATCCCCAGGGAAGATCCGAGGAGGCCCGTGGGCCATGGCGTCTGGTCACTGCTCCCCCGGCTCCCATGGGCGTCTGCCGTGCCTAAGAGCTCACCCGGCCCTCGCTGGGCAGGTGGCAACGCCGAGGCCCAGAGAGCCCTGCCCACGCCTGCCAGGTTCCGCCCCGGGCCCCTCTCTCAGGTACACCTCAGGCCACTCTGATTTTCGATTGACGCCCCCCGCCCCCCGCCCATGACTCCCTCCAGGGGAGCCCGGGGAACCGCCCCGACCCTGGGGGTCTCCTTTCAAATGCCCCGTCTCCAGCCACTGCTTTGTCCCACCCAGCGCGGCCCTCAGCAGCTCTCTCCACGGCTGGGTGAGCCCTGAAATTCTCTTTCCATTAAAAATAAATGCCCCATTTTATCTGCCTGAAATGGCTGTGCTCTGATTGTCTCTCCGTGCTGCTGTGTGTGAGAACTATAAAATCATAATATAACTATTAATCCCCTCTATCTGCTTGTACCTAATTTTTATTAAAATACCCTGTGCTCCAGCCGCCTTGTAAATTACAGTGCGGTTGAGGAGTCGCCCAGCGGACGGGCTGGGAAGCGGAGCGGGTGGAGGCGGAGGCAGGTGCGCTCCGTGCTCGGTGACGGGGCTTTGGGACGAAATCAGGAAGGCCGGGCGCAGACGAGGGTTCCCAAGTGCTTCAGCCCCCACTCACCTGCCGACAGGTGCATCCTTCCCGGTTCCACTGTGAGGACAGAGGACGGCAGCTGGGGACCCCGCTGTGCTGGGCCGGCATGTCTCTGAGGTTTGAGGCAGCGGTGGCCCCAGGCTCAGCCCTGCCCAGTGCCAGGCCCGGCTTGCGCACTCGTGCCGAGGGGCTGCAGGCCCTGGGGGAAGGCAGGCACGTCGAGACCTCCCGCCCTGGATGCGCAGTGTCCCCCCAGCCGCCCTCCGAGGCAGCGGCCATCACCCTGGGCTCCCTGGGCTGGCGGCAGGATGACCTTCTCTGAGGCCCGGACAGAGCCACCCCTGTGCCAGCGCGTCGTTCGGTCCGGGTGGACAAGCCCTCAGACTCCTTCTCCAGGGAGGTCCTCTCCTGTAGGGACAGGAGAGTCAGGGGACCTGACGTGTTGGGGCAGGGGACCAGTGGGGTGCCCGGCAGTGCAGAAACAAGGACCCTGGGCTCCCGCCTGGCCTCCTGGGGCGGTTGGGGGTGGGGGTCTGCCAGCATCCAGCTCTGTAGCCTGACCCGGAGTCAGGGCTTCCGGGCCCCATGAGGGCCCTTAGGAGGGAGGTGGGAGGAGACTGCCCGACGGGGGCTGCAGGGCAGGGGGCACAGTTGGGGTGCAGGGACAGTGTGAGGGGCTTGCAGGCCCCCCGGAGTAGCAGGACGGAGGGGGCCCCCTTCCGCTGGGGTTGCCTCTCAGCTCAGAGGGCTTTCTCTAACCAGGGCAGCCCCAGGGACTGACGCCTGGTGCCAGCACCGCGGGTGGGCCAAGAGGTGCCTGCTTTTCCAAGACACACAGGGACATAAAAACCGATTCCTGTGGAGACAGAGCCTTTAAACCACATTTCACTTTTATGAACAGCTTTACTACAGAGGCTTTCCCACGGCCAGCCCCTGGACGGCCCTGCTGCGCCAGCTGGCCCTTCGAGGGCGGCCCTGGGCCTGGAGGAGCCTGGACAGGGCAGTGGCAGCCCAGGACTCAGAGTTTGCGGACAGGCCCCCACCGGACCCATCCCGGACCCTGATGGGGCACTGGTGGCCGGGAGGCTCCTGCTGTCCAAGTCACGTCCTACATGCTGCTTGGGGCCCCGGCCCCGGGCTGTGGCCTTTGCCAGAGAGGACTGGCCACTGGGCCTCCATTCTTGGCAGAAACAGGCAGTGTGCCCTGGTGCCCGGGAGGGGAGGGGCCCCGGGAGACATGGGCTTACAGTGTGACGGTGAGAGGAAAGGGGACAAAGTGGGGGTGTGGGAGGGCACCAGGGGAGCCCCCATAGAGGACAAGGCTCAGGGCGCCGGACAGGAGGGCGCAGCTGGGCCCGGGCCTCCCTGCTGACCCTCACTTCCTGGCCTGACCGGTCCAGTGCTGGGGCCGTGGTTAGGACGTGGGGAGACACCAACCTCAGCAGGGAGTGTGGGAGTGGGAGATGCGGGGACCATCCAGGCGGCAGGAGGAGCCCCTGGTGTGGCAGCTGCTGGCGTCCGCTGGGGACAGGAGGACAGTCCATGGGCTAAGAGGGGAGGAAGGGCTCGTCCAACGTCGACGTGCCGGGAGGGGCGTTCATGGCCAGAGGCCAGCGAGCAGTGGCCGGGCCCCCACCACCGAATGGATCGTGGTGGGAAAAGTGACAACGAGAGCAAACGATGCTTTTTCTACGCTTTCCAGGAGTCAGCGCAGAGTTGCAAGCAAGAACAAAACCTCTTTCAGTCACTTTTTAGTTTTATGTTTTTTTAATTTTTCAAAAGAATTTTTATTTATTTATTTTTAGAGAGGGGCAGGGAGAGAGAAAGAGAGGGAGGGAAACATCAATGTGGTTGCCTCTCAAGTACCCACTACTGGGGACCTGGCTTGCAACCCAGGCGTGTGCCCTGACTGGGAATCGAACTGGGGGCCCTTTGGTTTGCAGGCCGGTGCTCAATCTCCTGAGCCATACCAGCCAGGGCATGCACATGAACTTATTTGACTTTGTTGTTAGTAGCAATTATTTTTGGACACATTGGTGAGGGATATACTCAACTTCATGTTGAGTGTGAAACCCAACTTATAACTGTCTCACCAAACGGGTTTCGTGCCTCTTGTGTAACAAGGAGACTGGAGTAAAGTAGGGATCCTGGGAAATAGGCGGACTCCAAGCTGAGTTGGGGTCTCTGTGGTGCTCACAGGGACCCGGCCTCTTTCTTTGCAGCCACCCCTGATGTTGCTCTTGGCCATTTGCCCATAGCCTCATGGGCACAAGGTAGCTGCAGCACCTCCAGCATCACATCTGTGCTCCGGGCAGGAAGAAGGGGCAGGACAGAGGACACTGAAAGAGGGAGGAGAGCCTGACGGCTGACCGTCCCCCGTTTTCTGGTACTTTCTGGGAAGCCCAACCCGGCACTTCTCTTCCACGGTGTCGTCCAAACCATGCTGCACAGCCCGGGCAGCTACACGGAGACCGAGCCACGTGCCTGCAGAGGAAGGTGCTGCCGTGGACGGGGAAGCAGCTTTGGGTCCAGACTCGAGGCCGGGGGAAGACGGGAAGGTCGTCGAGTCTGTCCCTTGGGACAGGCGGACTCCCTGTAACACCACTCTCATTCTGAAGGCGAGGACACTCCTTTTAAATCCTGCTTTTAACATAAAAAAATGCCCCCACCCCCACCCCCACCAGTCGGGATGTTGCTCTGTAATTAACAGAGTCGGAGCTGCTGGGGAGGCTGGCTGATTAGTTTTTTATTAAAATAATGACGCCTTCCAGGCAATCAGGGGGAACTGCATGGGACTCAGCAGTTTTCGCTCTTATTTATGGAAACGTCGAGCAGTGGACAGTCTCATTACCGCCTGTAAACACCCAGGGTCGAGTCCTTGGTGGTGAAATATTGCCTCCCTGGATAGGGGGGCGTGGCCACCCCACTCTGGGGGGCCATAAAACCCTCTGGAATTAATTACTGTGCGCTTTAAACTGGCTTCTGACGATCTTGTTTGTTGCCCTTAGAGCCTCTTGGGGTTCCCAGGTTTGGGTGACATGAAGGGCGTGGGGGGTGCAGACCAGAGAGGGGCAGTGGGTCCCAGACTGGTGACAGACCCCTGGGGACTCCTGGAGGTGACCCTCCAGCATGGGCTGGGCTGACTGGGGCGGTAGTGAGTCCTGATGAGGGTGCAGGACCCCGGGGTGCCAGCCCCTCCTGGTCAGGACACCGGGTCTGGGCCCTGTGTGCCCCATGACACATGGGGGATGGCACTGGGGTCCCTTGGGACGATACACCCCTCCTGCCTCCCTGGGGCTTGTGGCGGACTCGGGAGAGAGCAGGGCATTGGGGGCAACGTTGGGGGCAGACGGGTCTGGGCTCTCTGGCCTCAAGGAAGCGACGATCAGATCGAGGACCCGGACGGGCTCGTGCAGTAGGGGAGCCCCGAGTCCCTGTGGTCTGTCGTCTGCAAGCTGGGGGCCCAGGATCAGGGAGGGCAAGGGGAGACCCAGGTCCCAGCTCGGTGGTCAGGGGAGCGCGGGGCCTCTGCCTCTTGCTCCGTAGGCTCCCTCGGACTGGATGAGGCCGCTGGCCCCGAGCCCAGCCCACAGATGCGGGGCCCAGGGGAGGACGGGAGACACTCCACGTGCCCCGGGTCCCTGGACTCCCTCTGGGATTTCGGTGCCACAGTGGCATTCAGTGCCCCTCCCCGAATTACCTTGGGACTCCCCTCTTTCTGGGGGGCTTCCCTGCCTCGCAGCCCCTCACAGGCTCTGTGCCCCACGGCTGGCCTCAAAACCTGACAGCATCACCATGGGGGGTGGCTCTGGCCAGTGTCCCTGTGTCTTGTGGGGCTGGTCCCAACAAGCACTGGGGGCTCGGCCTGCGCTTTCCGCGGAGAATTTAGGGATCCAAGGTGTGTCTCCTCTTTCTTTGAAGCTCCCTTCTGACAGGGGCCACCTGTGGATACGGGGCCCCCGTAGGGGCTTATGTCACCTGGGAGCCTTGGCTCAGTGACTTCCCTGTCTCCGGGCTCCTAGGCCTGTAGGGCAGCCGCGTCGTAAGTTTGGTCCTGGAGGATGAGACAGAGGCCCCCCTGTGCGGGGTGGGGTCTCTGGAAGCTGTGGGGGTGGGATGGGGGAGGGGCACGTCTCTCCTCTGGGGGTGAGCCCAGCAGCACGGGGTGAGGGTCGGAGGGACCAGGCAGGAGCGCTTGCTCATGGTCACAGTTCACCTCCTAGTTGTCACCATCCTGGACCGGTGGCCTTGGACCAGTGGGGCTGGAGTGACATGAGGCGGGGTCTGGGCCCCAACTCACACGGGGAGGCTGGCTCCCTGCTCCAGCCTCCCCCTCTGGGCTCTGTTGCGGCGGCTTCGCGGGTTTTAACGCCATTCAGCTCTTTCTGGAAGTCCCAGCTCTGATGTCCCCAGAGCCCCTGGCTCTGACCTTGCTCTGCCGGTCCTGTCACAGCTGAGTCTCGCAGTGATGCTGGGAGGTCAGGGTGGGCTGGGGATTACACCCTGCCCCCGGCTGCCCCTCAAGTCACACCTGCCAGTGTCCCCTTTACCCCCTTCGTGGGTGACAGCCCCAGGGAGAGTCTGGGCCAGCCCCCACCCCTGGGCCTGGGGCTGCTCTGGCTCTAGGTGTGTGCTTCCGCCCGCCCACCCCAGCAGCGCGGGATGAGTCAGAATAAATTAGCATGCTAACGAGGGGACCGCACAGGAACCATCTGGAACAAGGCATGTTGTCATCGAGAGCCAACTTGTTCCAAAGCCACACTTAACACTTCAAACTCACCTCCCCGCCCCCAGCCTCAGGAGGAGGCGCCCCTCCAGCTCAGGGGGGGCGGGCAGAGCTGCGGTACACTGCCTGGTCTGACTGTCAGGGAAGAGCTCAGGGGGGTGGGCTTGCGGGGCACCATGGGGGGGGCACTGTGGCAGGGCGTGCCTCCCCCTCAGAGGGAGGTGATGGCCACATGGGGGTGCATAGGGACCTCAGTGCCCTGCTGACTGAGGTCCTTGCTGACAGGCGCACACACACACACACACACACACACACACACACAAACCCTGACTCAAGCTGGCCTGTCGTACTTGAACCTGGGGTGACTCAGAGCCAGATGGAGCAGCTGCTGCGGGGCCTGGGGACGCTGCTGGAACATTCAGGAATCTGCCTTCCTAACCGCCCAGGTCCCCCCCACCCCCCCGCCCCCGGTGTGGGCCCTCCAGAGAGGCCCGCGCTGGGTCCTAGCTCCACAGCCCTGGGGACCTGGGTCAGGCTCCCTGGCTACTCCCAGCTTCGGCTCCCCCACTGGGGGGAGCGGACAGCGCACGCTCCTGCAGCGTCCAGCACATGTCCAGGAGTGGGGGCCAGGTCGCTGCCACCAGCTGCACTGGTCTGCCTGGCAGGGGGCAGGGCCCCTGTTCAGAGAGCAGGCCTAAGGAGCCGCTTCGGGGAGGGGCGAGGGGGGGTGGGTGGAGGTGGCCAGGAAAAGAGGCAGGGGCGCTGCCCGGGGGGGGGGGGGGGGCCAGTCGGGGAGGCAGGTGCTGGGCCTTCTGAGCTGCGGCCCCTGCCCCCCACCCCCGGGCCCTGTGAATCAGCCAACTGGAAAACAAGGAGTCGTAGTTCTGCCTCGGGGCTTGCGTGGACTGGACAGGAGCGGCCGTGCAGCGGCAACCTCACCTGGAGGCGGCCTCCTGGGCAGGGGCCCTGGGCCAGGGCATCGAGAGGAGGTGGCCCCAGGGGCCCACGGGTCCCTGGAGGAACCCTGACCTCACACGGCCAGGCGTGGCACCAGCTCAGGGCGTCACGCAGAGGACCGTGTGTGGGCGTTCTTGCTCCCAGCCCCGCAGATGAGGGCACTCTGGGCGCGTGATCGGTGCTGAGCAGCTGGAGGTGCTGTCAGGCGGCACTGGGGACGCCACCACCCCGGACAGGGTCCACCGGATCGCAGCTCCCCCAGCCCGGGCCTCGGCGGGCCGTGTGAGTTGTTCCCTAGGTGTGCCTCGCCCAGCGAATGCCTGTTTTGGCTGTTTTCTTTAAATGGTGCTTATTGTCCCAACACGCACGATTGTCGATACATCTGCTACTCACGTGGCTTCCCTGTCTCTGGCTTTGTGAACTGTTTACTATTCTATTTTCTCTAGTGTTTTGGAAAGGCTGGGTCTTATTTGTGTTTTCCTGGTGGCAAGTTCCAAGCCTAAAATATCTCTCTGGAACAGCTTTATTGAGATAGAACTCACACAATAAAGCGTACAGGCTGCAAGGGGGCAGTTGGGTGAATTTTGACGTATGTGCGCACCTGCGAGACCACCACCGGTTAATGCGAGCAAACCCGTCTCGCAGGCGTCTCCTGTCCCTCGCCGCCGCCCGTTTCCTGTCTGTCCCTGGCTCCCACCCCAGGGAAACATCGACCTGCTTTCTGTCACCACGGATGAGTTGGCGTGTTCTGGAGTTTGCTGCGATGGAATCGTAAAACAGGTCTCTCTGGGGCCTGTCGTCGTCCATTGAGGAGGATTATTCTGAGCTGTGCCCCGTCGAAGCGTCTCTCAACAGCCCTTTGTTCTACCGCCGAGTCTCAGCCCGGGCGTGGACGCTGAATGACCCCCCCTCCCTCCCTGGGGGCACATCTCGGCTGTTCCAGGTTTGGACGGTCACCTGCAGAGCTGATGTCAGCGGAGCTGAAACCTCCTGGGGACAGTTCCCACGAGGAGCGGCCCGCCCACGGGGGGAGGACGGACACGGTCAGATGGGACAGAGCAGCAAGGCCACGCGAAGGCTGCCTGCAGGGAAGGACATTAGCAAAGGGAGATGGGGACGTTTATTTATGTCCAATCCTCGCTCGCAGATGTGTTGATCGGTTGTAGAGAGAAGGGAGGGAGAGACGCCGATGCAAATTGCCTCTGGTAGGCATCTCAACCGGGGATCGGACCAGCGCCCTTCCGGTGCACGGGACGACGCTCCAACCGTCTGAGCCACTGGCCGGGGTGGACACGCGAACATTTAAATTAGATGGAAAAAAGATGTGCACACCAACGCCAGTCAGAAACAAACTGGCGTGGCCAGAGCAGCGAAGCGAGTTTCAGGACAAAGGGTAGTGCCAGGCAGGTGCAAGGGGGTCACTTCATTGTGACGAAGCGTCTGTTAATCTGGAAGATGGAACAGTTCTGAATGGTTCTGAGCCAACGACAGCACTTTGCAACTATGGAACAAATACGAGCGGAACCGCAGGGAGAACCAGACCAATCCACCCTTACACTCGGCCCCCTGTTCCAATGGAACAAAGAGAGAACACTGAGCAGAAATGGATTTGGGGACGTCCGGTGAAGGCGGCGGTGCAGGTGGACACGCTCGCCTCCTGGCGCAGCCGCATCAAGATCACAGCGAGAAAACAGATCCACCGGCACTCGGAACCGGCAGGAATCGAGCTGAATGGAGGTCCAACAAGTGGGGAATTAAAGAAACCACGTCTTTTCAGTCTGGTGGGTGGGATGGAGACTCGGAACGGCCGGCCCCACAGCCACGCTGGTGGGTGGAAATTCAAGGGGCATCTCGGGAGCGAGAAGCCCGCAGAACTGATCGCCGTGAGTCACCAACACAGGAAAACCAAACAACAAAATAAAGTTTGTCCTGGAACAAAAACCCCCCAACTCTGCTAAGTGTTTATCTGAAAATCCTTTTATCTAAAAGTAGTGAGAATATGACCTAACAAATTGTGGAAAGCCAACGCGATTCTGTGAACCACAAGACGCCACGAACTCGGCCCACGAAGCCACGGGCAGAAGTGTCTGCTCAGTGTTGTCACCGCCCCACAGCCGGACGGGTCAGGCCCCCGTCTGCGGAGGCACGAGCCCCCGTGGAGCTCTCCACGGCGTCCGCACAGCCCACGGGCTCTGAAGACAGAGTGACCGTGACCGCAAAAGGCTAATAAGGTGACTCACTGAAGATCACTCATTCGTTGTTTCTGTATGGGAGCAATAAAATGCATACACATATAAACAAACACAGCTAGGACTGATTTAATAAAATAAGCGTAAGACTTAGAGAACTAAGACTCTAGAGGTTGCCAAGATCCTTGATACTGAGGAGCATCTGGGACGGGCCGCCTCCTGCCTGGAGGACCAGTGTGGGCCTCCCAAGCTCTGTCACTCGTGAGTTCAGCTCCGGCACTGCCCGGGGCCACCAGACGGACCCCAGAGGTGGAGGGCCCTGTGCCCCAGGCTGTCCCCACCGCAGACACCAGAGCAAGTCCAGGGCGGCAGGTGCGTCCCGCTGACCAGCCACAAGCTGGGGGCTCCCACACACCCTCCTCAGGGCTGAGCACTTGCTAGAACAGCTCACGGAGTCGGGGAGACCGGTTTATTATGAGGGACACAAACGAGCGGCGGGATTAAGAGGAGCTCTGTCCCCGTGGAGTTGGGGTGCGCTGCCTCCTCCCCTGCACGGGGTTGTGGGCTGCACCTGGGAAACAGGCTCCTCTGCTCGGGGTGCAGAGGGTCAGATACGCACGCAGGAAGGATTGATCCCTGCCATCGGTGATCCGCTCAGTCCCCATCCCTTGCCTGTTCCGTTCCCACTCCCCCCAAGGGGGGTGGCTAGAGGCTCCTCTGCGACCCCCTGCAATGCTGTCACCCCACTGGCTCAGGTGTGGCTGGGGGTTATTTTCAGCGGCCAGATTTCTGTCACCGCGTCACTCGGGAAAGGCAGGGTTTAGCAGCTCTGAGCCAGGAGCCGGGACAGAGACTAAATATATGTTTCTTATTATATCTCAGTCTCGCTCCATGACATCCAGGGGGGCCCGAGGAGATGGGGCGACTACATGTCACGTGGAGTCCTGGATGGGTTCCGGGAACAGGGACAGACAGCAGGAGGAACCAGGGCGTCTGAGCGAGTGGCAGGGCAGCAGCTGGCTCCGGCCGGTGGCTGGGCTGGGACTCGGACCACAGGGCCGCTGCGGGGGCTCGCGGGGCTCCAAACTGTCTTCCTAGTGCTTCAGTGCACCCAGCGACCACAGTCCCCGAGAGCAGCATGCCCGAGAGCTGGGGCCCAGTGGGCTGGGAGGCACGTCCCCGGGGGTCGTAGGTGTGGACTCATAGCCTGGAACCCGACTGAGAGGCCCGTCCCTGGACTGCCATGGTTTCCGTGGGGCTGGACTCTAGCCGGCCATGGTCACGGAGTTAATTCCTGGAGGCGAGAAGCCTGTCCCATCGTCACGAAGAAGCCACATGTGTAAGTGGGGGTGACGCTGCTGTGAGGGCACCACGCCTGCCGCCTCCGAGAAGAGCACAGCCCGCGAGGGCTCTCGGCCTCTGGACCAGTGGTCCGTGCGCCCCCTGCATCTGTCCACTGCCTCGACCACCCCTGGCCTTGCTGCTGTCCTGGCCAAGAGCCCAGCGCCCGGCCTGAGTCCCCACGAGGCAGAACCGGGGTGGGGGGGAGCACAAGGTGTGTGTGGTGTCCACATTGGGGGGTGGTCCCCTTTGGAAGTTGCTGCCCTGCCTGCCCCACGTCCTCCCCAGGGTTTTGGGGGGATTTTGTCCTCACATTAGAGCTGAGGAGCAGGACTCAGCCCCTCCCTGAGAGGCTGCCTCTGCCCCCCCAGGCGTGGAGGCCCCGGGGGGGGGCTCACCTGGGACTCATGCTGAGCCCTGGGTCTGGGAGACCAGGGATCGGGGACCCGACTTCCGCCCAGGAGAACAGTGGCCACCAGGAGACCAGTGGCCAGAAACTCCAGACCTGACCTCGCCGCTGGGGGGCTGGGAGCCCAGTGGCTGGGTGCAGGATGAGAGCGGGGGCTGCAGAGAAGGCAGACCACTGGCCCCTCCCTGGCAGGCCGAGGGGCAAGTGCTCCGGTAATGGGGGGACTGGCCCAACCCCCAACCCTGGGTTTGGTTCTAAGCAGGTTCTGGACTTAAATTGAGACTGTGCTGAGGTCTGAGTGATCTGGGACGCCCCCCACAAGGGGCAGGAAAGTGAGGGACCTGCTGTGTGTCCACCTGGGAGGGGGGCTGGCCCAGGTGGCGAAGGTGCATAGGAGGGAGAGCCCTGGGCCCGTGCGGATGAAGTCGCAGGAGTGGGTGTGGCCCCGTCCGAAACCTGCCAGTCAGCTGGGACGAGGCCCTCCCTCTGGGAGCATTCACGTCGGTGGGGGAGGAATGAGGGGGCCAGAGAGGGCAGGCCAGATGGGGGTTCCATGCACCCCACGTCCTATGTCTCCGCTGCCCAGGTGGACGTCCCAAAGCTGACCTGTGCCTCCAGCCCTGGGGGCTGCTCTTGGCCCCGTCCTGCTCTGCAGCCCCCACAGCCGAATGCGCCCCGGGCCAACTCCGGACACCGCACACCCTGCCCTCTGTCACCAGCCTCACTGGGCACCGAGACTGCCCCCCGCCCAAGCCCTGTGTGGAAACTCCTGCCTGGGTTCCCGGACCTGCCGTCTCTGCGTTTCCCATGCTCCTCTGTTCCTTCGTGGGGGTTACCCTTTCTGCCCCAACGTCCAGGAAGGTCCTCGTGCCGTCCTGCTGCTCCTCATGACACTGCCCTCCCCCTGTCCCCCCACCCCCGTCATTTCATGCATTCACAGTGCCATGAGTCACCCCCAGTTCCGAAGCAGCACCGGCACCCCGCACTGCCGAGCCCCGGGACCTCACTCCCTCCGTCTCGGCGGCACTGCCCGTACCTCTTGGGGCAGTGGAATCGCAGGCTTTTGTGTCTTGCTCCTTCCACGCAGCACGCGGCTTCAGTGCGGCAGAACTGCCTTCCTCCTCGTGGCTGAGTCGCTCTCCATGGCGTGGGGGGCCGTGATCCGGGGACTCAGTCTCCCGTTGGCAGACATTTGCCCCAAACAGCTCTTGGTGACGTCTCTCTGCTTCTGACCTTCCCAGTCTTAGCAAGACTCACAGGGATCCGTGTGGCGCAGCTCTGGGACCCAGGGCCCCCCCACAGCCCCTCCGCCTGTCCTCCTGGGCCCCACACACAGCTGGCCACCTTCCAATTTCTGTAAGTTACCGACCTCAGTGCCATCCCCGTCACCCACACGTGGGCTCGGCACAGTGTTTCTCTGACGAGATCGGCTCAGCCTCTGAGTCCCCGTCTGAAAGTCACCTCCAAGGATGCCTTCCCTCCTTCCTCTCAGCCACGCCGACCAGACCCCACCACCACACTGGCCGAGGGCCCATGGAAGCCCAGCTTCACTCCCAGACTGCGGCCTCGAGCCGGCGCCCGGTGCAGCAGTGGCTGCTGGGTAGAGCGAGGCCTGGAGGCCTGAGCGAGCACGCACAGTGCAGGCAGGCTGTAGCGCCATGCCCACCTGGCAGCGGGTCTAGGCTGGCATCTGCTAAAAACCACGAGGCTCTCATCCAGCTGGCCAGGCGCACCGTTGGACTATGCCCACTCCAGGAAAATGACATACTTTATTTTTAAAAAATCGATAAATCATTTGCAGGGCTGTCACCAGCAACACAGGGCTGAGTTAACCCTTGTCGGCCCGGGGAGTGCAGTTTCCCTCCCTATCTCCAGTCCCGACTCCTGGTCTTGGTGCCGGTAGGTGGGCAAGGGGGCCGGTGGGGGTCGACTGGCTGGGTTTCAGGGTGGCCTTCGGGGCTGGGCTCCCGCCCCACCGAGGTGCCCCTCCTTCCTGTCCTCCTTCCTCCCCCAGCAGGCCTTCCGGAACATTCCTCCTTGGCCTGAGCGGCCTTGGGCTCTGGGTGCAGGGTGCGACGCAGGGTGCTGCTCCGAGTGAGGCAGTGAGGACTGGGAGGGTTTTTTCCTGCTGCCCCCCCTCCCTCGCCCAGGCCTGGCAGGCTGGCAGGGTGTCAAGGTGCCTGTGGCAATAACGACCGAACAAGCGCCCGCCACGCGCATGCCCAGTCAGCCGTCCTGGAGGGTAGAGTGAGCGCAGAGGCCACAGGTCCCCAAACCCACGCTTCTGGCTTTGAGACGAGGTCGATGCTTCCGCACGAGGCTTCCCTCCGGCCAACGTTTCAGTCAACTTGTGCTCCTGGAGCACAGGGCAGCCTCTGGAATGAGTCCGTCGCCGGAGGGCAGCGGAGCTCTCCCCTCCCACAGTGCAGCCCTGGCCCCGGGGCCTGGAGGGTGTGGAAGCTGTCCCAGGTGGGGTCCTGTGGTCCCTGGCCCAGCCTCCACCGAGGCGGAAGCCCTGCCCTGACATGGGTCCGAGGCCCCGCCCCGCCCGCCCCACTGTCAGGGCCTCCAGCCTGTCCAGCCCCGGGTGGGGATCTCTCTGCTCTTTGGGGCCCTGACAGTCCCCAGCAGCCACAGCACATGTGGGAAACCAGCCGTTTCTCCGCGTGTCCCCTGCCTGCAGGCCACCTGCTGCTGGTCTCTGCTGTCCTGGACGCAGCATCTAGCAAGTGCTCGCTGAAGCCGGCGAGGCCCCTGGGAGGGCGTGGGGGGGGCGGGCTCTCGTGGAAACGCCGTGTTGTCTGTGTCACTCAAAACCACACACTGTGAAAACAAACAAACCTGATTTAAAAGCAGCACCGTCCCCTGAGCAGAGTCCCTTCAGGCACCCTGGCCAGTCCCTGTTGCTCTGTGCCCTACACACCCAAGTGCGGTCCCCTAGCCCAGCCACACACATGCATTTGCTGACCTGACCTCCGCCAGCAGCAGGCATGTGCCAGGCTGTGGGCTGCCCTTTGGGAGAGCTCCCAGTGCCAGGGGGGATGCCAGGGGAACTCGGGGTCCCATGTGAGGACCCCGAGTGGGAGTGTGATGGGGCAGAAGCACAGGGTGGGAGCTGAGCACCGGCTGCCTCTGTTGGCTGCCCGGCTGCTTCCTGCCGTGCAGCTTGGTTGGCAGCGCCGGTGCCTGCTAAAGTCTTGGCTGGGCGCAGGGCCGGCGGTGCCAGGCGCCAGCTCCGAGCCAGGAGCCCCTGGCACGCCCGACGGGACACATTGCCTGTGGAGCACGTGGACGGCAGCCTGCCACAGGGGCCCCGCTCCCGGCGGAGGCCGCACTGGAATGTGGGGCACGGCGGAACACCCACCTGCGGGCCCCTGCTCCTGGGGGTCGGCTGTGGAGCAGCCTGGGGGACCCCTGAGGTGTCCGTGCCCTGGGGACACTCCCTCTGCTCAGTGTCCACCCCCACAGCCCCTGTCTGTGGCCAGAGGGAAGAGTCTCGAGTTTGAGCCACAGTAAAAGCACTTTTACAATTTGTCAAATTATTCAGAGGAGCCAGCAGACAGGAAAGGGAAGTCATTTGGTTCTATTATGTGGAAATTAGCTGGAAACAGACGCTGCTCCCCACTTAGAGCCATTTCTCTCCATTTTCTGGGGGAGAAAATTGCCTGTGCATCCCCATCTGCACGGAGGCCTGCGGGCGCGGGGCGGGGCGGTGGAGGGCGCCGAGGGAGCCCGACCTGCTAGCGGGAGGGTTCAGACGCTGTGCGGGGCGAGGGGGGGGGGGCGGGGGATGGGCGGATAGGCCCCGCCCCTCCGAGCGTCTCCCGCCTGGGTCTTGCGTCTCGTGGTTTGGTCGCTGGTGGTTTTCTCTGAGCTTTGCCGCGCCGTAACGGACACGCAGCACTGTGCAAGTTTAAGGTCCTTGCAGCAGAACGATTCCACTCAACGTATCTCAACATGGTGGCCCCACCGTCTGGGCAGCAGCGGCCCCTCTCCCGGCTGCGAAGAGGGGCCTTCCACTGGTGCAGACAGTGTTTAGGGCCCACCCCCCAGCCGCGTCCCCGCCCCCCGCCGTGGGCGCGGTCACCATGCCAGTCCCCCCACCCCCGCGGACTGCCTCCGGACCGAAGCTCCTCCTTCTGACCACCTCCCGTCGTTGCTTCCTTCGCAGCAAGTCCTCGTGCGGTGGGGATCGCAGGTGCGCCGGCGTCTGGAGGCACACCGTTTTCGCTCCCAGGCCGCGGGTTGCCTTTTTTCCTTACTTTTAAGACCAAAGGAAGCCTTTCATTGTTTGAACGTGGGGGTGGGGAGACCCAACTTACACGTGGAACTGTTGGGAAGGGGGCAGGCCACACACGGCAACACTAGGGGGGTACACGCTGGACCCCTCCTGCTGCACCCAGGAGGTGCCAGGGGGCTCCGGCAGGCAGTGCCTCAGGTGGACACTCGGTGGCTCAGAGGCAGGTGACAGGAAACCTAGCCACCGTGGTGGAGGAGGGGTCAGACTCCGCGGTGGCTTGGGCCTGGGCTCCTCCAGGGAGTGGAAGCTGGGGCTCAGCTACAGCGGTGGCCTCGCTCCAGGGGACAGAGGACAGGGTAGGAGGTACTCCGGAACCGGAGGGGCGGGCACTGAAGCCAAGGGAACTCCAGGGGCCGTGCCTGCCCCCCCACCTGCTGGGGGCCACCGCTGCCTTAGGTGGACCAGAGATGTAGTTCCTTTGAATAAATAGAGTTATCACCGACACAGGACACTGTATCAGTTTCGGGTGAATGATGTCGTGATTTGGTAACCTTTTCCGGTTTCTTACCGATGACTTGAAGACCTTAAGTTTTAGATTTGTTGCTTCTCCCGCACCAGGGCCTGTTTCGTCCCCTCCAAGGACGGTGGCCCATGCCTGTCCGGGCATTTCCTGCTGCGTCTCATGGTTAGCCCTGTGGCCCGTCTGGGTCCCACCGGACACGAGGGCGGGGTGGGCTTGTGGCCCCAAACATTCATCCAGTTGCTTCAACCCCAGGTGCTGGAGTGACTCTCCTTTCTGTGCCCAGAAGCCTCTGTCGGAAACCCACCCACCCTACATTTGCGGCTCTGGTTCTGGGCCCCTCCCGCCCAGCCCGGTCTGGCCCCAATTGCCCCGAGGCCTGGCTCCAGGGCGTGGTGGTCCCGGGAGCCCGGGCTGAGTGAGCCCAGCTTCCCTGTCTCTCCAGAGGCCGTCTTTCCCCCTCGGGTCCTCCGCACCTCCGGACGGGCTGTCGGTTCCTGTGACCCAGCCCGCCGAACCCGAGGATTAGCCGGAGGCCACTGGACATCCTGGCTCCAGCAGTCCTCCGGCCCACGGCTCCGCCCACCCTCCCAGGGGTGCAGCCCCTCTCTGTTCCCTCAGCCAGGTTCTGGGGCAGATCTGAAGTTGGGGGCCTAGGGCGGAGTGCCAGGGTAAGCTGGAAGGCCAGGGCCAGGTAATGGAGGCCCAGGCCCAGGGGGGCACTGCCCACGGAGGAGGCCCCTTGACCCAGGCGGGCTTGACCCACACACTTCCACGGCCGTCCTCGCCCACCCCATCCCTCTCCCGCCTTCCAAGTGACCCTTCGTTGGGGAAGGAAAGGTGAGGAAACCTTGGCATCCCCGAGAGGCCTGGCACCCAACCCTGGCCTCTGCTCTGCCCTTGGGGTTTGTCACATGGCCCAGGACCCTCTGGAATGCGAGCAGGACTTGGCCTCCTCTGTTGTCATGGTTACAGGCAGGGGGAGCAATTTCCGGTGAGGCATCTACTGACCAGTCCTGGGAGGCGCAGGACCGGATTGGGAGACCGAGCGGACGCCCCTCCCGCCTCCTGGGGCCTGTGTGGCACTTGTGTTGACCTTGCGTGTGGGGTTTCCGCCTTCCCTCGCGGTTGGGAGGTGGACGGGTCCTATTAGCCACCGTCGAAGGATGGCTTTGCTGGTCTTGTTTCCGTCGTGAAGGAGGTCAAGGCGGCAGCAGGGGGGCAGTGAGCCCATCACCAAACCCAGGCTGCAGGGCAGGGGCGTCCTCCCGCTGACGCCTCTCCACTGGCCCGAGGGACAGCACGGCAGCTCGGGGCGGAGATGGACGGAGCAGGTTGGCGAGCTGCTGGGGCTGCTGGTCAGGGAGGGGGGGGGCAATGGCCTGGGGCAGATCCCCTGGGTCAGGCACACTGGTCACAGGAACATTTTGATCTCAGCCCCTGAGGCCTCTCTGACCTGGGAGGAGAACATTCACCTTGTTCTGGGGCGGGGGGGGCACCCCAGGGCACGGGTCAGCAGGTCTGCGCCTCCTTATCGAGACCCAGGGACCCCATGGGACCCAGGGCCAGGTCATTCTCCTCCACACCAGGGTGCCCCCGGGGCTGGGGTCTGAGTGTCAGGGGTGGGGCGAGCCCCTGGGGGGTCGTCGTGGGAGGGTGCCGTGGTGAGGAAGCGTGGAGGCTGCCCTGGACGCTGAACCTGCGGGGCCCTCGGCTGTTGGTGGAGTTGAGCGGGCAGCCGGGGCCCTGCCTCTTGCTTCTTGGGGGCCAGCTGTGGGGGCAATCGCCTAGTGTTGCCGAGGTGACCTTGACCTGCTGACACGGAGGCCGCCGTGTGTGAGAGGCTGCTCTGGCTGGGGCGGGGGAGGGGATGGCTACCCCCACTACCCCGAGGTCTGTGACAGGCACTTCCAAGGCGACTCGATGAGTCTGGGGTCCAGGGAAGGGTCTGGAGGGGACATGCTCGGGGGCTGTCAGAGTCCGATGGCCCTGGGAGTCAGAGACTGGGTCGGTCCCTGGGGGGGAGTGGAGGGGGGTGCAGTTGCAGATCACCCCTGGGCGGGGCAGAGAGGGAACAGCGAAGGGGTGGAGTCCAGGGGCTGGGGCTGGGGTGCAGGGAGGGCAGGGGGGACCCGGCTGCCATGGGTCACAGGGAGAGGAAGGAGAGGTGAGCGAGGGCAGAGCACCTTTGACAGGGGTGAGGTCTGGGCAGAGGGCAGGGGAGGGCCAGTGGGGGAGTATGTGGGCGAGCAGACCATGGGGGGCGCCCAGGGGGATGTGTGCTCAGACTCTCAGCTCCTGTGTCACATCCTTGGGTTTCAGATTATCCCCCAAAGGAGAGGCTGTGACCTTGCAGGTAAAACTGGGGGTGGTGGGGGACGTCTGCCAGACTCCCCAGGACTCAAGGTCAGGTGAGGCCTGACCGTGGGGGCTGCAGCCCTGATGGCCCACCTCCATGCGGGCGTCGCCTTCTCTGTGTCAGGGGTGGCCATGGCGGGGGCCCAGGCTGTGCCTCTGCGAGTCCCCTGCCAGCTGTCAGCAGTGCAGGAAGTCCCACGTGCCCAGGGCCCGTTCCTGGCTGAGACGCCCTGCCAACACAGCCCCCACTGTGCTCAGGATCATCCATGCGAGTGAGGAACATCAGTTGCTTGCCTCCTGTACGTGCCCAGCCTGGGGACTGACCCTGCAACCTAGGCACGTGCCCTGACTGGGAATCGAACCTGCAACTGTTCGGTTCCGAGAGGACGCCCCAACCCACTGGGCAGCCCGGCCAGGCGAGCTCCAGAATTCTGCCCAGAGTCCTTGCCTGAGTGCGAGGGCCCCGTGTGTGTGGTGAAACTCCAGAGTGACATTGTCAGATGGCTGCCAGGTGACCGATTTCCAGGGCTCACACGGGCCGGGCACCTCAGACATTCCCACCAGCCGGGGTGGGGGGAACTCACCACACACCCAGCACTGGGCGGGCTCCTGCCTTGGTTGTGGGCAGAGCTGATCCTGGTGGGAGGGCTGCCCAGACCTGCCCCCCAACATCGAACAAGCCTCCTAGACTGAGGGGACTTCAAAGCTTGCCACACTCTTCGAAGGAACGTAATAGAATCTGTATCCCACAGGGGGCGACATCCGGTGTTGTGTCCAGCACCCACCAAAATCAGGGGACCAGCAAGACATGGGGCGGGTGGCAGGCAAACAGGAGACAAGTCGGTTCGTAGACGCAGACCCCGAAACGAGGGTGACACCGACAAAGGCAGACGGGGACGCCAGAGCATTGGTTTCAAACAGGTTCTGGACGTTCCAGAGGACATGGGCTCACAAGGGACGTGCACAGAGCGAGGGGAACGGGGCACAGGCGCTCCAACTGGGAAGGGCAGCAGGGAAGGCGAGCGCCCCACCGACGGGACCGGATGCCCCAGGAGCAGCTGCGGCCCTTGTGAGGGCTCAGGGCACGCTGGCCGCACCCGGCCCGTGGGGCTGAGGGTCGTGTACTCGCAGCCCCAGCCAAGGCCACCTGGTGCTTTGCAGAGGGTGTGGGCTGGCCACGGTTTCATGTTCGTGGCCTCTTTCCACTGCTGATCCCAGAGCAGGCCCATCTCCTGCAGATGGCGTCCCACACGTTCTTACACCCACAGGTGCTGCGTGGCTCTGGATCAGCAGAATACTGCGTGTGACCCTCACTCACACATGACCTGGGTCACACTGCAGCACGGTGGGGACTGGAGAGAACACTTGTGGGCGCAGAAGCAGGCAGCAGCTCCCCGCCCTCTGTCCTCCAAGGCCGGACCCCACCCTGCGGGCTCTCAGGGCCCCGCTGTCCCTGTGTCCCCACGAGAACACGCGCCCCACCAGCAGGGACATTGGCCTCGCTCCTGTCCCCGGCCAGCCTGGCTGCGTCCCAGTTGATGGGCAGAGAGGAGGTCAGAGGCTGGAAGGACCTGCTGCTGGGCGGAGCCACATCCCAGGGCTTGGGCTTTGGGCAGGAGGCTTCGCCTGTCCTCTCCACAGCCGCGCCTCCTCCTCCTTCGCACCCCCTTGCCCCCCTGTTCAGATTTTAGCCAACTCCTGTAATTCGGGGAGCCATGAGAATGAATGTAGACGAAATAGTAGGGGCCGACAGGGTGAGGAAAGCGTGGACAGAGTGGCTACCAGCACTTGGTTAGGCCTTCAGACGGCTTTTCCTGCCACACCCCGGCCTCAGTCCCGTGATGCTGATTCGCCGACCAGACCGGCCATTTGAATTCAGAAGTCGTGTTCTCTGAGCACAGTGCCCTCCTCCCCAGATTTGCGGGCTGCAGAGAGGCACCGGGTGTCCTTGGTTCCCTTTCAAGGATGATCCACAGTGAGGAGTCGGCCGCCCTTCCTGGAGAGCGCGCCTCCCGGTTCTGTAGCCACAGCTGTGCCGGGCAGGTCTGCACCGCAGGGCCCCGGCAGACCCCATCTGGGCTGACACCCTGTTCCCCCCGCCCCGGGGGCAGCAAAGACGAGCCCTCCCTCATCAGAGCCACACTGCGGGGATTCATCCCTAGTCACCGGGGCTCTGGCCACCTCTTCCACTCAAATCAGTGGCCCACAGACAGACGTCTGCAGTCTAGAATCCTGAGACAGACAGATGGCTTGGTTTCAGGGGAGCCGGAAGGGGCCAGGGCAAGGGGACCGGGAAGCGAGCTCTCAGGTTCTAGAGCACGGGGTCGCAGCCGCTCACCAGCCCGAGGGCGGTGCCCAGAGGGGCTCGAGCAGACAGTAAAAAGGAGAAGGTAGGGACAGGTTGTGGGGCAGGGCCTGGGGAGGAGCGGAAGCCCCCGTGCTGTCTGGGGGCTGCAGAGGAGCCCCTGAAGGAGCCAGGGAGCCCTGGCTGAGGCAGCCCCTGACTGGGGGTGGGAACCTCCATGCACTTCCCGCCCTTGGCAGAGACAGCAGGAGGCCCGGGCATCAGGTACAGAAATGTGGCCACTGGCAGTGGGCGCCCCAGGCTGTGCTGAGGGGACACGGGTGGGCCCTGCAAGCCCGAGTCCTGGGCCTCCGGAGCCCCTGCCCGCAGGTTAGCCCAGACCCCGGGGCCAGACCCCTGCCCGTGGCCGCGGTCCCCATCGGGGTAGAGCTGGGACCCTCTGCCAAGCTTCAAGTCTCCATTTTAATTAGCCTCTTAGTTTTAAACTTTAATTATATAACAAGTGACACTAAAAAACCATCATTAAATTTTAAACTTTTGTAATAATAGCATTTATTACATTTTGATGACTTTGTATCCGTGATTTTTTATTATTCGATCCATGTTCTTTTATGATGGCACAGTGAGGGCTTTAATATCTAATTACAGCACCGGCGACCATCAAACACGCCTGGCGCACCGTGTGCGGCGGCCGCAGTCCCGGGCGCTCCGACGGGCCACGGGGCAGTTGTCCTGTGCCATGACCCACCGAGGTCCCCTTGCACAGCTGGACAGACCGTGTCTGTGAGGGCACCGTGGGCTGGTCTGGGCACACCCAGTGGTTCCCAGGGGCTGCACCGCTAACGCTGAGCCCCGCCCACTCCGCCCGTCCACTGCCTGCAGAGTCCGCAGCTCTGCTGGCCTCCCTCCCACAGGGAAGGCTGCTGGGCCTCAGGCCTGGACACCTGGCCTGAGAGGACACCTGGACCTGGGGAACACCTGGCCTGAGAGGACACCTGCAGGAAACTGGGGACTTCTGGTCAGACCATTTTTTTCACAGATGGCCCCAGGGAGGCTCCTGGTCACCCTTCTCCAGACAGAGGCTGCTCTGGGGCACCCGGTGGAGGGGCCTGTGCAGGGTGGCGGGCTGCTCCCCCGATCGCGCTCCCTCCCATCTGGCCTCAGGACCTGGGTTTCGAGCTCCCAGAGGCAGAGGGCGGGCACTGGACCCCTGGGGAGAACAAATTCTAAGTATTCCTGTTGCTGGGGGCAGGGGTCCCTCCCCTTGGCCGCTGAGGCCGCCGTGTCTCCTGGCCTCCGCATGGCCCCACCTGCGCTCCAGACCCTGGGACCTCTCCCCAGTCCTAGCCTCTGCTCAGCGCGCAGACCGGGCCGGTTCCTGGGCTGCAGCCTCTTAGAAGCCCACTCGGGGATGACAGCAGACTGGAAGGTCCTTGGCCATGCCCCCAACCCGTGGACCCCTGCCATGGCCTCCTTTTCTCTGCTCCCAGCTGGCCTGGGGCCTGGGGCAGTTCAGGCTGAGGCGGCCCCTCCCCAGAGCCCTGCCCCTCGGGCAGCCCCTTTACCACCACAGCCCTGCCCTGGACGTGGTCTCGGACGCTGAGCTCTGCTCCGTAGGCAGGCCCGGGGGTCTGGCCCTGGTGCCCTGCCCCGGAGCCCAAGGCCCACCCACACGTGGAGCACCCACACCTGCTTCCAGCAGGGGTGGGACTTGGGGGGTGAACGTTTGGGCTGGTCCCTGGGATGGCCAGTCTCCATGCTTGTCCCCAGGGCGCAGAGAGGTGGCGGTCTGTCCATCTGGAGGTGCCTGGCAGGTTGTCTTCCCCCGCCTGCGGGGCTCACTCCCACAACTCCGCAGCCCCCCCCCCATCCTGGCAGGAGCCAATCATCCCAGAAATTACACTGCTGGCTTGTCCCACTCTGAGAAACTCGGTTCCCACACTGAGGACAATCACCTCCTCATTCTGTCTCTGCAGTGAGGGGGGGCCCCACCGGCCTCTCCACCACCCACCCGGGGCTTGGATTGTCGTTCTGTTTGATTTTAATCCGCTTCCAACTCTACTGGATTGCGTCAAGTTCACAGGCGACTCTGTCCCTTCCCGATTCGTGTTCAGTCTGGCCTGACTCGACTCCCCTTCAATCCAGCGCAGCCCCAGGCCCAGTTTCCCAGTTTCCCAGTCTCGCCATCTGTGCAGTGGCCACGCGGCCAGGAGCAGCAGGGGTGTGGGGGCCACTGCGAAGCCCCCCCGCAGATGCACGCCAGCTCCCCATGCATGTTGAGGGCTGAGAGGTGAGCAGGCGCCCTGTGCCTCCAGGAAACACGCACGCACTCACGAAACCACTTTCTCCTCCGCAGTCTGTGGCCTGCCCCGTGCCATGTGCCCTAGGAGGGGACAGATGCACAAAAGGCATCTAGCAATTTCCACTCATTCGGGGGACCCCTCTGCTGCAGGCAGGCTGTGGGCTGGGGCTGGGGCTGGGGCTGGGGCATCTCCCCCTGAGCTGGTCTCCCAGGAGCAGCCCATTTGTGTGGGTCCCGCGCTGGGTCCCGGCTTCCACTGGCCGCCTGGAGCCCTGTGCTCAGCTCTCAGTAAACCACCCCGGCGTTCCCGGTGCAGCCTGTGCCCTGGCCGGCGAGCAACCGGCTTGTGTGCCGACATAACTCCAGGGTCAGGCGGACACGGAGGGCAGAACAGGCACTTTGTAGGAGTTTTGCGGTGAGTGGTCCTGAGTGCGTGGGTAATGCCCCTCCCCAGGGACACAACACAGTCCCTCCAGGGAGGCACTGAAAAGCCAGACAAATGGAGAACTGTCAGGGTTCCCCGCCTTCCAGACGACCCAACTCTATGCTGCTCTGAAAACGCCCCCGAGGCTGACTCTGGGGGTCCGGGCAGCAGGGACACCCGAGGGTGCAAATTTCCTTCCTCGTCGTCTGCCACCAACAGGGAGGGCTCGCTCTCTGGTCGCTCACTGACCCTCCCCACCGACGCAGGGAATCGGCGGGGTGGTGAGTTCCCCGTCTCAGTTCCTGCCCCCAGGATTGGGGAGCAAACCTGTCGGCAATTTACAAAGGCTGTTGAATTTTATAGTGTTTTTCGAACCACGCTGCATCCTAAACAATAATGACTTTTTAATGTGGCTCCGTGATTACATTGTCACAGTGAAATACGAGGTCTCGGTCTGCCCCCAGGATGAGCCGGTGTGAGCAGCTCACGGGTGCAGGCCAGCAGGCCCAGCGACGCAGTCCCCACAAATCAGCCTCTGGCCAGCATGGCCTGGCAGGCGAGGCCCAAGGCCAGTGGTGGCAGCTTAAATTTCCGAGGACACTTTGTATACAAGTCCTTCCGCTGGCCCTGGAGCCTTGGCCACAGAGGCCGCCCCTCCATGGGGGGCGGTCACCGCAGGTGACCCTGGTCCAGGGCCACCAGCCCATGTGGCTGCTTATAAGGATGTGACTGGAGAGAGCTGACCCTGAGTGAGCCACGCAGGGAGGGCTCTGAGGCCCGCGTGGCCAGTGGCCACCTCGCCAGGCAGCTCAGAGAGCAAGCCCGTTGTCACAAGCACGTTGCGGTGGATGTTGGGCTGGACGTGCGGGGACGGCATAGGGCCGCCCCTCGGACGGTCGGACGGGCTCTCTCCTGTATTCTTTCCCTCCTCTCTGGGCTCCAAGTCCTGCCAGGAGGGGCCCAGAAGTCCCCCAGCCCCACACTTGGGGTTCTATTCACCCCGTTTCTGAACCGCCTGGTGACCCTATTTGGGGTGCCAGGAACAACCCAAATGCTGGCAATGACCCAGCACTGCCTGAGGTGCCCAGGACAGGTGCCCCTCTAGCCGCGAGCCCAGGGGAAGCCCCAGGTGCCCGGTGGGCCCTCACAGCCGGCCAACAGCAGCAACAGCCTTGAGGAGTCACCATGGCCCCCTTGTAGCCGGGCAGAGACCCCACCAGGCCACAGCCCTGTGATCACCAGGGCAGGGCAGGGTTCTCCTTCCCAACTGCCTCCCTTCTGTGTCTCCTCACAGTGGGTGGGTGGGGTGCAAGGTGAGGGGCCGGAGCCGCCTCAGGTCTGGTCAGAGCCTGGCAGGGCCCATGGCAGACAGCAAGGCCCCTCCTTCCTCTCCCCAGTCAAGGTTCTTATCCGTTGTGCAGATTTGGAACCTGAGGCCTGGAGCAGGGGTCCCCAGGCCACGCAGGCGGGCGCTGGCTGGGATCCCGCCTGTGCCCCCAGGGAAAGTGGGTGAGCGGGGTGGGGGGGGCCTGGAATCACAGGGCCCCCTGAGGCCAAGCGCAATGAGCTACCCACCCCCACACAGATGCCGGGACTGGAGAACAGGGCGGCTCTCTAAGCCTTCTTGTATTTAACACGAGCGAGCGTTGGCTGCCACGGGACCATTTTCAAAAGGAAAAAGGCTCCTCAAAGTCTTACTGTCTCCTCCTTAAAAAAAAAGGAGCTAGGAGCCAAACCGCCCCCCGTGGAGCCAGCGGGTGAGAGACAGGCCTGGGGGAGGGACAGCAGACCCCACTCTGGGGTGGCGACACGGGGGGCGTGTGGCAAACAAACATCGGGATGCTGGGTCTGCGCAGCACAATCCGATCCAACAAACGGCCCTTATTAAAGTCCATTGGCGAGCATCGCATCATAAAAGCAAATGAAACCCTCCCTGTCTGCTGATAAAGAATTTTCTCCCCACACCTAAGTGGGAGGCATGAACGGTAATGATCTAAATTATGTACTAAACCCAATTACTCTGTATTCCTGTTTCCCGTTAGGGCCCCTGATTGACTCGCTGCATGGGGACGTCCCTCCACGTACCTGTTCCCTGGCCCGGCTGCCCACAGCTGCCCCCCACCCCCTGCGCAAGGGCGCACATCTGTCCTCTCCTGCTCCCCCGTGAGGGCAGCCTTGAGCCAGCTGAGTGTCCGTGGTCAGAGTCGCCCTGGGCAAACGCGTTGCCTCTGGAGACCTCCCTTTGCCACTCACTGTGCCCAGGCGGTCGGGGGCCCTGGTCCTGCCCGGGCTCTGCGGCGTGCGGTGGCCATCACACAGCCAGCTGTCCCCTGGCCCCAGCAGGGGACTCGTCTACGAATGCCCACCGTTGCAGCCGCCCCCGCCCCATGGCGAAGGGGTCTCCTGTTAGAGATCTGCGTCCCTCTGGGAAGGGGTGTGTGTGTCCCCATCTCTGCCCTTTGGAGCAGCTTGACCAACCCCACAGCCGGGGAGGAGGCGGTGACTGACACATGGCAGGGCTGACTCCCATGGTCCTGGAGGCAGGAAGTGGGAGGTCAAGGTGCCGTAGACTCAGCGTCCAGGGACGCCCTGCGCTGTGGCCTCATGTGATGGGGGACAGGGAGCCCTCTGGAGCCTCTTCTACCAGGGCACCCGTCCCACTCAGGGGGGCCCCACCGCCTCACACCACCACGCTGGGGGCCAGGGTCCAACATGCGAGTTGGGGAACACGCGGATGCCCAGCCCAGAGCCAGCCGTGTTTCTAAGGCTTGAGCAGGAGATGACTTTTTAGAAACCGGGTGCCCAAACACTATTGTGTACCAGTGTAACCGCAAACTCGGCACCCGACGGGCCACAGGGCACCCCTCAGCGGGGAGCAGAAGGGAGTGCTCCTTCACCGGGGTCCTCTGAGCGGTACAACCAGTGGGCACGCGCCTGGCACAGCCCACAGCCCCACCCTGAGGTTGGAACAGTCCAGGAAGGCTGCCTGGAGGAGTCGGCTTTCCTGTCCCAGCTCAGTGGCGCTGACAGGGACAGCCAGGCTCCCCCCTGGGCCTGCACCCCCGACCCCAGTCTTTGGGGCGGCCTTCCTGCCGGGATAGATGGGACGGGCGCACCCACTGGGCCTAGCCCCTCTCAGACAGGCCCTGGACTCTGCATTTTGTTTGTTTGATAAACCCTCCGGTATTCAAAAAAAGAAATTAACTTTACTTTTCCCTCCAAGCAGTTGTTAGAAAAGCTTTTAATGAACCCAGTAAAACCCAACTAATTATCCCAATGGCATTCCACTCTAAATAAAACTGACAGGAGCCACGAATAGGACGCGTATAATTCTCCTCAGTTTATTAAAACCCATTTATCACACTTTATCTTGGAGGAAGCGGATCCTATTAGTGTGATAATTTAACTAATATTTCCTTGCCACATCTAATATTTACGGGGTGTTTACTGGTACTAGAGTCGTGACGCATCCCACGGAGGTGACGCTGCATTCTAATTACTCTTCTGGGGAGGAAGCCCAGACTGACCCCCCACGGGCTCACGGGGGGGCTCTGATGGGAAGGAACCCCACCTTCGTTTCGGTGGGGTCCACACTGGTGCTGCTCGGGGATGGGCTTGGGCTTGGGGCTGGGGGTGGAGCCCCACGGGGTCCCTGTTCCGGCCCACTCCCTGGAGGACCACACTGACCCCAAAATCCCGTTCCTGGAGCCCCCAAAGTGGGCAGACACGCCCGAGTGTGGACAGAAGTGTTCCTTCACATTTGTTTTCAACCCAGACCCACGCTCTGCCCGAAACCGGGTTTGAAAATTCAGCTTTACGCACACGTGCCGCCCTGCGGCCCCTGTCCCAGATTACAAAGCGTCCCTGGCCCCGAGGTGGGAAGGTTGAGGTTGTCTGTGAGCGCTTGTGGCTTCGGGTGAGCGCCGCGTCGGCAGTGCCCACACATGCGTGCGTCTGCGTGCGGCCCCTGGGGACTCGCCGGCATCTAACCAGCTAGACGAGGAGCACAGGGTGGGGACCCTCGAGCTCTCAGCTGTGCATGGACAAAGCCACTCCCCTGGGCCCCTGACCATGGGTGGATCTGGGGGCGTCTGACTGCGCTCTTCCCACAGATGAGCACACGGAGGCACCCACGGACGAACACACACAGAGAGGACGCCCACAGGCAGGTCTCAGTTCACGCATCGATCACACTGGGTTAGGGCCCGGCCGCGTGCGGGTCCCCAGGGTGGGGGCGACCCGGGCACTTCTGCCACCTGGGCGTTTGCAAGCCGGGCAGACCTCTCTCCCGCTCACTTGGGTTTTCCTGGGTCTGCCAGCGACATTGATCTTCCTCGAGCAGGTCCCGGGGGTGTCTCTGCTGGTTCCCCACAGGCATCTTGCAGTTTTGCAGCCGCTGCAGCTGTGATGGCTCCTCTCAGACAGCGCCCGAGGGGCAGCTGTGGGCGGGGCAGCCGTGGGTGGGGCAGCCATGGACTGGCAGGAGGGCTGGCCTCCCGGGGTCTCACTGAATGCTGTGTTTCTTGGATTCACGACCCTGCATCACAGTGCTGGCAAAGCAAGTTTCTGGCTCTTTGCAGCTCTTTGAAGTCACAGTGCTCTGTCCGGTGTGGGCCTGAGACATGGGACAGACGTGTGTGTGGATGAGTGCGTGGCCCCCGTCTTCCTCCAGGTTGTGACAGCACCTCCAACGTCCCTCAGAGTGGGACCCTGCCTCTCCAGCCTGTGAAGAATCTTCACCCTAACGCGTGCATCTTTGGCAAGTCTGAGTCTGAGCCGTGTTTGTTCTGCTCTGATGAACGACAATGAATTACATTAGTGGTTTCTCACATGGAATGTGTTAGAAGCCTCTTCCTCCAAGTTCCAGCCCCCTAAGGGCGACATCTGTGTCCTGGAGTGCGTGTTCCCTTTGCTGGGAACATTGGGTCCTGCAGATGAGGGGCAGCTACCCCAGTGTCTGCCCAGGTGGCTCCCAGGTGGCCTGAAGGTGCTTCGAGGAGGAGGCCGGAGCTGCGGGCAGGGCTGTTGGGAAGCCTCACCGGCACGTTCAGACTTCACACTGATGTCTTCGACCCAGAGATCTACTTTGGTTATGGTTTGCCTCCACACACAATATTTGTGCGTCATAAAGTTGCGTAAATGGTAAAACACGCAGGGCGCTTTTCTTTACCCGACACCAAGCCTCTGAAATTTATCCACGTTGACTGACGTTAAGTCTGAGTTTCTTCCGACCCCAGTGGGAGGTTCCGTGGTGGGAGTGGGACGGGAGGGCGATGGCTCGCCTTGGGGACCCCTTGGCTCCCACCCTCACCGACTGTAGTCCCTGCAGCCCCTGCGCAGCCCCCGAGCCGGACTCCACGTGCTTCTGAGCAGCGGGCGCGTCCTGAGTGCGCTCCCCGAGCGTCTCCGTGTCATTATCGTTCTTAGTGATTATTGGCAAGTCTCCGGGCGAGGGGAGCGTCTCCTCGGACTCACACCCGCCCGCACACAGCGACAGGCGCCATCGCTGGAGATTCATGGCCTCATGCGTCCAGCTTGTTAATAATATTTTACCCTCTAATGGGTGAACAACGGCATCTCGCTGCTCTAATTTGTGTTTCTCGTGTTGGCAGCGAAGTCGAGCATCTTCCCCGGATTTACGGTGCGTTGTTCCGCCCGCACTCGCGGAGCCCTGCCCCTCCCCCATCCCTATTGGTGGCTGGCTTCTGTCTCATTGATTTTTGGGAATTATTTACTGATCTGGGGAGCCATTCTTCACTGTTCACACGGCTGCAAATACATCCTCCCAGGCGGAGGCTGGTATTTCTTGCTTTATTGATGGCATCTTTTGCTGAACAGAATTTTAAATTTTAATGCGCCCACTACACAAAACTTGCGCCCGTGTCCTGTGATGTTGGTGGCAAATCCTGTTATGTTTGACGGTTCTGCATTTTGACACGAAGGCTCTTTCCCACCTGTAATTCTTTCTTTTTCTTTAAAAAATTTTTTTTTAGATTTCATTTATTTATCTTTAGAGGGGAAGGGAAGGAGAGAGGGAGAGAAATACCAATGTATGGTTGCCTCTGGTGTGTGCCCTGCCGGGAACTGGCCTGCAACCCAGGCATGTGCTCTGACTGGGAATCGAACCACGATCGTGTGGTTTGCAGGCCCACGCTCAATCCACTGAGCTACACCAGCCAGGGCTTGCTTTTCCTTTCATGACCGGAGGTCCTTTTCTCTGCTGTGTGGACGCCGCCCTCCCCGGGGGCCACGTCCCTCCGTTGTGCACCAAGTTCACATGCACGGCGGGTCTCGTCCCAGCTCTCACGCCAGCACCGTGGTTTGTCTGTTTGTCCCTAAGCCACATCACAACGGTAGGCCCATGAAACTAGTCTTGTTAGCTGTGAGGTAAGTTCCTCCACTTCACGTTCAGGGGCTCGTCGCCCTCTGGAGCCCCCCCCCCCCCGCGCTCTAGAACCACCGCCGCTCGCANCTGGGGCCCCCCCCCCCCCCCGCTCTAGAACTTCCCCACACTCCTGTGCGCAGAGACGCTCCACTCTGCAGACTCTGCCCATGTCCTCTCCAAGCTCTCAGTCTGGTCTCCTCACGCCCGGGAGCCTGGGACTCCACGCTGCGGCCCAGACACTGCCTCCAGGCAGTCCACCAGAGTGCTACCACACCTCCTGCACTGTCCGTTTCAAGCCCACTGTTGCTTTATATGCTATTCCACTTGGCTGTTTAGTTGCCGAGTAGAGCATTCCTCGGTCAGAGCTGGAAGGAGTGCCCTGTGATCTCTACATTGCATTGAAATGCCATCTATCTGTTTTCAATGTAAAAATCAGCAAAGAGGCAAAGCAGGACGGTTTAGTGATAGTTATGAAGCAGAGCCAAACGTGTCAACCCCTGCTTTGTGAAGGTCGGGGTGAAGGTCAGGGTGCAGCCGCAGGCCTGTGGGTCAGGAGGCAGGGGCTGGGCCAGCCATGGCAAGGCAGCCGTGTTCTCACCCTTTGTAGGGGTGAGCCACACCTTTCTATCCCAAATGAAGGGATGGGGAGGCAGAGGCTTGGGCTGAGGTCCAGTGCTCCCTGGGACAAGAGCATGAAGAGGAGTGACCAGGGGAGGAGCTTCGGAGTGGGGGGGGGGCGTTGCTCCCCAGGCAGGTCCAGGGCTCAGCACCCGAGAGGTGACGGGGGAGAGCAGGCACGGCCCATCAGGGAGTTCAGAGGAAGTGACCTTCATTGGCACCTGGAGGCCCTCTGTTCCCAGAGGCCACCCAACGAGGTCTGGGCCTCTCTTTGCCCCCTGAGTGCTTCCTGGGGTAACAGCTAGTCCTCACCTGCCACCTGCTGGCTGCACCTGAAGCACAAGGTGAGCAGCCACCACGGTGCAGGTGTGTCCCACCTGGTGCTCTGGGGAGCCTCGTGGGGCCCATTTCCTCGGTTTTCCATCTGGGAACAGTGAAATCCCAAGTGGGGGGTGGGGCCTGGGTCACTCACAAAGGCCGTGTGCAAAGGGAAGGCCGAACGCTGGAGCCCCGTGCAAGGTTTTCTCGAAGCTCCACCCCAGAAGGAAGGGCGCTGGCCAGGCCCACAGACAGCAGAGGGGTGGGTCGGCCAGAGCAGGACGTATGCGTGCACGTGGGCATGCCGTGTGTGCCCGATCACGGGAGTGTGTACGTGTGTGCAGGCTTGTCCGTGTGCCACGTGAGCCCATCTACGGGAGTGTGCGTACCTGCACACAAGTGTGCATACGTGTGTGTGCCCACGTGCGCACACCCACGGGAGTGTGTGTTTGTTCGGGTGTTTCGCTCTGCTCACAGCCACGTCCCAGCCGCACTCTGGGCCCCTTTGGGGAGCTCCGTGCCCCAGGCCGAATGGCCGGCACCCCTGGAGACTGGCGGGCGTGGTGAGACGGGGCGGGGAGGGAGGGTGCTTCCCCATTGGCCAGAGCTCGGGACCCAGACAGAGGAGAACAAAGACGCCTGTCTGTCAGGGGCGGGGGCGGGGCTGCCCCCCCAGTGCCTTCAGGGGCGACTGCAGGATTCATGACTGAACAGGGCGGGTCCTGGTGCCATTTGTGTCCTGGAATGCAGCTGTGCCCCGACAGACTCCCCTGTCCTTGCTCACGGGGGGAATAAACCCAGAGCTGTGGCTGGTGCGGCTCTAACCCCAGCTCATTAGTGTCCAGTGCCGAACAAGACCCCCCGAGGGACCCCAACGTCCATAACCCAAGTTACCCGCAGCACCCCTTTCGAGTTTATTGAGTAGATGAGTGGACGGGCGGGTGGGTGGGTGGACAGATGGCCAGACATCTGGGGGGATGGTGGCACGCCCCCCAGCTGGGACACGCCCCCCAGGGCCCCCATGCCCTACATGGTGCTGGCAGGTCAGGGTGGGAATGAACTTTTGAAACCAGGGTGCTGCCTACTCTCCCAGTTACTAGCAGGTTCCATGCCACTGAGTGTGGGGGGCACTGTCCCTGGGAGCAGTGTCGAGAGCCCACCTGCCATTGGAATGGGCCTCTGAAGGATCAGAGGGGCAGACGGTTCCTGAGGGCCTGGGCTGGGGAGGGACCCGAGGAGGGAGGGGTGTCCAGTGAGGTGCAGGCCTGCGAGAGGGTACTGAGCAGAGCACAGGGCACAGGCGCGGCGGGGGTGCTCAGGGGCTGGAGTGGACGTGCCCCTTCAGGGACCCCAGGCAGCCCAAAGGCCCCGGAGCCGCTGGGGGATGCAGCTTCTTGGAGGTCAAGGGCCGGTGGGGCAGTGATGTGAGAGCCAGCAGGACTCCGAGGACCTGCAGAAATGTTTGCCTGCCTTCCTTCCTTCCTTCCTTCCTTTCCTTCTTTTTTCTTTCCTCTCCCTCCCTCCCTCTGCACAGAGCGGAGAGATGACGAGTTGTCCCTGCTGGCTACATGTGACGACTCTGACCACTGTGTGAGAGCCGCTGGGAGCACCCCATCATTCTGCAAGGGTGGGAGCCAAGGTCAGTGGGGGCCGGCTCCCCTCTGCCCCCACTCCGGTGGTGCCCAGAGCCCAGGTGGCTGGAGCCAGACCTGAAGACCCCAGTGTCCCCTGATCCCAGCGTGACGAGCGAGGCGGGATCGGGGCATTTAGAAGTCGAGACGGAAGCTCTTGGCCGCCTCCAGCCAGCTCCTTCCCAGGTGACGTGGTGCTGAGGCCTGGCCCGCAGCCCGGGAGCCTGTGTCCACTGCTGTGATCAAGCCTGGCACTGCCTGGCCCCGGGGCTGGGGACATTGACATGGTGCTGTCCCTGCACCAGCCGAACAGGGGCCAGGCGGCCTGGTGAGCAGAGAGGCAGCCTCGGCCCAGTGTGGCCACACCCCAGTTGAGACGCAGGACGCAGCTCGCTCTGTGCCCCGGGCTCCCCAGGGCCCACCTCTGCCTCCTGCCCGCTTCCCGGAGACCCAACGAGGTGTCCATGGTGCCGGGCAGGAAAGGGTTAAGGACATGCTGAACAACCCTAATTCACATGCAAAAGTGTCCGCATCCCTCCTCCCTGACAACCCAGGGCTTGTGCAAACCAATCAATATTTTATGAACACATTCCCTCTGATGTGCTGGGAGGGAGGCAGCTGGCCCTCGGACCAGCCGGCTTGCTGGGCTTCCCCCCTACCGGGGGGCCCGGCCCCTCTATTTCAGGGCTAATTCTCCAGAAAGCAGGAGCTTCTTCCTCGTTCACTTCCCCAGCAGCCAGCATGTGCACACCATGGGTGTGCACTGCCCACCTGCCACAGGAGTGAGTGAGCGAACCTGCTTTCTCAGCTCCAACAGGCAGGTGGGCCGAGCCCTGCTGGTGGGCCCAGCAGTGTGGACGCCAGTGCCAAAGGGCACAGCGAAACTCGCTGGAGGCTCTCGACCACCAGGGACGCAGCCCTCAGGGCGGGGACCCAGGGGACCTGGCTCGTCACCACCTCACCCCAGGGGCCCTCTTTACCTGCACCCAAGGAAGAGCCTGACTGCCCCAGCCACACCCCAGCTCTTCCCCAGGCCGGGTGGGAGGGGGCCGGCCTGGCTCCGGCCCCTGCTGCCCCTGCTGCCCCCTTGACCTCCGTTGGAGCGTCTCAGCCCCGTCGAGGTCTGGGGCCAGGCCCATTCCCTCACCCCCTGAAATAAATGACCTTGAGCCTCAAGTCCAGCATGCTGGTCATGGAGACTGGCAAACTGGGTACATACTCTGAGCCACGTCCCTGCCCCCGGGCCCACATGGGACGCGTGTGGGTCGGGTGAGGCACGGGGGGAAGCCAGGCCCAGGGTCGGGGGAGGAGCCTGTGCCCCTGCAGGTGTACCTTTCGTGCAGGTGGTTGGGGTGACGCAGAGAATGGAGGGCTCTGGGCAAACCAGGAAGGGACGGACCCCTGGAGCAGGGGTCAGGGAGGATGGGCGCAAGGAACAAGGAGTCCTGGGAGGGTCGGAGGGCTGAGGAGCGCGGAGGTCAGGCAGGTGAGTCACCTTGAAGCAGGTGAGACCCAGGGCTCTCAGGCAGAGCACAGGGCCTGGCCTGCTGGTGCCGGCCAGCGGTCTGGGCCCCCCGGAGAGCGGGCCAGGCCCTGAGCGGGGAACCCACTGGCAGGGGCACGTGAGCAGGCAAATCTTAGGGTCCAGAGGCGGAGAGGTGCAGTGCTGGTGGGCTGATTCCGACCCCTGAGGACTTCTGTGGGGACAGCACGTTGGCAGCCGCCTCGGAATTGGGGCCAGAACACGGGCTCCCGCCTAGCCTTCCCTTGCAGTGCAAGGGGTGATGGACAGGAGGCCGGCATTCCTCAGCCTAGCCTGACCTCTTCACGGGGATGGGGTGGGGGGACCCCCAGGAGCACTGGCCACACTCAAGGCCCGGTCTCTCTGGTGGGTGCTGGGGCTGCCCAGTGAAAACTGGCAAAGCCCTGCACCGAAGTGCTGGCCCAGAGCCGCCCGCACCCAGCTCCCCACGGGCCGGGTCGGGGGAAGAGGGGCAGTGCAGCTCAGGGGCCGCGGGCCTGGGCACCCCTGGCCTGGGGGACACTGCACGGCCTCAGTGGAGGCCAGCTGAGGCAGGTTTCCCCCTGGATTTCCACATGGAAGGGCTGGGGACTGGAGGAGGCAGGGGAGGGGCAGAGGGAGGGAGGGCCTCGTCCCGCGTCCCCCTAACAAGCCACTTTGCCTTTTATGAAACCGGCACTTCTCACGGAAGGAGCTGGAAAGGCCCCCCGAGAGGGCAGGGATGAAAAGACCTGCCTGGAGGCCGCCACTCCACTTTGTCAGGGCAGAAAGGCTGCGTGTCATTCGGGGAGAGGCGCCCCTGGCGCTGAGGGCTGGCTGGTCTGGACCGGCCTCTGACGGCTTCCTTTTTCATGTGAAACAGGTTGTTGATAATGTGCTTTGTGTTCTGTAATTAAAAACCCGAGTGAGCGGCCTCAGGCGTTCGTCCGGTGGAGCCCGGCGCTGAGCACGGTGGGGGTGGGTGCTGCATGCCCGCCGCACGCCTGCAGACAGTGGGGGCGGGTGTCGTCAGGCCTGTGCTCTCAAAGTGCCACCCAGCCTGCAGCCCAGCCAAAGCACCCTCCTCCGGGAAGCCTTCCTGGCTTCTCCATTCCTGGGCCCTCTCCCATGCTGCCCTGCTGCAGAGGCTCCCCTGGGCCCACTGTCCGAGGTGTCCGCCCTAGCAGGGGACTGGCTGCCACTCCCGCCTCTGTGTCAGCCCCCAGGTGACTCTTAGACTCAGTCCCTCTAGCTGCAGAGTGGGAGGCGCCCTCACGATGGAGCTGGAAGGAAGGACGGGAGTTCCAGCACACACCCACCAGGGGCCCGGGCTTCAGACCCGAGCCCCCCACAGACTTGTGGGGGCGGGGAGCCAGTCCCCACCCATCTCGAGGCCTCTGCTCACCATGCACCCAGCAGCCCGTGCATTCAGAGAGCGGGGTTGGCAGGGTGGGTCCCAGAACATGCCGCTGGAAGCCCCATCTGCCGCAGGCCTGGTGCGCTGCTGGTGAGGCCGTGGCCCGAGTCCCTCAGACCGCACACTGGACGTCAGAACCTCTGGCCCTGAGGCCAGAAGCTCATGGTCAAGGTGTCCCAGGGCCACCTCAGGGTGGGAGAGAGGCAGCAGGCAGGAGCACTGGCCCAGAGGTACCCTCCCTGTGGCCACACCCTCAGGGACAAGAGGAACAGAGGACAGACGTTCAGGCAAAGCCTCGTTCCTCTCCAGGCCTGGCTTCCCTGCTGCTGGGTGAGTGGCCAGTGGGAGAGCTTCTGGGGACATTAGCAGGGCCAGTCCTCTGCGCCCCTGTGACTCCTGGTGCTTCGGCTCTGTCCTGGCCCCGGGCATGTATGGCCTGCTGGCCACTGTGGGCCCCCCGGGTGGGCCCTGTCCCTTCTTGCTGTCCCCAAGGAGCCGGGGCCTGCGTGGCAGAGTGAGGGCCAGCCCAGCGCTCCCTCTCAGCGTTGGGGGGACCCGTGTTTCTTGGCTCCATTCCTGGCTCCGCGCAGCCCACACCCCCCCGCTCCCGCTGGAGGTCCCATCAGCCCTGCAGGTCCTGGTCACCTGCTGGCCCATGGCAGGACCAGCCCCTGGAGCACGTGTGGTGCTCTCTGCCCCCCACCCCAGGCCACAGAGCCCACCCGCTCTGTCCCTTAAGGTGAAGCCCTGGACTCAGTGTCAGGACCACAGGGGTCCTGCCCTGTCCTGGGGGGACCTGCACCATCTGGGGTCCCTGCACCTGAGACTGTGGCTGCAGGGGTGTCAGGGGCAAGGCGTTTGGGGGCTGGTGTGGCCTCCGTGCGTGTCCCACAGCCGAGTTTTGCCTGAGCCAAGGCAAGGCCACAGGCTGGCCATGGCTGAGGGTGGGGGCCACGGTGTCTGTGGACTTTTCCCATGTGGCCAGCACAGCCCAGCCCACCCAGAGCCACCGCTGTGACCAGAGCCACACTGGGCCCTTGGCCCTCAGGCAGCTTTCCAAGGGGCACAGGTGCAGAGGGTCAGCTCAGGGCCTTTTTCTCTGGGTCAGGGAGACGCAGGCCCGACAGTGAGCAGACAGCCGGTCGCCACTGTGTGCTGAGGGCAGACCTGCCGGCCACAGACAGTGGTCTGTCTGGGTGGGGAGGGAGCGGGCCCAGTGTTGCCCGTGAGGGGTAGGCAACGCAGGTACGCAACGCTGAGCAGCAGACACTCCGTGTCAAAGCAAAGGGCGCTGCACCCGTGTGGTCTCCCCCTCCCCCGTCGTGGGCTCCACCAGCCCGTTGCTGGCCCCACAGCCCGGCTTTGCTCTGCAGGGGGTGAAGTGCACCCTCGAAGAGGACGTCTGCCCAGGGGCCTTTTTTCAAATCTGCATCCAAGAGTATGTTTACTGATTTGAGAGAGAAACATTGATGTGAGAGAGAAACACTGGTTGGTCGCCTCCCGTCCGGATTCCAACTGGGATCGAATTGGCAACTTTTTGGCACATGGACGACGCCCCGACCCAGTGAGCCACCCGATCAGGCTGTTCCTGTGCTTTTTGATGAAACTTCTGAGCTCGGGGACCACCTCCCCAGCCAAACCCCACGCTTGGGGCCGGAGCTCCGGGCTCGTCCCAGCCCAGCGTCAGGTGGCCCAGCTCCAGCCCAGCCGGCTGTCAGCAATTAAGCGATCAGACCGGTCCCGACCAGCATCCTGACAGCCACCTCGGGGCTGCCCGAGCGGAGCTGGCTCCCGGAGACAGTTCCACTCCACATCCCCACAAAATGGCAATTAAACAGCTTCCCTGCCTGAAAAAGTGAGGGTCCCCCAGGGCAGCTGCATGTGGGGTTCTCTGTGCTGATTGGTCTTAATTTGGGGAGCACAGGTCAGAGAGCAGAGAGGCTGGTGGGTGGAGGGGGACAAGGTGGAGAAGGGTCCCTGTGGGTGCAAATGCCACCCACCCAGTGATGCTTTTAACAGAGTTGTGGAGTGGAATCAAGTGTCCCAATCAGGACGGGGCCACCCAGGGCCCAGGTGGGCTAGAGTCGGAGGGACTGTATCTGGTGGTGGGGTGCTCAGGGGCTTGAGGCAGGGAGGCAGGGGGTGAGTGGGAGCTGGTGGGCCTGCTGAGCATCACGGGCCCAGGCAGTGTGACCTGCCATGCCCCGGACTCGGGGAGCCCCTGGGGAGTCCAGCGGGCTCTGGGGCCAGGGCTGAGCCCAGGCCGCTCTGCAGAACCTGCTGCGGGGCCTCCCAGGGTCTTCCAGGGCCCAACCCTAACAGCACACCCAGGGCCCTGCCTGCAACCAGAGGGCGTGGTCAGAGGCAGCCTGGGCTCACGACCCCGGTCTCTCTGCAACTCAAAAGTCCCCTTAGGAAGGACTTCTGGCCGAGATGGAGGTGTAGGTAGATGCAGGTTGCTGCCTCGCACAACCAAAAGGACAACAAATTTAAAAACAACCAGAAGTGCCAGGAAATCGAACTGTGTGGAAATCCAACAACAAAGGAGTTAAAGGCGAAACACTCACCCAGACTGGTAGGAGGGGCAGAGGCGGGCAGCAGGGCAGGGAGGATGCTCGGCAAGGTGGCGGCTGGCGGACCAGGTGGACCCACTTTTGCAGGCAGCTAAACTGGGAGGAACAACTGGGGAGCAAGACAGACCCACAACCCAGGGTCCCAGCGCAGGAAAATAAAGCCTCAAACCTCTGAAATCACCTGTGGGGGTGGAGGCGGTGGTGGGAGAGACTCCCAGCTGCACAGGAGAGTTCGTTGGAGAGACCCACAGGGTCCTAGAACGTACACAAACCTCCCACCTGGGAATCAGCACCAGAAGGGCCCAATTTGCTTTCAGGAACTGGAGGAAGGGACCGAAAGCCACTGAGCAGGGAGCAAGTGCCACTGTTCCCTTTTGGACTCCTCCCCCACGGACAGGGCCACAACGCAGCCCGTGGGTTGCCCCACCCTGGCGAATACTTAAGGCTCTGCCCCTCACTACATAACAGGCACAAGGAGACAAAAAAAAAAAAAAAACACACAAAAAAACCTCAAAAACAAACCCATGGCCCAAATGAAAGAACAGATCAAAGCTCCAGAAAAAAAAAAAAACTAAATGATGAAGAGATAGCCAACCTATCTGATGCACAGTTCATAACACTGGTGATCAGGATGCTCACAGAAAGGTGGCAAAATAGAAGAAAAAGTGAAGGCTATGAAAAGTGAAATAAAGGAAAATGTACAGGGANAAGCTCCAGAAAAAAAAAAACTAAACGATGAAGAGACAGCCAACCTATCTGATGCACAGTTCATAACACTGGTGATCAGGATGCTCACAGAAAGGTGGCAAAATAGAAGAAAAAGTGAAGGCTATGAAAAGTGAAATAAAGGAAAATGTACAGGGAACCAAGAGTGATGAGAAAAAACTGGGACTTAAGTTAATGGAGTGGAAGAAATAAACATTCAACCAGAACAGAATAAAGAAACAAGAATTTAAAAAACTGAAGAGAGACTTAGGAACCTCCAGGACATCTTTAAACGTTCCAACATCCGAATTATAGGGGTACCAGAAGGGGAAGAGGAAGAGCAACAAGTGGAACACTTATTTGAACAAATAATACAGGAGAACTTCCCCAGTCTGGCAAAGGAAATAGACTTCCAGGAAATCCAGGAAGCTCAGAGAGTCCCAAAGAAGTTGGACCCAAGAAGAAACACATCAAGGCACATCATCATTACATTAGCCAAGATTAAAATGAAGGAGAGAATCCTAGAAGCAGCAAGAGATAAGGGGACAGTCATCTACAAAGGACTTCCCATCAGACTGTCAGCTGATTTCTCACTTTGCAGGCAAGAAGGGGTTGGAAAGAAGTATTCCAAGTCATGAAAGGCAAGGACCTACATCCAAGACTGCTCTATCCAGCAAAGCTTTCATTTAGAATGGAAGGGCAGATAAAGTGCTTCTCAGATAAGGTCAAGTTCAAGGAGTTCATCATCACCCAGCCCTTATTGTATGAAATGTTAAAGGGACTTATCTAAGGAAAAGAAGATGAAAAATATGAACAGTGAAAGGACAGCAAACTCGCAACTGTCAACAACTGAACCATAAAAAACAAACAAACATAAACTAGGCAAACAACTAGAACAGGAACAGAATCACAGAAATGGAGATCACATGGAGGGTTATTAGTGGGGAAGGGGACAGGGAGAGAGGGGGAAAAGGTACAGGGAATAAGTAGCATAAATGGTAGGTAGAAAATAGACAGGGGGAGGTTAAGAATAGTGTAGGAAATGGAGAAGCCAAAGAACTTACATGTACGACCCACGGACATGAACGAAAGGGGAGAAATGGGGTGGGAGGGGATACAAGGGTAGAGGGGAGTAAAGGGGAGAAAAAATGGGACAACTGTAATAGCATAATCACTAAAATATATTTAAATTTTTTAAACAGTCCCTTAGGCATGAAAAGCAGAGTCCCAAGTTGCTCCCCATGTTTCTGTGTCCACTTTCCTGACCCCCCCAAGACAGCGGATGTTTCTTCAGCGGAAGGCCAAGGAGACCTCGCAGGCTAGCAAGAGGGCGGGCACTGGCGCTGCAGGTGCGCAGGCATTGTCCAGGCGCCGTGGGGGTGGCCTCACCTGCTGTCCCACCCTGACCTGCGACAGGTGGGAGCAAGGGCTTTCTCAGATGACAAGCCGTTCACCCCACCCGTGTTCTGGATGCAGATACAGGTCCTGGGCTTGGCGGGTGCTGGGTCCAAATTCTGGGGCCGCTGGAGGAGGAGAAAAGCTGAGGTGGGAGTGGGTGAGCGGCTCACCTGCAGGCAGGATTGGGGTGGGGGGAAGAGGGCGGCCAGGGGCCGTGAGCCTCGAGACCCCTCTGAGGGCCAGGCGGCTGCGGACCTCTGCCTGTGGGCCCCTGGGTGCAGGCGGAGCCTCTCCGCCTGCGGGTGTTTGCCCGGCCGCTCAGCGTCGTTGGCTCATCATCGATATTTCCCGTCCACATCGAATTGCTGGCGCATGTTGTTCAAAGTCAATTGATCTGCAAGAGTGGATCTATTTGGTGATGCTGTTTTGTCCCAGCGACTAATTTGTCTCCTTTTACAGCAAAACCCTGTCTTCCCTCCCGCAGCGTTTTGGCAAGTTGAAACCAGAGAGAGGGTTTTCCTTTGTTGCGACCCTTTCAGGTTGCACAACCGTGAAAAGCAATTTTTGGTCATTCTAAAAATGGTCTGCGTGTCTATTCATTTTTTATAGGATTAAAATTTTATCTCAGTCCCTTCCACTGAGTGGTAACCAATGGGCCAGCATTTGCTCTGTGGGAGTTCTCGCAGACTTAACTTTTTCGTTGACGCTAATTCCCGGGGGTCTCTTCTCTGAGCTGATCGCTCCTGCTGTTTTCTCACCACTTGAAAGCCCCTCGGAGCTGCTCGCAGGAAAACGATCACCGGCGAAGCTGTCACCTGTTTCTGCTTGTTTGGTGACGGGAGCTTTTAAAGGTGTGGCTTCCCCCGTGGGGACAGCTTTGTGGGGCCCCTTTGTCATTCTGAGGGTCTTCGGTGGCTTGCTTTCTCTCTGTGTCCAGGTGGCACCCAGGCTGCTTATGGGATCCTTGGTGGCAGTGTCTGCTGTCACAGCCCCTCCTGTGACAGCCCCTCCTGTGACAGCCCCTCCCCTGGGGGCAGTGCGAGCCGTCTCTCTGGCCGTCGTTAGGGTGAATGATGGAGGTAGAATCCTTCAGGTGAGAAGCCTTGTTTGTCCTCTGACAGACGTGGGGACAGTTGACAGCAGCTGGCCCCCCAGGCCGGGCTGAGCTCCCCCCAGACTCCTCCGTCACCTGGGAGACAGATGAAGGGCACCTGCAATGAACAGGACCCCAAGGCTGGGACAAGAGCGTCATCGGAGTGGCGATGGGCCGGAGCAGCGGGGCGGGGACACTGCAGGCGGAGGCCTGGGCCTCTGTGTGTCTTCACACTCGTGTGTCCACAGCATCACACCCCTGACACCCGCCAGGGCCGAGTGAGAAGCGAGTTCCTGAGGGGCACGGCTGCACCTGGGCGCCGGTGGGGGCGGGCGGCTCAGGCCCTGATGGTGCGGGGCACCACCTTCTCCGGGCTGGGCCGGCACCTGCGGGCCTCACAGGCCGTTTTTGACCAAACTCTTCTGAGAGGACACTAGCCAAGGGTGGGGCGGGTGCTCCGACCTGGCCTGACCCCGAAGCGGACCCTGAGACAGTGAGCGCAGAAGCTCCCTGTCTCTCAGGACACCCCGTCTGCCCCTCCTTCACCAGCGATGTCCCCACCTTCAGCGTGGGGAGCAGGTCGGGGCCTGTGGCAGGCGGTCTCCAGGGGACTGTCACGGCCACTCCGTCCCAGTGCGAGGCGCAGCCCCAGGTCCTTGGGACCGGGGTCCCTGCAGTCGCCCTCCTGCGTGCGCATAGTGTCTTCATTCACCTCGCGGTGAGGAGAGCCTGTCATCTGCTAGTTTCTCTAAAAAGCGCTTGGGTAGATTCCCTCCCTAGGTTCACAGATATTTTTAGAAATGCTCTTCTCCCTCTGAATCAGAACCACAGTTACAAAGACTTGTGCCAACACAGAGAAAGCTCTGGGCTCAGACTCCGTGCCCCGAGGATTCTGTCACCGCCACAGAGAAGCCGAGTCCCCTGCCCGTCCTGCTGGGAGGCCAGCCTTGTCCCCCGGTCCGGCCGCCCTCCTCACAGCCCCCGTGTGACAATGGGCTTCTGTCAGGGACTCTGTGCACCCCCCAGCCTGCGTGCTGGGTCCTTTCTTTGCAAAATGTTCCCGACTCATCCGAGTTGTTTTCCTTTCCCATCTGTGCGGTGCCCTGCGTGAGCCGCCGACTGTGCGTGCCTTCTCTCCCCCGTCTGCTTCCTGGGTCCGTCCCGGGTCCCTAATGCTTCTGAACTGCGCTTCTCGGCCTTGCTTGTCTCACTCTCTTCACGCCTGACCCTCACACTGACCATGTCTCCATGCCATCTCTTCTGCGGGCCCCGCTGCAGGTGAGGCCCCCCCCAGCACGCTTCTCTGCCCCCCGGTTGTTCCCCAAGCTCACTGAGCCCCATTTTCCTCTCCTGTGGTTTTAGTGTTCTCTACTTAAGCCTGTTCTGGGTTTTATTTTATCAAAAAAGATATTTTCCTCTAGCTCTTTGAGTACCTGATTGATGCTTTTGTGTCTTTTTTGTCGTTATTTATCTTATTCTTCCTTTTTCTTGCAATGTTTTTCATGGGTCTGCTTTGGCTCCTTTCGTCTTGTCTGAGTCTGCAGGAAGCCGGCCCGGGGAGCAGGGGCCTCGGTGGTCCCGGACAGAGCCCCGGTGCTGCTGCCCTCGGCACACGGCCACGGGGGCGGGAGCCCACGGAGATGGGGCCCATCGCTGTGTCTCATCTTTGCGGGGGGTGGGGGAAGGGAGGGACAACCTTACTCCAAGAGCACTTTAACAACTAACACCCTTTTGCTTAGCTGGGTTTTGATTTTTGTTTTACCTTGTTTGCTAGAACAAAAACACTAACCAAAGACATGCAAACCTTCTGTCCCTGATGCTGGACGTGTGCCTGTGTTCGCCACTCTGACCTGCCGCCCGCACACTCAGGTGTCCCAGCATGCCTCTGTCCCTGCGACACCCAGGTGTGGGGCGCCTGGGACCCCAGTGCGGTGGTGCTTGCAGGGGCATCCCTGGAAGGCGATTAGGGTTACTCGAGGTCATGAGAGTGGCCCCCCGACAGGAAGTGGAGGAGAGACCAGAGCCTGAGGACCCAGCGGAGAAGGAAGCAGCCCCCCGCCTACAGGAACCAGAGCCGCCAGCACCCCAACCTGGACTCCTCGCCTCCGGAAGGATGGTGCTGTTTCTGCCCCCAGTCTACGGCGGTGCTCGGTCCCAGCAGCTGAGCTGAGAGGAGTTCCTTCCGTCATTCGCACCTTCAAATCGGCCTGCTGCCTGGTGGGGTGAGATGGCCCCCCCACCAGGCCGGGCCTTCTGCCCCATTGTTTCAGGGTCTTTTCTACCTCCTGAGAGATGACTCCCATTCCCTGTGGGCCCCAGCCAGACCCTCGCTAGGAGAGCACAGGCCCCTCGGGGTCCCCAGCCTAATTCCCGGGTCGCCGGCCCTGCTGTTGCTGGGCAGGCTGTTTCCTGTCCCTTTTCACACCATTCAGACACGCACCCCACTTTTCCCACTAGGAATGAGCACGCTTTCCAGTGAGCTCTGGCTCGTGAGGACGTTGTATCTGTTCATTACGTCAGCCCACGCGCAGTTTCCCGGAGTCGGCGTAGCAGCCTGGAAGGCAGAGTGTGCCAGCAGATTTCCAGCGCCAGCATTTCCTGGACCCTCCGGGAGCCAAGGCCCAGCCCTTTCCCTGAGGAGGGCTTGTCCTCACTCGGGCAGGCAGGCAAGGACAGGACGGTGTGAGCAGCAAGCACTGGCTCAGGCTGCAGGACCCGTCTGTGGGGATGGGGTCCCCTGTCACCCAGCCCCCTTCCTTTTGGGGCTGAATCCCATCAGAGGCCTGCAGCTGCTGGTGGGGTGTGTGTTCATCCCCTTCACTGCCAGGCGGCAGGGGAGCCCAACCGAGACCTGGCCTGCCAGGGGCGGGGCGGTGAGGTGCGCAATGCTCCAGAACCCGAGCGTGGGCCCCGTGTGCCTGCCCAGCTCTGCGCCCAGGAAGGGGGCTCCACTCAAGGGCTGTGTCTGTCCTTTGGCCCCCGTGCCCCACCCTGGCTGAGGCCCAGTGCCACTGCCCACTGTCCTCCACCCAGGGTGCCTTTCTCTCATCTCCAGGGGCTCTTAACCCTGCTGAATCACTCCGGGAAGTTGCCCCGTGGGCCAGCATGCCACCCCCAGCACAGGCAGGCGCACGGCCGGCGGGAGGGCGAGGGGGCTTCGTTGCCGCCTTGCACAGCAGCAGCCGAGCTGGAGACCAGCTTGCCACCGTCTGCAATGCGGTGCTCGTTAGGAGCAGCCGCCCCCGCGTCATCAGCACACACTGGGGATGGAACAGCTGTCCTTCCCCCCCTCGGGCAGTAAACTCCGGGAGGCGGCCATAAAACCAGCGACCATGACTCCTCACCAGCAAAGCCACCTGACGGGTCACTGCCAGTGCGGGCGCGGCGAGTTGGCACTCGGCCCACAGCGCTGTGTGCCGTGGGTTCCTCCCAGGGGCTTTGTTATTTCTCATCTCACCCCCAGGCCCCTCACCGCGTAGCCTTCCTGCTTTGCTGTTTCAAAGCCACAGGAACCTGCCTGGGCAAAAGCCAGCTCGACCTCGTTCAGGCCGGTGTCCTGGGCTCTGGTGGCCGGTGGAGGGTGCTCAGGAACCCTTGGGCGGCGGCCTGGGCCTCCCCCCTGCCCAAGGGGCTCCCCGACACACAGAGGCCTCAGGAGGGCTGCACTTGGCAGCACAGGGGGGGTCCCCCTTCTCGGCCACCGGCAGTTCCCCTGACAGGTATTTGGGTGGGGGCCAGGTGTGAGAGGTGGGGCTGCGGGTGGCCTCCCCACCTGTGCAGTGCAGGGGTCCTGGGCTTGGAGAGTCAGATTGGCCTGGAGCCTGCCCCAGCCTGTCCAGAGGTGTGGACGACCTGGAACCCAGGTGCCCCCAGGTGAGAGCCAGCCGAGGTCCTCAGAGCCTGGGCTGCCTCTGGCCTGGGTGCTGCAAGCCCTGGTTGTCGCTAATTTATTGCAAATTGTTTGGGAAAGCCAGTTTAATTAAAATCTCAATGAGCCTCCCAGGAGGGCCCCTCCCTGGCCCAGCCGGTGTAACGAGGAGTGGGCGGGCGGCTCAGGGCTGGCACAGCTTCCACGTTCTGTTGCCCCGAAGCCCCTGAGACAGCACCACTTATGCCTAGAAGCCACACTCCGGTGATGGGCGGCCATGGCCGGCGGGGTGCGCAGACCCACAGAGCCCAGCTGGAGCTGGGCCGGGGCCCGGGGCTGTCTCTTTTCATCGGAAATCAGAGCGCAGCCAAGTTGCTGAGGGGCCACCTGGGGCAGTCGGTGGGGATGTGGCTGTTTCCTGTGGACTGAAAAGCGTTTTCCGGGGAGCGTCCATCTCGGCTCTGTTGGGGTGGCCACTGATAGGCCGAGGAGCGCAGCGGATCCCCAAGCCATGACAGGGACAGAGGCGGCCACGGGCCTGGCCAGCTGCCCCCTCCCAGGAGGCTCCGTTTCGCTGTCAGAGTGCCTTGGCTTGTGGTCCCGCCAGGCCCACTCTCTCTTCCTCTGCCCAGTGTCCAGCCAGAGCTGGCGGGCGTGACCCTGGGAGAGGCTGGGAGTGGCTCGAGGCCGCACCCCTTCAGGCCTCAGTGAAGGTGCACCTGTGGGAGGGCCAGGTGGCCCGGCCCCCAGGGTGGAGGCCAGGGCAGCTTCCTCTGGACGGGGCCAGATGGCTGGGGTGCAGGTCCTCTCGGGCCTCCTGCCCCCAGTGGTCACCTGGGGAAAGTCATTGCTTCGCCATCTGGTCCAGCGGCCCCAACGTGTTCTGGCACAGAAGGTTCTAGAACTATCAGTCACTTTGTTAACGGTGCCTATTTCTCCCCCAGGGCAGCACCTGGTCCCAGGTGCTTCTGCATCTCCAGTGTGCCATCGGCTGCAGAGCAGTGTCCCAAGGGGAGGTAGACAGGGGCACAGACGGACAGGTGGGTGACAGGTAGATGGGGAGTGAGTGGGTGGCCAGATGGGGGCAGGTGGATAGACAGGGGGCTAGATGACAGATGGACCAATGACAGGTGGACAGGTTGACGGGCGAGCAGGGGACAGGAGGTGACGGACAGATGATCGAGTGCAGGAGACGTCTGGCTGGGTGGGTTACGAGGCCCAGCACCTCAGCCTCCAGGGAGCTGGCCACCCCTGCTCAGGCTCCAGCTCATTTAAAAGCTGCAGCTACTGGCGGGAAGAAAGCCCTGGCCTCCGAGAACCGCGTCACCAACTGTGGGGGTCCGCCCCGCTGGGCAGATGGCCTGAGACCAGGCGTCACTTCTGAGTGCAGGGAGCATCGTACCTCCATCCCTGTCCGTGGGGGCAGCCGGCTGGCCCACCCCCTCCTGCTCCCGTCCCCTCCCGCCCTCTGCGGCCCCCTCCCAGGCCGAGGACTCGCTCCACCTGCCACTTCCGCCCCAGCCTCGGTTAAACACACACGCGGATGCTTTTATCGGGGCCTCTCCAGTGTTATGATGAATAATTGAAACGAAACCACACGTGTCAAAAGAGATGAACCTCTTGGAGCTGGGCGGGGTGTGGGGGTGACTCTCGCAGCCTGAGATGCCATAAAACGAGGGCACAGAGTGAGGACAAGGCGCCCCCAGCAGCAGGGGAGGAGCAGGCTTGTGGGGACATTGGGCAGGGCCGGGAGAGGACATCCAGGGGCCAACAGCGGGGCCAACCCACATTCCTCACCTGAAAAATTCGACACTGTGGCCCTGCGCACGCTGCCCGGGGCCCGGTGGGGCTTGGGGGCGGCTGCTGGTGCTCTGGTGTGGTGGCCCAGACACTGTGGCCATGCTGCCCTGGGACGTGCCCCGTGTTAGTTCGAGCAGACGGCCCAGGTTCTGCAAATGTGATTCCAACTCCCCAGTCAGGCTGGGGCCTCGGCGACGACTCAGAGGCCTGGCCTCTGCCCGAGGGGGCCGCCGGCTCTCGGTGTGACTGAGACCACCATGGGCAGGGGCCCACGCCGGATGCCACCGGATGGCCTGTGTGGGAGCAAGTGTCACCGGGGGTTTACAGCCACGGCCTCGGGCCAGGTGCTGCTCTGCAGTAACTAGAGACTTTTTACGCAAGACTGAGCAACAGAACAGCCTGAACGAGGTGGATGACAGGACTGTTTAATTGCTATTTTGCTCCCTCTGTCCCTCAGGAGAGCAATACACAGGCAGTTAGAGAAGGTGTTTCATAAGACAGGACGGAAAGCAATTCACCAAGTTCTGGGCACATTTGCTTCCCGAGGTCTCAGCAGCAAGACAGCGGCCCCCCCTGGGCAGAGGAGTCAGCGCCCCCGGGGACCCCAAGGCCTTCCTGGGCGACGCTGGATGGGGACAGAGAGAGGAAGCCCTGAGGTGGGGGGACCGCAGCCCAGAGGATCAGTCTGTCTTCCAGCAGCTGGGGTGTACCTTGTTTTCTCTCTAGTTACACATGCATTCTCTCACTCACTCATTCGCTAGCTCTCTGGCTCTTGCATCAAGTGTCTGCTCAGTGACCGCCTGGGGCCCCCCAGAATGGCTAAGGGAGGAGTAGGTACCTGGTGGGGGGCAGGGGCCACAGGGTGCCTGAGCTGGGGGGCTCGCCAGGCCCCAGCCCCTGGGCCCTGAGCACATCACCCTGTGGGCAGTGGGGATCGGCGGCGGCGTGCCGGCGGGGCTGCGAGATCAATTCCGCCGATACTCTCCCGACGCTGTGAAGACGGCACGGCAGCCTGTCTGTAAAGCGAGTTTTTGTCTGGAAAAGGCATAAATCTGGCGTGGGGGATGGGAAAGGGAGGGAGAATAACGAGGATTGCAGTTTGTTAGCCCCGGCCCCGCCTCGCGGCCAGGACAAGCGTGATGAACAGCTCCTCCAGAGCCCGGGAGCCGCCAGGCCGAGGAGATCAATCTTGTCTCTAATCTCCAGCTCCTCCCGAGCCGAGACCCGGAGCCGCCGCCCCTGCTCGCGTCGTTCATTCTCCGTGAGTTCAGAGGCCTCCGAAGATTAGGCTGTTCCTTTTAAGGAGTCACTCAGGGAGGCGAGTGCCCCGGAAGGGCCACCCGGCGGATGCCCCTCATTAGCTGCCCGGTGGCTCGAGGCCCCTCGGCGGTGGCCTAAGTGGAGGAAGCTGGGGAGCAGCTGGGGAGTGAGGGTGCCGAGCACACCCAGGAGGGGTGGCCGCTGCCCACTGGGGCCTCAAACCAGGTTGGGGGGCGGGGCCCGGGCTGCCTCCTGAGGTCATGGCAAATTAAACTCCGCTCTTGGGGCTGCACCCTGGGAGCTGACTGCAGTGACCGGGCCGTTTCTGCCATCGCAGAAACTGAGTCAGGAGAAGGCCGAGGGCTGCCGGAGCCCTGGGCCAAGTGCACTGCAGGGTAGCGTTTGCCCAGCACCTACCGGAGGGCTGGTCAGTCATGGACATGAGCACCTGGGGGGCTGGAAGAGAAGTGGAAGGAGCCAGGCTGGGACCTCAGGGGGTTCCCAGTCTCTCTGGGCTCACACACAGGCACAGGCATGTGCACAGACACATACAACCATGCACGTGGACATGTGCACACACAAACACATACCACTGCACATATACATATGCCTGCAACACACACGCGCAAACACTGCACACCTGCCCACTCGTATGCACACGTGTGCACAGATACACGGTCACCTGTGCACACTCAGACACTCACAGGTGTGCATGTGCACTGCACATGCCCCTGCACACGCTCACCCGGGGTCATACTCACACATGTGTGCACACTCTGGGAGCACAAGGCCCGGCTGGAGTCCCTAGTGCGATGTCCAGGGCAGGATGGAGCGGCACTGTGGGGCCTGGTCAGCTGCCCAAGGGCAGGCGACAGAGAGGAAACTCATGGCCCAGGGCTCTGTCCAGGGTGGGACCAAGACCTCAGGGCAGGAGGCCGGGCTGGCGGGCGGGTGGGCCCTGGCAGGAATGCACGGGTTCCCCCCCACCCCCCGCCCACCCCGTGTGGTCCCTCAAACATGAACTGAACACTAGCCGGGAATGAGAAGGGAGGGCACAGGCTTGGGTGGGGGGGATGGGCTGAGCTGCAGATGAAAAGCCTTTGAGGCCTGGGGGGAGGGCCTGGCGCTCAGCAGAGGAAATATTGAAATTAAATCATTTCCCAGGGTTGGGGGAACTTCCCATCCTAATTAAATAGCCGAGACGCTGGCCGCCTGCTGTCAGAGAGGGGTGCCGGGGGAGGGAGGAGGCAGGTGCTGCCCTGGAAGAGGGGGATTAGCGGCTGCTCCCTTTTGATGCCCCCCCCAACTCTCAGGGGGGCGGGAGGCAGTCGGCAGCACTAATTAGGGACGAGCCTGCCACCTCCTGTCCGTAGGCACAAATCCATATTCAGGAGCTGGGATGAGGAGGCCTTGCCTGGGGACTGAGCAGAGAGGCACCCCCATGCACGCCCCCCCCCCCGCCCAGTCTGGGGCCACCAGGCCTGGCATCCTGTGTCCTCCCTCACTCCCTCCCTGCAGAGGAGGCTTTGCTCCTGGTGGCCCAGGAACCCAGTGCCTTCCCTGGGGCAGGAGGGCCCGAGCCCAGGAAGAAAGCTGAGCTGGGCCCAGCCCCACCCAGGAGCCCTCATACTGGCCCCCCACAGGTGGGGGGTTCCATCTGAATTTGCCAGGAGGGGAAGGGAGGGTCGGGTGCCCTTGAGGGGGAGCCTCTGCTCACCGTGGCGCTGTGCTCACGGCGGGAGCTGCCTGCGAAGCGGAGCTGGTGTTCGGGGAGCAGCCAAGGCCAGAGCGCGGAGCCCAGGCTCCCAGGGCCCCACAGATGCACCTGAGAACAGGGGCCACAGCGGGAAGGTGGGAGAGGGCAGAGCAGGACCCTCCAGCCCAGCAGGGGAGAAAGGGGCTGGGCCGCGGAGCCCACAGTGGTCTCGGGCTGGGCAGCTCTCTTGGTCCCACAGCTCCCCCACGGGGCCCTGGAGTTGGCCTCGGGCCTGACCTCGGGGGTCCTGAGGTGGGCCCTGGGGTGGGCCCAGGGCCCGGCCTCCTCCTCCCCGCTCCTCCCAGGGCCTTGTGAGAAGGAGACATTGGCTGTGGGCCGGGCAGCAGGAGCGGTCAGTGCGCTCTGGCCTTGTGCTGCAGGGGAACTCGAGGGAGAGTCAGGGTCCCTCCCGCCTCTTCACCCCATCTGCCCACTCGCCAAGCGGGGCCCTCTGCCCAGGCGCTGAAGTCCAGGCCTGTCCGCTGTCGGCACCGGTCCGTCTGAGGGGCTGCACTGTGTTTGTTAGCGAGCAACCCTCCTCGTTTTGTTTGAAAATGTCTTCCACCTTCATCCCTAAGAACGTTTTTTCTGTTCACTGGGTGGTTTCCTTTTGGGACATTGAAGACGTTTCCCAGCCCCTGGCCCCTTCACCGACCACGTGGAGCGAGCGCCTGCCCGGACCCTCGCCCCGTGGGTGGTGTGGGGACTCCCTGGGCCGCCCACAGTTTCCTCCCAGCTGAGGTTGCCTTCGTTTGGCTGGGACGTGCTTCGGAACGGTTTCCCCATATTTATGGCGACTCAGGTTTTCGGAGTTCTTGTGATCCGTCAGTTGATGCCTTCCAACAAGTCCAGGTAACTTTATTCACACTTTCTTTTAAAAATAGCAGCGGGTTTTAAACTCCTGCTCTGCCTTCTTTCTCTGACCCTCCCAGAACCGCGACGGCACATCCCACGGGTCTGCAAAGCACATTGCCTGCGTGGTTCTATGGTCTTCTTCTCTCCCCTCCTCGACTCGGGGGGCCTGCGTCGCTCTCTCTGCGGGGTCACCGCCTCTTTCTCTGTGTGCCCTTCCTCCGGGGACACTTGCCCAGTGAGCCCCTGATTTCCAATTTAAATTTTTCAGATCTCCATTTCCATCAGGCTCTTTCCTGTACTTTCTATTTTTCCTACAGCCATATGCAACCTATTTCACCATTAAGAACATATTTTCTGCTCTGGCTGGTGTGGCTCTATGGCTTAAGTGCTGGCCTGTGGACTGAAAGGTCACCGGTTCGATTTCCAGTTGGGGCACAGGCCTGTGTTTCGGGCCAGGTCCCCGCTTGGGGGAGTGTGAGAGAGGCAACCGCACATTGCTGTTTCTCTCCCTCCCTCCCTTCCCCTCTCTCTAAAAATAAACAAATAAAATATTTGATTTTAGAAAGAGCAAGTTTTCTTTTATTTCATTGGCCATGATAACAGCAACTTTAAAATCCGTGGATGGGCCACGTTTTTGGTCCCCTCAAACGCTGGGCGATCTGGGCCACGTCCCGGACTTCGCAAACTCGTGGAACTGCCGTGGTTTCCACGGTTGAGACAGGCAACTGACCAGTGTGATTCAAACACTAGGAAAATCTTCCTCTTGGGTGGGACTTGAGTCCAGGCCGGGTTTGGGGGGGTGGCCTGTCTGGAGCTGGCCCGGCTGGGGTGTGTTTTGGGGTCAGCCAGAGGCCGGCACAGAGTTTGACTACCGACATCGGATCTGCCCACCCTGGGACCCTCGACCCCTGAGATGGCCTTCGACTTCCGGCTCTGGTCTTCAAGCCAAAAAGGCCACAGGTGACGTGGGCGACTCCTTTGTCTGCCACGCTCCATAACAGACTCTGGGACTGCGGTTCAACTGCGACTAATGTCCCATGTCACTCTCAGGGGCCCCACGGAAAACAGGAAGAGAAGATGGGGTCAGTGGGATGTGATGGTTGCTGGAGAAAGTGTCCCGTCAGAGGGCAGAGATGAGGGGTCAGCGTGAGTCTGGCAGGACCTCCCTCTCTTCTCTGGGGCCCACTGAGCTCTGAGGTCTGGCGTTTGGAGAAATCGGAAGGAGCAACAAACCACAGAGCCACCTCTCTGACCACAGAGGCCGGTTGACCAGTACCCCCTTATGATGTCATCACCAGCTTCCGAGTCAGGTGCTCGGCCCAGGTGGAGGGTCCACAGGAGGGTGCATGCACAGAGGAAGGAGGGGTCACTGCGACCTTGTGGCGGCTGTGGGAAGGGGGGAGGCTGGGAGGCGGATGTGCTGGGCACAGTCTCAGGGCCAGAGAAGAAGGAGGCCCCCTCTAGCTGGAAGAGGACAGGCACCCCCAAGCCCCGACAGGGGGAGCACAAGCACCCCAGTTCTCTGGGACGTCCTGAGAGGCCCCGTGTCCCCCACAGCTGCCGGGGGCCCCTCAGTGACTCCCAAGGGCCCGAGTGTGGCTGTTCCTGTGCAGAGAGCCGCCCAGTGGGTCCTGAGGCTTTGGGCTCCGTGGCACCCATGGCTGGAAGGGTCTGCAGCCCTGACCAGAGGGCAGGAAAGCTGGGGTCACAGGAGGACGCGGTGTGCCCTGTCCCCTCTCTCTGAGTTCTCAGAGAGAACTCAGGTGGCCCCAAAGACGGGGACACACCCAGGTTACCTGCCTCTGAACCTGCTGGGGAAGCAAGAGGAGGCAGGGGAGTGTCTCCCTGTGGTGCCACAGGAAGAGGGCCACAGGGGCCCCACCCGGAGACAGAGGCCACATGGACAGGGAGACGTCGTCAGAGCCATGTTTGAGAGAGGGTCTGGCGGCTGCAGGGAGAAGGACGTGGTCAAGGTGAAAACAGAGGGTCAGGAGCCCCTGCAGCCAGAGGTCCAGGCCGGGTGGTGGCCGGTGTGGCAGCCGGGAGAAGCGGTGGGACAGGAGACCTGTGTTCACACAGGGCTGGCCCCAAAGGCCCCATCCTGTGGGATCGGGGCCTAATGGCAGGTGAAAGGGGCCAGGACCCGGAATCACAGCCACGTCTCACCAGCCACGGGAATAATCCAACTACATCCGGGCAATTTATCGATCCGGCCAATCAGAGGAGAGTCATTAGCATAAATGAGGGGATGCGGTCTGGACATCAGAAAGGCTTTGTCTCCTGCTCCTGGGAGCCCTTGGGGTCCTGGTCCCCACTCCCTATGCCCTTTAACCTCCTTGACCCCACTGGTGCAGCCGCCGCCAAACCCTGTGCCCCGCCCTACAGGGGACCCCAGGCTCCTGTGCACCCCGCCTCGCTGTGCAGGAGGGGGGCCCTTCCGTCCTCCCGTACCCGTCCGCGGGTCTTAGGAGGGGCCCCCTCCCGTGGCTGCCTCCCTCAGCACCGGGGAGCTGCTCCAGGCTCCGCTCAGAGAGGATGGCGGACACCCCCCGCCCCGCCCTTGCACCCAGCCCCTGAGCCCCGCCCTCCCTGCCGGTCCTGCAGCTGTGAGGGGTTCTCCTGCTGACCTGGTTCTTGTGCAGGACTCGGAACGGGCTGCTCGGCTCTGGACGCACAGCGGCCCCCCAGCCTCAGGCTCCCGGGCAGTGTGCGCAGAAACCGGGCTCCACCCTCTGCACCCGCCATGTCCACCAGCTCCGTGTCCCCCAGCCTCCCGGAGCCAGACTGTCCCCATCATTGTCATTATCCCCGTGTCATCGTCTCAGCCCCGCCCCATCCAGGCCACTTCCTCTGGGGGGACACAGGCCTGGTGGTCAGCTGTGACCCTCTCACTGCCAGGCCTGTGTCAGCCCCATCCTGGGGCCACCCTCCCTCCGCCCTCCACACCCTGCCCCACACTGGCTGGGAAACGCACCCCGCAGGCTCAGCGACCCCAACCCCGAGTCCCAGGGCTTGGCGTCTCCCGGCTGCCTGCCGGGGGTGGCCGCCCCCCACCTGCCGGCTTAATTGAGGACAGCAAAACAAACATTTGCGCTGGTGATCCACGCTGAGTTAGCTGCTCAGTGTTCTTTTAATTAAGCCTGGTGATGGATGAATCTCAATAAAGCAGCTGTTCTGGGGCATCCAGGTGTGTAAATTAAAGCAGCGTCAGGAGGGGGAGGCTCACGGGAAGCCTCACCCGTGATGGGACAGCCGGGTGTGGGCCTGGAGGGTCCCTGGGGCCCCCTCTGGGATCCCTGGGTGACCCACCAGCTGTGAAGGTGGGTGGGGCACCCAGTGGGGCCCTGGCCTGGGTAGGCAGCGGGCCTGGTGGCGGAGTGACCCAGCCTCTGCCCCTCGAGTCTCCATCACCGGCATCCCCAGAGCAGCACGTGGGCCTCCGTCTGTGGGCTCCTGCCCAGGAACCGTGAAAACGACGCGCAAAGTCAGACAGAGCTGCACGGAGATGGTGGGCGGTTAACCCTGACGCAAGGGCGTTTCTCCCCGAGCTCCCGTGTGTCTCTCCCTCCAAGTTCGTGCCTCCCTGTCATGAGGTGTTTATCGTGTTTATCACGAGCCCCAGAGCTTACCGAGTGCAACCTCACCTGGGAGACCAGAGCGGCCATGCAGGACTGGTGCTGTGCAGCCAGCACGTGCCCTGGGCCTCCCTCGTCCCTGCAGGGGGCAGGGCAGAACCCAGACGCGAGGCCGCCTCCTGAGGCCCTGCGCTGCTCGGGTGACACACGCAAAGACCCCGTGTGATTTACAACTTGGCTCGGCCACCCTGATGGGCCCCGGCGGGAGGGAGAGGCGGGAGCAAACAACCCCTCGCTCCAGGGACCCTGACCCTGGCCTAGCTTCCCCCAGAGGACACCATCCCGGGATCTGTCCCCCTGAGTCCTGTCCTTCATTCCACCAGGGACTCTCCAACTGTGTCATTGGGGGGAATTAGCTTTCCAAGGGACAGTGTGACGTCACACATGCATGAACATGCAGGCACACACATGTGCACGTCTGCAGGGGGTGGGGAGGGAGAGTAGGAGCTGGCATCTGTGCTTGGCCGTCTGTTTCTTGCCCCACTGACCAGGCTGGGAGGCGGGGGTGTGGGATGAGCCGTAGCCTCCCTGTGCCGGGACAGAACTGAGGTTTCTGGAAGGCGGGGTGGGGGGGAATCTCCCAGTGGCCAACACCCCCGCCCGCCCCATGGCACCTGGAGCAGAGCCTGGCGTCAGGACCTGTCACCTCACAGCCCCTCCCCTGCTCAGAGTCACAGGCGCAGATGCGTGGCGGCCCCCCACCTGGCAGAGGCTCCATCTCTGCCCACCTCTCCCACCGGCCTGTGGTTTCAGTGACCCCAAGTCACTGGAAACAGTAATATTTTAGCTCAGCTCCGCCACCATTACCGGTTCATTTGACATTCAGTGGACGGCAATAACCATGAATTTCCCAGGTACCACATGTCACAGGATTCCTTCAGAGCCACACGGAGTCATTCCTGTGAGCTTCTGGGCCGGCTCCCGGACAGGCCAGGGGGCACCTGAGCAGCAGCGGCGAGGCAACCCCCACCCAGGCCCCTGGCATCCTGCCGACTCAGGCCAGCACTTCCTGGTGGAGAGGACAGCAGGCCGCCAGCCAGGACAGGGCAGTAACAGAACCAACACCTGGCTGCCCAGGAACTGGGCACATGGCTCCTGCAGCCGTGACCCTCGGTAGACCGCTGGGCTAATGCCCGACCCCAGTCCCCACTGCGCAGTCAGCATGTCAGGACCTCAGCAAAGATGGCACCGGACCCGCAGACCAGGAGGCAGCCCACCTGGGCAGGGCATCTGTGGGCCCCTGCCTCCAGGCAGACCCCCAGGCTGGGCCCTGTGGCCTGGGTCACAAACCTCAGTTCTGTCCCGGCACAGGGAGGCTACGGCTCATCCCACACCCCCGCCTCCCAGCCTGGTCAGTGGGGCAAGAAACAGACGGCCGAGCACAGATGCCAGCTCCTACTCTCCCTCCCCACCCCCTGCAGACGTGCACATGTGTGTGCCTTGCCCGTAGCTGGCCCGTAGCTCGGGTTCCAGTTTGGGAGAGGAGATGGGGACAGGGACAGGGGGAGGCATCGCAGGGCCCCCCAAGGGCTGTTCGGGAGGGGACCGGACCTCCGTGCTCTGAGGGGTCTAAGAAAAGTCATCCAGCTTCCATTTGTCCACGGTTTCCTGGTGTACAGGCAGGAGTGAACATTCTGGGATCTTTGTGTGTGGGGGCTGCAACGGGAAGTCCGAGGATTTATTGGCTTGTATGACTTTGTCCATGGTACTGCTGCTCCTTACCCATGGCGGGACCACCTCTGACGCTGAGGGCGGACCCCAGGCCTGGCAGTCATGGAAGACTCTTCAAAATCATTGCAAACTGGGGGTGAGGGAGGGACCCTGCAGGAAGCCAGGGTTCAGGAGGCTGGAAGCTGGACAGAGATGGAGACGGGGCGGGGTGTGGGATGCAGATGCGAGGGCAGGTGCCAGCCAGCAGGAGGTGTGTGTAGACCCAGAGAGAGGAGGCAGGCCTGGCTGGCCCTGGGGCCCTCAAGGGCCTGCAGCCTGACTGGGGCGGCTGGCGGACCCGACAGAGGCAACCACCTTGCCCTACAGGCCTAGCCCAAAGCCTGGGGAGGTGCTGCACAGGGCTGGCTGGTCACAGCTCTACCAGCCAGTCCTTCACGTGGCTGGTGGCTGGACATCTGCCCCACCCCCACCCCTCAGGTCTCAGGCCCCCCACCACACACCTGCCCCAAGCAAGGGTGTGCGAAAGGAGCAGTGTGTCTTTCTGTGCACTGGCCCCAGGGTCCCCTCGTTTGGCTCAGCTTGTCGGGAGGGGGCTTCCTGGGAACAGGGGGTGTGGCAGAGGCCAGAGAAAACAGGACTGTGTGTGGGAGTATGGCAATTCCCCCCTTTGCCAGGCTTCCTTCCCTCTCACAGGGGCCCAAGGCCACGCAGCATGACATCTCTGAGGGCAGAGCTCAGGCCCCAGAACACTCCAGGGGACCCCCACCTGCAACCACACGCAAGCCCTGGGGCTGAGCCTGAATTCACGCCGTCTCCCCCCTGCCTCTTCAAGGCACCCAGGCTGAGCCAGCTCCCCTCTTCGGACCCTGCTGCTTCTCCTGGAAGGTGTGTTGCGGAGGTGGGGGAGCCGGACTGAGAAGGTGCAGGGAAGGGTGCCAGCATGTGGGCCTCGCCCTCAGCTCTGCTCACCAACTGCCTCCCTCCGCCCCCCTCTCAGCACGAAGGGCCCAGTGTGTGCCCTGGACCCAGAGGTAGGGCGCCCCGACAGGCTCTGGAGCGCAGCATAGCACCTCCACCGGGAGGGGCGACTTGCTGGTCTGAGTGAGTGACCCCCACAGGCACCCTGACTTGGCCCCCCCCCTGGCTTCCACTTACCTCTCTTGGGCCTGCAGACTGGAATGCAAGGGGTGGCCACAGCTCATCGGCGAGCCGATGGGCCTCGCCGGCCGCTCACCCCCAGCTCCCCACCTCCTTAGACAGCCGAGGGGCAGCTGTTTGGTGGTCGGCAGCAAATCGACACAAACAGCCTTATTTCCTGGCTAATTAGAGCCCGGAGGCCTGGCCAGAGCCCTTCCCCGCATCAGTCCTTGGGCGATTGCTTTGAAAGAAGTGTCCGTGGGGTCTGCCGGAGGGATGGCCTAGGCATGTTTCAGGCCAGCTTCCCTCCTTCCTCCAAGAAAGGCCCGCACTGGCCCTCCTCCCCTGGCCGAAGGGAGGAGCAACTGTCTCCAGATCCCGGCGGTCGGGGATTCAGCACCTCCCGCGTGGACAGCGCCAGGGCGGCTGGTCTCTGAGCTTGTCGGTGGGGCAGACCTCGCCTTCTCCGCGGGGCTGGGCGGGGTGGGGGCAGGCGTTTCAAGCACTGGCCCCTGTGTGCTTGTCTCAGGGCAGGTGCAGGAGGCAGCCCTCTTAGGGGCTGAGGCAGGGGACACGGGCGAGCCAGTGGTCCAGACGCCCCCACGGAGCCTGATTTCCCACGGAGGGGCAGGGAAAGAGCCCAGAAGCCTTTCCCCTCCGTACCGCTGTAGCTCGTGACACAGGAGCGTGGCCCCCGGGGGTCTGGGGACTCGGGGGGCCCTGGTGAAACTTGACTCTCCCTGACCCGAATTTTGAATCTCCTCAGCTCCAACAGCATCCAATAAATAACTCCACGCGGCATGAGTGATGGCAAACCCCAGAACGGCTTTCATTTTGCAGAGCGATAAATTCCATGCAATGTTGGCCACGTGCGCACGATTAAACTTTTTATAGCATCTCATGTTGCTTTACGACTGGACCCCTGCCCCCTCGGCATCCTTGGCAGAGTCCTCTGCAGGTGGGCAGCGCATCCAGGCCTGGACCCTGCGTCGCGCGGAGGGCGAGGCCCCTGAGGCGCCTCGAAGTCATCCTGAGCCACGGAGCTGGGACCCGGGGCTCAAGGCCCGGAGCTGGGGGAGGTTGCTGTGCCATGCGCTCCTCCAGGCGACAGGGGGCGCTGCGTGCAGTCCCCTGCCGGGGCGACCCGCAGGCCCCTCTCCTGATTTCTCTAACCTCGTGCCTGGTTGTATTTTTCTTCTATCCTTTTTTTGTCTTCCTTTTTAGCCTTCGTGTGAATTCAGCTTTTTAAATTTCTTAGTTTTCCTCCTCTGCTCGTTCGGCTGTTACATACTATTTACAGTCTTCTGTTGATTACGCACGTTCCATACGCTTACAAAGTGGACAGCTGGTCGGAAGGAGGAGGGACCCCGTGTGTCCCCGGGACGGACAGCGGGCGCGGGCGCCCGGGCTGGCGGTAGGGCGGGGGTTCCTGTGTAGTGGGGACAGAGTGTCGGTTTGGGTCGACGAGGGACTTCTGGAGAGTGGGGGTGGCTGCACAACAGTGCCCGCTTCAGGCCGCCGGCCATGCCCTGGACAGTGGAGGCAGATTTCGGCTCCGTGTGTTCCACCACGATTTTTAAAGCGCTCACCAAGTTCCCATCCCATCTAGTAAAGAAAAGATGAATAAATGCCTAAGGAATGGAGAGGAAAGACCATCAGTGTGCATGTCTCTTTCTATAGCTATATATAAAGAAGAAACATTTCCTTTTGCATATAAGTAAAATAGACATCACGTTTCTTCCTATGTATATTTACATATATATGTAAGGAATCTAGGAAACTTGCTGGATACGAAAATCAGTATCCCAAACCCAGTTACAGTTCCACACGTCAATATCAACGAGTCTCTACCTCACACTGTGCTTAGAGATAAATCTCAAGTGATCAAAGACAAAAAAGGACACGTGTGACTGAAACGGCTGTAGGAGAGACATGACTTCCCAACCAGACACCCAGGAGCGGACCATGGAGGAAAATGTCCACAAATTCCACTGCATTCAAATGAAGAAATTCTATGCTTTACAGGAACACATAAGGTGAAAACAGAAGCTGCAGACAGGGGCCAAAGAGCATCCACTGGACGAGAGGTGACGTGCAACGTCTGTAAGGGACGCCAAGGGGTCAGCAAGAGAAGGCGAATGGTCCCACAGAGAACGCGGGCAGGACCTGCGGGCAAGCAACTCCGGGAAGAGGAGCCAGCGGGCTCTCGGGGTGGAAGAAAGCGCAGCCTCACCAGCTGCTTTGTACCCTGTGGGGATTCTCTCAGATCACGGGCTGAGCCTTTGCATGTCATTACTTCCCCGCCAAACCCCCACTAAAGCTGTGATAATGAGAATTTTTATGACATAAGCCATTACAGAAGAGAAGAACAGAACCCGAGACAAAAACAACAAGATTCTGGAAGTGGAAAGGCATACGATCAAGCCGTAGCTGTCTCAGCGGCTGGAGAAAGGTGAGCCCTGGGTTGGCGAGGGGGACGGTGAAGCAACCCGACGTCTTCCCGGGAACATCTGGCACCTCAGGCAGTGGTCACCTCAGGCAGGTGACTCTGGGGTTGGGGAGGCAGAGGGCGCCCTCACTCGGACCCACCTGCAGCCCGGCCACAGCACCCAGTGGATTCACCCAGAGAGCAGGTGGCGCCTGCACCCCTGGAGCTCTGCCCCGGCGTGTCTTTACCAGCACCGGTAGAGGCTACGCTTGGGGACAGCGGGAGTGTCCCCCATGGTCCTGGCTGATAAACAGCCGGGGATCCGTTCACACACACACCTGCCAGCACACCAAACGCAGCATAGACTCTTGGGGGACACCCCGTGCATGAAGATGGATGGACTGCACCCGTTAAACAGAAGAAGCGAGACACAAACTACTTACTTAAAGTTTGAAAAGCAGTGGAACTCCGGTGAGCATTGCCTGAAGCGGGGGGCAGGGGGAGAGGGGTGAGGAAGGGAATGTGATCAGAAATTAGCAACCTGTGCTTAAAAAGAGATTTCATTTTGCCCTGGCTGGTGTGACTCAGTGGATTGAGTGCCAGCCTGTGAACCAAAGGGTCACCTGTTCTATTCCCAGTCAGGGCACATGCCTGGGTTGTTGGCCAGTCCCCCAGTAGGGGTGTGCAAGAAGCAACCACACATTGAGGTTTCTCTCCCTCATTCTTTTTAAAAAATATTTTATTTTTTTATTTTTAGACAGAGGGGAAGAGAGGGAGAACGAGAAACAAGTCCCCCATCCATGTGGAATTGTTCCCGAGCCCCTGACTTCCGCCCTGCCCTTCCGCACGTCACGGTCTGTGCTTCACGTCGTCAGCATGCCTGCACTCCCCCACGTGCTGGGCTGCCGGCTCTTGTTGCAGAGCTTCCTCCTGGATCATCGTCCTTCTCTCAAAATGGGGTTGGCTGTTGACACACTCTTTCTACAGTTAGCTGAAAATATCCTTATTCATTTCAGATCTTTAAGCAATTTTTTTCTCAGGTGTACTGCGGCCTGCAGAGATTCTTAGTTACCCTTGGTAGGTGTGCTCCCCTTCTTCTTGAGCAATAAGACCCCGTTTCCAGCTGAGAACGTGGCCACTGGGAATAGCATGCTTCCCAGCCCCATGTGCAATGTAGTGCAGCCATGTTCCTCCTGCAGTGAGACACAGGAGGAATCTGTGTGTGCAGCTCCGAGGCGGTGTTCCTACTGGGAAAATGGGAGGCGTGTCCTTCTTGGTCTCTCCTTCCCCTGCTGTTGGTTGGGATGTGAAGAAGCAATGGCTGGAGCACCAGCAGCCATCTTGGGCCATGCTGTGACCTCAGGGCTAAAAGTCACACCTGACCAAGAGCAACCACTCAGAAAGATCCAGGATCCTCACTCCAGTGCACCGTGATAGTTCTAGGCTGACCCTTTTGGGCTCTGGGAACATAAAGAGAAATATAGTTACATCACGCCGAATTCATGATTATTTGGGGGCTTTCTGAGATATCCAGCCAAGCCTAATCCTAATTTGATCCAGGAGCGGGACGCAGCAGAAAAATATCCAAAAAACAAAGCAGAACAAGGAAGGGCCTCGCTCCCTCGGCTGGGTGCTTACAGCCAAGGGCTACTGAGTTTCCAGAGAAGCTGAGCACACGCCCTCTTTATCACAAGGGGAAACCGAGTCCCGGGGAAGGTATGGGGCCTGCTGGGCATTCACACCATGTGCCCCGGGCTGCACATGGGTGGGCTCTCTGTTCCTCTCCAAGCGGATCCTTTCCTCCCCNAATTCATGATTATTTGGGGGCTTTCTGAGATATCCAGCCAAGCCTAATCCTAATTTGATCCAGGAGCGGGATGCAGCAGAAAAATATCCAAAAAACAAAGCAGAACAAGGAAGGGCCTCGCTCCCTCGGCTGGGTGCTTACAGCCAAGGGCTACTGAGTTTCCAGAGAAGCTGAGCACACGCCCCCTTTATCACAAGGGGAAACCGAGTCCCGGGGAAGGTATGCGGCCTGCTGGGCATTCACACCATGTGCCCCGGGCTGCACATGAGTGGGCTCTCTGTTCCTCTCCAAGCAGATCCTTTCCTCCCCTGTTCCAAACGTCCAGAGTCCACCCGGAGGCAATGGACGACGGCAGGACGTGTCCAGGACACGGTGGGCGTCTGAGGGTGTGTCTCCCTCGGCCACCCTGGAGTCCGGGAATGGAAGGCCACCAAAGACCCAAGCCAAGCTGCTCTGGCCTCAGGTCCCCGAGATCACCCCTCTGAGTGGTGCCAATCGAACTCCCCACGTTCCACATGGGAGCTGAGGCACTTGCCCACCTCCAGTTGGTGGCAGAGGCCCCTGGGCGTGGGCCTGGAGTGGGGGCATTCGGAGCAGAGCTGGGGTTGGGGGCTGCTGTGGCTTCTGGCTGGCACTGTGCCTGCCTGTTGGGGGCCTGGGCCGCCTTCTGCACTGCAAGCCTGGATCGTGGACATTACCCTTTCCAGCCCCAAAGTGCCCGCCCCCAGGCTCTGTGCCGGACACAGGAAGGGGACCATATGGACCAAGGGGAGCGGCCCGGCACTCAAGAGCCCAGGGCTGTTTGCTGAGAGCAGGGTCCCCAGCCGTCACCGGCCCACTGCCTGGCTGTCTCCTGTGGGGCAAGCCTCTGAGCCTGTGTGCTGGCAGGGTGCACAGTCTGCTGGCCCTCGACGTGCCCCCCAGGGCGCAGCCCCTGGAGAAGCGCTGGGAAGTCCCCAGAGCCATTGGCAAGGTGGGCAGGGAGGGCACCTGGAGCCGGGGCCCCTGGGCCCAGGGGCAAACCAACGTGGCAGGGGAGACATGGATCCGGGGTGTGAGGTGGGGTGAGACCACCAGTGCAGGGAGGAAGCATGGAGTTGGGGAAACTGAGTTGCGCGGTCCGGCCTGGAGCCCACGGCTGGGTCCGGAGGCCCCTTCCCGTGAGTGCTGGCCTGCCTGCTCCAGGATTTATTTTCCGTCAGATTGGTGGCAGAGTCGCCCCACTGGTGCTCCCGGCAGCAGCAAAATAAAGATGCAAATAAACCCGCTGACCCCTCCTGGGACCTCCCGCCACCCCCACCCCCACTCTGCACGCGCAGCTTTGAATTTTAAATTTCATTTCCCCCTCGCTTTTCAATAACCGCTTTCCCCGCGATGTCTCCAGCCCTGACCTCGTGATGCCCGAGTTAAGAGGTGGTGTCTTGTTTCCAGCTGCAGGTAATTTTCTTCTGAATGGTCCAATTACAGCGCCCGGGCTCTGCCTGGCTGCGCCTTCGTGGAGAGAACTGTCACTCGGCNTTCATTTCCCCCTCGCTTTTCAATAACCGCTTTCCCCGCGATGTCTCCAACCCTGACCTCGTGATGCCCGAGTTAAGAGGTGGTGTCTTGTTTCCAGCTGCAGGTAATTTTCTTCTGAATGGTCCAATTACAGCGCCCGGGCTCTGCCTGGCTGCGCCTTCGTGGAGAGAACGTGTCACTCGGCATCTCGGCATCTCGCCTGCTGACCCAGACCTGTCCTGGGCGGTGGGGGTGGGGGGGTTGGGGGGGCCTGTCTGAACAGCCCCAGAGGCCCGGCGCCCGGCACACCCCGCCCACCGCCGGGAACAGCGGGCGGGGAGCGGGGGAGAGAGAGAGAGGCAGCCCCTGGGGACACCGCCGTCCTGGGGTCCTGGGTGGGCCGCCCGTGGGTGGCACGCCGCCCGGGGTGGGAAAGGAAGCGCGGAACAGTGCTGGGTGGTCAAAGAGGTGGCGAAGCTGACCTTCCCCAGCGGCTTTAGGAATTTTACGGCCACATCATGTCGAACCTGAACCGATGCGAACTGTCTGCCTTTGAGTGTTTAACACGAAATGCTCACGCGGCGCTCTCTGCTGTGATGGGTCCTCCCTGCGTGCCACACGCTGGTTCCCAAGCGGTTCTGCCTCAGGGGACGTGAGACCCAAGCGAGCCCACTCTGAGGTCCAAAGACACACTCCGGCCGTTGGCAGGGCCCAGGGAGCCCGGAGCGCGTCCTCTGCGGTCTGCGGTCTGCGGTCTGATGACCGGCCGCCACTGTTGGCCGGGGACCCTGGACTTCAAGCAAAGTGCCGCCTCCTCTGAACTTCCCCTCACAAGGGAGAGTCCACCACGGGCCATGGACACAGGAAACAAAGCAAACAAAGCCCCCAGCACTCGGAGGGCATGTGAGGCCAGCGTCCACCGCTGCCCCCGCCCCTGTACCCTTGTGTCCGCCTTGTGTACTGGGGACGGTCAGCAGCACCAGGGGCCCTCTGGAGACCACCGTGAAATCCTTAATCTGGTGCTGACCCACCAGGGGTCTTCCATGGGAAAGGTGGGGCCTGCGGAGGGAGGGGCAGTGAACGGGGAAGGGCTGGGGCCCAGCCACCACTCCCCGCTTCTTCTCGGTGCCTCTTCAGCCTGTGAGATGCAGCCGCCCACCCCCCGGCCCTGCCTGGACCCAGGGACCCAGCAGTGGTCCTGCCCGCTGAGCCCTGGCGCCCATCTGCCCTTGAGGGCTTGCCGATTGTTCTCTCATTCGATAAAATTGCCCAGAGGAGAGCCAGCACCCCACTTGTCCAGTCTCTGTTCCCCCCCCGCCCACCTGCAGCTCTTCCCAGGCTATCGAGACTCCCTAGACCCCCCAAAGGCAGGGCTGTCTCCCTGAATTGTGGTCAGGCCCAGCCCGAAAGCGGTTTGCCAGGCACTGGGGCTGGAGGGCACGTCTCACCTTCATATGACCTTTGGGTTTAGGCTTCGGCTGCATCAGAGATGTGAGCACATGCCTCACAGACTGAAAGGCAAGTGAGCCAACTTCCCTGGGACAACAGGCGTGCAAATGGGGGCCCAACGCGACACGCTTCCCACCCTAAGACGGGGCCGTCCAGCTGAACAAGCTTTGCTGGCAAGGGGCTGGGGGTGAAGCTGGCGGGGACGGGATAGGGGGAGGCCGACAAGATCTAACCAAGCCACGGGTGCATCGCCCTCCCAAGAGAATCCACCTAAAAGGTGCACCGGGGTGGGGGGCGGTACACGGGGGGTGCAGACCTCCTGCAGCAGAGGAGACTGGGGTCTGGGACCCGGAGTGAGGTCTGCTGAGGCTGTGCTCTGTGTGGCCCCAACGCTATGACGCCCTGGAGAAGGCAGAGCCTCGGAGACAGTGGGAGTGGGGGAGGGGAGACGAAGAGACAGAGCAGAGGGTCTGAGGCAGGGACAGGTCTCCATCTGACCCCGGAATGACGGGCGCTGTCCACTTGTCAGACGGCAGGACGCACAGCTCCAGAGGGACTCTGAAGCAAGCCGTGGGCCCTGGGCTCGCCGGCTGCAACCAGTGACCCCACGAATGCACATGTCAATGGCAGGGGGACGCAGGGTGGGGGGCATGGTGTGTGGGGACTCTGCAATGCCCGGTTAATCTGTGGACCTAAAACTGCACTTTAAAAGTGTCTGTTAATTTTTAAAACGAATGAACTAACAACATGCCCAATCACTAAATCACAGTTTGTGCTGAGTGTATCGGGGTGATAGAAGGTTTCTCCAAGACTCAGCAAGAAGCACCAGAGGCCAATGTACACCAACCCAGCAGCCTGGCCACACTGAGGGGACTCGGTTTGATGAAGCCCGCCCCCCGGCCGCCGCCCTCAGGATGGACCCTGAGGACCGAGGGGCTCTCTCAGCCTGAAACCCTCCGAGGGTCCTACGAGGCGTCTCACAAGCACAGCCTGGGCTTCGCCCTCGGCTCAGGCCTCCTTCCCTTTGCACATTCTCGCCAGGCGGAGAGGCCGTAACAAGGGGCAGTCTGTCCCTCCCCGCCCCCCCCACCCCCGTCTTTAAAGTCTGCGGACAATCCGATCGGCGGCTCCTTCCCGGCTCACCCTCGTCCCCACCTCGTCCTCTGCAGCCAAGGGTTGCACCTCCAGGCTTCTGTCTGGAGGTCTCGTCAGCCGCCCTCCACCAGTGTGTCCACTCCATCTTCTACCTTCCTCGTCACCACAGGTGACAACACTCACTTCTACTCGACGAGGGCCACTCTTTCTCCTGCCTCCAGCAGTCCGTCCATACCTGCCCAGCCGCCACCCNACCCTCGGCTCAGGCCTCCTTCCCTTTGCACATTCTCGCCAGGCGGAGAGGCCGTAACAAGGGGCAGTCTGTCCCTCCCCGCCCCCCCCACCCCCGTCTTTAAAGTCTGCGGACAATCCGCTCGGCGGCTCCTTCCCGGCTCACCCTCGTCCCCACCTCGTCCTCTGCAGCCAAGGGTTGCACCTCCAGGCTTCTGTCTGGAGGTCTCGTCAGCCGCCCTCCACCAGTGTGTCCACTCCATCTTCTACCTTCCTCATCACCACAGGTGACAGTGTGTCACTCACTTCTACTCGACGAGGGCCACTCTTTCTCCTGCCTCCAGCAGTCCATCCATACCTTCCCAGCCGCCACCCACTCCAGTGCCAGTGTCGCACGAGGCAGGGACCTGGGCACCGTCTGCCCCTGCCCCAACGGCTGCAGAGCACACTGCCCCGAACAGCCGGTGCAGCCGGTGCAGCGGTGCGGCTGCCTCACGGGCTGTGGGATGGTGCTGGATGTGCTGCCGACCTCACCAGGTGTCGGCCGGGCACCGGCGGCCCTCGGGTGGCTGGGACGGCGGGTCTGCGCCCCATGTGGCTTTTCAGTAGAGGCTCCTTCACAGTGTGGGGGGCCCAGCTCTAAGAGGCAAAGAGGCTGGGAGTGCTCTCCAAGGCGTGCCGTGGAGGTCCCCTCACATTTTCTCAGTCAGGCCTGTCCCCAGCCCAGCCCGGCTTCACAATATGGGACGTGGGTCTCTCCCTCTGGTTGGGGACGCAGCAGAAAAGTGTCTGCACCGAGTCTCCCCCGTGCGTGTGTGAGCAGCCACGCAGACCCGGCACACCGACCGAGGCAGAGCCGGCGTGTCACGGTGCTCACGTTAACGGGACCGCAGTTCCCAACACGGGCGGCGAGAAGCACGAGCACAGAATCAAAGCCCCGGGCGAGTCGGCCCCAGCTCGGGTTTAAAAGGGAAATGGCCGTGTGACCACGCCGTCTCTCACCGGCGGAAAAGAGCTCCAGCTCTCGGCCTCGGCCCCCCGAAAGGTGAGATGCGGCGACTCACACTCAGTAGCCACGGCCCCTTCGCTCCCAGGCCATGGTCACGAAACACCGTTTTCCACGGAAAGGAGCCTGGGAGGGAGGCCAGTTCAGGTCTTGGGCAGGAATCCCGCAGGGGTCTGGGGCCTGGGGCCCTCGCATGGCTGCAGAGACGGCCGTCGGGAGTCCCGGGGCGAAGGCGGCCTAGTCAGCCCACCGCTGAAACCCGCGCCTGGACTGTGCGCGCAGGGGAGGGGCGCGCAGGGAGCCCGCGCCCCGGGGGCGGCCCTCGGAGCAGCCGAGCCCCACCTCCTCCTCGCAGGGCTGCGCTCGCGGAAGGAATCCGATTCCGCCTTCCGACCCCGTTTGTCAAGGCAACTACACTGTTGTCAAGGTAACTCCTTTGCTGGAGATCGGCAGGGGCAGCCTCGGCTGGTGGCTGCCAGGCGGCCCAGGGAGAGCCCAGCGACGAGTCCTAGGTCCCCGTGGAGGGAGCGGGAGGCGTGGGAGCCCCGCCGAGGCCCCGCAGGCTGCGGCTGGTTCAGGAAACAAGGCTGGAGGCAGGGGGGGCAGGTGGGGGTGGCGAGGCAGAAGAACAGGGCAGATGACACTTCCCGGCACAACCAGCAAACTGCCGGGGCAGTGCTCTGCAGGCCACGGCTCTGCCTTTCTCCCACAAACCGACGCCAGATGAGAAAGCCATGGGGTCGGCCATGGGGTCGGCCATGGACACAGCGACGCTCGGCCAGATGCTGGGGCTTCTCCTGGTCCAGCGGAGCCTGGGGCTGGCGGTGGGGGCGTCGGGGTCCGGGACAGTAGAGACACATCGTTCGTGGTGTGGGAATGGTGTCGAGCTCGTGTTTGGAGAGGCTCCTTCTCTCTTCGAGGACATTTGAGGAGTTTAAACAAGGAGTGACTGGTGCTGAGATGGTCCTGGGGGCGCTGGGGGCCCGGTGTGCGGGTGAAACAAACCCGACCTCGAGACAGGATGATGGAGCCAAGAGACAGCACTGTTTTCGGTGTGAAGCCGCTTGGGACACACAGGCCTCAGGCTGGAGGCTGTGTGAGTCTCCACGTGGTGGGGATCGGAGTCTCTGCGCGGAGCCTCTGCGGTGCAGGGGCACAGGTGCTGCGCCTGCCACCCTCCCCCTGGGGCACCCTTCCCCTTCCCCTCTGCTCACGAAGGAGGACGAAGAGGAGACCCGGGGCAGGAGTTCTGGAAGGTTCTAGCCCAGCAAAGGGTGCTGATTCTGTGACGTGCCCCAGGGGGCCCAGTGGGCCAGGCTCTGAGGCTCAGCCCCTGTAGGTCCCAGAGGTTCTGTTGGGTCAGCGAAGCCAGTCTGCACCAAGCACAGTGCGGGCACTTGGGAAGGGCCCTGGGGGACCCCCTCGGGCACACGGAGGCATCTCTGGGGGTGTTTCCTCCCTGTGAGCACACACAGTTCCCCCTGTACTCACACTCACGCACACTCACACAAGCAGAGCAACATCCTTGGAAACACACTTGGCCTTTTCTGATCCGCGCCCTGGGATAAATTCAGCAGGATTTCCTGTCACATCCCTCTCCAAGGAGGGGCTCCGGAGGCAGCCCCTCACTCACGGGAAGGCACGTGGTCCCAGCGGCTGGAGGGTCCCAACAATTACACGGGTGGGGGGGCCTCAGCACGGAGCTCTGGAGTGCGTGCCCACTGCTGCCGAACTCCCCTCTCTCGGCCGACACGACTCTGCCCGCCCCCTGCCTGCCCCGCCTGTTTCTGGGCAGGTGGTGGAGCTGAGCCCAGGTAGCCTGGTCACCTGGCCTGGTCAGCCCTGGCGGTCCCATCAGGGAGAGACCTCACGTCAGGGCCTGGCAGGGGAGTCTGGGCAGGGGCGAAGCTGGCAGAAGCTTCTGGAAGGACATGGCAGGTGGAGCCCTTGGCACTGCCCGCCCCCCGACCCAGATCGGGGACCTGTCCTGAGAAGACAAGGACGCCTTGGGGACCAGAGCGGGTGTTCCAGACGCTGCTGTGGGCGGAGCCTCAGCTGGGGGTCGGAAGCCACTGCACCAGAGGCAGCACCTGGCTCAGCGGAGATGCCGTGAAGCGCAAGCCTGGTTGCTATGTAATTAACTCAAAATGTAATGAGCAATAAAAATACAATTACATTCCTGTAACGCATTAAACTTAGCGCTTTCTCAATCTACTTGAGAGGCCCGTGCCTGTTCCTGAGGCGAGAACACAAAGGGACACAAGGGGAACACAAGTGGCCCCAGACGTGGCTCTTGGCTGGGACCCCCCCGTCCTCCATCAGGGGGGCCGTGAGCCTGGCCCCTGGGTCCACGGGCAGGGGGCGTGTCCCGGGGGAAGGAGCTGAAGGAGACCCACACCCCAGTGGCCCCACCTGGGGTCCCCCGGGAGAAGGGCGCACACACATGTACACGTACCCCGTGCACATGCACACACACACATGGGCCATCACACAACTGTCCCTATCACAACACTGAGCGTCCATTGCGTGTCCCAGATCAGGGCTGCACTGCTGGCCCAGTGCCCAGGCAAGGAGGGTGGTTTGGCCGTCACGAGGGAGGAGGCGCAGACCGCTGCAGCCACACAAACTGAAGAGGCCTCGGGCGGTGCGGCCCCACGTGCGTGGAAGCCCAGTGGGGCAGGTCCTCAGGGGCGCAGCGGCCGGGGTGCAGGGGCTGGGCACGGGGTGTGGGGGACCGGGGTGCAGGGTGCGGGGGGCTCTTTTCAAGGGGATAGCAAGGACCTGCGTGAGCTGGTGAAGGAGGCGCCTGCCTGTGAACCTGCTGAGCACCATCGAGCCGCACCTTCAGCGGGTGACCGCAGCAGGTGAACTGCATGGTACATGGATATTTTACGTAAACAAAGCTGTTTTTAAGGACAGGCTGAAGGAGGGTGGGCGGACAGGTTTTAGGGGGCAGAGGGGAGGCCTGGCAGTGGGGGAAGGGTGCATGGATGGGGCATGGATGGGGCTTGTGGGCTTCTCACCCCTCCCAGGCCCTCCCTGCCCCCACACCCGGGGAGGGAACCTTCAGCACGGGCCTTTGCAGTGTGCACCAAGCCGGGGGGGACACAGGAGCAGGGGAGGGAATCCAGCTGTGTCCTCCCAAACTGCCCTGGCACTGCATGGTGCACTTTGCCCCTGGAGGCGGCTGGAACCTAGCCGAGCCTCAGTTTCCCCACTGTCCCACCCAGAAGGCTGCTAGGAGCTCAGGCCCGGCAGCGCCTGTCCGCAGGAGAGAGACCATCATCACCGCGGGCGTTATGGGGGACAGTCATGCCCCACCCTTCCTGGTGACACTGGACGGCAGCTGTCAGTGTCCCCACAAGGGCAGGATGAGCCACACCATCAATTCCCAGCAGAGCAGGCAGGACATGTACCCCGTGCCTGCCGTAGGACAAGACCAGTGGGCATGACCCCCCCAAAACCCCCATCTGAGGGGCCGTCCTGCTCCCAAGTCCTGGGAAGGCCTGGGGCTGGGTGGGAAGCTCTGAACAGGTCAGCGGTCAGTGGGTGTGGTCAGTGCAGGGTGGCAGCCTGAGGTCCATGACCAGGCTCCAGGGAGAGGGGGGCCCAGCAGAGGGAGCATCCCAGCGTCCAGGAAGGACGGGAGGCCTGGGGTTGTGTGAGGTGCCCCCCCCACCGCCAGGAGCCTTAGCGGAGGCCAGCAGGGAGCCGAGGCTGCGTGTCTGGGGCTGTCCAAGTGAGATACGGATAAAACCTGCGGCTCGCCCTGGCCGGTGTAGCTCAGTGGATTGAGCACGGGCCTGTGAACCAGAGGATCGCGATTCAATTCCCAATCAGGGCACATGCCTGGGTTGCAGGCCAGTTTGCAGCGGGGGACGCACGAAAGGCAACCGTACATTGATATTTCACTCCCTCTCTCCTTCCCTTCCCCTCTAAAGATTAAAAAAAAAAAAAAAAACACCTGTGGCTGGAAACGTCCCACAAGGTCGTTTTTACAAGAAAGCTATGCCGCCCGGATTTACGGCCATGCTCAGAGAGGGTTTTAATCACCACGTTTTAAGAGGCGTGGTTGCCGCCACTGCAGCAGCTTCGCAAAGCAGCCACAGCTCAGCGGCACAGCCCGCCCTAGAGCCTCCTCCTGCCGCTGGCCGGCACCTGCCTGGGACCCTGGAAAGTAGCCCCACCAGGAAGCCCAGCACCTCTGCTTGCATACCTCTGGTGGCAGGGAACTCAGTCCCTATCAGGGACCAATCAGTCCCCTGCCAGGGCTCTGCCCGAGGGGCCCCATGGCCAGCGTCCTCTCTCCCCCAGTCCCCAGCTGGACATGGGCAGTGCCCGGCCCTCACCTCCTTCTGAGCAACCCCCCACCCCCACGGATGGGCTGTCACCTCCCACATTCTGGGCACTCTGCTCCTGAGGATGCAGCCCGGGACCGGCCTGGAAGGGAGGGCCTGTGGGGGTGGAGGCCGGGCGTGCAGCTGCGGAGGAGCCACCAGAAGGAGGGACGGAGGTCGGGTCACTCTGCCCTGCGGGCACAACATGCGGCAGGCGCAGCAGAACGCCCTCCCCACCGCGGGCTTCCGAGCAGTTCCTCAGTTTTCTCTGTGTGATCACAGACCGCCCTGGACAGGGACCTCTGTAAAAAAGGCTGCGCTGATTGGAAACCCACGTTTCTGTACATTTCGAAGTGCGGGGGTGATGGAGTCTGAAGACCCGCTGGAGGGCCAAGGAGGCGAGGGGTAGGTCTGGGGACATTTTCAGCCCAGAAGTTCCAGGACCTTCAGGACACCCTTCTCCCAGGATTGTGCAGGGAAAAGGGCCAAGACCCTCCCTCCCCTGCAGGGAAGAAGTCGTTCTCAGGGGCCAGGAGAGGCCTTGGGGGTGCAGGGTGGGCTGGAGGAGTCAGGGGTGCCTGGCCTCCTGGCCCCCATCTCTCTTCCCAGTGGAAGCCTGGTTCTCTGGGGACCAGTCTGTGCACACGCTGGGCGTCCCAGGAGGCATGTCAGCCAGGGGCCCGCATACAGCCCTCCTGAGCCAGCCTAAAAGGGGGCCCCGGGGGGTAAACTTTCGACCCTGTGCTCATGGGGCCACTAATCAGCTGGGGAGGCAGGTCGTGAGGGGGCCAGGAGGCCAGGGATGGTGGCAGGACTGATGGGGCCCCACCCGGCACAGCGGGGAGCCCAGCAGGCTCCTGCTGAGGCCTCCAGGCACAGGGTGGGGGCCTCAGAGAGTGCCCTGCTGTGGGGGCCGCAGCCTCGCTGCCTCCCTGGCTTAGCAGGGATGCCCCCCCCCAGGATCCACCCATGCCCACCGAGGCTGGAAGGAACATTAGCTGGGCAGCAGGGGCCTGGGGGGCAGGTGGCCCACCCAGCAGGCTCCAAGCTCCTCCGTGTCCCCTTGCAGGCATCGGGGAGGCCAGGACATCAGAACCCCTCACTCTCTGTGCCAAGTGAGTGAGGCCACTGACTTGGGGACAGTCTGGGCTGGGGGCCACCTCACACCCCAGTAAAGGGCAACCACCCAGGCAGGTGGGGCCCCAGCTCCAGACAGGCCGCCCGCTCACCTCCGGGAAAGGGTCCCCAGAAACTGCCTGCACCTCATACGTCCCCTCTTGCAGGCCCCGGTGCACAGCACAGCCGGGCGTGTGGTTAACCGTCCTCCCCTCGACAAGTGAGCGTTCAACGTGCCCAGACAGCCCTCTGAGGTCACCATGAAAACCTGTCAATCACCGCACACTTAGCTGTCCTCAGAAACAAAGACTTCCTGCTTCCCACGGTCTGAGGGCAAAGGGGGCGGTGGGAGGGGGTGGCTGGGGACAGAAGATGGGGGGAGCAGGTGGGACCCTCCTCATCAGGACCCCAGGACCGAGGATCCCTGGGAGCCCGCACCCCCTCTCCAGGAACCTCCACATGGGGGACGCAGGCCTGCCTCAGGGCCCAGGCTGGGAGTCCGGCCGGGGTGCTGTCAGCTCCTCCCAAGGTCCTGGAAGGGATGGTGGGGACGCAGGAGCCCAGCCCCCGCCCCGGCTGCTCTCGATCTGGGCCCTGAATTTCCAGCCCAGCAGAAGCGTGCAACGGGGTGAGCTGGCACCGAGGGGCCCAGGCAGCCTCAGCCGGCCGGCGGCCTTCCCACAGACATGCGCCCACCCCCTCCCTGCGCCCCTGCTCGCACCTGTCGGGTCTCATTACCTGGGCTGTCACCCAGCGCCTGAGCTTCAGCCCGGTCGACCTTGAAGTCTGCCTCCCGACACGCCACAGGGCCCGCAGCCTCCTGGCCGAGCGCGGCGACACACCGGGAGCCAGAGAACAAAGGCAGGTGCCTCAGCCACGCTCCGCAGAGGCCGGTCTCCTTGGCGAGACCCAAGGTCGGGCAGGGCCTCCCGACTGTGGCTGCCAGGCTGGCAGAGCCCCCTGCTGACCCCTGTCCTGTCCAGCACGCTCTCCGTGAAGAGCAGCTGCTGGGGGAGCAGGCAGATGGGGTTTGGGGAGGCTGCCCTTGGGTGGGGGTCGAGGTTCCACCCCTGTGGAGGAGAGTCAAGGTGAGCAGGGCTGAGCCTGGGCCACTTGGGGTGTCCGGGGGCCCTTCCCTGGGAACCACGAACATTCAAGCCACAGGAGCCAGGCCAGCGTCGGGGACCCTCAGCAGATGAACTCACCTGCACTGTGAACCCCAAGGCTAACTGTCACCCTGAGTCTCCAGCGTCCGCTCACCCCAGAAAGCATCATCCCGTGAGGGACAAGCCTTCCGGAGCCTCTGGTGCCCGTGGCGTCATCGACCTCAGCGTCCCGATGAGGGACGTTGGTGGGGAGCGGGGGGGCCAGGCCACAGCTCCAAGGCAGCCAGGACCGCGGGCAAAGGTGGCTCTGTCGTGGGGCACGGCCTGGGCCTGAGGCCTGGCACTGGACCAAGTTTCCTTTTAAGTTGGTTCTCAGAACAAATGGAAGGGGGGCACGCAGAGCAGGGTGCCTGGCCCGGGCCCTGACTGGCTTGGAGCTTCGATTCTGGGCTCCCTGGGGCAGCCGGGAGCCCCTCTGAGTCCAAAGCTTGAAGAGCAGACCAGCCGGCAGAAGTCCCTTGTTCTGACTCCGGCTGACTCCGGCGCTGCACCTGCTGCCCCCAGCACCCAGAGGGCAGGTGCTGGGGGGCGGGGGCAGGGGCGGGGTGGGGTGGGCCCACCCAGCCCCTGCCTCGCTCCCGCCCTGCCCCCAGGGGTCTCGCCGAGCCTCTGTCTACATCCAACCTGCTCATCAGAGCTGTTCTCTTTATTTTGTGATTTGCTTTGCAAATAACCCTGATTTAAAAACCATATATATCTATTTTTAAAAACCTGGTCTTTTGCTTCCTTAATTAAATGTCTGCATGATGTTTTTCTCTAGGAAAATTCAATTAGGGATTAATTTTTGTCATGGAGAACACTGGTGCTGAGCTCTGATAGGGCTTCCCAATTAAACCGACAGGGTGGGTGCCGCGCACTATGGCCGGGCCATTCTTCGTCGGCAGGAGACCCCTCGTCCAGGCCAGTGGGACGGGTGGCCACCGGGAGAGGCCGGCTCCGACCACACTGACAGACACGTTGGGCCTTCCCCCCAGGCAGCCCCCAGGCCTCTGGTTCCAGTCCTGGGGTGAGCGTCCACTCCCAGCTGAGTCTGTGGGCACGTGGACACCCAGCAGAGGGCCAGAGCCAGTGAACGAGCGCTCTGGGGCCTGGGGACCAGCTCGGTCTCTGAGGGACTGGTGTCAGTGGCCAGTGGCTCCCAGGCCTGCACATCAGACACCCCCTCTGGCCGTGGAGAAGGGGGCGCATGGCTGCAGCTGCTTCCCGGCCACCGAGAGTCGGGCTGCAGGGACGGGTGGCACCTGGGGCTGCCTGGAGCTCCTGCAGGTGAGGAGCCCTGCCTGCCTGTCTGCAGCCTCCTTCCCGCCTCACACAGGCCACAGCCATGGGGGGCCACGAAAAGGAGAAAGCCTCCTGGAGGCACACGTCAGCCAGGTCCCTGAGGTCAGGAAGTGCCCGGGGGGCTGAGAGCTCCCAGCCCAGGGGCTGCAGGAGTATGGCGGGAGCCCAGCCATGGGGGGCACTGAGCAGGGATGCGTGGGGTTTTCGGAAGCCCAGGACTCTCTGGCTGTAGTGGGTATCCCCATACAGGCTGTTGGGGACCCTAAGAGCTATGGGGGTCCCCCAGGTCCATGGCTATCCCCCGCTGGCTCCTCCCCAGAAATAGGGATGCGGCAATGCCCCGTAACACGTAGCAAACCATCTCTCCGCACAGGAGAGGCACCCAATGATCTGACGGCAGTTTTCCAGGGTCACTGAGGCCCCCGCGCACCCACTGCCGTGGGGTGGGGGCTGGCCGGCGGTGAGGAGCGCAGCTGTGGGGCCGCCCAGGCCTGGGCTGCTCTCGTCTGGGTGGGTGGCCAGGAGGGAGCCCTGAGCCTTGTTGTGAGTGCCCGTCCCCGGAGGCGTGCGGGCTGCCATGTGGCTGGGACATGGCCTCTGTGACCGTGGGGCGCTGTCCACGGCGTGACCCTGCATCCCCGGGGCAGGTGGCAGGGCTGCAGGATGCCAGGCCCAGGCAGGAGGGCCTTGCTGAGGGCAGTGGCCAGGTCAGCCTGAGGTGGGCCAGCGCCACCCAGGAGGTGTCTCTGGAGGCTCTGTGACCATGAGCCCGGGGCATGGCAGGAGCCCTTCCCAGGGAGTGTCCTGAGTGCCAGGGGCATCCCTGTCAGCTGGTCTTGCTCTGGGCTCTGCTCAGGCCAGCGCTGGTCCCCAAAGCGGCAAGCTCCCACCTCCCCTTCAAGACCCCCCGCAAATGTCCACCTTCACTGCTGCCCAGGTGGGCGGGGGTCCTACTCTTCACTCACCCTCCAGGGGCCCCATGCCCCCCCCCCCAGGGTACGAGTGGCCCCAGGGCTGCAGCGAGAGCACCCGGTGGCTCTGGGAAGGTCATATAGAGTTGAGGCAAGAGGCAGCCCCGGTGCCGGCCCTGGTGGGCCCGGTGTCCAGGCGGTGGCAGTGGTCACCGGAAGCACCCGGCCCATCGCCTGGCCTGCACGCCTGCATCTCTCCACCGAGACCTCCAGTGCTGGGTGACTTCCGGCTTCCACCCTGATGGATGGCCCCTCCTGACCGTCAGCGCCCAACGTTTCCAGGCTGCAGCTGGATAAACAGGCCAGGCCCTGATAGGCTGAGGAAGGGCGGGAGGCGGCGGCGGTGGGGAAGGAAGCCAGGGAGCGGCTGGATGGAAAAGCCAGGGGCCAGGGGCCGCCCGGGGGTGTCCGCAGGGAGGTGTCCAGGGACCACCCAGGGCGGGTCCCTATGGGGGAAAGGCAGCCCCTCCCCCACCCTGTCTGCTCAGGCCGCAGCCCCGAGGTGCGGGGTGCACTGGCGGCCGGTCCGTCCAGCCTGAGAGAAGGCGTGAAGAGCCCAGCTTCCTGGGACCGGAGAGGGAGCATCACCCTAAGTCACCAAAGCACAGGCCTGCCTTTCACAGACAGAGAGACGGAGTCAGGCAGGACACACCGGAGACAGTGCTGGGAGGTTTGGGCTCACAGCTGTCCCCTCGCTGGCCTGCATCCCCGAGCAGCTGGGACCGTTTGGAAGCCCGGTTTTCCTTGCCAGGCCCAGTTCTCAGGCAAATGGCTCGGCCACAAAGCCTGCCATGGCAACGACCGCCCACTGAGGCTGGCGGTGCCTGGTCGCTGAGCAGAGAAGGGTCTCCCCCAGGGGTGCGCTGGGGTCTCCCCAACTCGCACTGTGCTCGCCAAGTCCCGGGCTCAGCCCCTCATGCTGGCGCTCAGAGACCTGGGCCTCCAGTCCAGACCCTGGGCCCCTCCTGTGGTCCCAGCCGAACCTGGGGTTCCCAGGGTCTGCCCGGGGGAAGGCCTTCTGGGGGAAGATGAATATAAGCTGGGACCCCCGGTGCCCAGACCCAGAACCGGCTGAGTCTGCAAAGGGAGGCAGAACGGCACGGCGCAAGGTCCCTCTACAACTGAGGCACTCTCGGGGGCACAGGAGGTTCCGGGACCCCAGCCTCAGCATTGTCATTAGCAACCCCTGACAGCAGCACGTAATTGCTTCTCCTGGGGCCCTCGGTGTTCCGGGCTCTGGGATGGCTGAGCTGCCTGGGGAGTCAGCGTTGGGGTTGCGTCCCGGCCACTCGTCCGCAGGAGTGCACAAATGGTGCAAACGCCTGCCGTGTGCTGTCCGGTGCTTCAGCACTCGGAACCTCGCACCAGCCTCAGGAGGAGGTGCTGCCATTTCCCCACCTCACGGGTGAGCAGACGGCAGCCCAGAGAGGGTGAGCGATGTGCCTGAGGCCACACAGCGGGCAAACGTGGGCTGGGACTTAGGTCCCCGTATCCGGGTCCACAGTCTGCTGTTAACCAATGCTGTCCCTCAGCTGGACCCCAGGACCCTTGCCAGGTTCAGCAGGGCACCAGCTCGCAATGTGGGTCCGCTTCTGCCTCCCCTGCACCCTCGCCCGAGACAAGGCTGCCTGGCGGGCCTCGCCCCCAAGGGACCTACCACCCTGCTCTGGTCTCCGCTCCACTTGCTGCATAAAAGGCAGGAGCAGCTTCACAGAAAGGAACGAAACTCTGCAGGCAAAGTGTCCTCGGTAGTGGGGCTGCAGCAGGGCTGCTGGCCAGCATGAGGGGCAGGCAGCCCAGAGCCTGGCAGAGCACACCGGCTGGCGCTCAGGCCGCAGGTTCCTCAGTCAGGCACACCTGCACAGGTGCACCACCTGCAGACAGACACCAGGCCCGCCTGCTGCGGGCCGGAAACGAGCCCTTGGGACGTCTGGCAGCACCTGCTGTGAGGGCTGATGTTTGGGGGTGTCAGAAGTGTGCTCAGGGCCAGCGTGCGTTTCTCCCATGGGCACAGGACACCGTCTCCCTTTGCAGACCCAGCCAGGCCCTGGACTGGGCACCAGCACAGGCACCCCCACCCCCCGGGGCCTCATTCCACCTGGGAGGGGGGGGCCTGGCCCCAGCAGGCAGGCTGTGAACGCCAGCTCCCTGGAGGAGCCGGGCCCTGGCAGACTCCAGCTGCCCGTCCTTGCCCTGTGGCCATGGACACTGGCCCTAGTGCCCCGGGGGCAGCTGCCCCCTCTGTAAAGTGGAGAAGGGACCCCACCTCACAGCGGGGTGACGTCAGCTTTCTATTCTGGGGCATAGAAAGCCCTGTAAATGTTAGTGTGGTTACGATGCTTTTTCCGGAGGCAGCAATACCAGTAGCAGCAGAGGCGAGAGAATTCAGTGGCAGTGGTGTGGAACCTCTAGCTGAAGCACAGTAACAGCTGCCCAGAGAAATCAGCGGTGGGCACCACTCCCTCCCCTGGAGAGGCTGGTGGAACCTGACTCCGGTGCTGTGCTCAGGGGGAGCCATCTGACCCTGCCCCCGCCCCGCCCCAGCTCCACCCCCACTCCGCCCCACCCTTCCTCCTGACAAACCCCCCATCTCCGGACCCTCAGCAGCTCCTCCTGTTTGCACAGCACCTACATGCACCCAGCGCTCCACCTCAGGCTGCTGGCACTGCACAGGCCAGGAGACAAGCCACCCTGGGGGGGCGGTGCCCTGCTCTGCACTGGGCAGTTGGGTCTGGGGGGCAGCTGCTCGTGGGGAACAGTAAATATTCATGACTTCGGCACAATCCCCGCAAAGCCAGGGCAGGGGGGTCCCAGCTGTCACAGCGGCCCCTTCACCAGGTCAGCCATCAACACGAAAGGTCAGAGCTGCCCCTCGGTGGCCTTCGAATCGAAGTCTTTGGCTTCTCATTGCCCCAGTGGCGGCAGCAGTGGGCTCAGGAAGGCGATGACGAGAGAAGGTGACATGCTCACAGCGCACAGGCCATGGTCCTGCCACTGGCGCCACAGTTGCATGAATGAAAGGGCAGAGGACGTCTGCGTGCTGGGTGGGGCGGGGAGGGGCGTGGGCAAGGCCTCCCGTGCTGGAACTTTGTCCTTTGCAAATGAGGTCATTCAGTGGAAACAGAGGATGGGGCGGGGCCCAAAGCCTCTACCCTGCCCAGTCCCACAAGCCAGCCAGGACCCAGGGGCACCTGAGATGTGGCCCCCAAGTAGGGGCAGGAGGCGAGGCCTTTGCACTCACTGAAGACTCGCACCTTTGGGCCCAGGCCCCTGAGAAGAGACGGAAGAACTAGCACCCTGAGTTGCCAAGGAGGAATCTGAGGCTCAGAGAGGTCCAGTCACTCCCCTGACATCACACAGCTGAGAGGGGAACAGAGCCAGGACACCAGCCTAGCACTCTGTGCTCCGCACCTGTCATTGGGCATCGCCGAACTCGGGGACCGTGTGCCCCAGAGCCGCCCTGGGTGTGTTGAATTGCTGCCGGTGTGGGACTCTCACTGACCCTGTTTCTGCCCAGCTTGCAGGGCTCAGTGCCAAGGGGCAGAACTTCTAAGGACCCTGCAAAGAAACTCTTAGAGCTGCACAAACTCTGTTTTTCAGACCCAAATTAGGATTCTGGCAGAGAATTACTATTTAGTTCACAACTTTACTCTCCTGAAACGTCTCACAAATGTGTGGTTATCGGGTGTCATCACATATTTCACGGGTGACTTCTTTGAAAGAATGATCATTTTTAGCAATCTGGAGCCGGGGACCTCCTCTGAACTGCCAGGGCCAACCCCACACCGACCCCCAAACTACCCTCTGTCACAGCCCAAGATGCTGAGGACAACAGGCTGCCCCTGGGTCTGAGTTCAGGACAACAGAGGGATTCCAATACACGTTCGGTGGATGCGTGGGTAGATGGTGGGTAGATGGTGGGTGGATGGTGGATGGATGGTGGATGGATGGATGGGTGGGTGGAGTCACACACCCCTTGACCCTGACACACGCTGGTACAGGACCCTGAACCTGCCTCACAGAGCTGGCCTCCTGGGGCCTCTGTCCCTCTGATGTGAGGCCATAGAGGACGGGCAGGCACAGGCTTCTGGAAAGTTCCAAGTGCTGAGTAATACCGAGCCCAGCAGTCAGGTCCTTACCGCCATCCCACCCACAGGCTGCCCGGGGGCCCAGGGGGACCCGATGACGCTACGTCTCTGTTAAGAGTCCTGCTTCCCCTGGGAGGAGGGGCCGTGCGTTAATTCATTCACTGCTGGGGATCAGTCATCGGTAAATGAGATTAAATGCCCTCGAAATGGAATTAAAATGACGTCAAACAGCAGAACATCATTTTCTTAACTCACTCCCAACAGCCGCTTCCTGCTTAACCCCTCACTGGCTGGTCCCCACCCTGGAGGGAACTCCCAGGAGCAGAACCCCCTCGAGCTCCTGCTCCAGCCCACGTGCCACTGCAGGTGCCGCCCTGGCGTGTCCCCGCAGGCTGCGTCCCCTCCCCGAAAGAGCAGGCGGCTTCTCTGGTCCTGAGCCACAGCTGCTAGAACTCAGAGCCGAGACCCTCGCAGGCTTCCCACTCAATCGCAGGGCTCCGGGGGCAGGCAGGACGGAGGAGGGAGGGCAGGGGGCCAGGTTCCTGGGGTCTCTCCCTGGCTCCGTCCTGCTGTTCAGGCAGCCAGCCAAGTCTTCCTCCCGGTGGGCCCACTCCGCATGGCCTCCTTGGGGGACCCCACCCACAGCCGTCTGAAGGGGGTGCTGTGATTCACCCCCACCCATGCTGCTTCTCTGTCTGCCTTGGAAGAGAGGAGAGGGTTGCTCTGCCGGCCCCAGGCCTGGGGAGGACGACCTCCCCCAGGGGGTCCCCCACACAAACGCCCCATTTCCCCAAGGCCCCCTGGGTGTCTGGAGCCTCTTTACAAGCCAGAGACAGTGAGGCCCCCTCGACGCCCCGCCCAGCTCCCACACTGCCAAGCTCACGATGCTTTGTGGGGCCCTGACTGTTAGAAGCCGACAGCAGAGGGGCTGGGAGACTCAGCAGGCCACTCTGGCCTGGTCCTCCTGCTCGTCTCCGCGGCAACGCTCGTGGGTCAGGAACGTGGTCGGTGACCTGCCAGACCACCCTGGCCCTTTCTGGAGCCCATCCCAGCTTCTCTCTGCTAAAAGGACCAAAATAAAGCACCGGCGTGTTTTTCAAAGGAAACCCAGCAGCGGACTGACGGTCTGTCCCCAGGCCCAGCTCCCCGGGCCCTCGGGGCCTGAGTCAGCAGCCCTGGGTGGCCAGGCCGTTTAGGGCTGAGGGGTCCGGGTGCCCGCCACCCACCATGGCTCAGGCTCCTGGGAGTCAAGGTAAAAACAGCCCCATCCCTTCCGCAGGAAACCTAAAAAGCACAGAACGTTTTGAAATGGGAAGTCAAGTATTTATTAAATATTTCAGAATTCGTCGAAAGCCACAGAGACTGGATAGAACAAAACCCGTCTTTAGCGAAGAGGTGACCAACCACCGTGAAAGGGGCGAGAACGTCCGTTGCCCCTCGGGCCCCTTGTGCCCCGAGCGGGTCTGCAGCAGCCAGAGAAGGGCTGCTGTCCCTGGCTGGCCTCGCCCGTGTGCTGTGTGCGGCTAGCTGACCGCAGAACAGAGTGACAGCCTGTCGGCCGGCCCACGCCATGCTCCCACAGGACCCGGACAGCCAGAGCAAGCCCCCTGCTCCGAGTCACCCCCCAGGAGGACCCACCCCGTGTCAGGAACTGAGCCTCTGGCCCATTCACTGCCGCCGCCACACCTGGCTCGCCCCGAGACCCCCGTGTCCACCGACGCGTCCCCAGTGCCCCCTCGTCTACTGTGTGGTTCCGGGGACCAGCGTCCCGTCCTTCGTCTGCTCCCCTCCCCCAACCTGCCGTGCAGACTTCTCACCCACAACTTCCCACCATCCTGCAGGTCTCGGCGCCTTCCTCCCTGGGCCACTGGGTCCTGCTCCAGGCCACATGGCCCACCGGGCCCCAGGCAGAGACCCTGCCTCCCAGCCGACTCCACAGCCAGGACCGGCCCCTCATCCGGGACCTGATGCAGGCTCGCCCCTCATCACCTCCCTTCTCCCTCTCATCCCCATTACGTTTGGACGATGTGAGGAAGCAGGAAACAGAAAATCAATCCTTGCCGACAGCAGCGAGACAAAGACCCTGGTGCCCGATGACATAGTCCCCTCCCGCACAGGACAGCGAGCCACCCAGTCCCCAGAAACAAGCCTTTATTTGCGCTGAGATGATATCGAATTACAGCTTGCAGGCTCACGAGCAGGCCCTCATTGTCTGCCTCTCCCCATTACCCCAGGCAGAGCTCGCTCCCCTCCCCAGGGGGCCGCGCTCACTGCGGGACTAGGGGACCCAGAGAAGCCTGGGCAGGCCACCAATCACAGCCCCGCCGACCCCAGAGCAGTCTCCTGTCCCAGCATGGCCCGCCTGCCCTGGCCACACAGCCCAGGATGCGGCCCCAAGCCTGAGGGTGGCTCACAGTCCCCTGTCACCGAGGGGAGTGGGGCAGGCCCAGGCTTCCTGAGACTGCGATGGGCCTTGGGGCCAGCCTGTCCTCTGGGAGCCGAGGGGTGTTCCCGAGACCCACGTCCTAAGGCTGCAGGGTAATGACCAGGTCCCCACTGCCCTGTATCCCACCCTTAAACTGGGCCAAGGTGCTGGTGCTTCTGGGGCTCATGGCCCGGACACAGAGCTCCAGAACGGCGATCCGCCAGGCGGGCTGTCCTCCCTGGCCCTGGGGAGTTCGTGCTCACGCCACGCACTCCCTATGTCCTCCCAATGGCCCATCCGAGCCACCACCAGGGTAACCCCATCTCGCAGGAGAGGAAACTGAGGCACAGACAGACAAAGGCTCAGCCCGCAGGCAGAGGCAAGAGCCAGGAGGAAAGCCAGCATCTGCTCCAGAGGCCTTGGCCTTGTGCCTTGGACGCTAGAGTAACTTGTGCAAACGCACTTGTCTGAGCCCCGGCCGCCTTCTGCTCCAACCAGACAGGAGCCGGCTGCCACTGAGCAAGGGTGGCTAGCATGGGCAGACCTGGATGGGTCATCTGCCACAGAGTGGCACACAGTAGGTGCACAGCCAACACCAACGGGGCCATGGCCAAGCCTCCAGTTTCCACATCCCTCTCTGAGCCCGTGGGGAGCAGCCCCGGCCTGAGCTCTGCAAGCCCAACCGCACCCCACCCCCAGTCCATGTGCTGGGACCCTGCCTACGGGGCCCTCCGCACCTGACCCCTCCTCGTGAGGCCCCCCAGCCGAGGGAGCTGACCTACTGCGGGCCCCCACGGCCCCTGCCTGTCCACACCAGGTTTCCTTCTCTCCCTGAGTGAGGCAGCGGCCCCTGCCCCCCACCCCCCCAATCATCAGGGCCCAAACAGTTGCGTCCCTGCTGGCCCAGTCCACTGAGTGCCCGCCCTGCAGGACTCCGTGGAGGGCGCCCCTCTCTGAGGCTGCTGGGCCCTGAGGCCGACCACACAGACAATGGCTCACACACGGCCTTTTACGGCACGCGAGGAAGCCGAGTGGAGCAAATGAGGTTGGCATTCTATGATGCTCGCACAGCGGGTCGCTGCAGATAACTTCCTTAACTAGCTTCTAACTCAACACCTTTGGCGACTAAATGGTTCGCCACCCCCGACCCTCGGGTAACGGCCAGGTTTGAGGAGTGGCCGCTGCTGTGCCCGTGCCAGCTCAGCAGGGAAGCTGGGCCGTGGATACACAAGGCCAAAGGCCGGGTCCTGGAGACAGACACTCCCGCAGAGCACGCCTCCCGGGGGTCGACACAGGGGTGCTGGGCAGCCTGGGGCACGGCCCTCCACATCTCTGAGCCAGGCAAGAGCGCATCACCATCGGCATCACCATCGGCATCACCCTCCTCTGGGCCCCGGTCCACAGAGCGACCCGGCCGCCCAGAGGCCCCTCCGGGCAGCATGCCCTTGGGGCTGCCACCCCAGCTGAGGTCGGTCCTCGCTGTTGTACATTTGGACGGTCTGTGTACCATTGCCGCCTCCTCCCCCACTGACTGGGGCACAGGGTCCGAGTGACTGGCACTTCCATGCCAGCACAGGGTCAGTCCTGGACGTGTGAGCAGGAAGTGCCCAGGGGCTGCCCACCCACCTGCAGAGTGAGCCAGCTTCGACAGGCTCCAGGAAGGGGCTGGGCAGCCTGCCCCTGCCTAGCCAGTCCACGTCCAAGAGCCGGTCCTGGGGTCCATGCCCCTGCACAGCCCCAGCAGAAGCTCGGCCCTTCTGGAGGCCGGCTGGGGACAGGAAGCCATAAACCCAAGTCTGCTCCGGTGCCCGCATTCACGCCCCTGTGAAGGACCCCAGCCCAGACTCGATCGTCCTCAGGGGTCTCGGACCCGTGGAGCCCAGCGGGCTGGCTGACACCCATGCGGGACCCCACACCAGCAGCTGTGTGTCTCTCCGACACCCCCCACCACTACTCTCTTTCTCTGCGATGAGGACCGAAGGGCCTGGGGAAGGCCAGAGGCCAAGGTCCCTTCCTGAGCCTTTTCCGGGGACCTGGGATGCCCAGGCCAGGCCCTCGCCGGGATTGGAATGACACGAAGGTGGACAAGCAATTTCTGGGACTCCACTCAATGAGCCCCAAACTCGGAATGAGCAGGTTGACAGCTCGCAGGCGGGACCTGCTCTGTGCCCAGGCCCCATCCTCCGCCTGCTCCGCCTGGACGAGGGCTGCCGTGGGGACACACCCACCCACAGGCCCTGGTGTGTGCCGAGCAGAGCCGGTGCAGAGGTGGCACCGGCGTCAGGCCAACTTTCTGTGATGGCCCCCAGGGGAGGGGGGTCTTGGAAACGCCTGGCACCTGGGTGGGTTTCCACCCATCGCAGGGGCTCAGTAACTATTTGTGGGTGACAAGCAAGGGGCCCACTGCCTGCCAGATGTGCCAACCTCATTAGGGAAACAGTAGCTAGTTAGTGACCCCCCAGAAGCCTGCAGGGTGCTGTCCTGGTTTCCCAGAGGGAAAGCTGAGGCTCAGAGAGGTTGAGCCACCCACCCAAAGTCACACAGCAGCACTGTGGGGGCAGGTATCTGCCTGCCGTCCAGGCCCAGGTGTGTTCCTCCATGCAGCCCAGAGCTCTCACGGCCCAGGTGGCCTCCAAGCCTGGCTGCCCTGCAGGGGGGCCTGGGGGCCGCCTCCACTGGGCTTGCTATGTTTTCTATCCCCCGGTCCCCTCCAAACCCCCATTTCCTTGGCTGGGTGGGACGGACCGCTACGCTCTGAAGTTTTTCCTGAAGGCAGACAGCCATGAAGCCTCCCCCACACGACTTTAAAGAAATATCACCTAATCAAGGATGGCTGGCTCCAGACTCTGCCAACCCCCTCCTGGCGTCCGGCCACAGCCGGGTGCTGCCGTATGCCACCAGCCCGCCAAGGAAAGCTGGCACCGCCTGCCTAGGGTTCAGCGAGGCTGCGGGTCCGCCTGGCACGGTTGCTCCAGGCCCCTGAGCACGGTCGCCCACCGAACGCAGGCCCACCGGCGGGCTGTCCACGGCCTCCCTGGCCCCAATGTCCCCAGACAGCGCCCCCTGGTCTCCCAGCAGGAAATGCACATTTCTGAGCTCGCTCTCTTGTCTCCCTCCGACAAGCCAAACATCCTCATTCTCCTAATTATCGGAGAACAGATTTTCCCCCAAATAATTAGGCAATTTAAATCGGGCACGCTTTCCCAAGAACTATATTTAACCCTGATTTGGATGTGATTTGCGCGCCGCCGCTCGCTGAGGCGGTGCTGGGAGCCAGCGCGGATCAGACCCTCCCGAAATGTCAGCTGCTGCCTCGCTGCGCGCCGCACCAAGGCCGTTTGCGCAGACGCGTGTCTGGTCCCCCGCTCCTCCCCCACCCCCCAAGTTGCTTCTCCTTAACTGCACGCACTCCGTTGCTTCCATAGCTGGAAGGTTGAAATGACACGCGAGGAGCCCTCAAATTTGTAAAGTACTTGAACAGATGCACATTCAAAGGGCAGCAGAAAACCTCTAACCAAAGACTCTGGGTTGGGGGGATGCCAAGAACCCTAAGCCCCTGGGGTCCCAGGAGGGCTGCCCGAGTCACCCAGGCTGCCTGGGCCAGGTGTCTGTCCCCACGGGAAGGACCCCAGGCAGTGTCTGCCCCGCGAGTGTCTCCCCCCACACCTGCTGCCCTGTCCTCTCTCCCCGTGAAAAAAAGATGTCAGACAGGAGCAGGGTGGGCACGAGCCCCCGTGGAGGGGGCAGAGGGGGCGCAGATGTGAAGGACCTGCTCGAGGGAGCACAGGGAGGACAGCAGACGGGGCCCACTGGCCTTGTCAACCTGTGGTCACAACTCACCTCCCACAGACAGGTGGGGACAGCATCAGTCTGCAGACGCCCCACGATGCCGCAGTAACAAACGCCCCTGAACTCAGCGCCTCATGCCGCAGAGCTGGGTTTCTTACGTGCAGGCCCCTGGCCAGCTGCGATTGGCTGCACACACCTCCTCCCTGAGGGACCCAGGCTGACGGTCACGCCTTCTCCAGTCAGGGCATTCCAAGGGAGGAGAGCGTGGCCGACCCACGCTGCACTGGCCGCGAAGGCTCTCCTGGGATGCAGCACAAACCCCGCTGCTGGCCTGCATTTGGACCAGGGCTGGAGGAGCTCGGAGTGCGATCCCCTTACGAGAAAGTGGTGAGGCTTCCCAAACCCGTGCCTTCCTCCCCGGACCCCAGGGCCCCTGAGAGTCCCACCCACCCCTGCCTGCCCCACCCAGGTGGCCTCAGGCTCGAGCCCTGGGAGACTTTCTTTCTTGTCACCCTTCCCAGCCACATCTGACGGGGATGGAAACATGTCCTCCATGGGGTACCCCATCTCTCCACTCCTGCTTCCTGCCCTCGGGATGCTGGTGCCCAGCCCCAGCCCCAGCCCCAGCCCCAGGCTGCCACGGTCGATGCATACCTGGGCTGGCAGCCTGACCCCTCAGAGCTCAGCTGGACTCCGGCCGCTGCCTGGGACACAGGCTGTCCCCCTGCCTGCGGAAGTTCACCTGCAAGGAGACCTGCCGAGCGACAGTGCCTTCACCTATTCAGATGGTGGCCAGCAACATCAGCTCACCCCCGGGCGGAGCCCAAGTGGCCTCTGCTGGAGCAAACCACGCCCAGTGCCCGCTCTTCCTGCTCCGATAAGAAACAGCAGCTTCCCTCAGCGCTGTTCGCTGACCCGTTTCTGTCTGCACGCTTCTCTTGAAGACCGAAGCAAGTACAAGAAGAGAAATCCCCCAAATCAGAGCACAAATTGGTGAAGTTGAAGGTGGGAAAACCACAGAAAAAGTAATAAAAACGAAGTCTGGTTCTTTGAAAAGATCGATGACACTGATACATCTCCAGCCGGGCTGAGAGAGAAGAGAGAAGACGCAAACTGCGGTATCAGCAGGGAACGAGGGGGCCTCTCCCAGACCCAGGGCTGGCCAAGGGCTGTCGGAGAGCGCGAGGACCCTCCCTGTCCACAGGTTTGAAACCGCAGATGAAAGGGGCCGACCGTTTGACAGACCCAGACTGAGAACACGCCCAAAGCACAACACCGATAAATGACCCAGGAACGGGGCCGAGGGGCCCAGACGGCTTCCCTGGTGATCCCACCAAAAACTTAAGTGGCAGAAGGTGCCAGCTGAGAGGATCCGTCCTGTGAGGCCAGCACCACCAGCAGCAGAGCCGAGAGGGAACATCAAATCAGGAACTCTCCTGAACGTGAGTCCACGAGCAAGGTGTCATCCGAGCCGAGCCAACCACGTGTAACAAGAGCGACACGCCGTGAGCACACGGGAGTCACTGAGCGAGCTCTCCCAGACCACAACACCAACCCAGGCTGCGTCGCAGCTCCTGGGGCGGAGGAGCCAGGTCACCGGGGACAAGGTCGGTGCATAAAAACCCGTGCCTTCCTGTGCGCCAGCTGGAATCCGAAACTAAGGAAACAGTGCCAGCCACGGCAGAAGCCCCCAAATGAAATAGTTATAAACCTAACAGAACATGCACAGGCTCTCTATGCAGAAAACCGCAACACTCCGGTGACAGGTGTTCTGAAAGTTCTCAGTAAATGGAGACTCGGCGCCTGCTCTTGACCAGGAAGACTCAGCAACGCCAGGGGGTCAGTGCTGCCAAGCTGACCTGCAGCACCCTCGGCCCCAGCCCTGGTGTCCGCGGCCACTGCACTCATGCCGCGCCCTGCCCGGAAGTCTGCACAGAAAGTCAAAGGCCCAGGACGCCCAGCACAGCCCTGCGGAACAGCGCTGAAGGGCGCCTGCCACTGCCTTCAGACCCGGCTGTGCGGTGGTGAACTCAGGACGGCACAGCCGCCAAAGGGGCGAATGGGTGGGGGGACGGAGTGGAGCGACCACAGCAGACCCACACCGATGCTGTCCCATGCCTCCGCAAATGGAGGGGCGGCAAGCTGTAGCAGAAAGGCGGGCCCTCCCATGACAGTGCTGGGACACGGGGACATCCAGGCACAAAGTTTTCCAAAGGAATGTAGACACGGTCAAGGCATTTTTTACAAAAATTACTTCAAATGGATCATAGACTTAATGGAAACCTGGAAACTATACAACTTCTAGAAGACAGCACAGAACCTGTGTTTTTTAAAGGTTTTATTTATCTATTTTTAGAGAGAGGGGAAGGGAGGGAGGAAGAGAGGGAGAGAAACAGCAATGTGTGGTTGCCTTTCACGTGCTCCCGACTGGGGACCTGGCCTGCAACCCAGGCATGTGCCCTGACTGGGAATCGAACCGGTGACCCTTTGGTCCACAGGCCAGCACTCAATCCTCTAAGCCACTCCACCCAGGGCAGGATGTATGTTTTGATGATGAGTTTTTATTCCAAAAGACATTGTTAAGGAACAAAAAGACAAGCCGCAGGCTGGGGGAAAGCTTTACAAAACACAAACCAGATAAAGAAAGGATTTGTAGCCAAGGGAGTCACAGAATTCTTAAAACCTGACCACCACAACCTAGTTCACACATGGGGACAAGGCCCGACCAAAAGCCTCAGTGAAAACAGGAACAAAAGCCAATGAGCAAACAGGACGACACTCACCGTCACTGGTCTCCAGGGAAATGCAAAGGAAAGCAAGGAGGAAAGGCCACCGCACCTGTTAGGACGGCCGACGTCCCAGGGGTCAGCAATACTACACACTGACTGCTGGCCAGGACGGGGCGGGGCCTCGGGAGCCAGGAGGGCGGGGCCACGGGGGCGGGGCCACGGGGGCCTGCAGCCTGAGAGCCCGCTGTCACTGCTGGTGGGGACGCGCACCGCGCTGCACCCACTTGGGAAGACAGTCTGGCGGTTACCCACGGAGCTAAACATAGACTCGCCATATGATCCAACAGTTCAGTTCCTAGGTGTTTACCCAACTGATCTGAAAACGTATGTTCCCACAAAGCCTGTGTGCAAACGTTTCTAGCAGCTTCATTCAAAAGTGCCAAGAACTGCGAGCCGCCGAGACGTCCCTTAGGACGATCGGCAAGCGGGGGTCCGCCGTCCGGGCGGCAGAATATTATCCAGGGACAAACAGGAACCAGCCATCAGCCACCCAAAGACGCGGGAGGGCCTGGGATGTGCGCACGTCGCTAAGTGAGAGAAGTCAGTCGGAAGAGGCTGCACGAGTGCGATTCCAGTGGTGTGGTGCTCTGGGAGAGGCCGTGGGGACGTGGACAGGCCCGTGGTGGCCGGACTCCAGGGCAGACGGGGCGGGTGGACGGGTGCGGCACAGGGTTTTTAGGGCAGCAAAGCTGTTGGGTGTGTCGCCATGACGGTGGACACAGCACAGGGCACACAGGTGACCCCGATGTGAAGCTCTCCAAGGAAAGCAGAGAACCCTAACGCACAGAAGTTGTTTTTCCTGGTGCGTGTCGGTGCGGGGGCACCCGGGAGGCAGCGGGGGCACCCGGGAGGCAGCGGGGACTGAGACAGAAGAACCCAACTGGGGTCGAGCCTAGGCACAGACCTGGCTGAAGTAGGGGAGGGAGGGTGCTGGCTCAGGTCGCTGCGGAAACCACTGGGGTCCCGGGAGACCCACAGCTGCATGCAGGGGCAGCTAGGGGCTCCTCCAGGGGTGCAGTGCGCAGGTCCCCACCCTGGAACTGAACGAGTGAGTGGGAGGCCGGTGGGTGGGGGGCCAGTTTCACTGTTGGGAGGGGGTTACAGACCAGCAAGGGGCAGGCCGGAGTGACCAGGAGGTGGTGAGTGGGAGGTGGGGCCAACGGTATGAACTCCTGTTTAGCCTAACGTACACCCGGAGGCTGCGCTGGTTCGTTTGTGTGTCAACCGGATGGGCCGCCGATGCCCAGAGCGAGCGTTGCCCTGGCGTGTCTGTGAGGCAGGTCCCAGGTGGGTCAGCACATGAACCAGTGGGCTCAGGAACACAGACTGCCCTCCCCAGGGTGGTGGGCCTCACCTGATCCGTCAAAGGCCTGAATAGAACAAAGAGATGGAGGATTTGCCCTCTTTTCCTGTCTCTGTGTTGAGCTGGGGCATCTCATCTCATCTTCTTCCGCCCTCAACTTCCTGGGCCTCAGAGCTTCAGGCTCAGACGGAATCCCAGCACCAGCCCCCCTGGTCTCCAGCGGGAAGCCTGCCGATCGTGGGACCTCTCAGCTCCCGGTCACACGAGGAGTTTCCCATGACAAAGGTGCTCCCGTGTGTGCACCCTGTCGCTGCTCCCCTGCAGAGCCCTGGCCGCTGCCGCAGACGGTCACATAAAGGAGGGCACGACTGGCATCACAGGCTGGATGCTGACCACCCCCGGGCACTCCGCACCCCGCACGTCCTTGCCCCGTCTGCGGGGCAGGCGGGGCGGCTAGAGGCATCGAGGCCCGAGTTTGGCTCTAACAGGAGTCCCGTGCAACAGGGACCGGCCCCCTGGAGAGATGCTGGTTCTGGGCAGCAGCTGCCTACAGCACCTTGCGGTTCCAGAAGGTAAGGAGGTGCCCCGTGAGCAGCCAAGAAGCCCGCGGGAGTGCGGGCATGTGGAGGAGGCACTGGGAGTTCCCCAACCTGCCCCACAGGCCGGCCCTGCAGCCAACACCTGTGCCCCTGGAGAAAATGTCCCCGTGGGTCCCAAACTCGAGAGTCAGCCTGGAGGTGGCACAGGGCATCCGTTTTCTGGGGGGAAGACGGAAACTCTGCAGCGTTGGGAGCGCACCTGCCCAGTGTCCGGTGAGGTCAGGCTGTCCCCAGGCGACCGTGGGTCCCGGTTTGGCTGGGTTCCTCGGACAGCGGCTCCCGCCTCTGAGACCCATTCAGCGTTAAATGCAGTGGGTCTTAGAGAATTTATTTTGCCAATTTTGGAGCCCACCATAAAGAAGAAATATGAGAGAATTTTATGAGGTGTACTGTGTATCTTTAACACTCGTATTTTTTCTCAAAATGCTGAGCATATCAATTACATTTACGACTTTCTGGGGACACTTGCTCCAGCCCCACGCCGGGCAGAGCAAGTTTTAGCAGAAACCAAACACTGCTGGGCGCGGGGTCCCCGGCCCCCGGGAGCAGGGGCACCGAGGTCTGGGACCGTCTTGGAGACTCCGGCAGACCTGAGACGAACCAGCAGTGACCGTCTGGGGGGACCCTACATTTGGGGGCACATGTGTGGGCACAAGCAGGTAAACGAGTGTGTGTTCAAGCGAGCCCCCCCCACCGTTTGTTGTTTGTGAAGGTGGGTGGGAGGGGCCTGGATGCAGAGAGAAGCTGCCGGCCTCTCCTACCCAGTCCTGCCAAGGCAGCCTGACCCAGGGGCTCCCGGTCTGCAGTTCAGCCTCCACCCCAGCCCACCCCCATACCCTGGGGGACACCCTGCTTCCGGTCCCAAGGTTTTTTGTAGGATCTCCCCTCACAGCCTGGTCCGGTCTCGCCACCTGGGTGCACAAGAGCCTGGACATCAGAGTAGGGGAACCTCGGCAGCTGGTAGCTCAGCTTAGTGGGTCCAGGCAAAGGGCAGCGGCCTAGGAGTGCCCTTGGGGGTTTAGGGGTGGGGAGCAGAGTGGGTGGGGTCCAGCCCCAGCCCCCTTCAGCTGTGGAACAGGGTCCCGGGGCGGCTGCTCACGCTACAGCCACGCCCCGACAGTAGCGACACCCCGACAGCCGCGGCCTCTCTGGGCTATGGGTCTTGGATGGGCCGGGGGCCGACAGGTTCATTCCCGGCATCTCTGCGCACATGCACACATGCACACACATGCCTGCTCATAGAATGCACACACATGCATGCACATGCCTGCTCACAGGTGTACACACGTGTCCACACCCATTCATGGATACACGTGCATGTGTGTACATGACTGTTCGGATGCATTTGAATGCACGCACATGCCTGCTCACAGAATGCACATGCATGCACACACACATATGCAGGCCAGCCCAGTGGTCTCTGCCCTGTGACTAAGACCCCGTAGGAACCTCCCCCCACCCGGAGCCCTGCCCACCCACTTCCACCTCCTAGTGGGGAGCCCAGAACCCCCAGGGCCGGTCCCCTCCCAGGGGGGCCCGCAGGGGGCTCTCCAGGGTGACCTGCAAGATGCTGCTCACTCCCGGCTCTGCTTAGAGTTATTTACGGCCGCGACGTGTGCGTTTGTGTGAAATCTGCTGCAGAATTCATCGTCCCTGCCACTTACTCGGCCATTATCGGCCATCGCGAAAGTGCCGAAGAGAGCCATAAACAGTGCGGATTTACGCAGCCCTGAGCACGCCGGCGGACGAGAGGAAATTAAATTTTTCTTCTGCACGGTGATTTGTGAGCTCGGCTGACACACTCAACCACGCGGGTGAACAGGGCCTGGAGCCCACGGTGTCCATCCTGCCCAGGACTCTGCCCTCCTCCGGCTCCAGCCAGCGTGGTCGGCCCTTCTCAGGAGCAGCTCGGGGCTGCAGCCCCCCTGCCACATGACCTTGGGCGCATCCCTTCCTCCCTAGGCCTCAGTTTACCCCTCTGGGCCTACAGAGGTAGACAGACAGGATAGCACAAGTACAGGGCAAGTTAGGGGCACCCTCCCCTGCCCCGTGGTGCCCTTCTTCCCACCCAGAGCCCCAGCTGGGTCTGCCCCTGGCCCACAGTCCTCAGGGACAGCCCACTGCAGGCCACCCCACTGCTGCTGAGATGGGGTAGGTCCCGCGCCCCAGGCCAGAGGACAGGCCCAGCCCTGCCCTTCATAGGGAGTGCTTACCCCCTCACCCGCCCCTGCTCTGTCCCAGAGAAGTGTCAGGCAGCCCCTCTGCACCCTGCAGAACATGCTGGTTGGTGGGGCCCAGGTGACTGACTGACATCCCCTGAGACAGAGGGGAAGGGCTGGGTCAGGCCCCTGGAGCTCAGGGCTCCCGGCCTTTGGCTGGGGTGCCCGGGAGGATGGAGAAGGTCAACAGGAAGTGCCGGGAGCAGTGGAAGCCCTGGATCCCACCCTCCTGGCAAGGCCTCCGGGGCCCCTAGAAACCCTGACAATGTGGCAGACACACCCCCTCGGGGTGACATCTACAAGGGTCCCTCAAGGACAGAAAGGGACGCCTGGGCCTCCCCCTGGCCTCCTCAAAAGACGAGGCCATACCTCAACCTCATCTGTCTGTCCACCCATCCACCAGTCACCCGTCCACCTGTCCATCTGCACTGTGGAAGAAAGGGCCCAGGGGCAGCAGGGGCCTGAGCCACCTGCAGGGACAACAGCCCTGCGGGGTCTGAGAGAAGCGGCCAGGGCTGCAGCCCCCACCCCTCCCGCCCCATCCCCACCTTGCCGGCAGCCCCAGTGCGGACCACACCCTGAGCAAGGTCCCACAAATGAGGGGATGGAGGGGGACAGGCAGGACAGAGTCCCTGGGAGAACCTGGAGGAGGGGACCCAGTCAACAAGACTGGAGTTTCAAGTGGGAATGAAGACAAGAGCCCCGTGAGGGTGGTCACCACGGGCAGGACCCTAGGGCGGGTGATGCCAGGAGGGGCGGGCGGAGAGTGCCGACCTCGGGGCCCCACACGGGTGGCACGTGTCCCTGGGGGCTCTGAGGGGGACTCCTGGGAGGTGCCAGCTTGTGCGGACCCCGGGGCAGAGCACAGGCGTTTGGGCCGTGAGGGGTGCCCTCCTTCGACCACAGACTCTGGAGTGGGGACACGCCACAGTCAGGCCAGGGCCCCGTGTCACCACGGCCTCCAGCCCCCGGGCACGGCCCTTCCCCCACCCGGGTCTCGAGTCCCCAGCTGGACAAACACAGGCGTCTGAGGGCACTTGTAGCTCGCAGGCCTGAGACCACGACCGGCTCAAGGTCCCTGGCCTGCCGGGCTCCCTGCCGAGGCCCGTGCCCCCTGCGGCCACCAGCTCAGGGCCACCCAGAGAAGAAGCACTTTCCCTCGGCCTCCCTCCCCGTTGCTTCCCGGCGTAACTGAAAAATCAATGTATTGCAGGATTTCTTTGCACACCACAAATACAATTATTTCCAATCACATGAAGAATGAGCTGACAGTGCCTACAAGCTGCTCGGCTAGGCCTTGGCCCCAGCCACACAGGGCCACATTGGTCACACACCCCAGCCACCTCGTGCCCAACTCCACTGAGTTTTCGCTGCTGTGACCTTGCCCAACGGTGCTGCGTCCACCTCATAAATAACGGAGCTTAACAAACGGCGCAAACAGTTAATTAATTGTCAGCGTAGTTCCACACGGCCACGCCGCACCTGTCATAAAATGTATCTGCTGTTGGACCTTATTACATTTTTATCTACTCAGCCTCGTGAGTCCTGCGTACCTGGGCCATGGACCGTCCCCTGCAATCAGAGTCGTCATTTGGTTTTTATGGGTTTGCTCAATCTCGCCCAAGGGACAGACGGGACAAAGCAAGGAGAGGCCATGGGTCATTCTGAGAGCGGGACGCACAGAGGCAGGCCACCAGCCCCCAGGGTGGACGTGGCTGCTCAGCCCCCGCCCCCAGCCTGGCCCTGCTCTGGGCTCACCCACCCACCCTGGCTGGCCCAGCCCCACTCGCCGCCCCCAGCCTGGGGGACAGTCTCCCCCCAGGCAGCTGCCCCGAAGGCAGCCCCCCCCCCACCGTGAGCTGTGGCCACTCCTCCCTCGGTCCCTGAGTGCAGGCCACGGCCTGCCCGGCCCTGGCACTGTCCCCACCCCACAAGGACAGCAGCGGGGCACACAGGGCCAGGCTCATCCTCTCCTGCAGAGCAACGGGCCTCAGAGCCAGAGGAGTCAACAGGGGGCTCCTGAACCAGGGATTCCCCAAAGCGTCGAATGTCCCGCAGGCGCCGGAAAAGAGGGCCGCCCCCTGTCGGTGGCAGAAACGTGCTGGTGTCTGCGGCTCCTGCTCGTCCCGCCTGCCACAGCCTTTCCGATTTTCTGTCAACGTGTGGCGGCAGTTCGTGGAAGAGAGTGCGAAGTTCTGGCCCTGACTGCGGGTTTGCCGGGCCCTCCTTGTGCTTCTGCTGGTTTTCGGTTCATGTGCTTAGTCAGGGCCCAGACCTCTCAGGTTGGCGACTAAGTCTGCATCCTGGGCTCACCCCCTCCTCCGGTCCTGGCAGCGGTCTGCACCCTGGAGCCGGCGACGGCCGACGGCGACTGGGCCCTCCAGGGGCCTGTGGTCAGAGTGGGCCTGGCCCTTCCGCTCTGGCTCCTGTACTTCGTTCCGTGTATCCGTGTCGGGCTCTCTAAAGGGCGTGCCTCACAGAGAGCGTGGATCTGGGTCTTTTCTACTCGGTTTGTCAATCAGTCCCTTATTTAGGGTGTTTAGACCATTTACATTGAACACACCAGGTCTGTCCCGGAAAAGTCCAGCCATTGTTAATATAATGAGAACAGTCTGCACGACATGGATGTAACCTGGCAGCCACGGAGAGTGGACTGGAATGCTCACGCGTGAACAAAGACGCCTTCATTGCACTAGTCGGTGGGGGTGGTAGGTGGCATTGGGTGAGCATGTGCACTGTGTGGCCGTCACACTCCAAACGAGGGAGCAGAGCAACCCTTGTGCATCCAATTTTGTGTTCAGCCTGAACGTTCCTCCATGGAAGCTGTTCTGATGCATCAGAGGCCCCAGCTGTGGGCAGCTGGTGACTGGCAGCTTCATCAGACAACACGCCCGCTCGTGCACCAGGTCTCATGTACAGTGTTTTGATGAAACATCAAATCACCCAGATGACTCAGCCCCCTTACAGCTCAGCTTGGCCCCCTGCAACTTCTGGCTTCTTCCAAAACTAAAATCACCTTCGAAAGGGAAGAGATTTCAGACCATCGATGAGATTCGGGAAAACACAAGAGGTCACCTGATGGTGGCTGGGAGAACTGTGTGAGGTCCCGAGGTGCCTCCTTTGCAGGGGCCTGAGGTGTCACTGTCCCATGCACAATGTTCCTGGTCTCTTCTTCAATAAATGTCTCTGTTTTTCATGGTATGTGGCTGGATGCCCTCTAGACCTTGTGTTATTGGTGGGTTTAAGTGCAATCTCTTGTTATTTATTTTCTATTTGTCCCATCTATTTTCCTCTGTTTGGCTTTCTTTTTGTTTAATTAAGTGTTTTCATAATTCCGTCCCACCTCCTTGCTGGCTTACTTGCCGTCCCTCTGTGCCCCGTGAGGTGCCGGCTGTTGTCAGGTGCACGGGGCCTGCTCCCACTCGACCGCGGCCGACCGAGCGGCGTGGGCCCGACACGGGGACATGGCAGAGTGCCTTGTCCTCCCTCCGCCACCCAGACTGCGAGCCGCACCACCACGGGTCTTACTTTCATGTCGAAAGCCCCACACTTCTCTAGTATCACTTTTGTTTAAACAACTAACTGATAAAGATAATTAAATAATAGAGGAAATCTTTCGTGTGGACCCATGCAAGTTACCCGTTCCGGTACTTTCCGTTCCTCCATGCAGACCCGCACGTCCTTCTGTCCTCTTCCTTCCTACGAAGGACTCCCTTTCTGGCAGTGCAGCCTTCTGGGGACACGTTCCTCTAGTTTGTAAAAGTCCACCTGGCCCTGACCGGGTGGCTCAGCTGCTTGGAGCGTCGTGCCCTACACCCAAGGGGTAGGGCTTGGTCGCCTGTCAGGGCACATTCCTGGTTTGCAGGTTCGATCCCCAGTTGGAACGTGTAGGGGAGGCAACCGACACATCTTCAGGTGAAGTGTTTTTCAAGTCTTTATTTTGCCTTTGTTCCCGAAAGCTATTTTTACTGAGTGCAGAAGTCAAGGGTGACCGAGTTGGGGGGGACTTCAGAGGTGGGGCCCCGCGGTCTGGCGTCCGCCGTCGGCCCTGCATTGGTTCTGCGGCACAGGTCTCTGCTTTTCTTCTCTGGCTGCTGTGAGATTCTGTCCTCCTCACTGGTTTTGACCCACTTGATGACGATGTGCTTTGGGGTCAGGCTTTGTGTCTCTCGTGTTTCGTGCACCGGGGCGTCCGTGGGCCTCTGGGAACTGTGAGTTCCCAGTTTCACCAGACACAGCCCACCTCTGCCTGTGACCAGTGGCGCTTTTCTGTTCCCGCTGCTTCCTCCTCCTCCCGCTCAAGTGACAGAGACCCTCCCGTTAAACCGAGAGACCGCGTGGGGCTTCCTCGTTCCCTGTCCAGCCGCTGTCTCTCTCAGGGTTTCCGGGGGGGCGTGCTCTCTGCCGCCAGGTCTTGGCCTTTGCTGGTCGCCTCTTCCACAGCGTCCAGTCCACCACACCACACGGTCGCTGGGCTTCGTCTCAGACGTCGGGGCTTCCACCACTGCAAGTTTCGTTTGGGTCCTCATGTCTGTCACCCGAGTCTGCCTCACTCCCGGGACGAGCGGGACCTGGGTGTAGCCGGTTCGGCGCTTTTTCTCGGCTTCACCTACCACCTGCGTAGGCCCGGCAGGCTCGGCCGACTTGACTCCTGGTTACAAGCAGGCGGTCGGGGACCCCTGTTTTAGAGGGTGAGCAACGCTGTGGCTCGGGGTGGGGGCGTCCCCAGCACCTCCTCCTCCACCGCTGGTTTTTGCGAAAACACCCGGGGCTCCCTCAGCTCAGCCTCTCTCCTCTCTCCCTCTCCCGTCTCCCAGCCTCAGCCCTGACTCGGCCTCCCACCTGCTAGCGTCTGTCCCCTTGGGGCCCTCTCCCACCCCTCCCGGGCGTGTCTCCCTCTTCCTGTGTCTGGGGGGCTCCCTGCCTTCTGCTGACAACCCTGCCAAGGCATCATCTCTCATACACAGACACCCCCCCAGCAAACCCAGGCACCCAGTGTGCCCAGCAGGAGGGGGAGCGTCCCTGCCCAGCCCCCCCCCCAGGGCAGCTGCTCTGGAGCCCCTGGAGCTCGGCCATTCAGCCCAAAGCCAGCAAGCAGCCCCCCCCCCCGGCCACCAGCTGGTGAGCACGTTCCCTCTTTGGAGGGGGTCTGCGGCTGAAATCCCCTGCGCCAAGCTCACACCTGCAGCCCCTCCCAGGGGACCCTCTCCTCATGGCTCTCCCCACCCCTCGAGGGTACCTGTCTCACCCCTGCACGCACGTCTCCTCACAGCCCCCTGGCCCTGCACCTGTCTCGGTGTCCTGATGGGCACTGTCACCGCGAAGGGGGCTGCCTGCTTTGCAGGGGCCTGGCTCCACCGCAGCCCCACCTGGCCCACAGGCCTGCCAGTTCACAGCCCCAGGGTGCAGACCCTCTGTTTAGGGGGAGGGGCCCGCTGGGAGTCCCCTGTCAGAACAAGGCCGGGCCCAGGGAGAGCCATGATGCCCAGCCCGAGTGGAGATGGCAGAGGCTGGGCTGGCCTGGTCAGCTGAGAGGCCCGAGTTGGGGGAGGGGACCCAGCCTCTGGCAACGTTGTGGGAGAGGCAGGAAGGAGACAGCGCTACATGGAAAGGCAGGCTCCATCCGCCCAGGTGTCTGCCTGGCGCAAGCAGAAAGCCGAGGCCTGGGGCAGTGCTCTGGGCACTCCTGGCCCGTTCCACCATCCCCCCTTCCCTGCCACCCACCAGTAGAGGGCGGGCGGTCCATGCCAGCCCCGCTGCTCAGGAGTGCAGCCGCACCCAGGACGTAGCCAGCAGCGGGAACAGCGGCTTTTGGGGTGAGGGGCCTGTGCTGCCCACCACAGGGTCTGGGAGAGGCTGGAGAGCCACTGGAAGCCGAGGTCCAGGCACCCCCACCCCAGTACCCTCACACTTAGGGGCCAGGCAGGTGCATGGGGTGGGTGCTGGGGGGCCGGCCCCGCTGCCCACTGGCCCACCAGCTGAGTGGCCACACAGAGCTGCTCTCATCAACAGCCACCTAATGAGAGCCCAGAGTGCACGCCACACGGCACGCTGGCCGTCTTCTCAGCTCCCCAAGGCTCAGCACCGCCAGCCACCACGGTCAGCAGGCTGGACAAAGGGCCAGACAAAGGGCTGCCTGAAAATTGAGGGCAGGTTGAGCTGGCCACTGTGGGCTGTGATCACGAGGCCCCACTCCAAGGCATCTGGGGGGCAGGGCCTGCATGGAGGAGGAGAGAGCAGGGGGGCTGGGGCGCTGGGAAGCAGCTGGGATGCCTGCGAACAAAGGGCGCAGGGGGGCCTGGGGACCCCCACACACCACCGCTCAGCCTCGAGTGGGCTTGAGGGAGCCCCGCCCACCACCCAGCACTCTGGGGATAAGTAGCTGCAGCCCAGAGCCTAGCACGGCCCGGACGCAGCTGTTCCGGAGGGCGGAGTGAGGTCCGAGGAGAGGGCCCCTCCCCCACAGCCACAGCCTCCCATCAGAGATGGGGGCGAGGGCATCTTCACAGAGCCCTCCCGAGCAGTGGGGAGGGAGAGGGGAGAAAGGGGGGGAGGGATGGATGGTGGGTGGATGGATGGTGGGTGGATGAGCTGCCTTACCAGGTGGAGGAGGCTGGGAAGCCCCTCTGGACCCCCAATTCTAACCCCCCTCCCAGAGCAGGGTCCCCTCTCCCCTCAGTGGCCGTGGCTTCGGCTCGCCCCTCCCCATCCCCTGCTTGCTGCCCCAACAGACCCCCGCCTGCCCCAGGGTGCTGCCCCTGGCCCCCCTGCAGCTGTACTGAGGCCCTGAGTGCCCCCAGCCTGTCCCCCACACCAGCCCTCAAGGTCAGTCCTGGCCTCTCATCTCCGAGTCAACAAGGACACTATAAGGCCACACACTCTAGGCCACTGCCGCTGCCCGGGGTGGGGTTACATGCGTCCACCCCAGGGCCACGCCTCCCACTCCCGCCCTCACCTCCCCCCATCCCATGCCCTGCTGCCTCCACGCCTTGCCTGCCTGGCCCCAGGCCACGTGCTCCCCAAATCCATAGGCCCTCCTGTCAGCCCCCAACCTTCACAAGGGAGCTGGGCAGCGAGAACAGGAAAAGGAGGCAGAGTGTGGGGCTGGCCGGGCCCCGATCCTGGCCCCACGACTGTCCTGCTGGCTCCCAGGGCCAAACTCCCTTCCCACCTCTGAGCCCCAGGTTCCCCACCAAAACATACAGGCAAAGGTCCTGTGGTGCACCTGGGGCTGTGGAAAGGCGGGCGGCTCCCTCTGTCCCCCAACCCCCCCGAGAAGCAGCCCCACGAAGAAGGGCGGGCAGAGCCCCCTGAGGGCAGGGTCTTCGCTGCTGTCACCAGGTCCAGCTGTCCAGGGGGCACAGACAGAGGCGTCCTGAGCCCATGACACCCACCTCAGACCCGGCCCCGTGGGCTTGGGAGAGGAGGCGGAGGTGCGGTTGAGGGGAGGGCCCCACGGGCACGGGGGGGGCACGTCATTTCCAGAATGTCACGTCCTCGCAGCACACGACTTTCTGTATGTTTCACTCAAGTTCACAAAACCCCGACCCCAGTTCAGCCCGACGGTCACTCGGCCAAACGGGGGGCAGTGCAGGTCATTAACCATGTCCCCTCAGGCTCCCCTCAATCACAGGGCTGGGGTGGGCAGTGAGCCAGGAAGCTGGGAGGCCCTCCTGCTGGTGGGGGTCAGCGACCAGCTAGGCCAAGCCCCTCCCCACACACAGCCCTGTCCAGGTCCCCAGGATGTGGCCATATTTGTGGGTACGGTCTGCGGTCACAGGAATGGTCAAGGCAAAACGAGATCTTTCAGGCGAATTCTGACCCAGGTGGCTTCATGTCCTCAAAAGAGGAAACTGGCACAGGGACATGGGGGGGACGACCGCACGAGGACCTGGAGGAGGTGGCTGTCCCCATGACCAGGAGCGAGGCCTCAGAGGGCTGGCCCTGCCACACCCGCTCTAGGACGTCAGGACCTGGTGTTTGGTCACAGTGGCACCCGCCCCTGTCCCACTCGGTCGCCAGGAGCTAGACAGGCTCCTGGAGGCCCTGGCCACCCTCACACCCCCGAGAGGGGCACCAGGGAGGGGACGAAGGGCGCCCTGAGTGGGGAGCCGGCCTGTCCCAGGCTCCAGGCTCCATCAAAGCTTTGCTGCCTGTCCTCTGTCCCTGCCACAAACAAGCCCCGCCGGTCCCTGTCTCTCCACAAAACAGGCGTCTCCCAGGATGAGGGCAACCAGCAGGACGTCACCTCCGCCTCCACCCTGGGCAACCTCAGTGACCCCCCCGCCCCCCCACCCCGCCGGGGTCTGTGCTGCTCTGGGCCCCCTCCCCCCTCTCCACATGCTCTGTGGGACCGGCCCACGGCCGCCTGCGGCGGATCCGGGTCTGCCGCCTTCTGAGCTCAGACTCTGATGACATCCAAATTGCCGGCACAGCCAGGGGTCCCACGAACGCACACGAGAAAGGAGGTTATTGATTCCCCGTCTAGTCCTGTCATCTCCCTCGCAGGCACTTACCGGGCTTTTAAGGCACTTCCACAAAAGGACAAATCGTGTGCAAACCAGGCTGGTGGATTCTCCCCCCCAACCCTCGGTAGGAGCGCAGGGAGGGCTGTGGGGCAGCCGGACGGGTGCTGGCCTGGAGCTGGGAGCCCAGCAAGAGCCGGCCAGGGACACCCAGGACCCGCCAGCAGCCCTGGCCCCAGGCCCAGCCCTGGCCCCGGACCTGGCCCCTGCCCCTGCCTAGCCAGCGGGTCTTGGGGAGGAAGGGGGTCCATATAAGGCCACAGAAGCTCCCAGGCTGTGCCGCTGCCCACCCTCCCCAAGGGAGGGACCTGTCAGCACACCCACCTTCAGCCGAAACCAGGGCCACCGTCCCCTCTGCTCCAGCCATCCCAGGACGATCACCCCCGCCAGCACTGTGGAGGCCACCTGCTCTCCACCTTCAGCTCTGCATCCTGATGACTTTGAGGGAGGGCCGGTCCAGCGCCCTCCCTCTTGCCCCCACGTCCCCCGTGCCCCAGGCAGGGGCAGGCCTGTGAAGGGCCCCTCGACAAAGAGGACTGATGTCCAACTTCCCCCACACTTGCTGCTCCATCTGCTCCCTGTGTGGCCTCAGCGGTCCCTGAGCCAGCATGGCCTGTGGGGTGTCTGCGTGAGGACCAGGGCTCAGCACTGGTCAGGGGCCCTGCCCTGGCCAAGCCAGGGGTCCCCCTGGGAGGGGAACACACCCCCAGGTGAGCAGTCAGGCACCTGCCGCTGGGTCCTGCCTCGGTGTCCCAGACAGCACGACCACCCAGCAGAGGGTGCGGACACTCTCGTCCAGCTGGCCAGGTCCCGGTGTCCCCCACCATGGCCCACTGTACAGGGGCTGTGTGTCAACAGCACACAGGTCCTGCACTCCGGTGGCCCCCACCCAGCGAGGGTGGGACGGAGACAGGGGTCCAGCCGGGCCTCTGCACAGCGAGTGACCACAGGGGCTCCAGGCCGAGGGCCAGGCCAGGAGCCCGAAGCCTGGCGAGCCGACCCTCCACGGCCTCGGTCTCTCCCCGAGAAGCAGGGAGTTTCCCTAATCTTGCCATTTTCCCAGCAGCTGGCACCTGCCACGTGTCCGGCCCAGCACACTGCCCACCCTCCCACGACGCCTGAATACACCACGGTCCTGCCGAAAGGGCTCTGGGCCAGGAGGGAAGGCAGCCCACTCGGTGGGTGGACAGAGTGCCCCTGCCCGTCCCCAGACAGCAGGTGCTCAGTCCCCACCCTGCTCTGTGCGAAAGCCGGAGCCCGAGGCCTTCACTTAAACTGCCAGCCTCCTCGCCTCCTCCCAAGAATGAGAGAGAAGTGACAGCTGCCCCAGGCGTCTGGGCTGCTTTGTGGGCAGAGCCCCCCGCTCCGGGCAGAGTGGGGATTGGGGGGCTCCACTGCTGCTGCAACCACATCCACGTCCTCACGGAGGTGGGGGCCCACAAGGACGGTGCCGAGCAGGAGTGCGGAGCCCAGGGAGCTCGAGGACCGAGCTGGTCTCACCCAACCACCAGGGCTCAGTGGAAACGCCACCAGGGAGGTGCCCTCCCAGCCTGCAGCCCGGCAATGCTCACAGCCCCGCCACGGCCCAGCACCCCGGCCCCTGGCTCTGCCTCAGGCGACAAGTAGGAAGTGCCAGTCCCAGGCGAGGGTGGTGTTTTCCGTGATCCCCAAAGTCCTGGGCCGCGGCCACTGCCGGGTGGGGGCGGGGCAGGGCACCCCACACCCACTCCCGCCACCTGGTGGTCCGTTCACCTCCCACACTGGGTGGGGCGGCGCCCGGTCTCACCCTTTGGGGAGGGTGACAGCTGCATCTCAGCCCACAGAGGCCCCCATCACACCCCACAGCCGGTCAGACCCCAAGCCCGCATGGTGTCTGCTGCCGCAGGGCCCCCACCGACCTCTCCCTTGGGCCCCCTCCACCTGCCCGAGCCCAGAGACACACAGCAGGGACGTGGTGCCCCGAGGACCCACAGGGCCAGCGGCCTGGGCCAGAACCCGGGTCAAGTGGGGGCTCCTCATGGCTCCAGGGAAAACACAAGGGCTGGCAGCTGTGCATGGCGGCAGGTGCGCATGGATGGATGCACGTTCTCCCCGCTCCGGGCCGCCGGGCGGGCCTGCTTAGATGCCTGTGAGGCACAGGCGCCCCGTAAACCAGGATTCCGACGGGCCCAGCAGCTGGCCTGTTCCCTGGAATGCAGTGTCACAAGGCTGTCCCTGTGGCCATTCACACCTGTCCTGTTCAGATCTGTTCTGCTTTCGGGAAGCCCGCTGAGGAGCCACAGAAGAAGCAGCCAGAAGAAGGAGGCAGGGGGTCCCTTGGCCAGGGCAGAGGACAGAGGTCCACCAAGGCCCGGAGCCTGCGGTCTGTGCCCACCTCACCTGGCCCTGTGCACGGTGGCCCCTCCACGCACAGCGCAGGCCCAGGGCTGTCTCTGCTGGGACCGAAGACAGTGACAGAATCTCGAATTCCCTCGCATGTCCGGCGCCCCTGTAGACAGCAGCGCTGCTGTCCACCACCACCGTCCACCACGCCCGCTTCCAGCAGGGGGCAGGCCTGGAGGTGGGGACTGGCCCCCCTGGGGTCCCCGGGAAAAGCTGGACACAAACCACCTTCTTTAAAGTGTAAAATCGCGAATCCATCTGGGAGGGTCGAACTACCAGACCCAACCTTAGGGGAGGCAAGAGGCTGGCGGCGGGATGGGGGGGTGGGGAGCGCCTAAGTCACATGGGCTCTGGCTCAAGGGGCAGCCGCATGTTCCGGGACTTTCTAGTTGCTCTGTTTCCTGAGTGCCCGTGGTGAGGGCACATTTCTGCCTGGCATGCACACTGTCTCTCAGTAAAACGAGAGTGAGACATAAGAAGTCCGTACTTTGTTTTGTGGTCTGGTTTACTCCTCCTCACTCACGCACACGTCGCCAGCCGCGCTCACCGTTCTGGGCCCCATCGTTTCTGGCTGAGAGGGCTGGCCGGCCTCAGCCACCAGGGTCCAGGCCATCATCCCCCACGTCTCCGGCCTGGCTGGGCTCTGGCCTCAGCCGTCAAGCCGGCTGGCGTCAGGGACCCCTGGGGACCCCCCACCCCCGTGGGGACAGCTGCCATGTCAGCACCTTTGCTAAGAGTCTGAGCCCTCCTCCCACACCCACAGAGAGAGGGTGACTACTGGGGTGTCGCTNGGAGCGCCGAAGTCACATGGGCTCTGGCTCAAGGGGCAGCCGCATGTTCCGGGACTTTCTAGTTGCTCTGTTTCCTGGGTGCCCGTGGTGAGGGCACATTTCTGCCTGGCATGCACACTGTCTCTCAGTAAAACGAGAGTGAGACATAAGAAGACCGTACTTTGTTTTGTGGTCTGGTTTACTCCTCCTCACTCACGGCACACGTCGCCAGCCGCGCTCACCGTTCTGGGCCCCATCGTTTCTGGCTGAGAGGGCTGGCCGGCCGCAGCCACCAGGGTCCAGGCCATCATCCCCCATGTCTCGGGCCTGGCTGGGCTCTGGCCTCAGCCGTCAAGCCGGCTGGCGTCAGGGACCCCTGGGGACCCCCCACCCCCGTGGGGACACCTGCCATGTCAGCACCTTTGCTAAGAGTCTGAGCCCTCCTCCCACACCCACAGAGAGAGGGTGACTACTGGGGTGTCGCTGTCACCCCAGGAGCGCCACTGCCCCGCCAGGGCCCCAGCGGGAACCCCGTGTCGGCCGAAGAGGAGCAGCGACTGGGCCCGTGCTGAGCTGATCAGCAATCAACCTGAACACTAAAAAGCATTTTCTTTGCCGGACAGGAGCCCCCGAGCCTGAGCCCCCGCCCACCCTCCCCTGACACACGTCCCTGCGGGCAGGCGGGGGGGCAGGCGGTCACTGCCACTCGCCTCTGAGTCGCAGGAGCAGTGGCCCCTGCCTGGCTGGCTCCCCACCTGCTCCCACAACTGCCCCCCGCTCCCCCCCACCGTCTCTCCCTCTCATTCCATCCACCGCACACAGTTCCCTCTCCACGATCACCTCCCCCCAGCGCGTCTTCGGTGTGACCTCCCTCTCTCCACAATCCTTCTTCACAAGGGGTCACCTGCTAAGTGACAACGGTGATGATGAGGACAACTGCAGTGATGGTAGTAGTGAGGGTGGTGGTGGTGGTGACAGTGACGCTGAAGAAAATGCCAATTCTGATGATGGCAACAAGGACGGCCATCTTTTATTAGGCACCAACGGCATACTAGGCTCCTGCCGTGCGCTGCTCCGTCAGTTGTCACAGCCGTGCAGAGAGGTGAAGGCCATTTCGAGTTCACCGAGGGACAGGCCCTAGGACGCGCTCCTGGGTGGACCTGGCGAACCGAACATTCCCCTGGGGCCACTTGGACAGGGGAGGGAAGTGGGCCCCGGGGCCCGAGTGCCTGGCAGAGGCCAGCACCTGTCAGTGACAGTGCTGGCAGCCTCAGAGGGGCAGTCCAAGCCGACCGGATGGGCAGCCGGAGGGGCTCGGACGGCCCTGTGGCTCCCGTCCCTCTCGCCTGCCAGACTTCCAGGCCCACAGAGAGCTGGGGCCAGGCCCCGCCCCACACCCTCCTGGGACAGCCAGCAAGCCCTGAGGTGGGTAAGCCTCCCTCCCACCCCTGCCCCATCCGCTCATTAGCATTTCTAATACCGATTGATGCTGCCAGGCCCCTGACAGAGCTAGGCACCCGCTCACTCCCTCCCTGACCTCAGACACAAAAGACCTGCTAAGCCTCTGCTCCCGGTTCCCCACGTCCTCTCCCAGCCTCATCCCCTATTGCTCCCGAGCAAATCGATCGACCCCATTGATCACCTCTTCTCCCCCCTCGCCTCTGACACCTGTCCACTCTCTCCCGTGGCCAGCGAGCTCCTGGGGGCCCCTCCGCCCCCGTAGCTGGGGGCCTCTTGAAAGGCCCTGACTGCACCGAGGCCGCGTCGCAGGGAGGGGCTGCCGCCCACCGGCTTTGTCTGCAGTAACAGACACAGTGTTTCTCTCCCCTTTTGGCCCCTGTCCCATTTATCAAGCCTGGCGCTGACCATTCGCCTCTCCCATTGGCCACCAGACTGGGGGGTAAACAGAGACGCGCAACTGTGGAATCACCGCGATCAGATCTCCGGGCCCGGAACAAAACCCCCATTAGGCTCCGAGAAGGTGTCTCCCTCGTCACAGACACACAAAGGGGCAGAGAGGAAGGGGCCCCCCGAGATGCAAAGCCATGACCTTTCACTGTAAGGGCTGTGGAAGAGGCAGCAGGGAGTCCCAGGCCAGGCCCCCTGGGGCGAGTCCCTGGCCCCCTGTGCCGCAGTTTCCCATCCGACACCTGCCTCACGGGGCTGCCGTGAGCACGGGGAGAGTCTTGCAGGGCCTATGACTGGCCTCATGCACAGCCGCTGCCCCCAGGACAGCCAACATGGCCGCCTTCACCCATGTCCATGAGGAGACACTACGTCCAGCCCTGTAACACAGTAGATGTCGCAGCCCCAGGAACCAGGCTGGCAGGCCCATGCTCGGTGAGCAGCCTCCTCCACCTAGAGGTGCCCCTTGCAGGCTGCCACAGGGCTCGGGGCCCATGGACACCCTCCCGGGCCTGCACAGAGCACCTTACCCCAGGCTCCGGGCCCGCGGGCCCTGCCGCAAGCTGGAAGTCCATCCGATACCACACATACTGCGCAGCCGGGACTGCGACTCCCTCGCCACCCGGTGAGCGAATAACAGCCCCACGGAACCCGCAGCCGGGTTCCCCCACCTGCCCTGTGGAACCCAGTCAGAACTCCATGGAGGCATCGGGCCAGCCAGCGGGCCGGCATGGGAGAGAAAGCGGGGACCCCAACCCTCAGGGCGGGGCTCCATGCGGACACGCCCCACAAGGGACAGGGCCGATCCCCCTTTAGCAAGCATGAGGTCCATCCCAGGACAGCCCCCCCCCCGTGTGTCCCACTGTCCCCCTCAGAGTGACAGAGGACGGCCCCCTGCACGGTCCACTCTAACTGTGGTCTTGGGCTCGGCAGGAGCCCTCAGCACCCGATGAACTACACCCGGCTAGTCGGGCAGGGAGGAACGAGTGGGCGGCCCAGGCTAGGGGTGGCTCTGCCTCGGGTCAGGGCGAGGGTGGCCGGGCCCCGCCTCACAGTGGCCGCAGTCGGGGGTCTGCGGGCGGCAGCACCGTGGAGGCTGCAGGACAGCACCTGGAAGGGGTGTTGGCCATGTCTCCCCAGCACCCTGCTACCTGTCTGGTCCTCGCAGCCCCTCACAGTGGCCCACCTGTGGCTGCGGACTGTCCCCAGGGACGAGGGTCCCATGCTCCTCCCCGCGGCCTGCTGCTCCTGCCTTGTCTCAGTGTCACCATGGGCCCGGCCTGCTCACTGCCTCTCGGAGGGCCCCAGGTCAAAGTCCTGGAAAAAGAATCTCCAGGCATCAGGGGCAGGTCAGGGCAGCACCAGGGGCAGAGTCCAGGCTCGGGAGCAGACAGAATTGGTTCCAGTCCCAGCCCTGCCTGTTAGGGGCAAGAACTTCTTACAGGAACTGTAACCAAGTGGCCTCTGTCTAATCCTCCACAAAGGAGCACCGCCCTTATGGTGGGTGGGGGTTTCACACGCTGGAGGCCTGGCACGGTGCCAGCACACAGTGGCTGCCAACGGTGGTCTCCACTAGCTGGCTGGACCCCCGGGCCTGGCTCCTGCCCATGGCCAGGGGATGGAGCCAGGGCCTTGGGGACTTTGGGAACCTATGTGGCCAGCAGTGGGGGTAGAGGGTAAGGGAGAGACTGCGAGACCACGACTAGGGAATGACGGCTGGACCAGAGCCCAGGCCTGTGGGTGTCCCTCCAGCCAGCACGCCACCGCGGGCCCAGCACTCTGTCTCTCGGGGCCTCCCTGAGCCACAGGGGGGCCTGATCCTGTCACCCTGTGAAATCCCTCAAGGGGCTCCCCGTTGTCTCTGGACACCAGCCCGACGCAACTCAGCCGAGTGCATGGCCACCTTCCCAGGCGCTCCACCCTTCCTGACACAGCCGTGGCTTGGGCCCGTGCCCCAGGCTGGCTAAGTTGTCCTTCCCCAGAAGATCCAGGTGCCCTGCCACCTGCTCAAGGTACCTTGCCCTCCAGCCCTGCCTGGCGAACTCCTACTGATGCTACAATGCCCAGTCCAGATGCCCCCTTCTCTATGAAGCTTTCCATCACCTGCACGGAGGCTGAGCCAGCCCTCTGAGCCCCCAAGTGGCCTGGACTCAGTCAGTGAGGAGGCCAGTGCTCCTCGAAGCCCGGGCCTCCTCTCTGGGAATGGCCCCGGGCCCCACCCCCACGGCTGCTGCGGCATCTGTCTCTCTCCAGTTAAAGGCTAAAATCCAGGGGCCTCCAGCCCCACGTTTGCCACGAAGTGGAACAAACCAGGAAGAGACCCAAAGCCCAACCCGAGACACGCGAGGCTCAGAGTTGCAGGCAGCCCTTTGGGCCCAGGTCCCAGTGGCCCCTGAAGCCCCAAAGCCCCCAGCCCACCCTGGTCCAGGGACCCCGCCACCCTCGGGTCCCCCGTGGTGTCCAGGTCTGGTCCAGGAAATCCCTCAGCTCTGGCCACCATGAGCGCTTCTGTCCTTGCCCCTCAGGATGGACTTCAAGGGCCCTTCCAGGCAGACAGCTCTGCAGCGCGGTCCACCCCGCCCTTCACCCACACAGGCTCTCACCAGGCCCTGGAACTAATGTGTCTTTTCTGGAACACCCCCTGCCCCCGCCAAATCACAGAAGCTTTGGGCCTCATGGGACCCGGCCACCAGCGTCCCCAGGGTCTCAGCACTCTGTCTCCCAGCCTGGCACCCAGCACATAGGAGATGCACGGTCCCCATCGGGGTCCCCCTCAGGGTCCCTGGGGTCTTGGCCTCACCCTGCAGGGAACCTGGCACTCTCAGGTGTGGAGACTGCAGGCAGCAATGGCGGCAGTGGGTCACTCCAAGGCCTGTTCTAACGGAAACATGTCATTTGCAAGGACCAGATGGGCTCCCACTGCACAAATGTGTCTGCCTCAGCCCTACCGGACCTCCCGTCAGACCCTGGCCCCAGCCACAGGGGACCCCTGCCCGGGCACGCTGAGGGGCCTGCACAAAGGCCGCCTCCCCTGGTCTGGGAAGAAGCCAAGGACCCTGCCTGGCGCCTGTCACCACTGTCACAAGAGCATCCTGCTCACCAGGGCTCCTGCCACTGTGCCGGTCAGGAAGAAGTTCCCCTCACTTCCCCGAGACGCCTCAGCCCTGCAGAATGAACGTGTCAACAGCACAGTGGCCGTCTGCATCCGGGAGAGGCAGCCTGAGACGCGGTAAGCCACGGTGCAGTCACGGGGCAGCCTGCCAGAGGTGAGCCTGGGAGGTGGTACGGAGGTCGCAGGCAGATGACCACCTGAGTTGCCCACGACAACAGTGGTGTCAGTGACACATCGGTGGGACGTGCAGTTTGGTCCTGAATCAGGGGCATTAACCCAGTTCCCAGGTAAGGAGACCGAGGCCCCGGAGAGAGAGGGTGAGCGTCAGACGAGCATCTGAAGCCGCCTGCCCGGCGGCCACAGTGCCCACAGAGCCCTGGTCCCGGGGGAACCCAGCCAGAACAATGGCGGGCAGAGGCGCACAGGGAAGCCCCACACTGCTGTCCATTGGCGAAGGTCAGGTGACTTTCCCCTCAGCCCTACTCGGCCAAGGAAGGTCCGGAGCCTTGCTCAAGGTCACGCAGCAAGGTCAGGCTGACGCGGGCCTCAAGTGTCCTCCTCCCCAGGCTGGGGTGGGGGAGGAATCTGGGGAGGGGTAATTTCACCAGGGACCCCCTCAGCCATCTGCAGACCCCTCCCTGAAGTGCCCCCAGTGGGCCCCGTGGGGAAGGGGTGGGCAGGACACCTGGGCCCCAAGGGCCTGCCTGGGCCTGCTCCTGCCTCCTGCCTGGCAGGGCTCCCAAGTGTTTCCAGGTCAAATGTGCACCCAGCAATGACTGGGAAACTCAGAGACCAGGGGGACTCCACAGCTCGGACCCAGAGCCAGGACTTATCACCCGGCCTCCACACCTCCCCTGGGGCAGGAGGGGGAGGGAGCCCAGGCCCCAGGCAGGGGACCTCAGCCTGTGCAGATGTGCGCCAGATGCTGTCCCCATGACCTTCGGGGTTCGTGTGCAGCATAACTGCAGCTTCACTAGGAAGTGGCCTCGAGTCTCAGGGGCCTTTGCTCCTGGAGGGGAGATGAGGCGTGCAGCCCCTGCCAGGCCGCTGGGGCACAGCCGCTCCCCAAGTTCGTGGATACCCATCGGTGCAGTGAACCATCAGCCTCAGCTTCACCCAACTTCCTCCTGGGGGGTCTGAGAACGGGGAGCCAGGGCAGTGGACCAGGCGGAGGGCTCTAGAGAGGGGCTCCCCCACCTCCCACAGAGCAGACACCCACTGGAGCCGGGAGGCAGGTGTCACCCCAGTTTACCCAAGACGAGGCGCAATGCTGATGCTGATGTTTGCACCTGATCCGGAGCCTCACCCATGACAGCCTGGGTCTCCAGCTTCGGCCCCCGCACACGGACACCACAGGGGCTACATTTGGGGAGGGCGGTCTACAGGGCGGTCCCCGTGTGGGGACCTTGTATGCAGTCCTGGTGTGTGCCGGGGCCAGGGGGGGCGGCTGCCCAACCAAAGAAAGTGCTCCTTGGGCAGAGTCTCGCCAAGAGCCCAGGTGCACGGGGACCTTCCTCCCGCCAAGTGCCCCCCACCCCGGGGTCGGGGGAGCCTCTCCAGCCTGCACCCGGCTCCCAGCCCTGCCCGACCCCCCCCCCCCCACCCCGGCCCAGCTGCCCAGACGTTGCAGGCCCCTGAGTGCTCGCCACCAGCCCACTACTTTGTTAGCATACGTCGCCACGCTCCCTGCTCCCGGACTCCAGGCCCGATGCCGGCCTGGCCAATCGCTGGCCGCCGTGGCAGGAGGAGGTGACCTGGGAGCTCCGGCACCTGCCAAGACCTCTGTTGCTGTCACATTAGAAGAGGCGGCAGACGGATCTGCCACCCACAGCGTCCTGCAGCCTGTCATTCAATATTGATAAAAGCGAGTGGGGACAGCAGTGTGCAGACCATGCACCGACCTCCCCAGGCAGGGCTGAGATAACAAGGGCGGGCCCAGCCCTGCCTCGAGGCCACCCCCAGGGACACAGACCCCACTCGCCTGGCTCTGAACTCGCCTGGCTCTGAATCGTGGCCTGCATCGGTCTCACTGTTATCTATTTTAAATGGAAGCATTTGACTTTTTAAAAAGATTTTATTCACTTTACTTTTAGACAGGGCAAGGGAGGGAGAGAGAGAGAAACGTCAGTGTGTGGTTGCCTCTCGTGCGCCCCCTACTGGGGACCTGGCCTGCAACCCAGGCATGTGCCCTGACTGGTAATCGAACCAGGGGCCTTGTGGCTCGCAGGCCAGCACTCAATCCACTGAGCCACACCAGTCAGGGGTGACTTTTTTTTTTTACCTTAAAACGGTTTGCCCAGCAAATGTCTGCGGCTCAGTGGTGACATGACGGTGGGGGTGGGTGGGCGGCACACGTTGGTTCGCGGGTGTCTGTACTTAACAAACAACGCTACAGAAATCGGCTGTTTTGAGTGCTCACAGCATGAGCCTGCTCTGCCCCCACCCCTCGAACCCCGTGCGATCTCAAAGAGCAGAGTTGGAAAGGAAGAGACAGTCATGCTCCAGTTGTCAAGGACTGGGGAGTCCTCCCTACGGGTGGAGAGGGCTCCTCAGCCCTTGAGAAGGTGAGACAGGAAGACCGGAACCGTTAGGGCAGCAGGAAGGCCCTTTCCAGAACGTTCTGACCGTCCAGGGCGTCCCGGAAGGTGGCCCCGGGCACCTGCTGTGCTTGGGCCATGCCCCCCACAGACCAGCCTGTGTCTGGCCAGCCACCCCCATCCCCACTCCTGGCTGAGACCTGCTGGTTTGCAGACCTGCGCCTGCTGGACCGCAGGCCCCCACAGGGCGACCCCCCAGGACTTGGTGCCTCCTGCCACCCTTCACCACAGAGAGACTCTGTAGGAAGCCTTTCAAGGTGGCTTCCTATAGTGGGCTTCCCCCAGACCTGTGGCATCCACACACAGCCGTCCCGGCCAGGATGTCCCAGCCCAGCACGGTCCACATCGAGGCCGCCATGGCCGGCCCATTTCCGCAGCAGACACCCGATGGTGACAGAGTACAAGGTATGGGAACTGAGGCCAGGGCTCTGCCAAGGGTCAGGACAGACCAGGCCCACGGGGCAGGGCAGGCATGCTCCCTGACTGAAAGGGGGGCCAGGGCCTGGGGGCCTCCATACAGCCACCAAGGTGGGACACGTGGGGTCCCCACCACGTGAACCACAGCGGGGTGGGTGCCGCCTCAGAGAGGCACAGGCCCTCAGGGCAGCAGGGATCCAGGCCGGAGGGAGAGGGGCTGACCCCTCCCCAGAGAAGCAGAGGGCTCTGGGGGCTCCCCCAGGTCCCCAGTCTCCCTGTGTATTCAGTCAGGGGTCATCACAATGTGGGGCCCAGCAGGGCTCCAGATGTGGGGCATGGGGGCTGACAGTTGGGGGGCAGGCTGGCTGGCAGCATCTCTCTACCCCCAGCCCCACCCCCAGGGCCTGGAAGCAAGACAGACAAGGATCTTCCTGCCCCGCCCCTGACTCCGGGGGTCCTGCGCTGGAAAGGCTGAAGAACAGCCTCTCCACCACCAGCCCCACAGCAGGCCACTCAGCCCCTCCGCTGGGGGAGAAGGGCGCTGGGGCTGAGTGACTCTGCACACAGCTGGGAACCCCCCAGTGAGCGAGCTGCCCTGTGGGGGGCTCCACCCTGCAGAGAGCCTTGGCTCCTGCCCTCGCTCAGTGGTCAGATGCAGCGAGGCCCACGGGGGCGGCATGCCCCCTCTTGCCCCCTCCCAGCCTATGGCCTTGCCCTGCACCCCCCAACTCTCCCAAGTCTTCATTGACCCAGCAGGTCCAAGCTGGTCCTCACCCACTCCCACCTCCCTCCCAGCCCCCAGCCCTGGTCAGCCTAGTGGAGGGGGCTTCCAGGGCAGAGCTGGGCCCCCCAGGGACCAGAAGAGCAGTGCCCCTCCACCCACTGTGTCATAGCTAACTCAGCCCCCACGAGCCCCGTGACGGCGATGGGGTGCCGCTGGCAGCCCACTCCACCCCTTTTCCTGTGGCCCCCGCACTGGGGGCCGGCATGCCAGCTCTCCGGTCCATTCCAGGAGGCCTCCAGAGGCAGCCCAGCAGGAGGGGTGTGGAAGGCTGGGAGGTAGCGTTTCCATGAACCCTCTGCCCCTCACCCGGCACCGTCTGCCAGAAACCACCACACACCCCAGGGCCACGCCTACCCCGGCAGCATCACGCCGACAGCAGCCAAAACTCCTGGGACAGAGCTGCCCACAAGTACATCTTGGCCAGTGCACTGGCCGGGTTCAGCCGGCAGGAGAAAATGGCACCGGCAGGCAGGGGAGCGTGGCCTTGAGCCAAACACGCTGGAGAATGTGCCGGAAAGTCCCAGCCAAGACGGTGTCAGGAGAAGGGGTGTTCACAGAGAAAGCGGGGGCTGGGACTCCGAGCTCCCACAGAGACCGGAAGGGAAAGCGCACTGTCTTTCAGGGGACACAGTGGCCCCAAAGGTAGGTGGCCGCCCTGCCCCGAACTGGCAGGTGTGACTGGTGGTAAAGGGCCTTTGCAGACGTGATCTCGCTGAGGGTCCCGAGGTGGAAGCTCGGCCTGGGTTCCAGGGCCCGGAGTGCAGCCCAGTATGTTCTATCCGCCAGCAACGATGGCAGGAGCCAGACACAGCATCGGGGAGGTGGGGCCTGGGATCTGTGCCCTGGAAAGGCCACTGCCAAGCTGACGGTGTTTCAGAGCCGTCTCTCCACAGTGCACTCTGCCTTCCGCAGGACCTGCTCTCCCCGGGACCCCAGCCGGGACAGTGGGCATCACGGTGGCGTGGGGAGCCACTCCCAGGCCTTGGGACTGGGCACCCCGCCTGCAGGGAAGGGACCGTGGGCATGAACTGAGGGGGTCATTTCTCCAGTGAGGCCCTGGAGACCCCATGCAGCAAGGAGACCAGCCTCAGGAGAGTGCAGGCCTCTGGCCCCATGTAGGCTGGCCACCTTGCCAGCCACCAGGCTCTGACCAGGTAGCCCAGACCCACCCCACAGGTGCCTGGCCACTTGGCCCTGGCATTTCCTGGGGTCCTTGCCCAGCACCCCTGCAAATCCTACTTCCTAGAATCAAGACTCTGCTCTGCACGCCCCAGGGCCATGGACCCTGTGGGCAGAAGGGGGACCTTCCCGTGAGCTTCTGAGGTCCTGCCGGATCCAGCGCACAAGACGATGCCAGGGATGAGAGGGCTGCTGGGAGGCAGGGTGCCCACAGCCACCGAGCCCTCAGTCTGACATCCGTTTCAGCAGAGCTGTAATTAAAATGCGTTTGGGAAGCACTTGCTTGTGTCTAATTAGACCTTACTGGGTTTCTATGGAGATTGCTTCAGTCGGAACAGGAGGCTCACGGTCTCCACCGTCTCTGTCGGGCTGTGGACGGAGGAGGGGCGGCCAGGGGGCCCCACTGAGCCGGGGTGGGCAGACTGGCTTCTGGGCTGGTCAGTTTTCCGGGGGTGGAGGTCCAGCCCCACCCAGGGCCCCACCCAGTCCTCCAGTGGCACCTGGCTGGGGGGGGTGGGACTTCAGCGTCTCCGACCCCCAACCCAGTGGGATCGCCACTGCTCACAGCCCCCCACCTTCCCCACAGAGCAGGCTGGACCACTGTACACCGCCCAGCAGACAGACTGACAGAGGGCTCTCTGAAGGGTGGAAGGCCCGAGACGACTCAGTGCCCTGTGGTGCCCACGCTGGACACTGAGGGCGAGCCCGCCGCCCAGGCAACGCCCGCACCTTCCTCACAGGGAGATGGGAAGCCAGGCGGGGCCGCACGGCCTTCTCGCTGCCCCACCGTGGCGTTCAGCCACCAGCCGACCTCTGAGCCCAGCTTCACTGTCCAGTCCCATCGTCCCAGCAGCTCTTGGGGGACCGAGGAGAGCCCCAGCCCCAGTGCCACCCCAGGTGTCTGGTGACCCAGCCCCGCGCCAGGCCCCGCTGTGGCTGGTGTGGATCCCGGCACCCGGCCAGCTGTGCCCCCTGAGGCCACAGCACCTCCCTCTGCCTGGCCATACGCTGGGGCCCCCCAACCCCTGGGCGACCATCTGGTGGGCGGGGTGCGGGGGCCACTGAGGGGGAAGAGGCCCAGCCTCTGCCAAGAGACCGGGAAGGGAACCAAGAACAGGAGACCCTGGGCGCATGTGCACCTTCTTTGCCAAGTGCCTTCCCTCATCGTCCTTCCTGTTTCTAGAACTTTCTCCATCCCAGGTGCCCCTGCCCAGGGCTCATTCCCTGGGGGCAGAGACGCATTCCTCTGAGGTCACCACCCACACCGACACCCCCGCCCAGCCCCAGCAGGAACAGACAACCTGCCTCCACGTGGGGCAGGGCCACCAGGTGCCCTAGGACACCATGGGGAGGGCGAGGTGGGTGCTGACCAGGTACTGACTGGTCACCGGGGCCCACCTGGCTCGCAGGAAGCACAGGGCCCAGCTCCCTGAGGCCTGGGCACAGCCTGGGAGCCTGGAGGCTTCCAACCCCACCTGCCACCAGCTTGGTGCCACCAGCTCAGCCTCAGGTTCTGAGAACACCCCGCTGACACCCTGCTCTCCAGGGTGCACACGAGACAGAGCCCTGGGTCGACACCCGGGGACGGCCCCACCCCAACCCTCCGTGGGACCTGCCTGTGTCCCCCCCACGCAGGGTCCCCACATGGGCTGGGGGGGGATGGGGACCGAGCGCCCCCTGCCTTGCCCGGCGGTTCCGTGGGCCGTGTTGCCCATGTGCCCCCAAAGGCGGCGCCCTGAGCTAACGGGCAGCCGGGGCCATGGGCGGAGCGTGATGTTAACCTGCTAATTGTGTCGACTGCCGCCCTAACGGCCTCGCCCGGCCAGACACAGGCCACCCGTCCCTCTTCGCACGTGTAATTGATCCTCCATTAACGCCGAGACAAGCTGACAAATTCAATCCCGCTAACTGCAGTCGGTCTGTGTGAGTCGGCGGAGAGGGAGCCCCACCCGGTCTGAGTATTTAAGCCCCTGTATGAGAGCCGTGACCCGGGAGCACCGGCGCACTCCCAGCCCAGGGTTATCTTTCTTGGGGGTTGCTGCTCGACACTGTCCCCCCCCCCCATGCAAATGTCCTGGCTTTATCTGGGGCTTACAGGCATGTCAAATAGGATTAGAAAGCCATTTCGTGAAATGGAAACCAACAGGATTTAATGGAAAAACCAAAAGATGGCCCAAGACCCATTTTTCTTTAACGATCTTTCCAGCCAGGAGGTCCCCTGAATCACCTCCTGGGCGGTGCCCCCGAGACCCCTCCCTCCCATGGAACAAAAGCCACACAGAGCTGGGGCCCCCGTGGCGGCGTGGGGAGAATGGCTGGGCCACCAGCCAGCCCAGAAGCTATTAGGCGATTGATCCCCCAGTAAAATTCACTTAACGGCTTTGCCGGGGCTACATGGCCGTGAATGACTTAATCTTTTGCCCTGAAAGTCCATCCTGGCATTCTCTGGAGACTGCCCCCCCGAGCCCCAGGCCCAGGAGCAACCGGCTGGGCACAGTGCAGCTGCCCGCTGGGAGGTGGAGGCTGGCATTCGGACCTGCCGGCTGGCCACACACCCAGGGGGGTCTGTGACGTAGGGGCCAGCCCTCACCTGCCCTCTGCCTGTTGCCCTGGTAACCGTGGCTGACACCGGCCTGCTCTCCTCACCCCTGACGACGGCTGAGGTCTGGCCCACTGGTCCCTGAGCCCCTCCCTCCTGAGTTGCAAAGGGAGGAGACGGAGTTCCAGAGTCTGTGGCTTCCCGCTCTGTCCACCGCCTGGCTCCCCTACACCCCAGCCCCCGCCCGGCTCAGACCCTGACTCTCAGATGGTCACCCCTGCAGGCCTCCATCTCCACAGGAGTCCACGCCAGGCGCCCCCTCACTGAGCCCCAGTCTCCATGCTGGGGCCCCAGCCTTCCACCTGGCCAGCTCAGAACTGGGAATGTCTCTTAGCTCCCCCAGTCCTGGCATCACCGGGCCAGATCGGACCAGGTGACTCTCTCAGGGCCACTCCACCCCAGGCAGCCTTTGCACACCTAGAACAAACACCTCTCCAGGAATCTGCCTGCTCAGCCCACACCCAGACAGAGGAAGGCAGAGAGTGGGGTGCGTGGAGCACCCCCACCCCTGAGCAGCCTGGGTTTTGCCCCTGTGCCCCCTGCACTGGGGACACCGGGCGTGTTCGCTCTTGCAAAGCCCTGGGAATGAGGCCAGCCTGCCCAGTGCCACATCCGTGGGCCCGAGTCCGCCCCGTGACTGAGTCCACAGAGGAAGAGCTGGGCGTCGGCGTGAGTGGCACTGGCCCCCCTCTCCGCGCCGGGCGGTGGGGGTTGGGGCCCCGTTCCACTTACGCACCGTCACATGCACGCATCCCAGCGCAATGTCCCCGCGCTGCCCTGAGGGTCGGCGGGGCTGGGGGGCAGAGCGCTCCTCGGGTCAGCAGGTGTGCAGCCATCTCAGTGCCTGGCAGCTGTCCCTTCCAGCCTTGTCACTCTCCAGCCCCTCCCGGCACCCTGCGTCCACTGTCGCTCACCTGTGGCTTCGGGTCAGAGGCCAGAGTGGGGCTTGCGGTCACCCCCGCCGGCCCTGCAGCACCAGACACAGAACCTTCTTCTATAAATCCAATACTGAGATGTGATTCTTTACACTTGGATATTTTAAACTGTTTTCGTCTGCTTCCAAACAGCTGGAGGCCCTTGTGGAAAAACCCAACAAATCGAGAAAAGGCGGCAGACGTCCATGTCCCCAGGCCCCCTCAGCCCCTGTGGTTCTGCCACCCGGGACCCAGGCTGCATCCTCGCACAGGGAGACGTCGGGCTGCGTCCCAGCCACACAGCACTGGAAACAAAGGTCCCACTCACTCTGCAGCAGAGCCAGAGGCCACGGGGACATCCGTCCCAGCAGTAGGTGGACAACACAAAAGACAGTGTGGGACCCTTCTGGCCGGGGCCACACAGGGAGCCAGGGCGAGGACGGCCACACACAAGTCCGGAAGGGCCACCTGCACACCCGCTGTGGCCAGGGATTGTCTGGGGACAGCACAGGGCGGGGGGAGCGGGCGAGCGCAGGCCCCCAGAGAGGCAGCTTCACTCCTGTCGCTTGTTTGTGGCTGGGAGAGGCATGGCTCCCAGGGCCCCGTGTTTGCGTAATTAGCGTCTCACCGACATCTGCCAGCCTGAGCGGCTTATGGCACGCCACGCGCCGCCCAAACGTGTGCCCAGGAAGCTCGCCGACTCCCCCAGCCCTCGGCTGCCTGGGCACGGGGCCCACGGGGTCTAGGACTGGGGCTGCCCCGCTGCCCAGAGCAGGGCCCCTGCCGGCCACCTCCCGCCTGCCCTGCAGGAAGGGGACAGCCCCTTCCCCTACCCCGCCCACAACCCGGTGGGACCTCCCCCCAGCTCAGGCCTCCTCACACACCCACTCGGCCCTTCGACCCTCCCACGGGCAGCCACAGGTCCCCCCAGCACACTCCTCACTGCAGGGGCTCCATCTGTGTGGGGAGGTGGAGGGCAGCCCCCCAGGCCAAAGCCGCACCAGCCCAGGCACATTATGTCCAGGATTAGCACCAGCAGCCTTGCCGGGGCCTGGGCAGGGCTGGTCCAGAGCAATCAATCCTCAGTACCCCCCACCCAGGAGGAGACGGGCAGGGCTGCAGGCGTCCCGCCACCCCACCGCCCTCCCCGCCTACCGGCTGCAGCAGGGGCCTGGTTCGAGACCTGGGTTCAGCAGGTCCCTGTCCTCTCTGGCCTCAGATGGCCTATCTTGTGGGGCTGGACTCTCCTGGTAGAAAAGGAGGCAGGGAAGGCACCACCCCGCCCCTCTATGTAGCCCCAACTGCTCCACCCCCCACCCAGCAACCGCATGAAGCTGCCACGCCCCACAACACCCTTCCTCCATGCCTTCCAGCACTTTCTGCACCTTAGGGCCCTTCCACACCTTCCTCTGGCCTTGCGCTCTTGAGGGGAGACCCCTAATTCCATTTCAAGGAGATAAACAGGTGGAGACAGCCCTGGGGTGCAGCAGAGCCAGGGCCCCAGCCCCCAGGCAGGCGGCCTGAGGGGAGGAGGTTTGGACAGAGAGGCACGGGGGCGGCCCACCCCGCCGGCAGGGTCCCAGCCATTGAGCAAACCAGCGCCGACACCCTGTACCGAGGAGCGAGGCGGTCAGGCCAGGTCAGGCCAGGCCAGGCCAGGCTCTGGGCTCCTCAGCCTGCTGCCAGAACCCTGCCCCAGGCCCTTGGTCCAAAGTGCCCCTCCCTCCCGCTGCCCCCCTCACCTCCAGAAACCCACCTGGGCCCAGCCCCCAAAGCCTCCTCCCTGTCCATGCTCCATGCTCTGCCCCCATCGCCCTGGAGCCCCTGGGGGGAGCAGGGACAGAGGCAACTGCCCCCCCCACCCGGATAAATCCCCCCCTTTCCCAGCCCACCCCAAACCAGCCTTTTGCCAAACACAGTCAATAAATTATTCAGTTTGCGAAACACCATTATGTGCGAGTTTACTTAATTGAATAGAATAATTTATGGTAAAACCTGGGGACAGAAAGATCGATGAGGAACGAGCCCAAGAATGATTGAGTTTCGGCGGAGGCAATTGGATTTTTACCCCTCATTATAATGACGTTAAGGGGAGACAGCAACGTGGGTCAAAATCAATGTTTGCCGAGGGGCCGGACTGTGAGTGTCCAGGGGAGGCGGCCAGGAGGTGGGCTGCGTGTCAATAATTAACGCCGCGTCTGCCGCCACACACCACCGCTGGGGGTGGGCATACTTGGCCCCCGCCGCCAAGTTGCTGGGGATCACAGAAGATAATTTAGGAAGAAGTCTGTTCAAGACATGAACATGACACCCGGACGTGATTCAGGACCAGTTACACGGCGGCTTCCCAACAAATCACAGGGAGACAGATGGCGCCGGGCTCCCACCCCTCCTCCTCAGGGCCCTGCCAGGGCAGTCAGGACCCGGCGCCCGGCCAGCCTGCCGGTGCCCCAGCCAGCTCAGCCTGCGGCCAGGCCCCTGTGCCCAACCGCCCTGCACGGTATACACAGCCCCGGCCGGCCCCACCCATGGAGTCTGGTCCCGCAGGCCAGAGAGGGGCCGCCAGCGCCCGAGGCCAGGGAACAGCTCCCTGAGCCTCACCTCTGGAGCTTCTCTGAGCCCCCGCGGCCCCTCACACACACACACACACACAGAGTCAGCTCCAGGGAACCCCAGCCTGCGTGCACACAAACCGAGGGTCACCACCCCCACGGGATAGATGAGCAAACCGGGGCTCAGGGAGGTTGGGGGACTCGCCCAAGGTCACACACCAGGTGGCAGAGCCATGCCCAGGGCTGCCCACACTGGCACCCCCTCTCCAGCTGACCCAGCTGCTCCGAGCGCCTGGCCTCCACGTAGGGGAGGCTGACACAGTGCCAGGCCTCTAGGGCCTGGCAGGGACCCTGGGACACAGCCACCACGTCAGGATCCTTTGGGGACCAGGGACATCTGTTCTGAATAGAAAGTGGCAGCCAGCTCTTGGCCTTCTGGGCAAAGGGTAGCACCCAGGGCCCAGCTCCCTGAGTGGCCTTGGGCATGGTCCTCCCTCTGGGCCTGACTCCCAGTTCCTCAGGGCCTCTCCAAACCCTCCTGGCTGGGCAGCTGGGCTGGGCTTGGGGCTGGGACCTCCTCCAATGCAGCCTCAGCTGACCACACGGGAAGCCAGTCACCACCCCCTGGGGACTCACCCCCGCTCTTCCTTGTGGTGCGGTGAGGGGGGGCAGGGTGCGGGTCCCAGCCCTGCTCCGTGCACACGGGAGGCCCGAGCACCTTGGGGACCACGCAGACCCTGCAAGCACCCTCCCCACGGACGCCCCTCCAGCGGGCTGAGGGGCTCCAAGGACCGAGACGCCTCACACCCGAGCGCAGCCCAGTCCAGCCACGGTGCGGGGTGGCTCTAAGGGCCGTCAGGCAAGACGGGAGCGGGGTGGGGGGTGAACACATGGATGGGGGAGTGAATGGGGGGGTGGCGGCAGGACGGGAGGACAGAAGGACGGAAGGCTCACTGAGCCAATCGCTGCAGGGACAAGTGGGGAAGAAAGAGTCGCAGCAGGCTGCAGGGCGCACAGCTGTGCGGGGAGGAAGCGGTAGAGTCCGGCTGGGAGTCCGTGGATGGGGGAGGGGGATCGAGGGCGGCCGGGTAGGCAGCATGGGGGCGGGGGGTCACGCCCGTGTTAGTTCCGAGGGACCAGCAAACGAATGAATGGGAGGCAGCCGTGGGAACAGCGGCCCTGCCCTCTCTCCCGCAAGGTAAGGACAGAAGGCCCTCGGCCCGGCCCTGGGGCCCTCCCAGCGCGGTGGAGGCAGAGCCCGACCAGGCACAGGGCCAGCACCCCAGCCTGAGTCACCCACCTGGACAGCGAGGCCGGGCCAGGAAGGGGGTGGCCACGCCTCCAGCTGCCCCTGGCCCGGCCCTGCCTCCCCGTCTGTGTGCCCGCCTCCTGTGGCTCAGGTTCCCCTGGGTGCCCCAAGGGGTCCGCCGCAGCGTGACGCCTCGCACACCTTGCTTGCCCTCCAGGTACCCGGCTCCAGGTGAGTGGGGGCCTGTGTGACCCCCAGAGTCAGAACCGTTGGGTGCTGCCCACCCCACACTGACACGCAGGTTTCAGCTGCGCAGAGGACGCTCACTCCAGACGCCCACTCCTCACAGAGTGCCCAGTCGGGTCACCTGGCCTCGTGGGGACAGGCAAAGGCAGGCAGCCTGTTGGGGGGCTGGTGCCCATAAAGGGGCCCTGGCGGCTGCCCCCTGTCACGCCAAAGGGTGAGGGATGGGCGGAGATGGCCTGGAGGGAAACTGGACAGAGCAAGCCACCCTCTGTCCACACAGGAAATGCCACCGCTGCCCAGCTCCAGGGTCCTGCCTCCCCCTCTGCTCCCCCACCTCTTGGCCCTTCTCCTTAGCAAGCTCTGTCCCTAATTAGCCACCCCCTACGCCATCTTCTCTCTTCCTCCTGCCTGGCCCGAGATGCGCCAGTGAAGAGCAACAACACACACTCACACAGACACACCGTCTGCTGTGACACCACCGCCAGGGACCTGCACACGAGTCACACCAGGGCACAGATGACGCTCTGCCCCCGGGGCCCGGGGCCCCCACAGGCCGGCCCCTGGAGGGTCCAACGCCCACGCCGCAGCCGCCATTGGGAACACTGGGCAGATGAGGACAGAGTCTGGGTGTGGCCACTGCTGCCCCGGCTCTCTCGCCGGGGTGGGGTGGGGGGGAGCAAACCTAGGGCCATTTTATTCACTCATCAGGGACCCCTCCAGTCAGCACCTTGGGCTGGGCGCCCCTCAGCCTGTCGGACCCGGAAGAAGACAGAACCGGGTTGCCTTCTTCTACGGCATCTCAGGACAAGTGTGCTTCACAACGGCTCACAAGGGGCCCCGCAAACTCGGCCACTCGCGCTTGGGGGCCCGGAGGAGCGGCTGCCAGCACAGCCCCCACCTCCGCACCCCCGGGACCCCCAAGTGGAGACTCCCGGCTCCACCCAGTGTCCATCTATGGCCGTCCGGGGGCCACCGGGGCCACCTGAAACCCCTCAGACCACGCAAGACCCCAAACACAGCTGGCAGCCCCACAGGCCAGCCTCCTGCCTCGCCCGCCTCCAAAGCCAGGCTCCCCACCCTGGACACCGGTCTGGGCTGTGGCCAGGCCATCCATGGGTGGGGGGTCCACACCAGGCAGGGTGGCCAGTGGGAGATGCGGAGACACGGCCTTCACCCTGGGATCGTGCTGGCCCATGTCAGACGCAGCTCAGCAGGCAGAGAGCGCTGACCTGAAACCAGCCCAAAAGAGCAGGCAGGGCTCACGAGACAATGTTCTCTGTGAGCGAGGGGGCCCCTGGCCTGAGCGTCTCGGAGGGATACCCCTCCACTCTTCCCTCCCCAGGACAGAGAGGCCGAGAGCCTGGGGGTGGGGCCCAGTCAGCAGGGGGAGGGGGCACTGTGGGGGGAATCTCATAGTGAGAGAGGGTGTGCAGGGAAGAAGGGGCCCGGGCTTTGATCCTGCAGATCAGGGGAGTCCAGGGGCCTGATGGGGCGGACACCTGGGACACCTGGGACACCTGGGGCAGGGTGGGCCGGGGGGGGGGGGCGTGTGCTAAGGGGCTTCCGGACAGGAGGAGAAGGGAGGGGGCGGGCCTGGGACTCCAGGGGGGCAGCGGGGAGAGCGGCCCGTCCACCACCTCCTCAGTGCAAGTCTAAGCGCCCTGCCCCCACACCACCTTCGGCCCCAGACCCTGGCACCAAGAGCAGGATGCCTGCCATCTGGGAGAGCTACCATCTCCGAGCTCACAAGTGGGGGCCCCTCACCCTCCTTCAGCACAGGAGGTTGTCCCAGCTCCTCCAGGCCCTGGGGGACACCCAGGGCAGCCCCAGGGTCAAGCAGGAAGGCAGGGCAGGGGCCTAGGCCAGGGTGGGGCTCAGGGGATTTCCTGGAGTGGGGTGGGCGGAGCTCTCTCCTCACCTCTACCACCCCCTCCTCTCCCCTCTGTACCTGGCCCTCCCCCATCTCAAGCTGCCTCCCCAGTCGCTCCCTGACCCCAGGGCCCAGGTGCTCTGGCCAGCCCAGCTTCAGGTACAGAGCTGCTCTGGGGACAAAGGGCCAGGGCACCAAGTGCACGGGGGCACCTATGTGCATGTGTGCGTGGATGTGTGTGTGCCCATGTGAGCACATACACATTACATGTCTGTGTGGGGGTGAGCATGCTTCTGTGCATATGCCGAGGGAACGTGCACGTGTGTGCACGGATCCTGTGTGTGAGTTTGCACACACATGTGCGCACGTGTGCCAGCGCATCCCAAGTCACAAGCCTGGCCTTCTGGGAGAGGCACACTTCCTGCTGAGGTCTGTCCTTCATGGCTCATCAGCAAACCGCAGGCCTGACATGAGTTTTCCTAGGACTGAGCCTCCCCCAGACCAGCGTGATGTGCAGTAAATCAGGCCTGGGTGCGCCATCCTCCTGCCTGGCCTACTGGCCACACTGGGCCCTGACCCCTGACCCCTGGCTCCCACCCCAGGCCCCACATGGTACTGGCTGAGCCTTGACCCTCAGGACTCAGGCACCTGCATGCCCGGCTGGAGCAGGGTCTCGAGGTAGTCCTGACACCAAAAAGAAAGCAATGCTTGCCTAACACACAGGACACACACAGCGCCCCTGCCCAGTCGCCTCAGCACCACACCTTCCTGAGTGAGCAGGCAGAGCCGGGATTCGAACCCAGGCAGACCGGAGCTGGAGCCTGGCAGCTGCTTTCAGAAGCACAGTGTGAGACCTGGCTAGTGCAGCTCAGTGGATCAAGCACCAGCCTGAGAACCGAAGGGTCACCAGTTCAATTCCCAGTCAGGGCACATGCCTGCGTTGCAGGCCAGGTCTCCAGTACGGGGTGCTCCAGAGGCGACCACACGTTAATGTTTCTCTCCCTCTCTTTCTCTCTCGCTTCTCCTCTCTCTCAAAAGTTAAAAAAGAAAAAAGCAGCACAGTGTGGAACGACCACAGACCAGCGCCCCAGAGCCCACCTGCTGCAGCCAACCGATGTCACCTCCTGCACCCAGGAAGCCTGGGTCTCCCTCGCCTGTGCCCCGTGGCGAAGCCTAGCCCAGCACTGGACACAGGGAGCTGGGAAGTCCCCAGGGACGACTGTGTCCCGTGAAAATTCCTCCCTGAAGCTACAGCGTAAGGCTCCTGGAGCAACAGAAGCCCGGCCCTGAGTCGGGCCTGGCTCTGGGCGGGAGCGGGGCCCGGGTGGGCGGGCGTGCAGTAGATCACTCCCGCCCCATCCCAGGAGCGGCCGAGGCTCAGCCTGCGTCACGAAGATGCCAGCAAGCCCAGCACCAGCACGGGCAGGCCCACAAATCAGTGTCGGTGCTGGATTCAGAGCCTCACCAGGAGGGCCCACTCTCCCACCACCCCGGAGGCAGTAAGAAGTACGGCCTGGTCTCTGCGCTGTGGGAGGAGCAGGAGGGATTCACTGGGGACCGGAGAGGCCTAGCCCCCATGTCTGGGGCCAAGGCAGAGGCAGCCAGGCCGCGCCCCCTTCTGCAGGAGAGGACATCAGACACAGGACGGGGGCCTGCTCAGGACCCACCCCCAGGGTCCAGCCTGTCCCCCTGGCCCCAGAACCCTGATCCCTGACCCCCGCTGTGCAGGGGTCCCTTGGCAGGAGCGGGCTGCTTCAGAGGCAGGCAGAGCGTGTTATTAACCTGGACCGTGTCTTCCCTCCTGGACGGGGCGGGGGTGGGGGGGGAGCGGTAGCTGTTGGGGCTGGGGCAGAAGGCTGTCCCTGGAGACAGCGGGGCGGCCTGGATGCCCGGAGGCGGGTGGCGTGTCCCCGCTGACCTAACGTTTCCCAAGTGATGACGGTGTGAAGGCAGGTACGGGATGACCTCATTCGGGAGCCACCCTGTGGCTTGTTCGGACGTCACCGCCCCTACTCTGGCCCCGGGGCTGGGCCAGGCCGCCAGGTCATGCTGGCAATTATTGTGACCTTGTCAGCACAGCGGCCACCTCCTGCACACACATTCCCCTTCAGTTAGCATGAGGTCTGTGACAAGGTCTGCGACCATGAGGGGCCCCGCTCGGCCTCAGTCCCCCAGCCTCTAGGGCGTGCCGCTCAGAGGTGAGGAGGGGTTCCTGTGCTCAGAGGCCCCTCAGCTCAGGGGCCCCAGGACAGGCCCAGGCTGGCTGCACTCACCAGTGCAGGAGGCCCAGACGCAGGGTAGCTCGATGTCCAGTGGGAGCCCGGAGGGCAGGCATCAGCCACCTACAGCCTGAAGAAAGGCCGGGCCAGGCTGGTGGGTTCGGGGCTGCTGCGGGCCAGGAAGCGGGCGCCCCTTCTGGGCTGGGCCGCCCTGGGCGGGCACCTCTGTGCTGAGCGGGCAAGGACTCTAACTCAGTTCCAGCCAGTTGCAAGGGCCCCCTGCGGCCAAAGAAACGTGGTTCCTCGGTTCCGTGGTATCGGATTACAGCCCTGCTACACAGCAGCTGCCCGGGAATCCAGGCCAGTGGAGACATTGGCCACGGGAGGGGGGTGCAGGCCTGAGTGAGACCCCGGGCAGGGAACGGGCAGAGGGAACACAGGAACACAGCCTGGGCTTCAGCTCATGAGAGTGACGCAACCTCAGCGCTGGCTTTCTGGCCACAGGCCTCGACCCACACTCGCGTGAGACGAGGCGATGGGGGCACTGGCTACGGGTGCTCGGGAACCCTCCCACGGTGTTCACGAGCTCCCCGTCCACCTGAATCGCTTTCCACAGATGGCTCTGAAATTGACATGGCCACCGCCGCCGGCGCCGCTGGGGGTGGCTTCCAGCTGATTCTGCTTTTCTCCGGGTGGGGCCTTTCAGAAGGCCAGTGGGGAGGGGAGGGGAGGGGAGGGAGGAAGACCTGCCCTAAGAGCCGGCCTGTGTTGAGAAGGCCCAGGAGGGCACGTGTGGCTTCAGCCTGGTCAGAAAGGCTCTGGCGGCCCCCTCCCCATGGGCTCCCATCTCTGTTCCCACCCCTCCCAGAAGGCCCCTCCCGAGACCTCACACAACCCCGTGCTCTCACCTGGCCCTCTGCCAGACCACAAGGGACTCTGGGGAGGGGACACACCACGGTCCTGTCCCGTCTGGTGGGCAGATTATCCCCCGACTGGGCATCAGTGTCCCCAGCCACAACATAAAGTGAGGGGTGCAAGGACTCCAGGGCTGCCCGGACCCCCCCCCCACCGCCCCGCTGCCAGCCCAGCCAGAGGAAGCGCTTCCTGCCCAGCCAGGGGGCCCGCCCACCCCGCCCTGCCCTTCCTGTGTGGACGTGGGGCCTGGGTCCCGCCGGGCAGCACAACGAAACGTCTGGAGAAGTCACTCTCCAGCTTCCTGTTTGCTGGGCGCAGGCTCCAGGGCCGAGCCCCTCCCCCAGGGCACCCGGGCACCCCGGGGGGCAGTCAGGGGCTGCATCTAGGGGAAGGGTCCCCACCCCAGGGTTGCAGGGAGGCCCTGCGGAGGACCCCAGACTCCCCTGGGACCCTAGGGCTGGGCCCTGAGACAGCAGAATGGCCCTCCCAGGGGCGTGGGGGGTGGGCACTGCGGGCAGACTGGGGCTGGGACAGAGGAGGGAACGAGGCACTGCCCTCCTGGGCCCCCTGCCCCAGACCTTGGGAAAGTGCCGGGTGTCCTGGGGGGGAGGCAGGTGGGCACTGGTGCTGGACCCTCTGTTCATTTAGGACCCTTTATCTCGGCCTCCCCGGGCTGCCCCTCCCCCCACACCTGCAGGGCTCAGGCCCAGTGGGAGCCCCACGGAGGTGCTCATGTGGCCTCACCTCACTTCCTAGGGGACACGGGTCAGGAGAGGACAAGGCCCCACGCTGGCTTCACTGGGCCGGCGCCCAGGAGGGAGGAGGCGTGGATCAGCCTCCAGGGTCCCCAGGCTGCCTGCCAGGCCCACCTGCCTCTGTGCCCTGTCCCCGATACCGCAGTCTCCACACTACACCGACATCACCATCTCCTTGGTCATGGCTGCCAGCCCCTCCACCGCCTGCATGGCAGTGACCTCGGAGGGGGCGGGTCCAGACCCCTACTCAGAAAGCTCCATGCTGTTCCCCAAGGCCCTGGTATCCCAGGCGGGGGTCACCAGGTCCCTTCACCCCGAGATGGCCTAGGAAGGAGCAGCCAGGACACCGGACCCAGGATGGGTGGGCGCCTGGGAGCTGGCCGGTGGGGCAACTCTAGTCCCACAGGGCAAGTGCGCAGCGCCTGCCTGTTCCCAGCCGCCTGCTGGGACCTGTGCCCTGGCCCTGCTCACCCAGCCCAGCCCGACCCCAGCTGGGCCTTGCCTCCCCACATGGCCTCCAGGGGCGCGGGGTGGGGGTGGGCCAGACCCGCAGAGTGAGACAGGGAGGGCACCTCGCCAGGGAGCGGGCCAGTTGTGAGAGACATCGCCTGGACCAGTGTGGACCCCGTCCCCCCATCGCCCGGGCAGGCCTTCTCCCACCGGCTCCCAGGCCGTGGCTCCACCCCTGCCCCCGGGCCTGGGCTGACCCTGGCCCCACCGGATCCCTGGGAGCTCTGAGTCTGCCCCTCCTCCAACGAGAAGGGGCCCCACAGAGCAGCTCTGGGTCTGTTGTCTCAGACCTTCGCCAGCAGGAGGCCCAAGGACCCCCTGCCGGTGGCCCCATGTGGGATGGCCTGGGTCCCTCCTGGCCCACAGCTGGGTCCCGGCACCTTTCCCATCCAGGCCACTCCCCGTGGGGCCCCAGCCCGTACAACGGGGATGAGGGCTCTGCCATCCGGGCCACCATGGGGCAGGGTTCCCATGCAGAGAAGCAGACCCGCCACCCCACCCCTCCCACTGAGGGTGGGGAGCCAGCTCCACTGGTCCGGCCCGATTGGCCAGCGTCTGCCCCAAGGCCCAACTAGGACAGCGCTGGAGAGGGCCCCTCAGGGAGAAGCAGGCTCTGGGCCCCACCAGTGACTGACTGAGGGGCCCAGGAGGGAGCAGGGGTGTTCCCCGTGAAGGAAGAGACTGCCCAGTCAGCCCTCACACCACCCCCCACAGGGCCCAGTGAGGCGGTGCGGGGCACGCTGGGAGCGAGGTCGCAGCCCTCACAGCGGAGCCGGCCTCACAGGGGGCCTCCACAGCCCCCTGCACGGCCCTAGCCAGACCCTGGGTCACAGCCAGCTGGATGAACTGGGCTTCCCAGACCCTCCCCTCACAGGTCGAGTCCTGTTCCCCTGGCCCCAGATAGGATCCATCTCTCCATCCCACCACGAGGGTCACACCCACCCAGCTCCTGAATCTGGCAGGGGTGGCATCTGGCCTCGGAACAGCAAGGAAGGGACAGCTGGGGCATGAGGGTCCTGCCAGAGATGAGCTGACACGCCACCCAGTCCCACAGGCTGGGGGCCCAAGTGCCATCGGCAGCAGAGTGAGGAGGCAGCCTGGGGCTGGTGACACAGCACTGGCAGCTCTGTGGCCTGAGCCGCGGGGGCCACGGGGCCACCAGGCCCATCTGAGGATGACAAGGAGTGTCCAGGGAGGCGGCGTGCAAACTGGGTGCAGTGGGTCTCAGAGCTGCTTCAGCCTGCGGCTGGGAGCCCCCTGGGGAAGGCTCGGTCCTTTTCCCCTTCCGTCCTCCCTCCCTCCCTACTTCCTTCTGCACCAGAGCCCTCACTGGTGCCCAGCCCTGCGCCCCACGTGGGGATGCAGTGCCGACTCAGACCTTGCCCCACCTCCCAGCGCCCCATAGGGGTGGGGGATGGGCTAGACCACACAAGGTGTGGCATGCCAGGTGGAGGGGGCAGCAGGGCCACCAAGGAGTGATCCCACACTCACTGCCCGGAAGGGGCTGGGGGACCCTGAGGTGCCTGGAGCCTGGGGACCAGGACCCAGACAGAGCGTGGGCAGCACCGGGGTGCCCAGGGCCAGGCCGATCGTCAGAGCAGCCTGAGGCCAGAGGAGGGCAGGGCGGGGAGGGTGCCGGGTGTGGTGTTCAGACGAGGTGGGGCAGGAACAGAGACACGGACTTGCCGAGAGGCTGAGTGGTGCTGCTGGGTCATGCAGAGCACAAGGGCCCATAGCAGCCATCAGAGACCAGAAGGCTACCCATGCCAGGTGAGGGACACCAGGGACGATGACCCCGGAGACAGCAGTGGATACAGGACAAGGCCCCAGCCCCTCACAGGGGCCAGCTGTGCTGGGTGGCTCGCTGGCTCCAGGACCTGAAGCCTCATGTGTCTGCAGTGTGCACACGTCTATCTCCTGCAAAGGCAGTCGGGGGCGAAGGGAGAGTCCGAGGGTCCCTGAGGGTGCACGGGCTGCCCCCTCCCTCAGGACCCTCAGAGGAGGGCAGAGGGCTCGGCAACTCAGAGCCATGCGACAATCGATGCACCGTTTATTCACAAGAGCCACGGCAAGATGTGTCCGCATGTCTGTACAAAAACGCAGACGCCCCCAAAACGCACAGTGGTCAGAAAACAGCCCCCCGTGACGGGAACACGGAGCATCAGCAGGCTCGTCCCTGGTCCCCGCCCTGCCCAGGGTGTCCCCCAGAAGGAGCCTGAGGGACACCTTCCGTAGAAAACTGTAAAAACATGAACTGTTTGTCTTCAAACTCCCGCTGCAAATGCCGCGCTTGTAGGCAAAACAGTATAAAAATACACACCCGACAGGACCTGCCAAAACCTGCAACCCCCCTCTCGTGTGTCGGTTTTCGTTTTCTGCGTTTTGGTAAGAGTTCCTGCCGCGGAAGAAGGCGCTGTGTGGCTTGGGCTCAGCCCCGGGCACTGCCCTCCCGTGTCCTCGGGACCGAGCAGGCCCAGGGACCCACTGGCACGGTCTGCTGGGGGCAGCGCCGCAGACTGAGGGCTCTGAGACCGTCCAGGCGGCCCTGCCAGGGGGGCCCCGTGCCCGGGAAGGCCATCCTGGCAGGGGAAAGGGCGGCCCGGCCGCAGCTGCTCGGACCCACTGTGTGGACGACTGGACCCCGAGGAACCAGGCCGGCCTCCCTCCGGCTGCTGGTGGCTCGTGTTCTCAGCACCAAACGTACAAGGAAGAGAAGTCCTCGTCCAGGTCAAAGGCACTTGCATCGCTGTCTGGGTGGGGACAGTCGCCTCGCCTCCCGCGCACTCACCCCTCTGTCCACGCTGCTCCCTCATGTCCCATCAACCCCGAGTCCCCGGCTCCGCGCCAGGGCCTCTGCGTCAGCGTCCCACCAGCCCCCCACACATCCACCATCCATCGCACGTACCACCCTCACACCCCGCGCATCCCCTCCCCAAGTCCCATTCCCAGCCTCAGACGTCCACCTCCCGCGGCCCGGGGGTGGCAGCCGGCGTGGTGACACTGATGTCGAAGCAGGTGACCATCATGATGTGGGCCTTGCACAGGTTCACGTGTCGCTCCAGGGCGGCCGTCGCACGCTCCAGGGCCTCCAGGTGCTCCACCGACTCGGGCTCCAGCGCGGGGTCCACCTCAACTGGGGAGGGACCACGACCGCCGGTCAGGCCAGCAGCCTGGAGCCTCGGGCTCGAGGCGCAGGGTGGGCAAGGGCGGTGGGGGCAGAGGGGGACCTGCGAGCCCCGGCCTGTGGGTGGGGGACTCACACTGTGCCCGCCAGCGGCCTGGCTCCAGCATCAGCCGGCCCTGCGTGGCGGCCAGCTCCGCACAGAGGAGCTCCCTCTTGGCCCACACATCCCGGAGCTTCTGCTGCTGGCGCTCCGCCAGCCGCACCTTCACGCTGGCACACACCGGGCCCTGGGGACAGGGGACGGCACGTGGGCCCAGGCGTGGAGGACTCCTAGCGGCTCCCACTGCCCCTGGCCTTGTCCAGGAATCCCTCCACCCTCCTGGCCGGGCAGACATGCAGGGGGGCCTCGAAGGTGGGCAGAAGCAGGCCCGGGCCCCACAGGCTGTGCGGCACCAGGCGGGGCTCCCAAGCACCCTGCCAGTGCCCGTCTGGAACCTGGGTCCAGGATGGGTGGGCACAGTGGTGGGAACTCCCCCAAGTGGGACTTCAGGGAACAGGGGTGGCCTCAGGACCTCTCCACCACCCACTCTCTGCCCAAGGGGAGCATCGGGGCCACCGCGGGTGCAGGGCCAGTTCCTACCTTCTCCATGTCCTGGGAGGGCTGTGGACAAGAGGGGAAGGGGAGCTCAGAGGCCTTCCCGGCCGCCTCCCCAGGGCCCCCCCACCTGCCCTCCCCCCTGACCTCCAGCTCTCCCCGAGGCGGCGGACGGTGTCGCTGCAGACGCTCCACATCGTCGATCTCGTACACCTTGATCTCGAAGGGCTCCTTCAGCGAGGCTCCCGGGGGCGGCGGCAGGTCTACCCACTGCCCAGGAAGGTTGGGCTTGCGGCTCAGGGTGGCAGCGTCGGGCAGCGGGGCTGGGATCAGCCGTCTCCGCTGCAGACCTGGGCAGAGCCGGGCGCTGGGTGACAGGGTCCCGATGAGGGAGAGGGCACAGGACTCGAACCACGACCGCCCCGTGGAGCCCACCGACCCTGACCCCCAGCCCCTGGCGACCACCGGGCATCCTAACCCACTGCCCAGGGCAGACTCCTCAGCCTGGCCCCCATCTCCCCGCCTGCGACCCCGCCCCAGCTCCGCCCCACAGCATGCCAGCCCCTCCCTGCACATCAGCCAATGGCCGGGGCCTCGCAACCACACACAGCATGAGGGACGAGCCCACCCCACCCCGGTCCCCAGAGACAGGGGTTCCAGGGGAATGAAGGCAGGGGGCTTCCAGGCAGCTGGCCCCTGGCCCCCAACCCAGGTCCTCTCTCCGTCCCCAGGCCCATCAGGGGATAGGCCGTCCCCTGGCGGGCCCACCCTGCAGGGATGAAGACCAGACTCTCCGGTGGAGAGGGGTGCACCCAGGGCGTGTGTACATCCAGGACTGCCCAAGGTCATGCCCAAGGTTAAACACCTCGGGGCTTGTGAGCTTCGGAGGGTGTGCCCAGGGAGGCGGCCCCACCCACCTGTGGCCCTCTTCTTGGGGGACTTGAGGCTGCGGGCGCGGGAGCCGGGGGACGCGGCCCCGCTGTCACTCATGGAGTCAGGGGCGGAGGAGGCGCTGCCCGTGGCCTCGCTGTCGCGCATCATGCTCTCGTAGCCGCTGCTGCCGCCGCTGTGGTAGAACAGCGCCGTGCGGCCCATGGCCGGGGGCAGCTCCCCGCTCAGCACGCTGCTGTTGTCGCTGCCGTGGCCGCTGCTGTAGCGCTGGGGACGCCGCGGGGCTGTCACCTTGCTGTAGGGGGAGGGCAGCAGGGGGCCGGCCGGTGGCCGCTCCTCCCTCAGGTTCACGCCACTGTCGTTGCCACTGTCCGAGTCGGCCGAGCCCCAGGAGGGGCCACTTCTGCCCCGGGCGCCCCCAGCCGCCAGCTCGTCCACCCGGCTGTGGGCGGCCCGGAGGGCCTGCTTGGTGCCCATGATGGTGCCCCGGCTGACCTTGGCCCCGATGCCAGGGCTGGCCCGAGGTGCAGCCCTGGGAGCCGCTGCAGGACCACCTGGGGTCCGTCCTGCCACAGGGGCCAGAGGCTTGGCAGAAAGGCCCAGAGCCCTGGACCCGCTACCCGCTGGGCCACGGCCCTTGCCCCCACCAGCTGGGGGCTTGGGGGCCCCCACAGCCCTGGCAGGGCTGCCCCTGTAGGCAGGAGCGGGCCCGGGTGCGGGGCTGGAGGGTGGCACGCCCAACCTGGGCACAGCCCGTGCAGGCCTCCCAGCGGCTTCCCTGGCCCGGGCGCTGCTGGGGGCCAGTCCCTCGCACCGCTCCAGAGACCCATGGGCGGCGGGGCGGTACTCAGTCTCTGCCTTGCCTGCTCGGGCCTTCAGGCTGGATGTGGCCTTGGAGACAGAGTGATCGGCCCGGCCACTGGGCCTGGCCTCCCCCTCCCCAGGGAAGAGGGCAGCAGCCCCGGGCCAGGCTGGACCCCCCGCCGGGGGAGGTGTGGGCGCTGGGCTGGTCTTGTGCTCCAGGCTGGACTTGCGCACAGGTGGGGCTGGGGGCGCTGACCCACCAGGCCTCAGGAACAGACCCCCCCGGGGGACCACACTCCTCTTGCTGCTGGAGGCGGCGCTCGGGCTACCCAAGCAGGCCTCCCACTCCACTGGGACATCCCCGCAGGGTGCAACCCCTGTGGTCACCCCCAGCGTGGTGGCCCCCCTTCGCAGCACTGGGATCTGGGCCACAGCCTCTGGCCTGGGGGCTACCCTGGCTGCCACCTCACAGCCATCCACCACCCTCTGGGCACAAGCCAGCACCGGGGCCGGGCTGGGGGTCCTGCTGGCAGAGGTCACCTGGCGGGGGCCACGGCCATCTGCCTGGAGCAGCCAGGGGTCCTCAAACTGCCCCCCGGAGCCAGGCGGGCTCAAGGCCAGGTGAGGGCCACCCGGGCAGCTGGCCACCAAAGTGGTCCTAGATTTCCGGGGGAGGCTGGAGTGGATGGTCTGCAAGGGGGCTGCCCTGCATGCGGACATGGCCTGGGGCTCCCTGCCCACTTGGGCAGTGGCTGCCGCAGCCACAGGGCCAGGGCTGTCAGGTGGGTTGTGCCCCGGGGAGCTGTCCGGGATCCGGGGGCCCAAAGGGTTGGGCCCCGCTGGGGAGTTGGGGCGGAAAGGATCTGGGCGGGCCCGCGGGCACGGCTGCAGCTCGGGGCCGTGGGTGGCGCAGACACCGACCTGGCGGAGCCCAGAGCTCACGGAGGAGCCGGCAGCCTGTGAGGTGTAGGCGTCAAACTCGTCATTGATGCTGCTGATAATGCTCACCGGCCTCGAACCTGAAGCCAGGGCCTGTAGCGAGCAGTCGCTGCTGAAGCTGGCCAGGCTGGCGGGGCGACCCCCCAGGGCCAGCTCCTCCACCACCGTGAACACCAGCTCGTCCTCGCCATTCAGCTCCACTGGCTGCTGCAGCGTCACCGTGGTGGTCAGCAGGCCCCGCTCCAAACAGCCCCTCATGGGCAAACGGGAGCAGCCCCCTTGCCCGCTCATGCCTAGTGGGGGCATCCGGACTGCGGGATCGGTGGCCCTGCCCTCGAGCTCAGTGGAGGCTTGGCCCGAGTCCAGCTGCCCAGGGGGCGGAGGGGCTGGGCTGGGAAGCGGCCTCCTGCTACCGCCACCCGGGGCCTTGTCTGGCCCAAGCAGCTCAGGTCCGGCACCGCCGTCCAGCTCCGGGGCACCACAGTGGGCATCTGGGCTGGAGCTGCGGTGAGGTGTGTTGACAGCCAGCGGGATGTCCGCAGCCATCCTGGGGGCAGCAGCCTCGGGCGGCGAGGGCTTCCTGCTGCCTCGGGCAGGGCTGGCCAGGGCTCCCGAGGGGTCCTCACTGCCATCGATGCAGTCCAGCCGCTCCTGCAGCTCTGCGAAGGTGCCACAGCGGAAGTGGTCTGCATCCTGCAGGCCTCCGGAGGGCCGGCGGCGGCTCAGCGCAGGGACAATAGGCACGGAGTCCGGCGGGCCCTCGCCGTCCGTGAGCTCGCGGTCCGACAGCGCTGCCCCGCCAGGCCCCACATAAACAACTGTGTCGCAGGACTGCTCACTGCTGGAGGAGTAGTCGGGGTCTCGGGGCGGGCTAGGGGCCAGGTGGGCCCCAGAGCGGGGGTGGAAGAGAGGTGGGGCGGCAGCAGGGCGGGCACAGCCTTCCTCACAGGAGCTGTCACCACCGGAGGAACTGGAGGCGCACTGGGGGCAGAGCAGGCCCAGGGGTGAGTGTCGGTCCCACCCACTGCCCCCGCCTGCCCTGCCTCTCAGGTCCAGGCAGCTTCCAGGGAAACATCCCGGCCCTGGGGGCCTCACCAGGCCACCCTGACCATCCACCCACCGCCTCCCCTTTGGGCCAGGCTCTCGAAAGGCCCCTGTTAGCTACTCCAGTCCTGCTGGGACAGCGGGTGGCCTTGGACACAGCTGTCCACCTGCTCTGGGCGGGGCCAGGTGGGCGGGCGCAGGGCCCCAGGGAGTCTGGGCTCACCCCAAGCGCAGGGCAGAGGCCCAGTGAACACAAGCCCCCGGGCCCCTGGACAGAAGGGGCAGGCAGAGGAGGGAACCCACCTTGACCTTCTTCCTGCGCAGGCGGTGGACGCGGGCGGCCAGCTGTGCGGTGCTGAGTGTCTCGGCGAGGCGGGCGGGCGCGTCGGAGACGTGCACGATCATGGTGGTGTGGCAGGTGGGGGCAGCCAGGGCCTCCCGCAGCAGCAGGGTGAGCCTGTGGTCCCTGGGTGTGGGGGCGGGGGTCAGGGCAGGAGGCTGGGCTGCAGGGAGGAAGTGGGCCCCTCCCCCGACACAGCGCCTGTCTCACTGCCCCGCCAGGCCTTGGGGGTGAGGTGGAGGGATGCGAAACAAGGAGTTCAGAGCGACACATGGGACCTGCCTGACCTGCACTTGCCGGTTCCCCCGAGATGCCCACCGCTCACCTGTGGGGCACATGCTTGGCTCCGCTGAGCAGGGCCAAGATGACACTGCCCAAGGCTGACAGGGACAGGCCCAGGGGGCCGCCGGTGGTCCCCCCCTCGCAGCCACCCAGGTCGAGGAGGTGTAGGCGGCTGCGACCTCCAGACACTGAAAGCACAGGGCCGGCAGGTGAGGCCTCGCCCCAGGACCACGGCTCACCCCCCCGCCCCCAACCAGCCCGCCGCGGGGACACCTACTTCCCCCCTTGCCACACTTCTCCACGCGGTACTGGTAGACGTGCAGCGTGAAGAGCATGTGGGAGCTGCTCCGGGCGTCCTCGGGGCAGCTGGCCGGGCCGGAGCCACGAGCCGCCAGGGCCGCGTCCAGGTAGAAGGCCGCCTTCTCGGCTGTGGGCGCCCGCAGCTCACTCTGGTTCTGGAGCTGGGCCGGCAGAGGGGACAGCGGTGCCTCGGTGCTCGGGTCTGAGCGACGGCCTCCGCAGCCTCCCCAGCAGCCCATGCAGCCCCGGTTCCCCACCACATGGTGGCCAGGTGGAGGTCGGGTGTACCTGTGTCCCACAGACGAGGTCCTCCCGCAGGTACACGCCGGGAGACTGGGCATCCTGGAGGCTGGTGGCAGCCACCTCGGCCAGCAGGTCGCGCAGGCTCTGGTCCCTGCCGCACACCTCCACAGCCGAGACTCGGACGGAGAAGCGGGTGCCTGTCCGCTCCCTGCGCTCCCCGATGAGCCGGAAGAGCCAGGAGATGGCGCAGGGGACAACGCCAAAGCTGTGGGGCGAGCTGTCCTTCCCGATCATGGTGTGAGATGTCCCTGAGGGCCACAAGGGGGTCAGGCCCCCACGCTCACCGTGACTGGCCACAGAGCTCCTGACCCAGCCGCCGCCTCGCTGGCCCTGGGCCAAGTGGGAGGCCCCAAGACCCCAGCTCTGACCTGCTCTGAGGCCCCCTGGCTGCCAGGCCAGCAGGGCTTCAGCTTCCTACCCACTGCCTGGGAGGGACATGCCCACGCCCCCTTCCTGCCTGGATGCGGGGCCCAGGAGCTGCAGAGTGGACGATGGAGGGTACTCACCGAGGCTCGTGGGGCCGAAGGAAAAAATGCAGCCGTCGGCCCCACTGACCACTGACTGCAGCACATCAGCCACCGTCCCCGAGCAGACCTCGGCCTGGGGGAGGGACAGAGCCAGGCCGGCACCAGGGTCAAGGAGGGGTGAGCAGGTCAGCTCACAGGGTGGCCAGGACCAAGGACATAGAGAGACCTCTATGTGCACATGGAACACACATGGGCAGGACACGGATGTGCACAACACCCGCATGAACCAGCCAGACACATGTTGACAGGCGCATGCAGCACACACACACGTCACACACTGCTGTCACAGCTGCCTCCAGACCCCAAGCACAGCACACACGTGGCCCCAGCTCCCACAGGGTGACGCTTTCCTGGAGCCAACGCACCTCTGAGCGGAAGCTCCTCCCACCCAAAGACGACCTGAGAACCAGGTTGTGGCCTGAGCAGACACCCCAAGGTAGGCAGAGGAGCATGAGGGAGGGAGACTCCTAGCCCCCGCCCCCCCCGTGAGGCTGCACCTGCCCCCCCCGACCTGTGCCCCCAGGGCCCCCACACCCTCACCTGCTCTGAGTCCGGGGGGAAGACAGCATCGAAGGCAAACATCTTAGGGACCGCGGCGGTCACAGCAAGCCGGGAACCTGTGCTGCCCGGGGGCCCAGTAGCCCGGTCATAAAGGGTCACCTGCTTCTTCCGTGGGTCCACCTTCAGGAAGGATGGTGGCGACTCGGCCGAGCATAGGGCCCCCTGGGCCGGCCGGACACGCAGCACGACTTTCACCTGGAGGCAGGCGGGAGTGGGCGTCTAAGCAGCCAGCCACCCGTGACCAGGCAGCAGGGCCTGAGCAGGAGCCGGGACAGCAGGCCAGGCCTTGGCATGGGTGTCCACCCAGGGAACATGGCGCCCGTGCCCCTGCTCCAGGCCGGAGGGGTCCCCTGTGAGGTCGGCTGGGCCAGCAGACCAGGGGCCTGGAGGAAAGGTGTCCGGTGCAGGGCGAGCTGGCACTACACAGGCCCAAGAGGTACAGAGCAGGGAGCCGGGGAAGGCAGGCCTGGAGGCCCAGCAGGCAGAGAGGGGGGTGTGGGGACGGCGCCCACGTGTCCCCAACTGCCCTCACGTGGGGCTCGGCCACACCCCCTCACTGGCTCTGACGCAGAACTGGGAGACCCCACAGGGAGGGGAGCCCAGAGGCATGGAACATTCCAGAGCAGTCAGTTCTGTCATCTTCTCAGGTGGAGTGGCCACACAGCCACCCCTCCCCCAGGTCCACCACCCACAGGAAAGGAGGTCAGAGAGGTCACTCGGCCTGAGGCAGTCTCCCAAAGCCCCACACCCCAAATCTGAGGGCAGGGCGAGGAGGGAGAGAGGCCAACAGAGGGAACAGCCAGACCCCCCCAAAGGAGGGGTCCTGCTCCCCCCCCCCATGGGCACCTCCAGGGCAGCGAACCAAGTGCAGCTGGGCTCCCGGGGAGGAGCATCCCCAGGCTGGGGCAGGGACCCAGACCCAATGGCAGAGGGACACTCAGGGCCAGAGCACAGCTGCCACCAACACCTGGCCGGGGGGGAGGGGGGGGCGGCGGCAGGAAACAGAGGCCCCAGAGGGGGCCAGGCTGCGGCCTGACACCCGGGGAGAGAAACTCTCTGACCGCAAGCGATGGCAGGGTCCCAGGCCATGGGGAGCCAGAACAACGGGCCGAGGGAGAAAATGGTAGTCCTGCCTGAGAAGAGAATCTCGAGGCCTCCGGCAGGACAGGCCGGGGAAAGACCAGAGGGGGCCAGGGAGGCCGGGCGGGCCGGGGTGCGGGGCAGAGACAGAGCCGGGCAGGAGGGGGCGTCTGAGCTCAGCCGAATCAGGGGGCTCTGCTCTCCCTTCCACAAAACACAGAAACAGACACAAAAATGTGCCCCCCACCCGACCTCTGCCTGAGATTCAGCTTCCTGGAGTCTGGTCACCCCCCACCCCCACTGCCTGGGGCCAAAAGGACAGGAGGCTGCGCGGGGGGCGGGGGGGGGCGGTGACCAGGAACCAAGACACCCCCAAAGCTGCATCAAACCAGCCCCGAGACAGCGCCTCCTGTAGGCAGCGGGGCCGTGGAGAACTCAACAGGGCGGCAGCCGGGAGCCAGGGCCCCTCCAGGGAGCAGCTGGGGCTCTGCGCCGGGCCCCTGGGTCCGGCTCCGATTCCTCCACGACCGAGTGAACCGCATAACCGGCCTCAGAGCCACTGATCTTCACAGACTCAGCTGTTAGTGGCAGATACATCTCACCCACGGAATCGGTTCACCGGGAGCGGCATGCCGTGGGGTGCATCCGCCCAGAAGCCTGTTGGCCCCGGGACGCAGAGAGCCGCCGGACCTCGCCCCCCACCCGGCCGGCTCCACCTGCCCCGTCAGTTCTTTTCTCCCCTAATGCCCGAGCAAAACGACTTCATTTCCGGACGCCGTGGCCACACTCACGGCGTGCATACTGGCCACTCATTTGGGGCTATTTTTTTTCAGCATGAACTCTCGGCCACTTCAGGAGCCGAATGGGCCCTGCAGATGAAAGTGGGGAGCTGCTGGCAGGAAAAGCAGCTGCTGTGGGTGGGCGGGCGCAGAGTGGGCCCGCTGCGGGGATGTCACGGGCCAGCCTGCCCCGTGCACCGGCCCTGCTGAATGCACAGGCCATTGTCTGCGAGAATCCTGCTGAGGCCTCGGGGAAACCAGTGTCTTCGAACAAGACAATCTCAGCACAGTCTCCCTTCCCTGTTACTGTTCAGATGTCACAAAGCCCCACTGAACAGCTGCTGGTTAGGAAAAGACATATTTTGCATGAAAAAAGGGCTTCCACTCCTAAGAGGTGGCCCAGGCATCGGGGGAGGGGCACCCTCACCCACGGCCAGGGGGTCTTTTAAGATGGCAAGATGATGAATTACTCTAAGCAGCGCATTCGTGTCAGGAACCGAGCGTGATCTGACTTCCTTTCTGTGACAACACTACATGCCTTTCAGGAGGAATTTCTGCCCGTGACGTTGGTGCAAACAGGAGGCAGGGAGGGGCCCTGGGTAGGTGGGGACAGGACTGACTGGTGGCCCAGGGCGGAGGGAGTGTCTCCCACAAGAAGGCAGCACCCCACCCTGGGTGAGGGCCCTGCCCCAGCATGAAGGGGTGTGGGCCCACCGGCACCCCAAGTGACCCAGCAAGAACCCGAGTGTGGGTGCAGTGCACAGCCCTCCAGCCACCGGCCCACCCCTGCCCCTCACCCGCCTACAGGTGAAGCCCAGACAACACCAACAGGCCAAGTGACCAGGCCAAGGTCAAAGCCAGGCCCGGGGCTGTTGAAAGCCACTCCCCAGAGCCAGTCGCTCTGTCCAGTTGGCAGCTTCCCCACTCTGGCCCGGGGAAAAGCAGAGGTCCCCCCCTCCCACAGCAAGCTCCTGGGGGCACTGACCGGCCCACACACACCCAGGGCCCTGACCCGGGTTTCGGAGCTGTCACTGGCGCCCAATTCGGGGTGAGGATGAAACGCAGCCTCGGCGACAGGCGGCGGGGGCCAGAGCCAGGGTGGCCCAGACCCAGCCAGGCTGTCCCCGGACTAGGTGAGGCCCTCCGTCCCTGTGGGCCTCAGTTTCCCCATCTGAACCAACACGCCTTCCCCCTTCTTCCCATGGTGATCTGCTCTCCGGATAGCCGAGGGTTCCACCCTTGCCCCCGGCCCCACCAGAGGGCGGCATGCCTACAGAGGTGAGGCTGAGAGGGGTCCTTGGGCCAGACCCCAACACCTAGTCCCAGGAAGCCCCCTGGCTGTCCCAGCCCACACTGAGACCAGCACACAGCCCTGGGACCCCCGCCCCAGGCTCCCTGCGGCCACCTTGAGCCACCAAGGTTGGCTAGGCTCAGTCTCCCCACCTGCTCCCCTCCTGATACCTCGTCCAACCCGGGGGAAGGAAGCAAGGGTCTTCTGTCTTCTGTACCCACCTCCGCACCTGCTCAAACACCCCTGGCCTCATTCCCCCACCCCAGAGGGGCGGTCCCCAAACCAGGCCTGGGCCTACCTTTCCAACACCGCTGGGGTTGTCCTTGGCCTTGGAGGAGGCCCTGAGCAGGCAGGGGGGCACAGGGGGCGGCCACAGCTGCAGGGCCCCGCTGAAGTCCGTGGGATAGGTGGAGGTACCCCGGCTGGCAGGGGCCGGTGGCGGGTGGGGCTTCTTGCGCTTGGAGGCCAGGCTGAGCTTCTGGACAGCCCTGGGGAAGGGGTGGGGGGAGGGTGGACGGGGCTCAGAGCTGTCCCTGCCTCTGTCCCCAGCCACGCAGCCCCAGTGTCGTTCCTCCCCAGGTGAGGTGGGGGACCTGGCAGCGGCCAGGGGACGGACAGGCACCGAGAGCCTCCCTCTGCCCTGGGTCCCCGACCCCGCAGCTCCTGTGGGGAGCAGGACACGCCAGCCACTCACAGGCTGTGTGACCCAGGCATGCTGACACAGCTGCTCTGTGCCTCCGCTTCCTGTGACACGGGCTGACCTGACCACCAGAGGCCCCCTGCACACGGGCGCAGCCCCTGCAGCCCCGCCACGAAAGGGCTGGAGGAAGGAAGCTCAGCCCGGGGGTGGGGGGCGGTGGAGAGAACCTGCCGGCCAGGCTCCCCCACCCTCCCTGCATCCCGCAGGGCTCGCCACCTCCTCCCAAAGCCCCAGTCCTCGGGCCACACTGCCCTCCTGTCAGGGCCACGGGAGGCCTGACCCGCCAGGCTGCTCAGCCTTGCACCGCCTCCCACGCGATGAGATCTACAGCCGGCATTTTGTTTAAGTTCTTTCATCTTTAATAGGACGTGTCTTTTAAGGGACCCCAGGGACGGTTCTCCTCCTGGTGAGGTGTCATCGTGGAAAATAAAAGTAATCTACGACACATGGTGGGGCCTTAATAGAATGGCGGCAGCGGCGGCGGCGGCGGCGCCCCAGCCCGAGAGGCCCGCCGGGTGCGGTCCCCAAAGCAAACCCCACAAGTCAGCACCCAGGAGGGGCCCAGACAGCACAGGGCACCCTCAGCCGCAGTGGGTGCCGACCCAATACCTGCCTTCACCCCCACACAGAAGAGCCCCTTGTCCCCACTCGGCCCCCTCTGCTGCCCACTCTGCTGCCCACTCTGCTGGGGTCCACACCCTGGCACAGGGCCAGCTCTGGGACGGGCAGGGCAGGGCCAAACTTGACCACCATGTGATGAGTGAGAGCAGCGAGGGGTGGGGGCAGCCAGCAGGGCGGGGTGGGACTGAGGAGTCCGGGCCGCTGTCTCAGAGCCTCCCGCCAACCCCTGGGGAAGGGGCTGTGGCCCGACTTGGAGGACAGCCGAGTCCACAGGGCAGCCCCACCCCCTCCGCGGGGCTCTGCTCAGGGGACCCGAGCATGCAGGGCAGGGCGGCTGGGGAAGGGAGAGGGGCCTGGGCCTGACCTTGGCCTGCAAAGGTCAGGGAGCCCCGCCTGTGAGTCAGAAGCAGGACCTGGTCCTGGGGTTTGGAGGCGCACCAGCCAGAGCTGGAGGGCATCATCTCGGCCTCAGGTCTACAGAGGCCAGCGGCAGCCACAGCGGAGGTGTGCCCCCAGCCCCAAAGCTGGCTCCTCGTCCCCCAAGGCGCACAGGGTCAGCCGGGGACCCCGAGGCTATGGGAGACAAAGCATCCTGAACCCACCCTGCCAAGCCTCAGGGCACATGGGGCCCGGGCTGACGGGGGCGGGGGGGGGGGGCAGCCCAAGTGACTGTTCGGAGCCTCCCTCCTGCAGAAGCCAGGACCAGAGGGCGGCCATGCCCCGTGGGGCACAGGGGAGGCCACGGAGGCTGCTGGACATGCCCAGGTCCCTGGTGGGCAGACTCCAGCCCAGTCCTCTGAGGTCAGACTGGCCCCGGGGTCTGGAATGTCACCAGCCAGGCATCTCCGCCCCGAGGTCTGACCTAACTCAGGGCACCCTCTGCTCCCTACCCTGTCCTGTCATAGGCCCAGCCCAAGAGGCCCGCCCGGCTGGCCCCTGGGTCCCTGTTCCCACAGGCTCGCCTGATGGGGGTGACTCACAGGCACGTCCCCGGGTTCACAGGCCCAGGACAGGCACTCTCCCCTGTGACGGAACCCAGGCCCCTGAGAGCTGGGACAGACCCGCCAGCCACTTGGCGCCATGTGGTCTTTTAGTTTCTGGCCCAGCCTGGTGGGGCTTCTGGGGGCCCTGTGGTGGGTGGGCCAGCGCTGCCCCAAAGGGCCTCAGCCTTTGGGGGGCACAGACCCGGTTTCCGAGCAGCGGGGGTGGAGGTGGAGGTGGAAATGACACCAGGCCTCCCAGAAACTGGAAGGCCACACGATGCCATTCTGGGGCCCGTGACTGCCCACTGCATGCTGGGGAGAGGGGGTCCGCGGCGGTGGACCTGCAGGGGTGCGGAGTGCCAGGAGGAGAGACATGCAGGTAGGGTACAGGCCGGCCTGAGTGTCTGCCTCTGAAGAGAACACTTAGGAAAGCAGGAGCTCACCTGCATACAGAGCCCTCCTCACTCTCAGAGAACACCTCCTCCAGGAAGCCTGCCCTGATGCCCCATGCAGGCAGGGCTTCCCCGAACGCCATGACACCTACTATGGCAGGAACCTGCCCCGGCCACCGCCTTGAGACCTGGTTCACAAGGCCCAGCCCTCCAGGCCCCCGGCGGGGACTCTGGAGGACAAGCGTTTGCCCAGCCAGGCCTGGGACCCGAGGAGATGGGAACTGGCCGTGAGCGGGTGATCACACAAGTGGGCTCCCGGGCCGCCCACTGGAGCCTCATGTTAATCCCAGCAGCCTTTCCTGGGCTTGCCAGCCCTAGTCACTGATTCATGGAAACGGAAAGAGACACGTTCTACCCTTCACACAAAGAAACACTGCCTCTTCCAGAGCCAGACGGGGACGTCCAGGCGCCGGCCCTGATGGCCCTGAGGAGACACGGGCCTGTTCTGACTCGTGGGCTCTGCGGGCGCCAGGCCAGGGCTCCCTAACCGCGTGGTGGGCCTGGCACACCCTCCTGAGTCCACCCAGGGGCTACCACATGCAGGTCCTGACAGCCCCAGGGTCTGCCTAAAGGGGACTCAGGGGTACAGAGTCACTAAGGGGGCCACAGACCCCTGAAGCCAGGGACCAGGTCCCAGCATCCCTGGGCCGTCCTCGCCACAGCTGGCGTTTCCCATGTCACCCAGGGGCGGGGAGGGCCCCTTGGCCCCACCTTGCAGGGAGGGGTGCCCTCCTGCCCTGGGCGCCCAGCTAGAGCTGCCCATGTGCCTCTGGGCAGTACCCACTCCAGCTTTGGACCCCGGCTAGGAGCCAGGCCTGCCATCCGAGGGCTGGGTGTCCAGGCAGACACCGGGGAGGGGACCACTGAGGCTGCGCTGGGGCAGGGAGGGGGCCGAGAAGACCAACGCCTCTGCCCCACACCTGCTGGGGCCTCTAGATGCAGAGCGGTGACCCCAGAAAGACCCAGAGGGGCAGGCAGGAGAGAGTGCTGAGGGAGGCATCTGGGGGGAGATGCGGCTACAGGGGCAGGAAGGCCCGGGACGCCGGGGCTCGAGCAGGAGGATTCAGGAGAGGGGAGGTCAAGGTCACCAGAACCTCTGGAGAAGATGGTATTTCAGCCGCCTGGCCCACCAGGCCCACCCTCTCCAGGAGTCTGCTCGGGGCCAGGGCACCTCGCTCTTCGCTGTGTCTGTGGCAGCAGTGCCGAGCTCCTGGGCAGACTCGCCGAGCAGGGCACGCAGGGCACCGCCTCCTCCTGGGCTCTGGCCCCCACGGGTGCCCATGAGGCCCCCCGCACCGAAGCATCCAGGGAACACACCCCTCCTCAGCTTCCCCGCGTGGAGGGCCTGCAGGGAACCCAACTCCTAACCACACATCATTCTGCCTCCCCCCGCAGATTCCTACTCACCCTTCAAAGCCCACCCCGTGGAGCCCAGCACCGAGGACAGCACTGGCTCCACCGGTCCCACCCTGCAGCCATCGGGCCGCCTCCCCAGACCCCTCCCCCACCAGCATGTCGCTGAGCACAACTGGGGGGCACTCCGGGTGGGGCCCGGCAGCTCCAGGTCTTTTGGGGACTCTGACCAGCCCGTTCCCTCTCTGAGCCGCAGCCCCCACGAAACACGGGAAGAGGGTCAGCTGCAGAGTGCCCCATTTCACTTGCTGCCCAAGGGCCGCAGCCCCAAAGAGCAGCGTCCTGGGCCTACATCAGGCTGGAACTGGGGACACACAGCATTCCTGGCTGGGACACCTGCCCTCCCTCACCCCCCGCACTGGGCCCACAGCCCTTCAGGGAGCTGCTGCGATTCGGGGCGTCCACCAGGCTGGAAGGAATGGCAGCCAGCATCGCCCTCCCGGCAGACGCCCAGAGAACCTGCCTCCCAGTCCTGGCCCCTGTGCCTGTTTCTATGGTAACTTCCCAAGGCCAGCGCAACCTTGTCGGGCTCAGGACAAAAGGCGTGCTTGCCCTGTGGGGCCACGGGGCTGCAGCTGAGCCAGGGTGGCCCCCGAACCTGGGGTCCCGGCCAGCTGCCTTTGCAGAGGGTCTCAGGCGGGGACAGGGGGGCAGCCTCGGCCTGATGGAGCTGGACCAGTGCCCGAAGCTAGAGCAGAGACTAGCTGGGAGGGGTGTTCTCAGCTGCTGGGGCCCTGCCGGCCCCCACCCCCGGCCCCCGGCTCCTAGGCCATCCAGACAGGCCCTCCGGAACCCCAGCACCTAATGGGGGCAGCATGCCCTGCCTGCAAGCCGCTCACCAGCCCTGCGCCTGACAATGCCCCCATCACACACCCTGCCCGTTACCCCCAGTCAGGCCACGAGGCCCCCAGGCCCTGCAGGCGCCAGTCCTGCCACCAGGCACGATTCACGGACAAGCCTATCCACTCCAAGGGGCTGCTGGTGGGACAGCGACCCGTGGCTGGGCCGCCATTAGGGCTCATTAGCACCCTGCCACTCTGCGGTCAGCAGGCAGGACGCTGGTCCCCACCTCCACACCCCGGCTCACACAGTGCCCCTCACCCCAGAAGGACCTCCCCAGCTGACCTCCCCAGGAGCTGGTGCCCACAGGGCCACAGCCAGACGTCCTGGGGACCCAGAGAGCAAACCCTGGGCTCCCGACACCCCCACACCAGAGCTTGGGCCTGGGGCTGGAGCCTGAGCGCAGCCTGCCCTCCAGATCCTCCCTGCCCCCCCCACCCCACCCGGGTGGCCCTGCCCCACCCGATTGCAGGGGCACCGCCCAGGGCCTGTGTCCACTTCCCTCTGTGGCTGCAGCTGTGCTGCCCAGGACGGACCCCAGGACGGGCCCCAGGACGGGCCCCTGGACACCCCGGCTGAGCCTCCTTGTGCTGTCCAGCCTGTCAGCTCCTCACAGCAGTTCTCAAGGAAGCGTTACCGGACGGTCGAGGGAAGCGAGGCGCAGAGCAGTTGTGAGACTTGCCCACAGCTGCATAGCTTGGAAGGGGCAAAGGCTGGGCGTGAACCCGGTCTCTTGATTGCATCCTGTTTTGGGGGTGCGAGGCCTCTGCTGGATCCTGCCATCAACAGGGTGCCCTGGAGCCCAGCACGGCCCCCACAGCCTTCCTTCCACCAAGGTCACGGCTCTCCCAGGGAGGCCCGCAGGCCCAGGAGCCGGGGTCCCCACTGACGTCCTTGCCCAAGCTGCCCGGAGCCAGGCACGGGCCCTGCTCAAAGGCTTGGGGGCGTGTACCTGACGAAGAAGGAGGCTGCGGCCGACGCGCCGGTGGAGCCCCCAGCCGGGGTGCCCGGGACTGGGGAGACCAGGGCTGTCGTGCAGGCCCCACCACGGCCCCACATCTTGGACACGCCATCAGCGCCCGGGGCGGGAGGGCCATCTCGGACCGTGTCTGCCACCGCCACCGCAGCCACCGCCGCTTCTGCCTATAGGGAAGGAGGGAACCGTGTGAGGGACAGACAGGCACCCACTGTCCCCCCCAACCCCAGAGCCCAGCACGCCCCCAGGGCCCTGTGCACAGAGGACCCTGCAGCTGGGGGCAGGGGCACTCTGCCCCGGGGGAAGAAATGCCTGCCCCCCTGACTCTGCTTCCCCTCCCCCATCCAGCCCCAGAAATGCAGTGGCCACGCTGGTCAGGACAGATGGACAGGGACCCCACGCCCCTCTCCCTGGGCTGTCCCTCTGGGAGGACCCGAGACATAATAAGGGAAGAAACCACAATAAAGGTTTGTCACAGCGCTAATCACCCCGCGCGTGTAACGTACGACATGCCCGCGTCTGAAATGCTATCCTGGCATTTCCCACTAATTAGCTGAAGTAAATCCCAGAGAGGAGGGCGGCCTCCTAACGGGGCTCAAATGTGATTACACGCTCTGGACGGCGCCAGCCAGCGGCAGACTGGCCGCCATAGGCCTCGCACCTGGGCCCTGGACCCCAGGCCTCAGCCGGGCCACCCCCAGCCCCGCGCCTGCCCCGAGGGCCCTGTGCCCAGCCTCCCCAGCTCCCCGGGCACCACGGGCCAGCCCCAAATGCTGGCCACAACTACCGCCCAGGACACCCTCAGGAGGACCTGGCAAGGAGCCTGCGGTGAGGAGCCCAGGGGGCAGCCCCGCCCTGGGGGTGGGTCAGCCTTCTCCGGGCTGGCCTAGTGACAGGTTCCTGGGGCATGTCAGCAGAACAAGACCCACAGACCCCAGGAGGAATGTCCCGGAAGCAGGCCCTGCACCTCAGGGTGGCACCACTCCTCACCACAGTGCAGGGGCCCCCCAGCCTGAGGTCAGCATCCGCTTCCAAACTCCTCTCAAGACACAGAAAACAATATGTCTGCCAAGGAATCTTCAGACGCCCCCTAACCTTAGGCTGGATGGAAGCCAAGCACCCCCTGGACCCCCCAAGGCACCAGCTGAGCCCCCCAGGCTTCAAGAAGGCAGGTAGCAGCCCAGGCCCTCACTGGGAGTTGTGCCAGCCTGGCCCCCGCCCAGGGGCTCCCTCGGAGCCCTGCCCTCTCCTCCAGGCCTTCCCCAAACTTGCCCCAGGAGCCCTGTCTGGGCGCCCCCCCACCCCCCGTGTCCTGCGGGCCCTCTGGCCCCTCTCAGCTCTCATTCCACCCAGAGCAACGTGCTTGACGCATCAGCCTCCAGTCTCCCGTTCCACCCACTTTCTCTGGCGCCTAGGGCGGGGCGGGGCAGGGTCACCATGCCTGGCAGCTTGCCTGGCCCACACCAGTGTCCTATAAACATGCCCTCCGGGGGCCGGGGCCTGGTGGGGACACAGGCCTGAGACAGAGCCAGCCCACGGCTGGGAGGTGGACCCCACACAAAGGGACACGGAGCTGAGGGAGCAGAGAGGGGTGCAACTCATGGGGAACATTCTGGAAGGAGGGTCAGCCCGGCCTAGACCTGGGCAGCGAGACCCAGAAGTGAGTTCCCTTTTCACCACCCAGCACCTGCTCCCTGCAACGCTCTCCTCTCCTGTGTCCGGCAGAGCGGTGCAGGAGGGGCCTTACAGTGACATCACAGTGATGTCACCACCGGAGCCTGCACTGCAGGGCAGCGCCGGGCATAGCTGAGACCTGCCGTGTGCAGCCCGGTGCCTGACTGAGGCCCTGCGGCCCACGCCAGCTCTGACCAGCCCCGGGGCAGCCCTGCAGCAGGCCCTGCAGATCCGTGTCCAGCCAGGCCTGCTGCCGGCGAGAAGGGCCGTGCCCCTCCAGGCCCAGCCGCCCACCAGCTCAGGCACCTCCGCCTGTAGGCGGGACAGCACCAGCCGCCCGGCGAGCCGGCGGCTGAGCGCACACACTGACCTGTGCTGGGCGTCCAGCACGCGCCTCGGCTCCACCGTCCCACTTGCTGCCACCAGGACGGCCGCTGCGGACTCCTGCCAGAAGCAGACCCGCGCCAGAAGAAGCCGAAGGGCGGGGGGAGCGGCGTGGGGGGGATGACCACGACATGGGGACAGGAGATGGGGGGGTGGAGGGCAGGTGGCCAAACAGAAAATGTGATGGAGGTGCCAGGGCAGCAACAAAAGAAAAGCGAGAGGAAAGCGTGAGGCGCATTCCGGAGGGCCTGCCTGGCAGAGGCGTCCGCTGGGCCATGCCCTGGTCTCACGGGCACCCACAGCAGGGGAGGAGGGGACAGCAGCATACTAGCCCATCTCCTAGGGACCCTCCAGGCCTGAAGTCCCCGTGGGCTGGATTCTGGGGTGGGAAGGGCAGGGCGAATCAGCGCCTCAGGACAGACCCCGCCCTGCGGGCAATTCGTGCCAGGATGGGGGCGGGGGAAGTGGAGGGGAAGGGAAAAGGGGGCGGCCCAGTGGCATCTTGCAGATGCAGCCTCAGCCCCGCATGGGGTCCAGGTGGCAGTGCTCGCAGGCATGTGTCAGGCCCCAGGGCCCCAGGGAGGCAGAGCCAGCCACCCCTCTGAGCTCCACCTGGTTACCTGGAGGCCAGGAAGGTTCTGCCCCTGCAGGTGCCTCGTCCCACCCCCGTCACAGAAGCAGCTTTGCTGCTGCCTCACCCAGGAGGGGGCCATCCTGTCCCAACTCCACTCCACGGTGGGTAAACTGAGTCCCGGAGGGGGCAGCAGCCATGGGGCGCGTTAGAGACACGGCCAGAACCCAAGCACTGTGCCCCCCAACCCCCACCGTCCCAGCCGCACCCCTGAGGCCGGGCGGGCACCCACCAGGGACACAGCCCACGCATGCAGGGAGGTGGGGCCGGCATGGGGAGGGGGCAGCAGGAGCAACACCCCCAAGCCTGTGCCACCAACTTCTGGGGACAGAGGAAGCCTTGGGCCTCCACCGAAAGGACCTCACCTCCCACTCTGCATGTCAAGGCGGCAAGCAGCACCCCCTCCAGGAAGCCCTCCACCCTTCCCTTCCAGGCTGGGCCTCCATGGGCCCAGCCCCCAGGGCTGGCCAAGACCCTCTGCTCCAGGACCTCCCAGGACTATGAGCCCCAGGCCCCGAGCAGGGCCTAGCCTGTGCCCACAGGACTCGGGAAGGTTGTCACAGGCCCCACCGGCCTGGCCTTGGCGGCAGCACAATACAGCAGGCCCCACACCAGCTGCCCCAGCCCGAGCTGCCTCCAGGACTCCAGCCTACTGTGGGGCCAGGAGGCCAGGGCCCTGGTCCCAGGGAAACCGGCCAGAGAGGGGACCTGGGGGGCAGTCCCACGGCCACTGCCCAGTGCCCTCAGGGCAGCCATGTGGGCCACAGGCCAGAGCCCGGCTCCCACGGGCACCTGACCCAGTCTGGAAGGCGAGAGCAGGCTGCCCCGCTGGGCGGCCCCACAGCCCCGGGAGGGCTTACCAGGCACTGGGGAGGGGGAACACCCCGGAAAGGGCCGCCCGCTGTGTCTTGGGAATTGGGCTGCAGCTGGCTGAGGGCTGCCTCCCCCAGAGACCAGCCCCTAGCACGCCACCGGCAGGCCACAGCGCCGGCTCCCAGCCATAGTGGCGGGCTGCTCCAGGCACTAGGATCCCAGTCCCACCTCCAGGGGCCACCCCTGTGGCCGGGCCGGCGCCCTCCCATCCTGCCCCTCCTCTCCCTGACCTGGCCCAGGTGGGCCACCCACCCCGAGGCCCACACCCACATTTGCCTAGAGACCACGTGCCCAGGGCCGCTGATGGGCTGTCAGAGACTCGAGGTCCCCCTTGAAGTGTTCAGTTCCGCGACCTGACACGGAGGGCGCTCAAACCCTCCACGGCCTCCGCTAACGACCAGTGCGCAGGTTCGGGGGAAGTCACCGCATCCGAGTCCCGGGGTTCTGTTCACGGCTCTAATAATCTCCCTGTCGATCTCCAGGGCTGCCTCTAATTGCAAACCCTCCCCAGCCACCCAAACTCTATCAGCCGGCCCACAACACGGAGAGGGAGCCTTAATCCCTTACGCGTTATGGCGTGTGGGCCACCTGCAGGGCTCCCGGCAAACAGAATGCATCCCGCCCCCCCTCCTCCCTCCGGCACCCCAGCGCCCCCAGGCTGGTCCCTTACCACCTGGCATTCAGAGCCCCTGTGAGACGTGCCCTTGGCCCCCACCCCAGGTTGGGAGCCTCTGCCTCTCTCCTGTGGCCTCCACTGTCCCCACCGTGTCTCGAACCAGGCACGCCATCCCCGGTGCCTCCCTGCAGGCCCAGGTCAACGCCACCTCCTTCAGGAAGCTGCTCGGCTCTCCGGAGCTGTTTCCCCACATTATCACCCCAGCACCCCAGGAAACCCCCTCTCCTGACACCCATCCTGGCACCCCTTCTCCTAGACGGCAGACTGGGGGACACAGCAGACACTTGGGAGAGGCCCCCACAAGCAAAGCTCCCCCTCCAGAGCTGGCTTCACCCTGGACTGTGGGGCTGAGGCCGGCTCAGGCCCCTGGCCCGTGGTGCCCACAGCACCCACAGCACCCACTGGTGCCCAGGGCTGGCCCCACAGAGGCCATGCTGTGGTGACCACCTTTTGGGCTGGGGGGGGCCTTGGTGGGGCGGCCTGGGTCCCCCTGGGGGCAGCCTTGCACCGCAGACAGGAGAGCTCGGAGAGGGAGGGGCAACTGGGATCTTCCTCAATGGGAAGTGCCCCCCTAGCCCCCAGCTCCCGAAGATGAAGATCTGACCTTGCCCCAGGAGCCCACGGGACCATAGTGCCACAAGTGGTCCAGGAAATGGGAGAAACCACCCACCCGACCTCACCTGCGGGCGCTGGGTGGGCCTGGGGTGGGTGCAGTGCCCTGGGAGACACGAGAGGACACCAGTGACCTTGCAGAGAACTGGACGTGGGCCTGACAACCACCTGGGGGCTCACTCCAATGCCCACAGCCCCCACATGGCCAGTGACACGTGGACATACACCCCCAGGAGGGGCCCCCCTCAGACACGCTGCCCACACCCCACCCAGGCGCCCAGGAGGCCGCTGCCAGGCCACTCAAGACACTCACCAGGCACGAGGCGGGCAGAAGGCTGCCGACCCCAGAGACGCTCCACATGCCCTCCAGGCACTGCTGGGCCTGGATGGTGACTGTGCTCAGCGCCCCGCCCAGGCCGGCCGGCGCCACGGACACCTGGACGCTGGGCCTGGAGGGCCAGGCCAGCACCTTCCTCCTGTCTGGTGCCCCCCGGCCTGGCCGCCCGCCAGCCGGGCCCAACACCACTGGCACATCCTGCGGGCTGTCCGTGGCACCGGGGCCGGAAGGTGCCAGGCCAGGGCCTCCAGGGTGGGCGTCAGGGTCCCCCCGGCCGGCAGGCACCTGCAGCAGCCGCAGGGCCTCCCGCGTGAGCTGGTACAGGTGGGCGGCACAGACGCTGCAGCGATGCCCGCCCTCCGGGCGGCACGAGGACAGGGACCCGGGTGCCGGGAGCTGGTCGAGCAGCAGCGAGGAGAAGCAGGGGTCCTGGGGGAGCAAGGGACAGAGGCCGTCAGAGCCCGGATGCCTGGACCCGCCACCCACTCAGACCCGCCGCCCGCTCCCCACCCCACAACCCAGAACGGATTAACAAGCCCCCGCGGTTCCATCGCACGTGCCCGACAGGAGAGCGATTATTGGAGCTGAATGGAGGGGCCCACAGCAGCCTCCACTCTGCCCGCCTCCCCACCACCGTCGCCACTCACTCACGGCTGACGAGACCCCTGCAGGCTGCCCGACAGCCAGGCCACAAGCAGCGAGGGTGCAGAGGGGGTTCAAAGGGGTGGGAGGAGTGGGGCCAAGTGGCTGCTGAGTGGGGCCAGACACCTGCCTCCCACAGGGCGGGGTTCGTTCAGCACCCCAGGGCCTAGGGGGGAGCCTCTCGAGCCACCCTGTGTGGCCTGGCCACGGCAGGCTGGGTGGCAGGAGGCCCTGTGCGGGGACTCTGCCATGTGACCTCGAAGGCCTGGGGCCCCTGTTCTGCCCGCAGGGAGGCAGGAGGCACGGCTCGGACCCACCTTATTCCGTCAACGTGGGCACAGACAGGGCACAGGGGCTGCGCCGACCGGTGACCACCCCTGCAGCCCGGCGCCTGCCCTGGGGGACCACAGGTCTCCCCACCCGAGTCTGGTATCCACAGAGGGCGAGAACAGCAGCCAGGGGAGCCTCAAGGAGGCCCTGCAGGGCCGGGAGGGCAGAGAGGGCTTCCTGGAGGAAGGGATGGCTCTGGAGGAGGGGAGGCCAAGGCTCAGAAGGAGCCTCACTGGAGGGCCCGTGCCCTGTTCCTCTCCCACCGCCGACTCTGCTGCACCACCCGCCAGGGCAGCCCTGCAGCGGTCAGAGTCACTGCAGTGGAGCACCAGCGCAGCCAGCTACCGCCGCGACCACCCAGGACTCACTGGGAGATCCCCAACGGAGCAGACCGCACATGCAGGCCTGCATTCCACGTTGGCCAGCTGGCCGCCTGGCTGGCTGCCCCTGCCCCCACCCCCGCCCCCCGCCCCGAGCCTGAACCTGCTACAGCAGAGCAGAGCCCACCCTTCCTCCCTGGCTGCCTGCTCACCACCCGACACACCACCCAAGAGTCAGCCTGCTGGGGTCCAGCTGCCCTGCTGACCACCAAGGGCCTTGGGCCCCCAAACCCCAAACACAACCACTTCTCAGACGAGGGGGCAAATCTCCTGTACCCACCCTGGTGCCCCAAGCCTGCTCGGTGGCAGCCGACCCAAGTCCACAGGTGCCTGGGAAGGCTGGCGTGCGTGACCACTGCGCAGGACAGCCTTGATGTGAAGGGACACCGTCAGGCCAGCTCAAGACGGCCCTCCCCCTTGTGCCCAGATCCCCAGCACCACCCCACACTCCAGGCAGCATAAGCCACAGGCCTGTTCGACCCCCCGCCCCCCAGGCCAAGCAGACCAGGTCACCAGATGGGGGCTGTGTGGGGAGGCCTGGTTTCCTCGGCCCGGGCTGGAGCCCCCCCTCTGAAGCCTAGCGCCTGGTTCAAGTCAGCGAACACCCCCTCCTTCGGCGGCCCCTGCTGGGACAGGCCCCTGGAAGGGCTCCAGAACCCCCATGGGGTTGGCAGGCGGGCCACAGATGGAATCCAGACGCTGTCCGTCCCGCCCCTCCCCGATTTCCAGGCCCCGGCTCTGATTACTCTGGTCTTTCCACTCAGCGGGAGGCCGCACACGGTGGCCTGCTAGGGAAGGAAGTGCCTGCCATTAGCCCGACTTGGAGGGCGGGGACCCTGGCCCCTGCCGGGCCCCAGCCCCCACAGCCATTGTTCTGGGGCGTCCACCCGTCTCTGGGGACCTCAGAGCTCTGGGGTGCCCCAGCCCTACTACACGGGCTGCACCGGGGGGGGGGGTCGGGAAGAGGAGCTGGCCGGGAAACCCCCAGACCCCCACGGGGCACAGCCGCAGGCACAGAGGCTGGGGGAGGGGCAGGAGAAGCAGTGCAGCCCCCCTCCCCCGCAGCTGTGTCCCCAGGAACTGAGACAGCAGCTGCCAGGAAGGCCTGGCCACCCAGGCCTGGGGCACTGATTGTCAAAACCCCCCATCCTCCCATCCCCCCATCCCCTCACCCCGTCACAGAAAGACGAGCCCAAGGCTGCCTGGTCACCTGCTCTGGGGGGCAGCCCTCCTCCCTGACAGCCACCGGGGGTACTGGGTCCAGCTTCATGAGCCGCAGGTAGCCCCACCCAGATACGCCAGGACCCCCACCTCACACCAGTGAGACCCACACACACACACCCCCGACATGGCAGAGGCCGGAGAGGAGGGGCCTGCCTGAGCTCCCAGTGAGGCTGAGAGCCCCGACCCTGAGCCCGGCGCAGGCTGGCAGCACAGGCTGGAGCAGGTCCCCGGGGGCCACGGGAGTCTCCCGAGCTGCCAGCCGGGGGACCAGCAACCTGCGGGCTGAACAGACAGAGAGTGGGGCTCTCCACCCAGCACCACAGCCCAGCTCTCAGGGCCCCAGGGTGGGGGCTTTCTCCCAGGGGCTGGCACTGGCCCCACAGGCTCTCTGGGCCTCAGCACTGCCCCTGGGGGAGGCGCCAGATCTCCGGCCCTTCCCCACCTGTTCCCAGGGGCCTGGTCTCTCCCAGCCATGGTGGGGGGAGGGGGGTCCACAGATTCCAGCCCCCTGGAGTCACAGCCCTGGCCTCAGCTACGTTAGGTCCTGAAAGTTCAGCCCCACCTGGCCCACTGCCCACCTCCCCCCCCCAGAACCGAGCACCTTCAAAAGATAGTGATTATGACAAAGTATCGCTTTTTTCTGTACGAGCTAACTGAACACATATTGTACCTGCGCTTGGAAAACGTTTTTCCGGATCTGACTCAACTCAGTACTGCTCACGGCCTGCCCAGCGGGCCGCCATGGGGTTCAGAGAGCCCCCACCTTGAAAGTGACACCCCGTTCTTCGCGGCATTTCTGGGGCCTCTAAGCGGCCTTAAGTAATCCTTCCAGTTTCCCTGCACTGAGGGCCCTGAAGGGCTTTGCCGGGGACAAGTGGCCCTCTCAGCTCCGCCAGGAGACCCTCCCCCAGCCCAGGCCTCAGGGCCCAGCCCTGCTGCCCGGACAGGAGCTGACCAGAGCCCCCCAGGTGAGGCCACCACAAGAGGGTTGGGAGGAGTCTGCTCCCCGACTAGGGGAGCCCCAAGACTCAGGGCTGTGAGAGGACCCTCCCTGGCCCCCATCACCCTGTCTTTAGAAAGGGGGCTCCCGCACCCACTGGCAGTGCCGCCGGGGGCGGGGGGGCGACGCCTGAGCCCAGGGCTCCCCTCCCCCGCCACACGGAGCGTGCAGGCGGTGACCCTGAGCAGCCGCTGTTTCCGGAGTGGACAACAGGTCCAGGAAGGGCCCCCAGGCACCGCCTCTCAGGCTCTGCCATCCGGGACTGAGGACGTTCCCATGTCGCGTGCAGCCTGGCGGGACGGGGGTGGTGGGTCAGGAGGCCAGGGGTCAGGGCCCAGTTTTCCAGCCTAGAAACCACCAGGCTGTGGCGGGCCACTCTGCCGCCCAGGACCCCGATGCCCCGCCCAAGGCCCCACCCCCACCCGGGTCCTCTGGTCCCAGGGGAAAACCTGGAAACCCACAGTCAGGGCCCCACCAGCCAGGACTCTGGACACTGTTCCAGCCCCTCGGGTCTGAGGGCTGGCACTGACTCTGGCTCCTTTCTCTGTCAGTGGAGGGGGTGGGGAGCGGGGGCACAGGCCACCCGGTGCCAAACAGCACTGGTGCCCAGGGCCCGCCGTGCCAGGCGCCAGCCAGCTGGGAAGCTTCGGGCAGACAGCAGCTCACTGAGGCCGCCTCTCCTCAATGGCCTCCCTGTCCTGGACCCAGTGCCACTGGAGGCCCCTGGGGGCACTGAAGGCCAGACCGGCGGGACGGCCCTGGCTGGGGCGGGGAGGCGGCTTCATCAGGGCACCCGCCACTCAGAGGGGGGCTGGGCACACTTCAGGGGGCTGGGACTCCCCCAGACACACTTTAGGCCAGCTCTGTGGGTGCCGGCTGTGGCACCTCGGGCTCCTCATAGGACCGTGGGCCACAGCAGGTACCCCCACCAGGGTGGGAGGACACCCGTCACCCAGCAGAGAAGACAGACAGACGTCAGGCAGGATGGGCCCTTGGCACCACCCCAAGACCCGACACCCAGAGTCACCACCACCAGGTGCCCCCAGGCTCCCGTGGCCCCTGTGCTGGCTGGACAAGCCCCTCAAGTGCCAGGCCACCGCCTCCAGACACCCAACCCACAGGGGCCACCTTATGTGCTGGCTGCCGTGAGCCTGCCGCCTCATAGACTGAGGCTCAGAGAGGCCGAGGCGCTGGGCGCAGACCCCACGACACGGGCAGCAGAGCCGGGGCTCCAAGCGGGGAGGGCACAGGCGTGGGGTTGCTGAGCAGAGAGGGCTCCAGAGACAGACCGGGGGGCCCGTGGTGGAGCAAAAGGCAGCCATCGAGCCGGCCAAGCCAGATGGCTGCCCAGAAGTCCCTTGGGTTTGGAACAGGCTGAGTTTAGGGGGCTGGTGGGGAATCCAGGAGGCAGAGGGGGAGGGGGAGGACTGGGATAGGGTGGCCCAGGGCAGGACATTTAGGGAAGGGCCAACCCTGGGGCCCCCCCCCCACACCAGGACATGAGGCAGGGCCAGCTCCTGGCGTGCCCCACCTGGAGGTGGGGGACAGAGGTGCACTCGGGTGGCAGTGAAAGGTCGGCCATCTGCGAGCAGGCACGCCCAGCATGGTATGCACCACACCCACCAGCATGGGTGTTGGCTGAGCCCACCCACCCTGCCCCACAGCGGAAGCCTGGGACGCTACCGGGGAGCTCCCACAGTGCACCAGGAGCCCGTGGACCTGAGGCCGCCTGGCCCCGGGGGGGCCAAGTCACAGCATGTGAGGCCAACAGTGAGAGTGTCCCTGCCCCGGTGGAGCAAGGACAGCGACTCTGCCCAAAGTCCCTGTTCACAGATGAGGAGCCCAAGGCCCTGAGAAGGAGGGGCAGGGCACCACCCCCCAGCCCAGGAGGCCCACTCACCAGCCACATGGTCACCTGCAGGGAAGGGAGGATCCTTGAGAGGCACTCAGGGTCCCACAAGAGCCCAGCCACCCCCCCCCCCCAGCTGCACCAGGAACCTGACAAAGGGCAGCCAGGCCCCGAGGGCCACTGCCTTCCACCAAGCAGAGAGGAGCTCGTGGCCAGACACGAGGGGCCGAACAGCCACTTCTTACCCCATCCCCCCCGCCTGCTCCCACACCTGAACCCAAACCGATGCAGACACAAGGTGAGCCCAAGAGGCCTTCACTCCGTCACTAGACGCAGGGGACCAAGGGCACTGACTAATCTCCCGTCCACTTCAGGAGGCAGGGGAAGGGCCAGCTGAGGTCCCCATGGCTGAGTGGGAGGCCAGGCCTGACCGGCTGCCTCTCTCTCCAGCTGGGTTCAGTGCCCAGAGTGGCCGGGAGCCTCGAAGCCCAGCAGATGACAGGTCCCTTCCCAGCTGAGTCATCGAGTCCCCTGCCAGCTGGGAGCCTGCCCAGCAGCCAACCCCAGGGCGTGCCCGCCCCTTTCACACCTCCCTGGCTGCCATTGCAGCTGCCAGCACCCGGCCCAGCTGGGGGATTGGCTGAGGAGCCCCAAGGCAGCCACCCTGGCCCTGCTACTGGGTGGTCCCCGCAGCTGGTGGTGCTCCGGCCCAAGGACTCTGACCCCAGGCCACACACGGCCCCCACCAGCTGGGCTGAGCCCTGCCACCCTGGGTCACAGAACAGAGCCAGGACCATCACACACCAGAGCCGTGGACGCTAAGGGCCGGGAAGGCTCCCTGGGGGGACTGCCACCCCCCAGCCAGGCCCCAGAGACAGGCAGAGGGCCCACAGGCCTCCAGCCCGAGGGCCGGGACACATCACGGGTGCACGGGACAAGGACCCACCTCCAGCAGCCTTGTCCCACAGGGTGGGGACTGGGAGCAAATGCTTGGGCCTCACGGTGGGAGGGGCCATCGAAGGGGCAGGGAGGACAAGACCCCTGTGTGGGGGCAGAGGTCTGCAAGAGCCAAATGAGAATTGATCACTTCCCCCTGGGGTAGAGGGAGGTGGTAATCAATTCAGCACCTGTATTGACACCTCGAAAGAAAGTCGAATGTCACAATGTCATGGGTCTCTGGAGAAGTCGACACACTCGGTGGCAGCTGGACCAGATCCCCAGCAGGATCCCCCACGCCACTGCTGCCAGGGGGAAGGGACGGTCATCCTCCTTGGGGCTACCCAAGGAGAGGGTCGAGGAGCCAGGATCAGCCCAGCAGTCCTGGGGGACACAGTGGTCAAGGGAGGAAAAGCCTGGTCACTGCGTCACTGCTACGGGCAGGACACTGGACGCCGACTCCACACAGTGGCCAAGGCCAGTGAAAAGGGCCAGGAAGGGCCGCCCAAAGGGGGTCAGGGGTGAGATGGGAGGGTGGGGAACCTGGATGCAGGTGGGCGCCGCCAGAGCCCTGGGCCAAGAACTCACAGTGCGGCAGGTCATCGGGGCCTGTGTCCCCTGCCGCGGTCAGCCGCTCAGGCGCCAGCGTGCTGGGCATCAGCTGGACCAGCAGAGGTCCTGCCAGATGCACACGGGAGGGACAGGGGCCTGGGTGTCTGCAAAAGGGGCACTTGTGAGGAACCACTGCAGGAAGAGGTGAGAGAACGGAGCCCTTACTGGCCGGCTGGGCAGGGACAGGGACTAGGTCAGTGCACAGTGAGAGGGCCTGTGGGCTCCACGGGAGGGCGGAGGGGCGGGGCTAAGCCGGGCACGGACCAGCAGAGACTTGCCAGAGGCAGGGAGAGCAGAGGGCGGGCACAGGCTGCATCGCCCGCGGCTGCACAGGCTCCAGAGAGGCAGGGCGTCTGCTGCAGTACCCAGGACAGTGACCCATGGAGGCCACAAGAGGCTTGTCCACAGGGCCTGGCTCCAGGCCTTATGGGGGCTCTTAAGGGGTCGCTGGACCCTGGCAAGAGCAGAGGGTGGCACAGTGGGGAGTCCGGAGAGGGCACTCAGCCTGGATATCCATCCACCCCACGCTCATGTCCTGCTCAGCTCACAAAGGACAGTGTCCCAGACCCCAACCTGGGGGGCAGAGCACATTCCCCTCCCCGCCACGCCAGGGTGGGAAGCCTCAGAAAGGGGGTGAGGCACGACCCTCATGTGAACAGGGCCCTGGGCAGGGACTGCAGCCGCCCACACTGCCCAGAGGGGGACCGAGGCAGGGAGGAGCAGGCGCGGGGCGACATGGCCTCGCACCCAGGCCACTGGATGACCACCTCCCCCACCCCCAGCCACCGAAGGAGTGTTACAGCCGTGACCCCTGAGGCCCGGCTCAGCGGATCTGCCCAGGGCCCCACTGCAGGGACCTGTCTGCTGGTAGGAGGGCCCCAGGTCCACCCCCACCCCAGCCTCAGCACCCAGCAAGCCCCCAGGTCTAAGGGAGAAAACGCAGGCACGCTTCTCTGTAAGCCATGAGGTGCCGTCCCCCGCAAAACTCATCTTGTGACAAGAACAGGTAAAGGCCCCCAGGGACCCTCCCAGACCAGCGGCCTCCTGCCCCCGCTGCCCCCCGCCCCCACTGCCCCACAAAGCCCTCCCTCCCTCCCTCCCAGACCCAAAGCAGAAACAGCTGCGTGAGGTCAGACACCACCTCCCTGCCTTCCCTGCAGGAAGTTCGGGGGCAGGCTGCAGGTCGGCTGGGACGCCTGCCAAGGTCCTGGGGTGGCAGGTCCAACCCCCAAGTCCCCACGGCTCTGTTTCCACCTCCTCCAGACAAACAGTGGATGCGGGCCTCCCCTACCTGGGCTCAGCGCCCTGCACACTGGGCAGTGCCCCAGCCCAGCCCCGAAGCGGCCACGCCCGCTGAAGGTGGAAGCAGAGGGGGAGGGGCTGCAAAGCATGGACAGCGCTTGGGGACACCTGGCCTGCTCGGCCACTGGGTGCCAGGAGAGGTAGGGGAAGGGGGTGAGTCCCCACCGGGCACAGGGGTATGCACAAACAGAAAAGTCAGGGAAGGCCAGGGAAGGTGGGAGGGGAGTGGTCCAGGGCTTCCCTGATGAGCTGTCTACAGGAAGAGCCACCAGACCCTAGAGGGACCCTGGAATTCACCAGTGACTGGTGTGGCCTGCAGCTCTCTCCACCAGGATGCCCTGCCCAGCTGCAACCAGCCGGCCACATGCTTGGTGCCACTAGGCACAGCCCAGCTCAGTCACAAAGTCCCCCTGATCTCTGTCTGACCTCAATCTCACCTGATGGGGCAGCAAGATGGCCCTGCAGCTGAGAGGCCCCTGAGAGTCTGTCCCCAGCCACACCTTCCTGAGGGCCCAGGGCCTAGGTGTCTGCCGGACAGCGGGCAGGGCAGAGGGTCCAGCCACACCACAGGACAGGACAGGCCCCGTGTCCCCCCGCTTTGCCCCCTAGAGTGCCCAGGGCAGAAACCAGACTCCCACCACCCCACCTGCTCTAGGCAGACAGCGGTGGGACCCCAGGAACCCCGGGTCTCCCCTCCCTCTGGCCACAGGGCCTCCGTGGAGAGCTATATTTAGATTTGGTGGGGATTATTCGGACTTCCAGGAACGCTTTCAGAAAGGCTGCAGGTCAAGGGCTTCCTCTGGAGACCCCGCCTCCACAGCCTCTCGGACTTCCAGGCACATTGTTCCCTCAACAATGGCCCCAGCTCCTTCCCAGGCCCAGGCCAGCCCGCGGGCTGCAGGGTGCCCCCACCCTGGCGAGCACCTTGGCAGCTGGGAGGGAAGCCCAGGAACACGGGGGCCTGGCCGCACAACTCCCAGATGGGTGGCCACTGTCCACAGTGGCAGATCTGGACCGGCCCCGCCCCACTCTTCTCCACAAAGCTAGGAGGGGGTGCAGGGCCACGCCCTCCCCACACAGCAGCAGGCCCACCCTCTGGTCTCCAAGCCCTCCTGCCACAGCTGTACAATTTCCAGACACCTGGCTGGAGGCCCAGGTGGCCCAAGGGAAACAACAGACCAAGTAACCCCTGCCTCCAGCAGGACAGGCACTGTCCTGCCCTGGGTGGGGTCCCCACCGGGGACCTGCCTCTCTCCCTTCCCTCCCGAACACAGACTGCGGGTCCAGCTGCGGGACTTCCGCACTCTCGCAGAAACGCACACCCAACCCCTCTCCAGCGCCCCCACCTCACCCCAACTCATACACAGTTACAGATGGGCAAACTGAGGCCCGGAGAGGCGAAGGGACTGGCCAAAGCCACTCAGTGAAACCTCGCCTCCCTCAGGGACCCAAGGTCTGCCAAGTCCCAACATGGGCCCTGCCTAGAGGGGCCAGCTCAGGGAAAGGTCACTTACCCGAAGCGGTGTCCCGGACCCACTGACCAGCTTCCACGCCTGTCGCTTGAGCTCGGCGAGCTTCGTGTGGCAGTGGCGGCACCAGCTGCCTCCGCCGGCAGAGTGACCCTGCTCTGCGCCTGCCCCAGCGCCCTCGGGAGTAGGACGGCTGCCACAAGGGTCCTGCTCGGGCCCGACGGGCAGCCTCTTGCGGGGCGGTACCTCCAGGAGCTGCAGCGGCTCCCGGGCCAGGCCACCCTCGGCCACCTGCGGGAAGTGGGTGCAGAAGAGGACAGTGAGCCTAAGCCTCTGCGGCACCATCCCCAGGCCCAGCACCGGGGGCTCCAGACCTCAGCTGGCCACAGGCCCTGGAGTTGGCGCACTCCACAAAGTTAGGAGCGCTGGGCGAGGACCCGCCGCCCGCCCTCTGCTTCAATTCAGGGAGGTTCGGCTCAAGTCCCTCCGTGCTGGAGCCCGGCTGCCCCCGCGCTCCACCCAGGCCCGGCCCCTAGGGGGCGCCGCGCACCCCTCGCTCGTCTGGGCATTTAGGGCCCCGTCCCGCGGCGCCCGCCGCCCGGCTCCCTCTCCCGGCGCGACCGTGCATACCGCGGGGTGCGCCGCGCACATGAGGGCGCCGTGGCTGCCCATGGCCCAGACGCAGGAAGGGCTGGGCGGGAGCTTGGGGCCGCGCGGGCGGTCCAAGGGCGCCGCGGCTACGTGATACGTCCCGGGCGCGCCCCCATGGCCCCGCCGTCCGCTCCGAAGTTGGCGACGCGGGCGGGCGAGTGACAGAGAGCTCGCGCAGGCAGCGGCCAGCGCGTTCGGGAGGGGGGGCGGGGCCCGGGCCGGTGGGGGCGGGGCGCCCGGGGACCGTCCCGCCCCAGCCCTCCGCTCCGCAGTGCTTGGGGGAAGGGATCCAGCCCAGCGGCGCGGCCCCTCCCACTCCAAGGACCCCAACTCGTTAAGCCAGTCACATCCCCCGGGAGGGGCGCAGGGGGCCGCTTTGAAACAAGGTACGCGCTCGCGCATGCGCCTTCCTGCTCTTGTGCCGGGACACGGGGGTCTGCGCATCTCCTGGGGGTTACCAATCCACTTTTCACTTCACACGCGAGAAACTGAGGCCCCGGCGGGGAAGGTCTCGCCCAAAGCCCCACAACGTGGGGGGACGAGGAAGGGGCCGAACCCCAGCCCCCGAACTCCAGTCGCTTTTCTCTACAAATCCAGTGCATTCCGTGTGTCTCTGGTCACCCTTTGGGTATAACTGTCGCGCGTGGTTGAGTGACTCCGCCGTCTGGCCCCGGGCCGTGCAGTGCCCCTGGCCGTGGATCTGTGTCTAGGCGTTTCTGCGGGAGGCACCCGTGTCTGTGCAACCGCGCGTGTGCGCGAAGGTGGGTGTGTACGCTCTGGGCCCGTGAAGCGGGAGAAAACGGCGCGGCTCGCCCCGGGGGTGTGCGCGGGACCTGTTGTCAGCCGGCCTGGCAGATGGGAACTTAGCTCCGGAATTAATTGCCTGTTTGTCTCCGGCTGGGAGGTCGCCCCCGCCTCTCCGGCGACCAGTTGCTCCCGCTCCAACCCAGCCCTAAGTGTCGCAGCTAACCAAGGCAGCAGGTGATTCTGGAGCCCCATTCCGGGTCAGCCCGAAACCGGGGTCAGGCTGTGAGGGCGCGGCCGCCCACCTTCCCGTGACGCGAGCGACCCCTGCCGGCCACCGCGCACCAGAAGCCTGGAGAGAGACCTGGCGCCACGCGTCCCAGGCGAGTAGGCGCGCCGCGAGCACCAGAAGGAGCCAAGCCAGAGCAGGGCCCGATGGCGGGCTGTGGTCCAGGCGGAGAGCGCGACCTGCGGCTCCCCGCACACACACAAGGCCCTCACACAGATTCGAATCGCTCCCCGCACCTCCCGAGCCCCTCAAAACTACCTTCGTTGCTCAACTCCCTTTTACTTGGAAAGTCCCCCCCACCCATGTTCGAACTCCCCCCAAAAGAGGGGCGGATCATCTGCCCTTGGCTTTCCGAGTCGTTTCTGACCGACGGTGTGGCGGGGTTAGGGGTATAAAGTGGGCAAGGGCTCCCCAGTCTCACTCTGCGGTACCCCAGCCTCCAGCCCTTTTCCGCCCCGCACGAGGGCCGGAAGCACTTCCCATCTCCTGTCTCATCGCAGCCTCAGGAGGACCAGTCTGGGTCTAGGTACCTCGGGCCACCACCGACGCCGCCTCCCCCATTGCCTGCAAGACGGCACTTGCCCCAGCCCCTCAACTGCTCTGGGCCACACACAGACACACACGCACACACTGGGCCCGGGATCGCGGCGCTCTGCCACACACACTCACTACCCACATGCGCTCCCAGAAACGCCGACGTGGAGCCACGGTCTTATGCCCAGGGCCAGCCACACCCGCAACTTAGGTAGTCCGCACCACTGCGACACTTCGGAGAACACACGCTCACAACACACACCCGGGTCCCCAAAGGGGGCCGGGACACAGCCCTGCAGGCACGGGAACTGGAGTCACCTCAGGGACTCGGGCTCAGCCACCAGACCTCGACTTCTTGCCTCACCCGCCCCAGCACGGCGCGGTGGGACCCGGGTCCGGGCGCTGCGCTCTCCTCCCAGGACGCAGCCTTTGGGGGAGAAGGAGATGGAGTAGCACGCGTGGGGGAAACTGAGCCAGCGAGTCTACGGCCTGGGCTGTGGGACTCTGCTCAGAACCTGCCTTTCCTTCCCTGAGCTGCAGGAGACGCACCGCAAAGTCGCGGGACAGCGCCTCTGCCACCAGCCTGGTCCCGCCGCCCGGCCCTCACCTTCGCTCGCCGCCGCAGGAGGTGGCTGGTGAAGCCCAGGATGATCTCCGAATCCAGGCAGAGCGCCCCCATCTCCAGCAGGCTGGGCGCCTTGCGGGGCGCGCCGTGGGGCGGCTCCGGCGACCCGGGCAGCGCCATGGAAGAGCGGGGAGCGGCTCCGAGCTCCTCCACCGCCACCGCCGCCTCACGGCCAGCGCGCTCACTGGACGCGTGCCCGCCGCCGCCGCCGCGACCCTCACGGCTGCCCGCCAGGCCCCCAATCCTCGGCGGCCCGTGCCCGCGGCACCTGCGCTCGCTTTGCTCCGCGCGCTCCCGCGCTCCGGCCCCGCCCGTCTGGGTCGACAGCGCCCCCTCCGCTCCGGCGGCGAGCCAGACACCCCGACACGCGGCGGGGAGGAGGTGCGGCGGAAGGGGATGAGGGCCGCACTTGCTGCGGGTCCGCACTCCCCTGCCTCGCGTGCTCTGCCTGGTGCTCTGGCCCGGAGGCACAGGGAAGGGGCTGAGCCGCTGAGCTGGACACCGAGAAACCTGTACGGACAGGGGCCATGTCGAGCCCCTCCCCTGCAATCGGTCCAAAGGACTCTGCGCTTTGGGGTCCCAGTCCCTGAACACGTGTACAGAGCACAGTGACCTTGAGCTCCATATTCTGCCCATGCTCCAGGGCGCTCCTCGCTAGCCCCCATCCGACGCCCCAGCCTCAGCCTATGGACCCCCAAGGCCCACCCCGCCAGGACCCCAGAGCTTCGCCGAGGACCTCTGCCCCTCTCCGTGCCACCACTCCAAAACCCGGATTCCACCGCCACTCGCAGCCTTCTCTGCCCCAGCCCGGGACTCTTCCCAGTCGTTCCGGTAATTCTCCGCGGCTGGAGGATTCGGGCTAGTCTCCTGGCGCTGCCAAATCTTGGTAGGAATCTGGGGCGGGGGCGCTCTTACTGGATACAAACTCAGACCCGGATCCCGCGCTCTTGCTGTGCGCGGCCTCGGGTCTCCTGTGCTGGCGGGCGCCCCCTGCCTGGGGAGACGGGAGCAGAGAGTCAGGGTCGCCCTAAATGAGGCCCGCGGGGAAGGTTTTGGGAGTTAAGGAGGTGTCAGGGAGCACTGCCTAGGGAAACGGGGCCTTGAACGGGCCCTAAAGGTTAACGTCAAGGCGAGGAGAAGTCAGGAGAAGGGCGGCCTGGAGGTCAGCGCTGCATGAGCTGTGAACAGACGGCAGGACAGTGACGGCTTGGGAGGGGTGCCAGGGTGGGGGCCAGCCCTGCACTCTCTCTGTCCCCTGGGAAGGACCGGGGAACCTCCCCACCCCACCCCAACTCACGGGGCTCCTCTTCTGACTCCCCCAAGCGGCAGCCGGAAGAACTGTCTCCCCCACCTGCCTCCTGCCCCACCCCCACCCCCACCATAAACACATCTGCAGGCCACAGGGTCCCCACCTAGACCTCAGATCAGGAGAGACCCCTAGTGGAGCTGCCCCTCCCTGCACCGTGGCTGCTGCTGGTCTGGGCCAAAGATCAGTCAAGCCATAAGAGGAACTCAGAGTGCCCCCAGCCCCTCCCTTTCCCTGTCCCTGTTCAGCCCCCTCCTCCGGGCCCCTGTGGCCAGATTGGGAGGAGCTGGGATCCAGGAGGCCCACCCAGAGGCCCCCACCCCCTCCCTCCTGCACCACAGGCACCCCTGGAGCTCTGTCCTGACCCTCCCTCCTCTCCTCTAGAACCCGGAGCCTCAGGGAGGGGCTTCCTCGGGTTGACCAGGCTCTCCTGGGTGGAGGCCGTTCCGGGTCTCAGCGGGTTGATTAAAGTCCTGGTGGAGATTTTTTTCACATTTAATCTTCCAGGCCCACGGCGGTGGTCAGTGCTGTCCCCGGGGAAATCTAGGCCAGGGGAGCCCCGCGGGATTAATTGCTGGACTCCGCTTCCAGTCAGACCCAGAGTGGGGGGCGGTGTTTCAGGGAGGAGGGGGACACTGGGCTGGAGTGGTCAGCTTTCCCGCACCAGGCATGGGGATACCTGAGTCCTTATACCACCATGTCACCCCCACCTGCTAGGGACACTGGGGACCCCACACATGCACACAGCCACATACGGTCCAGTCCCTCCTGGGCCTGCCCCAGCCAGCACTCCCAGGAAGCATCCAGTCCTTGCAGCCAGCAAACTGGGGAGCCAGGAAGGCACCCTGCACGTGGGCCGCAGCGCAGGCAGAGGTGAACACTGGGCAGCGGTCATTGCTGTGAGGACAGAGACTGGACCATGAGGGAAATGGACAACCAATCTCCACACTCTGTCCTTGGTGACGGTGGACGCAGGCCCAAAATGGGGGGCTCCTGGAAATTCTCCCCAGACAGGCCCAGGGCCCCAGGGCTTGTGTTTACAGCAGACGGCCGTTCCCAAAAGGCCCAGAACTTTCCAGGGGCCTGCAGGGAGACGAGTGAGGGTTTCCCCCTCTGGGGAGAGGAGGGGTGAGCTCGAGGAGGGGATTCATTTCCACGCCACATCCTCCTGGGGGGCTCTGCCTGTTGTGGGGCCATAAGGAAGGCTCAGGTGCCTAAGCAGCCCACCCACTATGACCACAGTCGGCAGGGGCAGACCTCCGGTCCCCTCCAAGGGTGGGAGGGGACGAGACCCTGCTCTTAGCTCCTGTTCTCACACTCCCTCGGGTCTGTTCGGCTCCTCAGGCTGCCTGGTCACTCCACTCCCAGAGGTGGGCTGGGGCTGGGTGGGGCAGGGCGCCTAGGAGCTCAGCCTGTTTGGAAGGGAAGCCCACCCTGATCCTGGCCAGCGCCTCCCACTCCCGCTGTGCCCTTGCCCCAGCTCTGAGGGCAGGCTTCAGGGGGAGGGGGTTGCTGTCCCCGCACCCATCCTTCTTCAGGGGTGTCTGCTGCTGGGGGTGGGGGCCCATCTGCCAGGGCAGCGCCCATGAACATTTACTATGGACTGGGCTCCGTTTCACCCACCTGAAAAAATTCACTTAACCCTACAACCACACCAGGAGGGGCATTGCATGATCCCCATTCTACTGGTGAGGAAACTGAGGCACAGAGGGGTGCCGTGACTTGCCAGAACTCACCCCGGGTGTCTGTGTCCAGTCTGTGCCGGTGACCACTCCGCTCCGCATCATCCCCATCCCCTCGGCCCGGGGCCACCGTGTGGAGGGCAGAACGGCCCCACAGCCGGCAGCAGGGTTAGGGCTTGTCCAGTGGCGAGGGAGTCTGGAGGGGCCGGCCATCCCCCCGTGGGCTGGTCACCAAGCCGGCCCTCCTGGCCTCTGCCCATCCGCAATCCTGCAGCAGCCCCAGGCCCAGAGCTCTCAAGCGCCGCTGGCACGGTGGTTTCAGCACCTTGGCCAGCGCCCTCCGTCCTCCCTGCTCAGCCGGTAGGACCAGTTCCGGAAGGGGCTTTCATTCGCCTGGCTCAACCACCCTGGAGGCCAACTGGCTCCTGCTCGCTGTCACCACCCCCCAGATTCCACGCATCAGCACCTCCCGTGCCCAGTCCCTTCTCGAGTGTCCAGAGTCGGAGGTCTTTGCACAGCTTGCATGGTTCACACGTTTCTCAGCCACCAACCCTGCCTGGGAACAACTGCCCCACCCGGGAGCTGGGCCTCCACCGACAACCCCCTCACCTCACCCCCATTCTGGTCGCTACACCGCAGCCAGGGCCAAACCTGAGAAGGCAGTGAGGTCGGTCCCCCGTTCCGCTGGGCTCCTGTGCTTCCCAGCCCGGGGCGGGTGCCCGGAGCTGGTGAGCCCAGGGCTGGGCAAGGCCACCTGACCGCCTCACTGGGCTCTGGCTGCATGGCCTCCTTGGTGTCCCTAAACCTGCCCAGCAGCCCCTCTGCGGGGTGCCACTCCCCAGACATCCACGACGTCTTCTCCTTCCTCTTTCTCCAGAAGGCCCCTCAGCGAAGCCCGCCCACCACCCTACCTACACGTCCCACCCCTGCAGCGTTCCCCAGCCCTCCCCTCCTTCAGGCTTTTGGCCTTCTCCCTGGGACCTATTAGGGACTCACCTCACATTCCCTCTCCCTCTTTTCCGCCACCCGCTGCCCCCGTCAGAGCATCGGCTGTGTCCCAGATGGCGGCGGCACAGGGCAGACACCCACGGGCACTAGTTGAAGAAGGAAAGTGCGCCCAGGCATTCTCTCCCTGATGCTCCTGTGTGGCCTCCCACTGCAGGGGCCCCTGCCCTCTGTCCCCTTCCTGCGCATCCCCCCAGCTCAGGTCTCTGTGCTGGCTGCTCCCTCCCACCCCCCAGAGCAGGGCCACCGTGCCAGGCCCTGACCCTGGGGTGACTCGACCGGGCCCAGCCGGCCCAGCCCAGGTCAGGCCAGGCAGCTGGCCCACCTGAGGACACATCCTGGCCCCTATGGGTGTTCTCTGTGTCTTCCCAGATGCTCAGAGGGGAAGTGCATGGCGCTGGGTTTCCCCCCAAACCCCTTCACTGTGACAGAGCAGACCCTGGCACTGGTCCCAGCCTGCCGGGGTCTCAGCCCCCAGGAGAACTTCTGAGCCTAAAGCCACAGCCCCTCGGCCAGCCTGTGAGGCCTGGGGTGCAGATCCCCTGCTCGCTGGGCACTCGGCCCCCACCCCCTCCCATGCAAGGGTCCCGCTGCCTGAACTCCTGTCCAGGCCCCCAACACCCAAGCCCTTGCAGGCGGCGTGTCCTCTTTGCCCAGACTTCTCCCTCAGAGCTGGCCAGCTCCAAGTCCAGGTCCGAGTCAGCGCCACCCCTTCCAGGAAGGCTTCCTGCCTGGTCCTGGCACTCCTGCCACTCGTGGTCTAGTCCTGTGAGCCCTGCTCGGGCCAAGCACCCCTGAGTGACGTGTAAGGAAGGCAGGTGGCCAGGCAGCTGGGCAGGGGGTTGGACAGGTAGCAGGAGTAGAGCCCTCCTCCCCAGCGGCCCCAGGTCAGACCAATGAGCCAGGGCTCTGGGGAGCGATCTGGAATGGGGACACTTCCAACTACCGCCAGCAGGTGGCGCGCCTTGGCCACGATCAAAGGAAAAGTTTTTGAGATCACCTGGCTCAGTCTCCCTCTGGTGCAGATAGGGAAACTGAGGCTCTGAGCGGGGCAGGGCTTGTCTTAGACTCCTGGGAGCGAGGGGAGTGCCAAAAGGCCTTGCCGGCCTGGCGGCCTCCCCACCCCACCCCACAGGCCTGACTTCCTTCCCCTTCCTCTCGCCGCCCCCTCGGCATCCTCCCGTCTCAGTCCCCTGAGGACGGGCCTGGCGCGGGCGGAGGGGCGCTCGGGCCGCTCCCCCGGAGTCCCGGACCCCGCGCCTGCGGGGGTAATCTGGAAAGCTCTGGGAAAGCCTTCAGGGCAGCCGCATCACTGCGCCTGAAATGGCCTCCCGGCCTCCCAAGGAGCCTTCTGGGCCGGTTTTCCATGCAAAACACGCCCACCGCCCTCCGGGGCAGCGGCGGGGTCCGGCTCGGCTTGGGGTCTGCGGAGATAAGAGCCGGGCACGCAGGTGGCATTGTGGATATAAGCACGTGTGCACCTGTGTGTGAGCACCCCTCACTCTGCATTGCTGCGGTGGCACACAGAGAAGCGTCCCAGTGTTGGCCTGTCCCCCGCGTGAATGAGGAGGGGTTGTGGGCAGGGGCAGGTAGCGCCCCCCTCAGCGTCAGGAGCGGCCGCTCACCTCCAGCCCAAGTCCCCGCAGGCACTGGCCTCGCCACGCTCCCCTTGCGCGTGGCCATGGAGGTTCCACGGGAAAAGGAGAGAAGACGATGAGCTCTGTGAACTTAGGTACTGATGCAATCCAGAGAATAAGAAAAACACGTGGGAAATAAAAATATAGAAATAAAATTATAAAGAAGGGTTGAAAGATAAAGTCAAGGAAATCTCCCAGAAAGTAGAGGGGAAAGAAAAGAGAATTACAGGGTTAAGGTAGGAAGTTTAATGTTGGAATAATAGAACTTCTGGGAAAAGAGAGTGAAAAAAAAACATGAGTGAGAAAATCGTGCAAAAAATAACCACCAGAAGTAATGACAGGGTCTTCGGTGCCTGGAAGAATGTTTTTTAAAGATTTTGTTTGTTTTTTTGTAGAGAGGGGAAGAGAGATGGAGACAGAAACATCACTGTGTGGTTGCCTCTCACACACCCCTTACTGGGAACTGGCCTGAAACCCAGGCCTGTGCCCTGACTGGGAATCGAACTGGCAACCCTTTAGTTCCCAGGCCAGCGCTCAGACCACTGACCCGCACCAGCCAGTCAGTGTCTGGCAGAATTTCTTTAAATGATGTCTTTGTGGAAATTTAAACCGAGACCAGGAGCAAACAGAAGACACTGCAGCTCAGGGGCGACTTGCCAAGCGAAGAACAGATATCGGCCGACTCCCAGCAGAAACCACGGGTGACAGCGGCCAGTGGAGTGAAGTCCCCAGGACCGAGAGCACTGGCACCCTGGAGAGGGTCCCACGCCCAGCCACACTGCCGCCTGAGTGTACGAGTGGGACACAGACAAACAGTGTGGCCTGTCCCCTTCTCAAAGCGCCTGGCAGACGGGTTCCCCAAAACAAGGAGATAAACCAAGGAGAGAGGGCATGGGGTCAAGAAAGGGGGACCCAGCCCAGGAAGGATACTGAGGGCAGTTCCAAGGGGGGAGCTGGACAGAGGTTTGAGGGTGTCAGGTAAGTCCTAAGGGTGCAGGTGGGGGTGGGGGCCTCTGGGGAGGAGGGGAGGAGTTAGGTTACTTCATGTATTTCGACACATTGAGAAGAGTGTGGAGTTATTCTCAAGTATTAGAAAACTATGCAAATTGTAAAACATGGCAACAATTTATTATTAAGACGCCGAACCTGAAAGGGGCGCTGACTCGGGATGGGGACGCTCAGGGCCGGAGGCTCCCGCACTTCTTAGCAAGCTTTGCAATTATTATTTGACATTTTAAATTATGCACGTGATTAAGTTTCGCTTTTTAAAAAGTATTTGTTTCATTCTATAGATGACAGTGAACATATTTCTCTGACCCGCTCGTAGAGAAGGACCCGGCGGAAACTGAAAGAGCCACCGTGGTGCACATGTCTGCACCCACAGGCTGAAGCCAGGGTGGCCCTGAAGGGAAGTGATGTCCTCCTGTGCGTTTACTGGAAAACAAGGAAGAGTGAGGACCGAATGAGCCAGACTTTGCAGAAAGCAGGACCAAGTGCCGCCCTGGCCTGCGCGTTAGGCGCCTTCCTAAGTCACCACTCCGGCACGAGGGGCTTGGGGCAGACTCAGCCTGGAGCTAAAGGCGGGCTGTGCCTGGAAAACCCCCTCAGAAGGGACAGAGCTGCCTCTGCCACTTAGACATCGCCAAGGAGCCACTCCAGAAGGCGGCTGCCTCTGTGTGTGCTTCAGGTCCGCCCCTGGACGGAGTGGACTTTGAGGGAAGCCCACCCACCCACCCCTGAGCCAGGTGGTCCCTCGGAGTGCCCAGGAGACTGGGCCACAGCCGCACAGAAGGAGTCCCACAGAGGCCGCACTCCAAGTGCGGGCACGCCAGAGTACTGGGGGTGACGCTGGTGTGCCTTGGGGACATCGAGAAATGTCTCCGGGGCCCTGGCTGATGTAGTTCAGTGGACTGAGTGCGGGCCTGCAAACCAGACGATCGCGGTTCGATTCCCAGTCAGGGCCCATGCCTGGGTTGCAGGCCAGTTCCCAGCAGGGGACGCATGAGAGGCAACCATACATTGATATTTCTCTCCCTCTCTCCTTTCCTTTCCCCTCTAAAAGATAAATAAAGAAAATCTTAAAAAAAAAAAAGAAATGTCTCCGGGGAAGGAATGTGGGAAGGAATGTGGCAGAAGAGTCTCAGCAGTCGGCCATGGAGGGTGTTCTCAGGTTGACGGTGGGGCTGACAGAGTGACCGGGACCAGATCCAAACTCCCACCAAAAAAACTTGAAAACCAGATAAGACGCATGAGCCGGCGGTTCACAGACTGAAGTGTGGGCAGGACAGGACGGGTCTCCCAGCGAGCCCCAGCCCACCGCCCGGAGGAGAGAGGCCCGGTGTGGCTCAGGGAGGATGCGGGGGCCCTCTCGGGTGTCGCTAGGCAGAGGGGACACGCTGGGACCCTGAGGACACCAAGCTGGCTGGGGCTGCAGGGCAGAGCCGTGGAGCAGGGCTCTGGGGCCCCCCACAGGAGCGCCCTCTGGCCGACAGCTGAGTGCAGGTCTCCGATGCAGATGCAGGAGGAGAAGGCTCCGGAGGCCGGAGATGGAGCCCCAGAGGTGGGAAGTGGCTCAGGTCGCGTTGGGCTGTGCTGGGCATGAGCACAGCCAAGCACACCCATGGCCATGGTGACGTCACCCACAGCAGCCAGAGGCAGAAGTGACCAAGTGTCCACAGCAGATGATGGGCACGCAAACCGTGGACCCTCCACCCCAGGGAATGTGATTCAGCCTTTAAAAGGAAGGACACTCGGACGCCGGCCGCAATGTGGATGAGCCTCCGGACACCGGTGGGGTGAAACAAGCCGGACACTGAGGGTCAGACAGTGCGATTCCACGCACCGGAAGCCTCTGCAGAGACAAACTCACGGACAGGGAACAGAGGGTGGGCACCAGGGGCCGGGAGGCAAGATGCATGCGGCGGAGTGACAAGGGGCAGAGCCTCAGCCGGGTGAAAACGGTTCTGGAAACGGATGGCGGTGACGGGGGCACAACCATGAGCTCGCGCTTCATGCCCGATTAGCAGCAGGTTTGAAGTGCTGCGTGTTCCCACCGTTGAAGAAGTCTCGACGTGCTGGAGTGGTGTGTCCCCACCAACCAGAAGTGACGCGCCTTACAGGCCACAGCGTGGAGGAGGGCAGGGTCACCTCCTTGCAAGGAAGACGGAAAGGCACGGGGCCAAAGTTGGAGCGGAACGCAACCCGGTCTCTGCCCCAGAAGCCACGCTGCGTCCCAGGACAAGGCTCACGTATGTTTACAGGACGCAGAATTGCCTACCGACGTTCAAGTCACAACAGGTGGCAGGCAGCCAGTGCCCAACTACCACACACTTGCTGAAGCAGACACCAACTCGATGGGGGAAGGACCAGCCAACAGAAGCAAGCCAGGATGGTGAAACTGGTGGATAAGGGCACAGACATCGCTTCTGTGACTGTGTCAGCAGGTTCGAGAAGTCGTAGGGATGAGAAACTGTGAAACGAACCCCATCAAACTCCCGCAGACGGAGGACGCCACGTCAAGGATGACAATGAGGCTGAGAGGGCGAACAGCAACTTGGACACCGCAGAAAAACTGTGGGGATGGACTTCTTAGAAAGCACGCAAAAGGAAGCAGAAGACCATGCACCAAGAGCAGCACTTGGTCAGCTGGGGGTCAGCCTCGGCGGCCCAATCCATGCTGCCCACGGCCGCTGAGAAAGTGGGGCGAACGAAACCCCAGGAGGGGAGAAGGGGAGTGACAGAGACCAGAGTGGAAATCGATTAAACAGGAAACAGAAAAATAACAGAGAAAATCAACCCGCCCAAAGCTGGTCCCTTCAGATGATCAATGAAAATGATAAGCTTCTAGTCAGGCTGAGAAAACACAAACCATCAACATTAAGAATAAGAGGTGGAAGCCCCAGCTGCCGTGGCTCAGTCAGTTGGGACACCATCCTGACGCACCAAGGTTTCGAGTTCAATCCCCTGTCGGGGCGCGTGCAGGAATCTACCGAGGAGTCCATAAATAAGTGGAAGAACAGATCAATGCTCTCTCTCTCTCTCTCTCTAAAACCAATAAAACGATTTTAAAAAGAGTAAGAAATGTAACATTGCTACAGAGTCAACAGGTATTAAGAGAATCATAATGGAGTATTATGCATAACCTTATACCAAAAATCTGACAACTTAGATTAAGTAAACAAATTTCTTGAAATACACGAACTGCTAAAACTCACCTGAGGAAAATAAATAACCTGAGTAGTCCCACATGTATAAAAGATGCCAAATTTCTTTTTTGAGGACTTTATTTATTTATTTTTTAGAGGGGGGGGGAGAAAGAGAGACATGTCACTGGTTGCTGCCTCTCTGACCACTGAGCCGGCCACCCGGCGTCCTCGGAGATGCTGAATTTGCAGTTGACTCCGGCCAACAAAAGCTCTGGGGCGGAGGCAGGGGCAGGGACTTGGGGGAGGGAGGGAGGGGCAGCACAGCGCCAGAGGAACCCTGGACCAGGGCTGTGGAGCGGCGGGAAGCCTACTGGCTTCTTGACTGCACAATGGCTTCGTGGCTGTGCGCATACACCCGCTTCCGTCGGTGCGCTCTTCGCACGTGCACGCCTAACTGTGTGTCCCCTACACCTCTGCAAACCGAAAAAGATAAAGGGCAGGGTGGTCCTCAAATGGGCAGGCTCGAGGAAAGCTTTCTGGGATGTGTCTCCCCATTATGCCCTCCTGAAGCTCTCGAGCCACAGCGGACACCCAGGCAGCCGGCCCCGGGGCACCCCGAGCAGATCTGCTTTGTTGGGGCACACCTAGGCACTGAGGCTGTACAGGGAGTAGGGACCTTCTCGCACAGAGGGGTCCCGGGTGACGGTGGCAGTGGCCTGGCCTAAGCCCTCAGGGTGACCCGTGCATGCGGTGGGGGCTCAGGCAGGGACACTGAGGGACAGAGGGGCTGGGGGACTCAGGACACCTCCCAAAGCCCCAGGTCACGGCACGTTCCCCCTCCCTCCAGCCCTTGTCCCTGGCTGAGGTCTCAGCTGCAGGCAGCGGGCCTTGGCCTCAGGCCTCTGTCGGGCGGCGCTGGACGCAGATCCCGGCCTGTCCGACTCCCCTGAACCCGGCCTCCAGGCCCCTCACCCGCCCTCGGTGACTCAACCACAGGCTGGAGAAGCACTGACTCAGAATACTGGTTTGGCCGCTTCGATCGAGACCGAAATAACAGCGTCTTGGAGAAGACAGAGGTCTACTCTCTTGGGGAAAAGACAGGGGTCCAAGGCGCTAGGGCAGCGTGTCCCCGGGGCTGCTCAGAGTGGGTCTGCCCGAGACAGGCCCAAGGTCACAGCGGCCTCTCTGTTCAGCAGCCCAGGCAGAGTCCCCAACCTGCATCTCGGGGTGGGCTGCATCCCCTCAGTGGACGTCCCAGGGAGCACCAGGAGAGATGGGCGCTCTGAAGGAGTGAGGGGCTTGCCCAGGCCACCTGCTTATCAGCAGTGGGGCCAGGCTTTGAACCCACTGACTCTCGGTCTGTGTCACAGCTCAGGGTGACATGCTGTCAGCATATCGGCACAGGAGGGTCCCCCGTCGCTCCAACCTCATCCCTTCTGGGGACCAGGGCATCCAGCTGGACAAGGGTAGAAGCCAGTCAGTAGATCCAAGCCAGGTGGAGCGAGCTGATGGGCCCAGGGACCAGGTTGCCTCCCCACCTGCTCCCTCCAGGCAGAAGGGATAGCAAGGACCCAAGGGTCCATATTGGGGAGGTGGGAGAGGGCCTGCTCAGTCCTAGAGCCCTTCCCAGGGAGGGAACCCCAGTGGTGGGGGTGGGGGCCCCCTGGGGACCACAGTGCCAGAGGCAGGGCTGAGCTGGCCCACGTCCACTCCCGGGGGGAGAACGACGCAGTGGCAGTGCCACCTGGGGGAGGAAGGATGGCAGCCCAGGACACAGTCGAGTGTTGGAACAGGCGTTTATTTCCATGAGCCGTAATGTGCACACCCACAGGAGACAAAATGGCCCAGCCCAGGACAGGGAACACCGGGACTCCCAGTCAACGCCCCTCTCAAGGAGCCGTGGAGCCAGGCAATGGCGCGGGTGGCCCCGTGGAAGGAAGTCCCCAGTGACAGGCATGAAGCTAGCCAGACCCCCTGAGCTCCCAAGGAGCAGAGATGGGGTTTGCTGGGAAAAGGGGAAGGGTCCCACCAAGGGCTGACCCTCCCCTGAGGAGCACAGCCCTCCTCCCAGGCTAGGCGGCGAGGGGCGCAGTGCGTTCTCGTGCTGCCCCTCAGGCCATCCCTCCCATCCTCGCCCCAGCCTGGGGCTCAGGCCAGACAGGTGTCTGGCCCAAGGTCACCCAGAGGGGCAGTGCCCTGGTGGGCCCGTGTCACCCACACCCAGGCTGCCCCCCAGCTCCCCTGAGCCCTGGGCAAGGGGGCCAGGACCCGAGGGGGCCCAAGGCAGGCCCAAGGCAGGTCAGCCTGACTCCGCAGGCGTGAGCGACCTCGCCCCGGTGGGAGGTGGGAATGGAATGACACTTGCTGAGCCAGCAGGCCCCAGGGCGCACACCCAGGCTCCCGCTGGCTCCCACTAGGCCTCCGGACCCACCGACTGCGAGCTGAGGGCTCCAGGCAGTCTGAGCACCGAGTGTCCCAGCTCTTCCGCGGCCCCAGCTTCTGTCCTCGGGACCCCTCGTTCCTTCCGCACGCTCTCCCAACCCCCGAGCTAGCCCCCACGCTCCCCGGGGAGTGCGGGCGCACGCGGTGCCACTCCCGGCCCTGTCTCGGCGAAGGCCCGCTCCTGGCCGCGAGTCTGGGCCGCGCACCGTCAGCCCCGGCAAGCGGACGGCGAAGGGCGCGCCCTCTCCCCTCCAGGTCCGGGGTGGAAATTCGGCGGAGCGTCGGGAAGGGTGGGGCCCTGCGGGCGCAGGAGGGCAGCTCGTGACCCCCCAGGAGCGTGGGGGCGGGGAAGGTGCCCAGCGCTCCGCACCCGGGAGTCAGACCACATCCCGGCAGCGTGCGGTCCTCGGCCCCAGTCCGCTGGCGCAGCGCGCAGAGCTCGGGGCGGGGACCGGCCGGGAGACGCGGACACTCCTCCCGAGAGGGCCCCGCGCGCCGCTGCCCCGGGTCCTAAGCTGGACCCTCACGTGGGACGCCTGTCGTGTCGCGGAGGCCGTCGCCGCCGCCGCCAGGCCCGCCGGGTCTAGTGGTCCTAAACATTTCACAATTGCGCTACAGAACTGTTGAACTGTTAAGAACCACTGGACCCGGCGCGCGAGTCCGCGGCCGCCGCGCTGTGGGGAGAAAAGCCCGCCGGCCCGGCCCGGCACACCCTCCACGCCGCGTCTGCCCAGCCCCGAAGTCGGCGACGTCCCGCTGCGCGTCCCTTCGCGGCTCCTCGTGGCCGGCGCCGAGTCCGTGCGGCCGCAGCCGGTGCGCGGCGCCTTTTAAGCCTCCGGCCGCCCGCCCCCGCCGCCGGAATGCGCCCGCGCCGCGCCGGCCCGACCGGTTCTTCCGGGCAGGCGGCTCCCGGCCCGGCGGGTCCTGCGGCGGGTCCTCCGCGGCCCGGGACCTACGCGGCGCGCCCCTGCGGGGGTGGCCCTGACTCACCGGCCTCGCGGCCCCGCCCAGCGCACCTGGCGTCCCCGGGGTCCTGCTCCAGGTCTGGGGGGGAGGCCCGCACCGCCTGGCCTGGGACAGGACGCCCGGGCTCACCGCGGGGGGCGGGGGTGACACCCGCAGAGCCGGTGCCAGGAGAGGCTGGAGCAGGGGAGGACTCCGCCTGTGGGTGGGGTGGGGGCCGGGGCTGCTCACGCCCTTCCCAGTCCCTGTGGCTTCAAAGGGAACCTCGTGGGAGGGGGAACAAAGAGAAAGTGAAACGAGAGGTCGGGAGCGAACGTGTCCTGCAGGTTCCCCGTCTCAGACCCAGAGGTTCCCAGAAGGTGGGGCGGCAGGCCGGAGCCCCAGCCCCGGGCCGCATTGGAAGGCGCCCCCTTCCCCCCACAGCGGGCCCACCCTTGACCACCCCGCACACACACCGGGCAGCAGCCCGGCCCCCGCCCCATGCCCTCTGGCCTGGCCACTGGATCACCTGGAGATGGTGGGGCCTGGCCAGCGGCCTCCGGGAACTGTCACAGCCGAGCTGCCCCTGGCAGGCACATGAGGCTAGTGAGCTTCAGGAAAGAGGACGTTGAAAGGGAGGGGGCCCCTGAAGTCCTCGTGGGGTGCTGGTGGGCGGTGGGGTCATAAGCACTCACCTAAGGCCAGAGCGACTACAACTGGGGAAACTGAGGCTCAGAGAGGGGCAGTGATGGCTCCGCGGTCAGTGCCCAGGGGTAGAGCTGGGCCCCTGCCCTGGTCCAAAGGTTCGAGTGTTTATGTGTTGGGGGGGGTGGGCGGGGACTGGGTGGGGGGTGGTATATGGTGGCCACAGAGGGGCATGACCAAGAAGAGAAGCTTGGGACGCCCCCACATCCTCTCCTCCTGGGCCAGAGGAATCCACCTCAAAGCCCTACAGCCCAGTGCAAGGCAGACCCCTGAACACTGTCACCGTCCCCCAGAGGATGGCGGGACAAGTGTCTTCAGCAGGAGGGACTGAGGTGTGACCAGAGGGGGGCTTCCTAGCATGAAGGAGAAACTGGATGCCTGTAGCCAGGTGGGGCGGCCAGGGGGCGGGGCCCGACCAGCAGATTTTCTGATGGCAGGTGCTGGGCAGCCGGTACAGAGTGTCCTGGGGGGAGAGAGATTTTCCCAGCGATAACCCTGGGACCGCCGTCAGTCAAGATGGGCCGTCAAGATGGGCCAAAGCCCCACCCAGCCTGAAATTGCTGGGTGTGGGCTTGTGTGGGAGTCTGGCCCTGAGTGGACCCAAGGGACCCGGGCTGCCTCCCAGGTCTCGCCCAGCCCCAAGCGTGTCTCCAGGTGGCACCACCTTCAGGAGGCAAGGAGGCTACCCCAGCAGGAACCCTGGGCGCACACTGGACCCTCGTCCCCTCAGCTGTCCAGTGGGATGAGCCAAGCCCCTCAGGGGAGTGCACAGGGCACGGTGACCTGGTGGGGGGGTGTCTATCCCACCTTACATGGTTGGTGTCCTCAGAGCCCAGAGTGCCAGCCTGGCCTCAGAGGAGCTGACCTCCCCCTAGGAGCATGCAAAGGCCCCAGGGAACTTTCCAGACTCATGCGGGTCCAGGACTCTGCCTCCCCTGTGTGTGGGGGCCCAAGCTTGGGGGGTGCCCCCAATCTGCTTGCTGGTGGGGTCGCCCAGTGACCCACTTGGGGAAAGGCCAGCTCAGCAGTGTGCACTCCGAGGGGCACACGGGGCACAGTGGGCGTTTCCAGGCAGGCACGCAGGGAGCCATCCCCAGACACAGGGCTCCGTCCGCACCCGTAGGCTGGCACCGGCTGAGGCAGTGACGAGCAGCTGTCACAACCCGCTGGGGCCCGGGAGCCCTGCTGAGTTCGCCGTGGCATCTGGCCCCTCCCCCCCCACCACCCCCGTCCCTCTTGTCAGGTGTGAGGCCGAGGCTCCAGGGATCCACCATGCTCGTGTGGTGTCCCCAAGTTATGCAAGGCCCTGGCACACCCAAGCCTGGCTGAGAATCTGGAGGGCTGCCAGCCGGGGCCTGGGAACCAGGCTAAGAAGTCTGCGGGAGCAGGTGGGGCCGCCCCCGGCCTGGCCCACCCAGGAGAGGCCCCATCTGCATGGTAGGTGCCAGGGGTGAGCTCTGGGTTCACACTGGTGCCCAGGCCTCAGGCCAGCGGGCAGATCGACAGGTGGACAGACGGACGAGAACCCTTGCGTGGGCAGTTAGAGGTACTACGTGGCGGGGGGAGCTGGAAGGAGGCCCTGTCCCTACCCCTGCTCCTCAGGCCCAGCAAGGGCAGGTGAGGAAATGGGAGGGGGCTGGAGTCCCCAGGTGGGGCCGAGCCGGGGGGTGTCCTGTTCCCACAGTACTGCTTACACTCGGGACATGGAGCTGGCTAGGAGCCCAAACACCTAATTTCAGTCCCACTGGGCCTCTGGCAAGGCCGTAGCTGCCCAGTGGCCTTGGAGAGACACATCCGCTGGCCTGGGCCCAGCTTGCTCCTCTGACACCCCCCGAGGCGGGCCCACCCCCCACACACAGCCACGAGGGCTGCACAGTCGCTCCCTCTCTGGCTGCCCAGGCAAGTGGCCTGGATGGGCCTGGCTCACAGGGGTAGTGGGTCAGGGCCCCCAGCAGATGGAGGGCTGGAGTGAGACCTGCTGAAAACCGGACGGCAACAGGGAGGGGCTGTGAGGACAGAGAGATGGTCCCTGACTGGACACTTACACAAGAGCAGGTGTGGGTGAGGGGCTGCCTGGAGGCAGTGACTACCAGCTTCAAGACTGGGGCAGAGGAGACGGGCAGAGACTGTCTGGAGGAGGGACCAGCTTGGGCAGGCAGAGGCAGGGGAGGGGGTGCAAGGCGCGCTCGCCCTCCCCCACAGGTCCTGGCTCACATTCTCACACTGCCTGGGGGCAGACCGGCCCAGTGTCCCTCACCCCCGAGGTACTGAAGTCACCACCCTTTGAACCAGAGCCTTAGCCAGACTCTGCCCACTCCCATCCCCGCGGTCCTGGGACCCTGACAGACCCACTGGAATAAGGCTCTTTGGGGACCCAGGGAGGGAGTGGCTCCAGAGAGACTTTATTGTCACAGTGCCCCACAAAGACCTTTGGGCTGTGTCTCCACAACAGAGTGGAAAGCAGCCCTGGAAGCAGGGTGCTCAGCCAGAGCCCCGGGGGGGGCACCTGAGGCCCCTCCAGCAGGTCACAGGAGGAAGGGATGGTTGACACCACAAGGCAGCTCCAGGTCAGACACCAGGCAGCACTTCCTGAAAGAAGAGGTCTCCTGAGGCCCAGGGCAGAGAGACAAGCCCAGGCACCTGTTGGTGGGGGCTAAGCCTTGCACGGGGGTGGGGCCCAAGGACCAAACAAATCCAGCTAGCCTGGAGAATCTTCCAGAGGGCCAGAGGATGGGGTGGGGGTGGAGTGTCAGCTGGGGCCTAGCCCACAGAGCACTGGAAGCGGGCGGGGCACCCAGACCAGAGGATCCCAGGGAGGGAGGGGCGAGAAGGCAGGAGGCACAGCACCTGAGCCACGCCCAGGCCCAAGGACCTTCTTGGCTATGGCTGGGGCCCTGCAGGTCTGAGTTGGATGTGTCAAGGGGCAGCTGACAGGACAGAGTTCAGGGGGGGTCTGAGGTGGCCCTTCCTCCAGGAAGCCCTCCTGACTGCGCCCGTCTCCCTCCAGCACCTTCAGCGCCCCCTGCAGTGTGTGCCTGCCCACCGCAGCCTCCTCCAGGGACCAGCCCAGGACGGATTCCCTGAGGGGGGGGCAGGGTGGGGGCTCAAGCCACAGGCTGGGAGCAGTCAGCCCTGCCTGCGGGCACGTACTGGACCTGGGGCGAGGACTCCAGCCCCACGCTGCAGACTCTGAAGAAGGGTCACCACCTCCAGGTTCCCAGCAGCTTCTGCCTGTGGGAAGAGCCGAGGGAGGAGCCCGAAGCCACTGACCAGCAGCCTGGCCTCTGCCCCACCTTCCCCATCCAGACCCCCTCCCTGACTCCTCCCACCTGAGCACACAGGACCCCACATCCCTACTCTGTTCCCACAGCTCTGGGCCCAAGGAGGGGCCAGGACTGGCAGGGGGACGGTCCCGCCTGGGCTCCCAGATGTGAAGCATGTGAGCACTTGCAGGAGGGACAGAGGAGGGGAGCTTATGGAGCAGTCAGGGAGGCCTTCCAGGAGGAGGCTGGCCTTGGGGAGGGCAGTGGGGCGCTGGGAGTACTCACAACGAGCAGGGCGCTGCGCCCGTCATAGCCCGGCTGTCCCAGGTCGGCCCCTGCCTGCCACCATGCCTGCAGACCTCTGCCGTCTGCCCTGGAGGCCAGCCTGGGAGCAAGCCGAGGAGGGGAAGCCATTGGAGCCAGCCGGGCACCTGTCCAGCCTGCCTGCCCACCTGCCCGCCCTGGGCACCTTCGGTGTCCTCACAAAGCCGGCCCCAAACAGCTGACCCAGCAGCGCCGGGCCCTGGGGCAAGAGGTGGAGGGGCAGCCTTGAGTCTGGTTTCACCCAGCGGGGGTGCCAGTGACTCAGGTCGAGGGTGCGCACACGCACACACACGCAGGAGCATGCACACACCAGCAGCACACAGCATGCATGCACAGACACACGCACAGACTCGGCACGCTGACAGCTGCCTGCCAGTTTCGGCTTTCACAACAGGCTCTGGCTGGGAGGGGCCACCAAGGGCAGGGGCGGGGGGTCAGGGGGCATGGCTGGGAGAGGGGCTGGGCCTGCCTGCCCTGGAGAGAAGGTGGCCAGTGGGCGAAGAGCACCTCCCAGACCGGTCCCAGAGTCGTCCTCAACCTGCCACCCCCACCTAGGAACTGGCTGGGGAAGGGCCCACCAAAGGTGTGCTGGCTGGGGGGGTCCCCCAAAGCAGCCCTAGCAGACCCCACAGCAGAACGGCAGCCGCAGTCACCACAGTGGCACTGGGAGATTTCTGGGGCAAGTCCCACTGGGAGGAACCAGTAGCCCCTCCAGCTTCTGCTGCCTCCCGCACACATGAGAGGCTGGGAAGGGTCGGCCCAGGGCCTCCTGAATCCAGCCAAGCAGCTCCCATGGGACTTAGCTGACCCAAGCACTCTCCGCCTCAGTTTCCCCATCTGTCACCAAAGCCAACAGGGCCCACAGGGGTGCAGTCCCGAACCAGAAGCCCCTTCAAAGGCAAGACCAGAGATGCAAGTGGGCCCCAGGGCTTTGGCCAGCCCCTCCCTCCTGAGCCCCTCCCATCTGCGAGGGCTCTTCACCCCGTCTTCTCTGAGAAAAGGGGCAGCCTGAGGCCGGGGTTTTACCCCCAAGGACACGGAAGACCAGAGCTGGAGGGGAGAGGCTGGGACCTCCAGGGCCACAGGGGGTGGGATGAGGGCTCAGGCAGAGCTCTGGGGTCTTCCTCCCGTGAGCAGGCAGCCAGCCCCTCCTCACCCCAGCCAGTCGTCCTGAGATCCTGGCGTGGGCGGCTACTCCCTGGACCTGGGGGCTCTGGTTTCAGGAACACCTACGCTGGCCACTTCTGGCACCCCAAGCCCAGCCACGCCAGACAGGCCCCGGCCCTCCCTCCACCCCTGCCGCCCTCAGACTGGCCTGGGGGCAGCTCAGGCTGCGGCACGGGGGAAGCAGCACCTCTGTGGGGAGGGGCCCCAGGGCACGGAGGGAGGGGAGGAGCTCTGCCACCCTGCCTGCCCTCCGCCCAGCACGCCACCTGCACCCTCCCCGCCACCTGCACCCTCCCCGGGACCCCCGGGACCTCCCTCCCCATGCCTGTCCCCCAAGGCCTGCGGGCGTTCACCTGGGGCAGCTATGAGGTTAGGGTTATGCCAGCCACAGGCAGCTTGCCGTTGAAGCCCCTGTCCCCAGCCAGCCACCTCTCCCTGCTGCCCTAGGTGCCCTTCTGGAGCCCCAGCCCCAGGTCCCTGGAAGAGCAGACAGGCCTGCGGCCCTCACCGGCACAGCTCTGTCCCGGCGTCCTCCAGCTCTGGGGGGGACAGGCAGGCCCCGGCTGCCCGCAGGAGCCCGACAACATTCAGATGCCTGTGGCAGGAAAAGGCACGCTGACCGTCTGCCTTGCAGCCTCTGCTCCAGCCCAGCAGGGCGGCCTCAGGTCCTGCACCCACCGAGGACCAGCAGCCCACTGGGCCCAGACCCAAGCTCCGCACCCCCTGCGTGCCCAGGACACCCTGGTTCTGCAAGGAAGCTCCATGTGGGGCACCCAGCACGCAGGCCCACGTCGGGTGTCAGTCAGCCCACCCCAGGGGCTGTGGCCCTTGTGTAAGTACCTGGGGACAGCCCCCCTGGAGGACAGTCTGCCCTCTCACACGGCCATGCTGGCCAGGGCTGGGCCTGGCAAAACTGAGTCCATAGGGCCGGACCCTGCCCCCCGTGGGGGGGGGGGACCAGACACAGGCAGACAGACTTGTGCTCTGGTCCTGCTGTCTGCAGGCATCTCGGGGCATCCTCACCAGGCCAGGCTGGGGTGAGCGGGCCACAGAGGCAGTGGGGCGAGGGTGGGGCTTGGTGAGGCCTCGGCCACGCTGCAGCGGCTGACGCAGACCCTGGCCGCAGACCCACTACCTGACCCCCTTTCCCCATCGAGTCGGGGGTCCAGGAGGACCCCATGTTTCATGGCCTCCTCATCTTCACGGAGGCTGGGGAGGAAACGGGGACCCCAGGACTTGCTCCCTACCCGCAACCCAGAGATGCCTGCTTGCCACTCCAGGGCTCCAGGGCCCAGTAGGGAAATGAGGCAAGAGACGGATTTGGGGGTGTGGTGACAGCAGGCGGGGGTGGGGGCGGGTCCTGGGTCAGGTGAGCTCATGGAGCCACCCACCCATGCCCCAGGGCCCAAAGCCTGCCACCTCCAGCCAGGTCATCTGGGTGCTGGGCACACCCCACAGGGCCCCTCGCCCCCACCCACTGTGTGCTCACAGGGACCTGGGAAGGACGGTGCAGGCCCGTCCCCCTTCTCCAAGGGCGATGCACCCCTCCCAGGCTCCCGCGGTGGAGCTCCAAGGTCGGGCCTACACAGTCTGAAGCCTGGCCTGTCGCCTAGAGACTCTAGAGCACCCTCCCTGAAAGAGCCCGGTGTCCTGCGGGCCACGCCCATGGCTCCGCCCACACCCCAGGACGGGCTGAGGGGAGGCGGGGCCAGGCAGAGGCTTTGCAAGATGAGCTCTGCCTTTGGGGACGGGACAAAGGGCAAAGCTGCGGTCCCAGCCCCACCCCCACCCACGGGTCCACTCGTGCTCGTGCCCAGCTCTGCGTGTGATGTTGCTCTGGGCACATGCACAGGCGCTGGGCCAAGGGCACCAGCGGTCTGCCCACCCCGCGTGGAAGGCCTTCCCAGAAAGTTCCGTGGCAGCTGGAGTGCGGCCGAGTCCCCGCAGGCCCGGCGTACCGCATGGTCACCCCTCTGAGTGGGGACTGTCCATCAGAGTAGGTGCTGCCGGCCCTCGGGATACAGGCCAGGCCAGGGGGAGGGCAGAGGGCATGCGGGCGTCCTGGGGGCTGGGCGGGGAGCGGGCAGAGCTAGATAGCTCCCGGTTGGCCCATGCCAGTGTGTGGGTGTTTCATTTCACATCAGTCCTCACGCTTCGGCAGGCGCAGCGCCAACCCCACCCCACCCCCGCCCCCGCAGGTGCGTGTCCAGGGAGAAGCGCGCCCCAGAGACCTCCGGCAGCCTGGGGGCAGGACAGGACCCCCCTCTGCCTCTCTGTCCAGCATCCTCTGCCCACCCTCGGAGGAGGCCTCAGCTCTGAGACACCATGACCCCAACACATCCCAGTCTGGAGCCTCTCCTGCAGAAGTGGGGCCTGCTTCACACCTGACCTGCCCTGGAGCCGGGCGGGGCATCTCCCCTCGCCCCGCCCCAGCCCCACAGGTGCTCATCAGGGGCAAACTGGAGACCCTCAGGCTCTGTTCGCTTGTTTTCCAGGGTCTTCCTGGGCCAGGCTGGCTAAGCTCCAGGGTCACCTCCTCCAGAAAGCCCTCCCCTCCCCAAGCTGCGCTGGGCAGGGAGGCGGTGTCAGGGCCTCGCCAGCTCTGCCCCAGGAGGCAGCTCACCCCCAGGCCCTCTAGGCAGCTCAGTCCAGCCAGCCCCGTGGGTCAGCCCTGCCCAGGAGTCCACCATGGGCCCCAGTACCTGCCCCTCACAGCCAGCAGCAGCGGGCTGAGGCCGTCCTCATCGCGGGCATTCACATCCACCCCTCTTTGCAGCAGCATGGTGACCACGCCGGCGTGGCCCCTCCGGGCCGCCACATGCAACGGAGTTTGACCACTGAAGTCCTGCAGGCTCAGGTCACTGCCCTGGAGTGACACAGGAATATGTCCCCCACCGTGGAAGGGCTGGGCAGTGTCGGGGAGACCACGGGGAAGAGACAGGAAGGACCGGGGTGCACCCCGAGGGTGGGGCTCCACATGGCCACTGTGCCCCTCTGCTGCCAAGAGGCCCCACAGCTGGCTGCCCAAGGGAGTTGGGGGCCCCAGGGAAAGCCCTGTTTGCCCCCAAGCCTGGCGTAGGTAGCTGGGGGGAGGTCCCCAAGGCAATGGTCACTCACCAGCTCTGCAAGAGCCCGGAGGGCCTCAGTGTCACCAGCATGGGCGGCAGCACAGGCCAGCCCGGGGGTCAGGGCATCCCGAACAGCATCGGTCTCCTGAGCGGGAAGGGCAGAGCCTGGCACCCTGCCTCTCCCTGGGCTCCTCAGCACCGTCAGGGCAAGGTCCAGGGCACGAGGCCACCCTCTGGCTCTGCCCCAGCAGCTGTGTGAGCGGGGCCTGCCCCCCAGCCCCTGAGTCCCATTTCGAGGTCTATCTGCCCACTTTCAAGAACACTGGGATGCAGTCACCACAAGGCACCGACATGGGGGCCATGGGAGGAAACACCAGACCTCCTGAAGAACCCCACTCCACATACGTGCCTCCTGAGTCCCCCAGCACCCGGGAGGTGGGAGCCGTCTCAGAGCTCCCCGAGGTGGGCGGGGTCCCGGCAGAGGCCCCGCAGGCAGCCTGCCTCTGGCCCAGGGGAGCACAGTGAACCCCACCATGCTACCCCTGCAGTGCCGAGGACAAATGGAGGTGTGGGGTGTGACCTGGGCCCCCCAGACGTGGTGCCCACTGTGGCCGGCCCAGCTCCCACGCCAGGCCTGCGTGCTTTGTCCAGCCAGGGGCCAGGCTGAGTGTGAGGTGGGGCCTTGGGGCATGCAGCCCAATCTTCCTGAAGGCACAATCCAGCCTGAACCCCCAACCCCAGACCCTGAAGCCTGTTTGGGCAGCCTGGCTGAGAAGAGGGAGGGGTCTCCAGGCTGGGGAGGCCATGGGACCTGGAGCCCACCCACCTCAACTCGGGAAGCCCTGGAGCTCGGAGCCCGGGAGACCCCTGAGCAGGGAGCCCCTCCTTCCAGCGGCCCACCTCACAGGGCAGCCCTGCACCCAGGGCTGGGGCCGGTACTGTTGGCCAGCCCAACACGGTCCCCCGCTGGCCCCCAAGGGACTGGCTGTGATCTGCCCCACATGGAGACGTGGCAAAGGCCCCCGTAGACTTCCCCACCCTCCCTGCCCACTGCTACATGAACCCCTGCAAACCCTCCGGTTGTGGACCTGCCCAAGACCAGGTGGCCCTGGGCCCCGGGCCCAGGACTCAGCCTCTCCTGGTGGTTTCCTGCTCATGCCTTGGAGTGACGATGGCCGCGGTGCATGCCTGGCACACCCATGGGTTCTGCCCCGCACAGGGCAGTACCTGGCTCAGTCTGAGGAGCTGGGTCACCCCGAGGCCCCACATGCCACTGCAGAGGGAGGGCCGGTGCTCCTGGGTCTTGGGCAGCGTCATCTCTCCCCGAAGGTCCCTGGCCAGCAGCTGGAAGGGAGCACAGGGAGCCAGGGCTCTACCCAACCCGCTGGCTGTGACCCAGCAGCCGCAGCCCCCCATGCAGCCAGGCCCCCCAGCAGGCACGCGGTGAGAGCAGCCCTGGGCCCCAGACTCCCTGGTTCGGCTCCATCCTTCAGGCCTGGGTAGCCTCTGAACCAGGACCTGTGGGCCAGCCCCAGTCTCCACACCCTGGCAGCTCAGGGACCCAGGGCCCCGTGGGCCTCTGCCCACTCAGAGCTCAGGGTTGGCTGTGTCTCAGGCCAGCCTGGGAAATGCAGGGAAGAACAGGCTATCTGGGGGGCCTGGGCCCTACCTGGGCACCCCAAGGAGGCAAAGGGCAAGTGGGGCCTGTGCTCAGGACCGGCCAGGGATGCAGGAACTGGAGCTTTGCAGCCTGAGGACCCCCCTTTCCAGACCAGATGCACCCCCTGCCCCGGTCCCCACTGCTGGCCCATGCCCTCAGGACCCCCTTGCCCGCACCCACAGCCTCAGGGGCACATACCTCCTTCCGCCCTTCTAGGCTCAGCCCGGGCTGGCCCAGCACATAGGACAGCTTGGCCAGGGCCGCCTCGGAGGTCATGTCAAAACCCGAGACGATGCCGGTGCCCGCCATGGCCTGAGGACCCAGGGCCCAGGGCTCAGGGGGGTGTAGGTCCTCCCAGCCCAGCTGGCCCTGTGCCCTCGGCCAGGCCCATCCCTCCCCAGGCCCTGGTGCCCCATCCCCACCATGCCAGCAGCGTAGTCCGAGGTCACGGGGCCCTGTAGACAGTGGGTGCAGTTGAGAATGATGAGGCCTCGTTCAGCTGCAGCTCGAAGCTCCCAGAGCAGGTCGGGCTTGGTGGGCCCGTTCCCCGAGCCAAAGGTCTCCATGACCACTCCCTTCAGGGGGGGCTGCAGGAAGGCCCGAACCTGAGGGGCCAGGACAGGATGCGGAGGGTCTTGGCTTCCTGCTCCCGCAACGGCCCAGCAGGTTCATCTGCACCCCTGCATTGGCCAGAAGCAGCAGGGAGGGGCCCACCGCGCTCCCGGAGGGCCGTGTGGAGGGCCACGAGGGGCTGCTCCACCCCCTACCCCGAGTCCTCCCAACAGAACTCCTTGTCCCTTCTAAGTGTCTGAGGCCGTGGCTGGGGTGGAGGTGACCTGAACACCGTGAAACAGGTCACAGCTGCCCTGCCGCCTTCCCCTGCCCCGGCCCGCCTGTCCCCACACAGTGAGTGCTCCTGGCAGCCAGCACAAGACAGAGCCTTACAGCCAGACCTGCACACAGGGCTCCCCCTTTACGAGCCCACGTCACAGAAAAGGTGAGACTGGGCCCCACAGCCTCCAAGGAGATGGTGTGGTCCCTCCACCCCGTGACAGGCAGAGGTTCCAGACACACAGGGCCCTACGTGGTTGTGGATCTCCTGGGGCCTGGGCCTGAGGTGGCCTCGAGGTGATGGGGGGTGCAGAAGGGGGCAGAGAGAAAGGCAGGCACCAGCCCCGGAAGGGCACACTGCGGGGGCACAGTGTGGGGGGGCGGGGGGCGGGGGGCGGGGGGGCCCTACCAGGGAGGCAGGGATCCCGGGGTAGAGGCGCAGTAGGCCCACGTCCTGCTCCATGCTGCTGTGCACCACCAGCCGGTCCCTCGCCGGGACCTTCCGCACCAGCTCCCAGTTGACTGCGAGGACAGAGGGACCGGGTGGGACCCAGGAGCCACCTCGGGGTGAGACCCCAGCCCCGCTGGGCCACCGCCCCTCCCGACCCCCAGCCCTGGGCTCGCAGATGCTCTGGCTCCTGCCGGGCCCTCTGGGGGGCACGGGGTTCGGAGGCGCTGGAGTCCGGTCTGGGGCAGGGACGCACAGCAGATGCAGACTGCAGTGAGGCTGGCGGCCTGGACCCTGGCAGGGCGAGGCGGTGGCCCTCTCAGACCAGGCGGCTCTCCTGCCCCTCCCTGGGTACGTCCTGCGCCACAGCCCAGCCTGTGGTGACAGTAGCAGGACCTCGAGGCTGGGTCTTGTGAAGAGGGCACACAGTCCCCGGGGAGGCCTGGTGTGGACCCCAAATACTCCAGGCAGGGGCGGGGCCATGAACCCTCTGTCGGTGGGAGCCTCAGGGTGGGGAGGGGGCCGTGAAAACGCAAGAACGCCTGGGAGACGGGATCAGCCATCGCCCGGGCTGCCTGGCTGCATTTGCTCTGCCAGCCCAAGCCCCCCAGCCCCTGCGGGGGGGGCCCCCCACAGCCCCGCCCCACAGCCTCGCCCCGCGGCCCCGCCCCACCGCCCCGCTGCCCTGCAGCCACACCCTGGGCAGAGGCCCTGTTTCTCAACACCAGCTGCAGAACCTGCCGGGCCTGGGTGGGTGGGCCGGGTTCTCACACCCGCGCAGCACCCCGGCCAGCAGAAAGCCATCAGGGACCTGGGGCCCGGGGCCTCTCTTCTCTCCCGCCAGCCTCAGCCTGGCGCCCGCAAAGTGACTGGGCCAGGCAGAGTGAGTCCCTGTGCCCGTGGCCTGCCTGGGCTTGGCAAGACGCAGCCAGAGGCCCTGGGACCCAGCGAACTCCTCTGCACCCCATGGCGAGTGCCCAGAGGCTCCACCCAGAGCCTCAGATACAACGTGACTCAGTCCCTACGGGGGGAGGGGCCGCTCCCACTTCCAGGGCCGGCCTGGAGTGGCCCACTTGGGGCAGGAGGGGCTGAGCGCCATCAGCACGCGTAGGGAAGCCAAGCCATCCACCAACACCAGCACAGGTACCACCTCCTCCAGGAAGCCTCCTGGACTGCTCTGGCCCCCAGCAAGCAGGTGGGCGATGCCCAGGCCCCGGGAGCCCTGGGTGTGCCATGCTCACGTGAGGCTTATGAAGTGTTCTGGGCTTCACACCCCCTGGAAGGCACCGGGATGCAGGCTGGGTGGGCAGGGGCCAGGGCCGGGGTCGGGAGCACAGGGTCCCAGCATGGGAATGGGGTCGGGGCTCAGGGCCCAGCCAATGACTCCCTGTGTGGCCCCTCCCCTCTCCCTGGTTTCCCACCCTGGGGTCTCCCCCTGCCCTGGCCACCTCGGCCCCACAAGGCCCTCACAGGACTCAGGCAGCCAGCAGACTCAGCCTGTCACTGGCCTTGACTCCACAGCTGGGGGTCCTGACGTGGGACCCAAAGGCTCCAAGGGCTTTCACAGTCATGTGACCAGCCCACCCTGCCAGGGATGAGCCTGCTTCTCCACCTGCCGTACCCCAAGGCCTCCAGAGTCTCCTCGCGGCCGGCCTCCAGGGACGGCCCCTCCCAGACCCCTTCAGGCTCCCCTCTGCCCCAGCAAAGCCCATGTGGGCATGCGGCCACCTCCCGCGGCCCAGCCAGACCTGCCACCTGGGTCCTGTGCGTCCCTTAGCAGCAGCCCCACCTTGAACTAGGCGTCAAGGCCCCAAACTCCCTGAAGGAAGGCCAGCTCGGCCAGCTTGGCCACCACTTCCACTGGCCCCAGACGCTGTCCCAGGGACAAAAAGACACAAGCCGCACTTCAGGCCACCCTTCACACAGTGGGCCGGGTGGACGGCACGGCCACTGGAGTGAGCCAAGGTGTCACAGGAGCCCACAGACGGTCCCCCCCCCCGAGACCCAGGGAGGGCTTGCCATGCTGGGCAGAGTGGGAGGAGCTGGCCACGCCCACCTCAGGGGGGGGCAGGGAGGAGGCAGGAGACAGTGGGGGACACCACTAAGTGCAGACATAGGGGTGGCCCTGGATCAGAGGAGGCCTGAGCTCGGTGCCCAGCAGCCTGGCCAGACGCAGCTCCCACACTCAGGGCAAGAGAGGGTGGTGAGGTTCCCCAGAGCGGCCTCAGAACGTCTGACCTGCTAGGGACACAGGGGGCTGGGGTGCCCGCCAGGCCCAGGAGACAGAGAGAAGGTCCCACTGCAGGAACTGTGTCCCCAGGACCAAGCGTGTGGCATAGTCACCGCGGTGGACTCCTCAGTGTGGGGGCTGTGTGGCCCGAGGCCAGACACAGGGGCAACTCCCCAAACACACTCCTCCTCTGTGGCAACCCCTGGCCAGAGCGGGGGTCACCCCTGGGGCCTCCCACCCTGTCCTAGCAGCCTGTCCTCTCTGTGCCCAGGGCAGGGCCCAGCTGTGCAGCACCCCCACCCCAGCTGCTGCAGGTGCCTCGCTGCCGGCCCATCCCACCAGCTTACTGGTGACGTCAGCGCCCATGACAGCCAGAGGTGGCAGGTTGGGGGAGCAGAAGGCCGAAAACCTGCGTGTGTCCACCTTGGTCACACGGGTGCCCCGGAACAGCTGGTTCTGGAAGAACAGGCAGACCTGCAGGCAGGGGGGCAGCGAGGCGTGAGGCGCTGGCAAGCCCCTCCATGAGGTCCCTGCCCAGCCGTGCCCCGTGAGGGCTGGGCATCTGATTGGGGAGCCTGGTGCGGGCACAGGTGTGGAGGAGGGAAGAGGCAGGCTCAGGATGGTGCGGAGCCACCCGGTGCCATGGACACGCACACGCATCACAGAACCACGTGTGATCTGGGGGACGCCGCGGACTGGCTGTGCTGCCGAGGGGAGCAAGGGCCACTGCGCCCTCCTGCTTTCTGGGCCCGGTTCTGTCCTCCAGGACGCACGTGTCCCTTACAAGGCTAAGGGCAGACCTCTGAGGCCCTCAGGCCAGGCGGGTACCTCGGGGATCACATACTGGCCGGCCAGGAGCAGGGCGCCCAGCAGGTTCTCCCGGCCGTCGTTCCACAGGGCATGGATGGGCACCTGCGGGGGGCAGGCACAGGGCTGAGTCTGGGTGGGGGGAGGGTGGGGGCAGGCTGGGCCTGGCAGGAGAGGGGTCTGTGGCCCCTCACCCCCTCTGCTCCTCCCGTGGGCCCCCACATGGGGAGGAACTCAACATGGACCTCCTACCACCAACCCCCGCTAGGGGGCCCCACCCCTGTGGAGCCCAGCTCCTCGCCATGCTCACGGCCCAGGGGGGCCAGCAGGTGGGTGGCCGCAAAGACCTTGCAGGAGCCTCCTGGGATTGAGCCAAAGCCCTGCGGCCCCGACCCTGTGGGAGCAGGAAGGCCTGCCCCGTGGCGCCTGGGCCCCGCGGCCGGCCTGGGTGTCACCTGGGCCCCGGTGAGGATGACGGTCTTCTGCAGGTTCTCCAGCACGAAGGCGAGCACGGAGGCGGCGAAGGCCATGGTGTCAGTGCCGTGGATGACCACGAAGCCATGGTACTGCTCGTAGTGTGTCTGCACAGGGCAGGGCGGGGGCTCAGGCCGGGTGGGGCCTGGCCCTCCAGGGAAGGAAAGGGCCTCCTTCCTGACTCCTGGTGTGAGCCTGCCACGGGGGGCGCGGGGGCCTGTGGGTGGTCCCGAGGACAGACAGGCTTCCCAGTGCCGTCCCCCTCCCCGGCAATGCCCGGCCAGGACTCCCAAGAACACCGGTTACTGGGGGACCAGCCAGACCCCAGCTCAGGGACCCAGAGAGCCCCCGCGGAATGACAGCACCCCAGCACAGCAGGCGCCCTGGGGAGAGTGAGCCCGAGAGCCCGGAGGTCCAGTGGGTGGGCCAGGCGTGGGCACAGCTGTGCACAGGGGTCATGGCTGGTGCTAGGGGCCGGCTGGCAACCGGGGCAGGTGGGCAGGGTGCTAGTGGTAAGCTGGGGAGGGGTCCTTTCTGGCACAGCCCTCCCAGCATGCCCACCTGCCCTGCAGGAGTGAGGGTGGCTGCATGGACGTCCTCCAGCCACTGCCTCCTGGAGGCCAGCGGAGACTGGGCCTCCGTGTGGTTGTGAGGAGCCCCGCCCCTCCTATGGGGACTGAGATCGGGAGACCAGCAGGCGAGGTGGGGTTGGGGGGGTGGTGTACTGTGGAGAGGAGCCACAGGGCAGGCTGGGGTGCCACCCGCTGGCCACACAGGGCTCGGCCCACTGCTCCTGCACCCACCCGGCTGAGCCTGCAGCCAGGACTGCAGACCGGCAAGCTGGCAAAGGGCCCCGCCCCTCGCCGAGGGGGTCTGTCCCCACAGGGACACAGACAAACCTGCTGGCAGCCCGTGGCCCCGTTCAGGGACAAGGGGCCAGGTCCAGAGCCACACACTGTCCAGGACGCTCACAGTGAGTGGCATGGTGAGGCCCAAGGAGCTGCTCGGTCTCAGGGAGGAGGCCAGTGTGTGGCTGGGGCCCGGGAAAGGGAGCCAGTGGGGTGAGCCTCCGGGAGCAGGTGAGAAACGGGGCCGGAGGCGGGGGGGTCTCAGGTGGCAGGACAGGCAGGCTTGCTGGGCGCTGTGGGCACCTCCTGCGCCCTTTCTGGGTCCTACAGCCACTCAGGCCAAGGCTCCGTGGGGAAGGGAGTGGGAGAGACAGAGGGGAAGGGCCAGGTGCTGGGCTTCTCAGCCTGCGGGGAAGCTCATCCCAGCCTGGGACACTGACGGGGACAAACCAGCTGTGCGGTCAAACGGCACATCATGGCTGTCCGGGCAGGGCGGGCTCCTCTCCCCGGAAAGGACATGCCCTTGCTGCCCACCCTCCTCTTGCTTGGGAGACAGGGCCTCCAGCCCTGCGACGGAGGTGTGACCCAGGGCCTGAGCTGCCCCTTAGCCCCGCCCACACCCCCGCTACCTCAATGGTCCGGGCAATCTGAACCCACTCAGTGATGGTCATGTCGCTGGAGTCGAAGAGGGGCTGGCACTCTAGCACCGTGTACAGGACCCTCTGGTCAGCACTGGCCGGCCTGCGGGGGCGGAAGGGCAGCCCCCACTCTGACCCCGCCTCTCGGCTCCCCTCTGCCTGGCAGGGCCCCCCACCCGGGGCCTGTGTCCCTGGGTCCACACGCCCCACATCCTAGGCATCCTGAGCAGAGGGCCCGGCCGCCCTTCCACCAGTAGGAGTCCCCGGGAACAGGGGCTGTGGGGGCTGAGAGGGGCCAAGGACAGGCACAGTCACCTGCCCACCACCCACAGGCGGCCAGGCCGGGAGCGAGGAACAGGGGTTCTAAGGCCCCCCTTGAAAGGGGACTTTGGTCCACTCTAAAGCCGTGGAGAGGACACGAGAGCCGGCCTCCTGCCCGACGGCCCGTGCCCCTGACAGCGGGCCCTCGTCCCCGCCCAGACCTGGGGCACTCACGGCAGCACAAGGGTGTCCTCGGGGAGGCCGCGGGCCTGGGCATGCGCCTCGTCCTGGAACATGGGTAGCGTCCTCAGCACGGCGGCCAGGCCCTGGCCGGGCACCAGCACTGTGGGCGGGGGGCAGGGGTCAGGGGCTAGCGGCCACCCTGGCCCCTGCAGCTGCCGGCCCTCGTGCCGTGCTGGGCACAGATGGGCCTGGCAGGGGTGCAGGGCGGGTGGGCTCCAGCCCTCAGGGAAGTCTGAGGCCCGGCTCGGGGCCCGCAGCTGCCACCTGCAGGGCCGAGTCTCCAGGTGAGCCCACACCCCCAACCCAGGCTCGGGGGCCTGTGTCCTCTGCAGCCTTTTTCTCACGTGCCCCCTGTCCTCCCCCACCACTCAGAATGCTCACAGACACGCTGCTGGCTGTTCCAGGACGTCCTCCACCCCTGCCCTCTTCTGACTGGTCATGCACTTCACCCCAGCTCAAGGCACCGCCTCCAGGAAGCCCTCCTTGATGTTCAGGCCCTTGTGCCCTCCCCACATGCCCTACTTGCTCCCTCACTGGACCGTGTGTGACCCCTCCAGGGTCCAGCCCGGCCCCCACCCCCCGCGGCCTCCAGGCCCCAGAAACATCTTCCACGGAGGCTCCGGCGGCTGTGGCTCTCAGCAAACCCTAAAAGGTCGCAGGGGCGTCTCCGGGAAACTGGCTCCCTGAAGAGCCGCTGCCCGGGTCCCAGCCGTGGCCCCACACGGCTCCCCCAGGCACCGTGATGGCAGCTCCCCCAGGGTCTGGTGGGCATCTCCCAGATACGCTCCCAAGGCTGGGCACCTGGATACGGTGCCCAGTGAGGACAAGAAGGCCCCCCCCGCCATTGAGAAGCATCCTCGGCTGAATCCCATAAGACCTTCAGGACCAGGGTCAGTGGTCACTCCTGGGCAAGGGGGCTTGTTCCCAGCCTGCCAGTGGGCGGGCACAACAGGCCCTGGCTGCTTAGTGACCCCAGCTCTTGGGGTGCCAGCAGGCTGCGACCCTACTGGTGCCACCATGACCTATATATAATACAGTGGCAGTTATGAGAAATGCTCCATTCAGATGAAATCATTTAAAAGGTGCAGTTGGGAGCCCTGGCTCCCAGACTGAGGGGACAGGGTGAGATGGCTGTGGGTACGGACAGGGGCCCACGCGGAGCCCGACAAGCTTGGATGGCCCTACAGACTCAGGGACCGGAAGTGGCCACACTGGACGGTCTGACGAGAAAACCTCCTCATGCCGGCCTGTCAGGGCAGGAGCCACGTCCTAGGCAGGCGGCTCCCTTGACAAAGGTCAGGCTTTACCCTGACTGAGCCGGTCAGTCCTCGCATCTGGGGTGACAGACCTTTGAAACGTCAGCCTGGTCCCCTCTCCCAGCCCCCAGGGCTCACCTGCCCGCACCGGAGCCCACCTCGGTATCCCCCCCCCACCTCCGTGGGCTGTGAGTGCCCCTGTCCTGGACCCTCCCACACAGAGGAGGGGCAGGTCTCTCCGCTTCACTTCTCATCCAACCCGGAGAGTCCCCGCTTTGCCTTCTCCTGCCCCGTCATCTACCACCCGTGGACGCCTGTTAAGCCCCCTCACGTCTCCTCCTTCGATTCTAATGTACAGAAGCAGGTGCAAAATCGCCGTTCTCGGGAGCGTTTTCTCAGTCTGTTGAGATTCTGCCTCCTGGCAACTGTCGTCACTTTGGTTCAAATAAACGCATAAAAACTCTTCCAGGCCTGATGGGGGTGTCTCAGCTGGCTGGTCCAGGACCAAAAAGCTGTGGTTTGACGCCCCCAGCCAGGGCGTGTGCCTGGGCTGCAGGTCTGTCTGGTTGGTTGCATATGGTAGGCAACCAGTCGAAGTGTCTCTCTCATTCTCCCTCCCTTCTCCTCTCTCTAAAGTCAATAAGAATGTCCTTAGGTGAGGATTTTAAAAATTGGTACAGGTTAGGACATTTCTTATGTCAACATTTTAAATGGGGGTAGACATGAATGGACTTGAGAGGGTGGCTTTAAGACCGGAAGTGCTAGCCCAGCTTTAGTGCAGGAGGGAGATGGGGGTGGGGGGTGGGGGGTGAGGCAGCAGAGGTGCTGGGGGCGGCTCTGGCCACAGGGAGGGAGTGCCCCTGTGGAGGGAACGATGGCTGGGCACCCCGGACTGGAAGGAACGGTGCAGGGAGGATGAAACTGGGCAAAGGCAGGACAGGGACCCAGAAGGGTTCCTGTGTTGGGGAGCAAGAGCTGGGGCTGGGGGAGGGCTAGGCTCTCAGGGCCCCCGCTGGGGAGGAACTGGGAGTTCACTGAAGCTGTAAAGAAAAAGCATGGGAGGGTTACAAAGAGGTGATTTGGGTCCAAAAAAGTATATGATTACGACTTGGAAAGATCCTTCTGGCGGCTGCCTAGAGAACAGGGGGCAGTGGGCAGCCCAGGAGGCTGTGTCAGAGGCTGGGGTTCCCCGGGGACTGATACCGTAGCTGGCGATGTGGCGAGAGAGGAGGCCAGCTCCAAGGTGGGGGCAAAGGAACAGCAATTCCCTGAGCCGTCCTGGAGACCCTAATCCCACTGTGGGGTGGCCCAGCGAGGGTGGGGAGCACCTGGGGCGAGACTTCCTCACAAGATGGCCTGGGAGGAGAAGGGAGAGGCCCTGGGGGAGAAATTAAGGAGTTAAGTCCCAGAGTTCTGCAGAAAGTGGCTATGGCTCATTAGACTCCCCAAACCCAGTGGGCGGCCACTATACAGTAGGGCTGGGGCCACCCTGCTCTCAGCCAGGGCTCTGGCGTGAAGGTGAGCACAGGCCCCATGCAGGGCCCTCCACTGACCTGCCCACACCTGCGGACCGGCCACGCCCTCTAGGAATGCACCTTAGCGATACCCTAACATCCCTGCACCAGGCGCAGGTGCCAGGCTGCTCACTTCCACTGCAGCTGCCAACATCGGAAACTCCCTGAACGCCAGCCGACACCCCGGACCATGGAGTGCTATGAGGCCGCAAACGAGGAGAGGGACATTCTCTGCGTTCCGCTGCGGGAGTGGCTCCAACAGGTCATGCTCAGGGCAGGAAAGCAGGGTGCAGGCCAGAGTTGGGGGGTGCTGCCATCAGGTAAAATGGAATGGAGAAGTGATGTTTGTGTTCACCCAGGCGAGCGTCGGGCGGCCCAGAGAACGCTCCAGGAAGTAGCAGTGGTCACTGTGGGTGGGCGTGCACACAGGTGGGGGGGAAGGGGGCAGTGGTGGGCGAGGCCACAGCTATTCTAGGTGTTTATTGTTGAGCCGTGGGAGTGTGTCGCATACTGACAGTTCACAACCTCACATTTCACCGAGAAGTGGAAGCAAGTGTCCCTGGAGGTTCGAGGTGAGGACTTGGGGCTCAGGTGGGGCCGTGGAGCGATGTCCAACGCCCGTTGGAAGTGGTTTCTCAGCCCAGTTCAGCTCCAGGTGCCAGAGTTGGGACTCACCAAGGACATGGTTTGGGGCAGGAGGTCGTGCCAGGGCAGGAGGACAGCCAGGGCATGAGTCACTCAGGCGAGGTGACAGGAGAGGGCCTGGGTGGCAGGAGGGTGGGGTGGACAACCAACTGCTGGGGCAGCACTAGAGCCAGCTGGTGCAGGGACAGGAGGCTCCCACTCAGGGGACTCTCGCCACTGAGGTCCTGGAAGGGCTGCATTTCCTGGTGGGGACACAGCAGGTGCGACCCTGAGCGAGTGTGAGGAGGCGTCAGGAGCTGAGGGTTGCAGGAACTGGGAGGCAGGGTGTGGAGCCCGAAGCTGCCAAGAAGGCTGACGGAGCAGGGGAGGGGACAGTGGGCAGGGGCCCACATCCTCTGAGAAGTCCAGTGAGGAAAGGGAGAAGGCGTGCCCACCAGCATGGGTGGCCTCTGCTCAGCCTGGCCCCTGCCCCTGCCCCTCGCCAGAGAGAGCCCTGAGATGCAGTGGGTGGGCCAGGCTGCAAGGGAGCCTCACCCGGGAGGGCGGCATCAGGGTGACCCAGGAAGGAGGGAACCCATGGCACCCCGATCCGTGGCTTTGCCCTCAAAGGTCCTTTCTTGGTCACCACAGATGGACCGCGTCTGCAGCTAAGCAGCCCTCTCCCTCCACCTTTGGGTCATTTAGGTCATTGGGTCGGTTCCCAGTCAGGGCACATGCCTGGGCTGGGCACAGGTCCTCAGCTGGGGCCTGAGAGAGGCAACCAACTGATGTTTCCCTCCTTTTCCTTCTCTCTAACAATAAATAAATAAAACATTTTTTTAAAATATGGAAGTTTTGAGACTTCCAGCCAAGATGGAGGTGTAGGTAGACACACTGTGCCTCCTCCCACAACCAAAATAAGGATAAAAATTTAGAAACATAATAACAACCAGAACTGACAGAAAATTGAACTGTATGGAAGTCCGAGAGCCAAGGAGATAAAATAGACACACTCATCTAGACCCGTAGGCAGGGCGGAGTCGGGCGGCCGGATGGAGAGGGGTCGTGGCACAAAAAGTGGTGGCACTGGGCACGGAAGGCACCTTGGTGCACAAGACGGCAGCGGGCCCACCCTGGGCGTGCAGGCGGCAGCTGGTAGACCCCGGGTGCAGGGTGGCAACGGGCAGACGCAGCAAGGTGGCGATCGGGCAGTCCCACATTCAAGCACAGATAAAGCAGGCAAAATTGAGGAGCGAGACGGACCATGCAACCTGGGGTCCCAGAGCTGGGGAAATGAAGCCTCAAAACACTGATTGAAAACACCTGTGGGGGTTCAGGTGCTGGGAGAGACTCCCAGCCTCACAGGAGAGTTAGTTGGAGAGACCCACAGGGTCCTAGAGTGTACACAAGCCCACCCACCTGGGAATCAGCACCAGAAGGGCCCAGTTTGCTTGGGGGAAGCGGCAGAGGGGACTGAAATCCAGCAGAGAGTGGAGCAAGTGTCATTGTTCCCTCTCGGACCCTTCCCCAAAGACAGCATCACAACCGTGACTGGGTTGCCCCACCCTGGTGAACACCTAAGGCTCCACCCCTCATACATATGGGCAGATGGGCAGACCCAGTGAAGGCGCAAGGTGGCAGGCTGACCGCGGTCACACATCCGAGCTCAGATAAACCAGGCGAAGGAGCGAGCAGTAAGATGGGCTGCACAGGCCCCAGCAGCAGGAAGCAGCCAAGGGGACTGCCATTGCCCCTCTCTGACCCTGCCCCCACATACAGCATCACAACCCAGGGACTGAGTTGCCCCGCCCTGGTGAACACCTAGGGCCCTGCCCCTCATACGTAACAGGCACGAACAGACCAAAACATCATGGCTCAAGAAGAACTCAAAGTCCCAGAGACGATAACTCTAAGCGACCAAGAAATAGCCAACCTATCAGATGCACAGTTCAAAACACTGGTGATCAGGATGCTCACAGAATTGGTTGATTTTAGTCACAAATTAGAGGAACAAATGAAGGCTTCACTAAGTGAAATGAAGGGAAATGCACAGGGAGCCAATAGTGGTGGGAAGGAAACTGGGACTCAAATCAGTGGAGTGGACCAGAAGGAAGAAAAAAATGACCACACAGAAAAGAAGGAAGAAACAAGAACTCAAAAAAATGAGGAGAGGCTTAGGAACCTCCAGGACATCTTTAAATGTTCCAACATCTGAATTATAGGGGTACCAGAAGGGGAAGAGGAAGAATGACAAGTGGAAAACTTATTTGAACAAATAATAAGGAGAACTTCCCCAGTCAGGCAAAGGAAATAGACTTCCAGGAAATCCAGGAAGCTCAGAGTCCCAAAGAGGTTGGACCCGAGGAGGAACACACCAAGGCACATCATCATTACATTAGCCAAGATTAAAATGAAGGAGAGAATCCTAGAAGCAGCAAGAGATAAGGGGACAGTCACCTACAAAGGAATTCACATCAGACTGTCAGCTGATTTCTCAAAAGAGACCTTATGGACAAGAAGGATCTGGAAAGAAATATTCCAAGTCATGAAATCCAAAGACCTACATCCAAGATTGCTCTATGAAAGGAAAGCTTTCATTTAGAATGGAAGGGCAGATAAAGTGCTTCTCAGATAAGGTCAAGATAAAGGAGTTCATCATCACTAAGCCCTTATATCAAATGTTAAAGGGACTTATCTAAGAAAAAGAAGATAAAAAACGTGTACAGTAAAATGACAGCAAACTCACGATTATTAACAACCCCACCTAAGAAAAAACAGAAACAAACTAAGCAAACAACTAGAACAGGAACAGAACCACAGAAATGGAGATCACATGGAGGGTCAGCAACAGGGAAGTGGGAGGAGGAGAAGGGGGGAGAAGGTACAGAGAATAAGTAGCAAGATGGTGGGTAGAAAATAGGGGGAGGGCAGGAATAGTATGGGAAATGTAAAGGCTAAAGAACTTAAGACACATGGACATGAACTAAATGGGGGTAATGTGGGTGGGAGAGGGTGTACAGGGTGGAGGGGAATGAAGGGGGGAAGGGGACAACTGTAATAACACAATCAATAAAATATATTTTTAAAAAAGGTATTAGAAATAAGTAAAATATGGAAGTTTCAGTTACTCTATATCGGAAAAAAAATAAAGGACTGGACTGGAGTAGCAAGGGACTGGCCACTGCGGAATGAAGAGAACCCTAAAAATACAGGTGTGGCAGGCGCTGGGGCTGAGGTGGGGCTGAGGTGGAGCGAGTCTGGAAGGACCCTCAGCTCCGAACCAGCACTGGGATTCAGGCCCCACTGAACCCCTGGAGGGGTGGCAGCCTTGGCCAAGGCCACGGAGGTGCTCTGCCCCCAGAACTTGCTGGAAAGCCACCCCAGGGGGAGGCGGGGAAGCAGTCCGAGGGGCGATGTCCTGGGTGGCCAGCCCAGAGACAGCTGAGAATCCCGTCTTCCTGGGTTGTCCCTCCAGCGCCCTCTGCTAGCGTAGCTGACGTCACCCTCTGCCCGCGGGGTGTGGGGTGAGTGAAGTTCCAGGACCCCCACATCGGGGGAGGGGGTTTGGAGGTCAGAGGGAGCAGGTTAACTCCTATTTCAGCTTCCAGATGCACCCTTCAACACACATGTAATCTTTCATGGAAAGGTCAGTAAGCACGACACATCTACCCCTCCTACAAGGAAAGACCCCTCCCTGCCGCCCCCGGGGCCCCAAAGACTCTGTACCCATCGCTGGCTGCGTTCATTACTCTGCCTGTCATCTAGACCGTGGGATATCCTGTCACCTGACGAGAGAACCGGGCCGCTCACCTCCAGCGAATTGCAGAGAAACGTGGAGAGAGGCGAGGAGAGTGGTCAGCATCTGGGCCGAGGAAGTGGGCGGGCCCCTGCCTGTGGGGTGGCCCGGAGGCCACGCCGACCACCTGCGGCTCCCTCCTACCCACCCCCCACTCACCCTGGCTTCCCTCGCCTCAGCCAGAACCTCTGCTAGTGGGGGGACCAAACCCCCATCCCCGTGGGGCCTGGGGCCTCCACCATGTGGCCTTCCTGTGGCTGAGGTGGTGTCCCATCAGTCTTCTCTGGGGGTGCCCAGCGCCTGGCGCGGAGCTGCAGGGAATCCCTGGCCTATGGCCCTCGAGGTGCCGCAACAACAGCTTCTGCTGCGTGACCACACCGGGTCCCTCGGCCACTAGAGCAACCCCTTTTTAGGCCCTTGGCAATGAGCCCAAAGGGACCAGGTGGCAGCATGGTCTCCCGACCAGCGACAGCACTGTGTGTGCCTGATCAGCATTCGCCCTCGGGGACGGGCACCCTGACATTAGCCAAACCCAAGGCTGCGTGTAAGCAGGAGGACCCACCCATGCCCCCCCTCGCTTCCTGGGCCCATGTGCTGGCTGCGGGCAGAACTGGAACTATGGGTTGGGACCCCGGCACAGCCCAGCCTTTCCTGGATGCTGTTCCCCAGCCGGCACTGTAACCAAATGCGCGGGGAGTCCCCGGCCTCCGTCAGCCAGCCACTTCCCGGAGGTGGGCTGCGAGGTGAGCCCAGTGACTGGCATGGCCCGGAGCCCACGCTGCCGCGCCTCCTTGGCAGTAGAGTGAATTCCCGGGTCGGAAGCCTTGCTGTGGGGAGCACCGTGGTGACAGACAAGGCCTTCTGAGGGTCTGTGAACTGTGGCCACCACCGAGGCATTATGGGTAAGGAGGCCAAGTCCATCTCCAGAACGACCTTGTCCAGGGAGGCTGCCCCCCTCCCCTCCCGGATGCGAGATTCCCGGGTAACGAACCGCCACTGGGTGTGGGCTGCTCCCCGGAGGTGGGTCAACAGCAGCTGAGTGCCCGTCTCTGCTGACGTCAGAGAAGACACTTGGGAGGAGCCAGAACGGCCTGGGCAGAGAGGTCCATGTTCTCGAGCCCACGTGCAGCCCACCCCTGTCACCAAAGCCACTTTGTGGGTGAGCTCACTGAGAAAGCACTGGGGTGACAGGGGAAAGAGGCTGTTACGGGTCAGCTTAGGTGCCCCCCCAATTCATACAGAAGCCCTACAGCCCCTTGCCTAAGAACGCAGCCTTGTTTGGAGCTGGGATCTTTGCAGCGGTCAAGTTAAAATGAGGTCATGAGGGTGGATCTTAATCAACTGTGACGATGTCCTCGCCGAAAGAGGACACTTGGAGACACACATACAGGGGGAGACTGCCACGTGATGATGGAGGCAGAGACTGGGGCGATGCGGATAAGCCGAAACACACCAAAGTCTTCCGGGGAACTGCAGCAGCTCCGTGAGAAGCACAACCCACCGGGCTCCTCCCCCAGCCCTCCCCCTGAAGCAACCCTGCCTGCTGCTTGGCCTTGGCCTTCTAGCCTCTGGAACCGAGAGATGTTCCTTCCTGCTGTTCAAAACTACTGTGGTACTTGGTTACAGAAGGCCCCGCAGACGCAGACAGAGCCACCAGCGGTCCCTGCAGAGTATCCTTCTTCGCCCGTGAGATCTCGCCTGGAGCAATGTCCCCACAGCCCACAGATGCATGTGTGTCTGTACCCACTTCCCCCCATTTTCTCCCAGTTCTGTTTTTCCCAAGTCGTTAATCATCCAGCCAAACTGTTAGCAACTGTCTACTTTTATTTATTTCTTTTTAAAAAAAATAATTTTATTTATTTATTAGAGAGGAAGGGAAAGACAGGAGAGAAATATCAATGTATGGTTGCCTCTCGTGCATCCCCTGCTGGGAACTGGCCCACAACCCAGGCATGTGCCCTGACTGGGAATCGAACCGTGATTGTCTGGTTCACAGGCCCACGCTCAATCCACTGAGCTACACCAGCCAGGGCTATTTTTATTTTTTTATTTTTTTGGCAACTCGAGCTTTCTTTTTTTTTTAAAGATTTTATTTATTTATCTTAGTGGGGAAGGGAAGGAGAGAGAGAGAGAGAAATATCAATGTATGGCTGCCTCTCATGCGTCCCCTGCCAGGAACTGGGAATTGGCCTACAACCCAGGCATATGCCCTGACTGGGAATCGAACCTAGATCGTGTGGTTCTCAGGCCCGAGCTCAATCCACTGAGCTACATCTGCCAGGGCTATTTTTATTTATTTTTAAAAATATTTTATTTATTTATTTTTAGAGAGAGGAAAGGAGGGAGAAAGAGAGGGAAACATCAATGTGTGGTTGCCTCTTTCGCGCCCCCTACTGGGGACCTGGCCTGCAACCCAGGCTTGTGCCCCGACTAGGAATCGAACCAGCGACCCATTGCTTCACAGGCCAGTGCACAGGCCACTGAGTCGCACCAGCCATGGCGCAACTGTCTAAACTAGCACAGATCTGTCTCACTGGCCACTCTCTCTAGACACAGTGGACAAATAAAGGTAGGTGTCACTCAGCTCCGCGTCCAGGGATGTTTCTTCATCACTGTCCTTAGGGGTCACTCAGAGATAGGCTGCAGCTGTCCACTTTCAGGAACAACTAGCGGATCATGCAGCTCCGTCTGTCAACTGGCTGACTTTGTCCTGCTCGACACCCCAGGAGCCACAGGCACAGACTAAGAGACCAGGCGGGCTCGGGCCCGCATGCCACCTCCACCTGGGGACGTGGGGACGGGCTGCAGCAGCACACACCTAGCCGACAACGGCCAGGTGGTCCAACCACACGGAGCTCACGATGGCAGACGCAGGCCCCGCAGGCCCCAAGTCACCTGTGTCTCCCAGGTGAGAGCCAGAAGCAGCTCCTCAGAAAGAAAACACTCGTCTGCAGAGGAGCGCTCAGAGCTGCTCCAAACCCTGGAGCTGGGGCTGGGGTCAAGGCCAGTCGTGGGCGTTTCGAGCACCACTGGGTCTGCTGGGCTGGGGGGCCCACGTGATAGAGGGGCTGGTGCCACTCGGCTGCCTGCACCTGCCCAGCCTCCCCACAAACGGGCTCCCCACTAGTGACCCTGCCGAGGTCACAGTGTAGCACACCGAATCACATCGCTCCCCAAATCCCAAGAGGCCTGCCGTGCCCTGGCCCCTGCTCTCATGGTAGACGGTAAGGGGGGGGCGGCAATTCACCTTTCACCCTGGAGGAGGTATTTAAAAATTCTCTGGAGTAAACGGCTCTCCAAAATGTAGGAACCACAGGCGCCTAAATTTGGGGCGTTATCTCCCACCTTCTAGCTCACACGTGTCTCGTTAAGGTGTGTGAAGCACTTGCTACTTCCAATTTATCAGATCTAACCAGATAATGTCTTCAACGTGATGGGCCCATGTGATGTGTTGTGGAATCTTCAGATTAAAAAAAGGACCTTAGAGATGGAAAGAGGAAAGAAAGGGGGGTGGCAGTGGCAGGGGAGGCAGGGAGGAGGGAACGGAGAGGGTTTTTTGTTTAAGTTTTATTAAGAGAGAAGAGAATGGAGGGAGAAAGAGAGGAAGAAAAACACCACCATGAGAGAGAAATATCAGTCAGTTGCCTCTCAAATGCGCCCCGACCGGGGAACAAGCCCGAAACCCAGGCGTGCGCCCCAACCGGGAATCCAACCGGAAACCTTTCTGTTTGCAGGACAACACCCTGCCCACAGAGCCCCACCGGTCAGGGCAGAAAGTTATTGTCTACGGGGGACAGAGGTTGTTTTCACAAGGTGAGAACGTTCTGGAGAGGGACAGTGGTGGGGACCGCACAACATGAATGTACTTGAAGCCGCCAAACAGCACGTTTCAAAATGGGTGAAGAGGGGTGTCCTGGCAGGATGGAAGCACGTAGGTAGACACGCTTCACTTCCTCATGCAGCCACAGAGAGAATGACATGTAGATCTCACAACAAATAACGCCCAGAACCGTCAGAAAATCGAGCTGTATGGAGACGTCCAACAACCAAGGATTTGAAGAGGCCACATTCATCCAGATGGGGAGGAGGGAGGGGGGAGGGGGAGGAGGGGAGGGGGAGGAGGGGAGGAGGGGAGGAGACAAGCCGAGGAGGGCAGAGACACGTGCAGTGCAGAGAGGTGGCGGCCACGGAGCCGTCGACCCCACATCCACTTACGGGGGATAAAAATCAAGAGGGACACGGAGCCTGCCAGCTGGTGGGGTAGCTGAGACCCCATCAGCCTGGCTAACACTGTTTGACCCGCCTTGGAGATCGCCAGAGGCTCAGCCCCATCCAATTTAGGAGCCCACTTAAGCTGCTTTTCCATAGGAATGGCTGCTCGTGGCTCCTGCTTCACAACATCCTAAATCAGGGGTGTCAAACTCATTGTCACCAGGGGCCACATCAGCCTCGTGGTTGCCTTCAAAAGGCTGAATGTAATCTTAGGACTGTATAACTGTAACTACTCCTTAACAGTTTAGTGAGAGCTCAGTGCTGCCGCTGGCTAGAAAGTAGGTGCCAGGCCGGAGAAAGCAAGGTCAAGGGCCAGATTTGGCCCGTGTCCTAAATCTTCTCAAATGATCAGGCCTCAGTGAGTCTCAGCCCGGAACTAGCAGCTAGATTCACAGCTTGGCTTCACCTGGGAATCTCCAAGCCCAGCCCAAGTAGCCGCCATCTCAGATTGCTTTATAGCTCAGGCAGGGTGGCCCCAGGCAAAACACTGGTGGGGGCGGACCTTGGCCTGCACCACCCAGGAAACCCCAGGGTCGGAGCACCACCACCTGCCCCTGCACAGCTGATCCTCCATGGAGGGTGGCGGTGGGTGGTCAGTGGTCACAGCCAGTCCTTGCAGCTGACTGGCCTGGGTAAATCCCTCCCATTGATCTGCCAACAGCCACCGAGGCTCAACTACAAGAGGGAGGTGTGTGCAGCCCACATGAAGGGCGCACCTCAAGGACCCAGCTTGGGGAATGGGGAGGCTGTGCCATGGACCCTACAGGACACCTACTCCATCGGGCCACACTACCAAGACACGGAGTCAGAGCAGCTCTGCCTAGTACACAGAAGCAAACACAGGGAGGCCTCCAAAACAAGGAGACAAAGAAACATGGCCCAGATGAAATGGAGATAGCCAACCTATCAGTTGCAGAGTTCAAAACACTGGTTAGAAGGATACTCAAAGAACTTAGTGAGGATCTCAGCAGCATCGAAAATATCCAGTCAGAAATGAAGGATTCACTAACTGAAATAAAGAACAATTTACAGGGCCCTGGCTGGTGTGACTCAGTGGATTGAGTGCCAGCCTGCAAATCAAAGGGTTTCTGGTTTGATTTCTAGTCAGGCATTGGGTTGTGAGCCAGGCCCCCACTGGGGCCATGTGAGAGGCAAGCACACACTGATGTTTCTCTCCCTCCCCCTCTCCCTTCCTCTCTCTCTAAAAGTAAATAAATAAAATATCTAAAAAAACAAGAACAATTTACATGGAAACAATAGAATGGATGAAACCAAGAATCACATCAATGATTTGGCTCATAAGGAAGAAAAAAAAAACACCCAATCAGAACAACAAAGAAAAAGAATCCAAATAAATGAGGACAGTGTAAGCAGCCTCTGGGACAACTTGAGAAGGTCCAACATTTGCATCATAGGAGTGCCAGGAGGAGAAGTGAAAGAACAAGAAATTCTATCTGAAAAAATAAAGAAAACTTCCCTAATTTGGTGAAGGAAATAGACATGTAAGTCCAGGAAGCACAGAGAGTCCCAAACAAGGTGGATGCAAGGAAGTCCATTCCAAGTTACATCATAATTAAAATGTAAAAGGTTAAAGATAAAGAGAGAATCTTACAAGCAATGAGGAAAAAAAAAGTTAGTTATCTCCAGGGGAACTCCCATAAGACTGTCAGCTGATTTCTCAAAAGAAACCTTGCAGGCAATCAGGGATTGGCAGGAAATATTCAAAGTGATGAAAAGCAGGGACCTACAGCCAAGATTGCTCTACCCAGCAAAGCTGTCATTTAGAATCAAAGGGCAAATCAAGTGCTTCCCAGACAAGAAAAAACTAAAGGAGTTCATCATCACCAAGCCATTATTATATGAAATGTTAAAAGAACTTATGTAAGAAAAAGAAGATCAAAACTATAAAAATCAAAATGGCAAAAATACATACCTGTGAACACCTGGATCTAAAAAACAAACTAAGCAAACAAGAAGAACAGAGACAGAATCATGGATACAGAGAGCATTTTGCTGGTTGCCAGATGGGAGGGGAGTTTGGAGGGAGTGGGGGAAGAGGTGGGGGATTAAGAAGTACACACAGGTAGTTAGAGAACAGCCCTGGGGATGTGAAGTACAGCACAGGAAATGGAGCAGCCAAAGAACTTATCCGCATGACCCATGGACATGACCTAAGGGAGGGACTGCCTGAGCGAGTGGGGGTGCTGGGTGGAGGGGGACAAAAGGACAAAAATCAGGACAACTCTAACAGCATAATCAATAACATATAATTTAAAAACAAAAAGAAAAAATAGGGAGGATACCTTGGGAAAGAGCGATCCCAGCCCCAAGCCAGACCGTTCAGCCCAGGGTTCCAGAGCCAGAAAGATAAACCCCCATAACTTCTGGCCGTGAAAATCAGTGGGTGCTGGGGAGACCATCACGGGAACCAATACACATGTCAGCATACAAAGGGGAAGCGAGAGAGAAACGGGCAGAGAGGTTATGTGAAGACAGAATGGCTGAAAGCTTCCCAAGTCTGATGAAAGACATGATACAAACATCCAAGAAGCTCAGCAAACTCCGAGTAAGATACACTCGGACAGCAGCACGCTGAGACACACTATAATCAAACTCCTAAAAGACACACACGGAGGCAGCGCCCTGGAAACAGCGGGAGAACAGCGAGTCATCACTCGCAAGGAATCCTCAAGAAGATCCTGAGCCTATTTCTCATCGGAACTTCTGGAGGCTGAAAGGTAGCGGGTGCACATGTGCGTAACACTGAAGAAAAGGAACCTGCCAGCCAAGATCTCCTATCTGGCAAAGCTGACCTTCAAGAGTGAGGGAGAGAAGGACACATTCCCAGATAAACAAAGAATTGAGAAACTCTGACCCATGGACCTGTCCTGCCCGGAATGCTCCAGGAAGTCCTACAAGATACAACAAGAGAACACTGGACAGTAACTCGAAGCCATAGGGAAAGATGAAGACCTCAGAAAAGGGAAATACTCGGACAATCATAAAAGCTGGCGTTATTGTACCAGTGGTTGTGGGCTGCACTTTTGCTTGGGTTCTACCTGACCAAAGCATTTGAAGAAAATAATTGGTAGTGTAAAAGCTAGCATTACTACCACTTTGGTGTATAATTCCAAATCTTGTTTTTTTACATAAAGAGACCAATGTATTCAATGGAATGACTGGTCTGGTCCTGGCCAGCCTGCTCCATTGGTTGGAATATCGTCCGGAACACTGGAAGGTTGTGGGTCCGATCCTTGGTCAGGACACACACTTAGGTCGGGGGTTCAGTCCCTGGTCAGGACTCTCATGGGAGGAAACTGATCAATGTTTCTCTCTCTTCCTTTCTCTACAAAATCAATGCAAGTACGTCCTGGGTTGAGGATTTTAAGAACCCATGAAAAAAGGAATTACTACTACTTGATGTTGTTGAGAACACAAATGTAGTGTAAGGGTTTGACATTAAGCTTTATAAAGAGACCCATTTTGAATGGACACATGACACAGTCACCAGCAAAACGACAGTTAAAGGAACCGAGCCACCCACACCCACCAAGTTCCCTTTTCAGAAAACCCTGGGTGACCTAGAAGACGGATCGCTTCAGTGGCTCCCACACCCTAATTCCCACTCTTACGCCTCAAATCAGGCACTAACAAGGGACCCGCAAAACCTCAGACACCACCGCCAGACCCCCAAAAGGTCAGGGCCCCAGGCCCACGTCCTTGCTCTCTCCTCCCAACCTCACTGCGTGGCCCCCGGGGGAGGGGTGCCCTCCAGACCTGTGAATAATAAAGCGAATTCCTCAAGTTCTCTGAGAGCCTTGTGCTGAAATGCACCCTGTGGTCGTAATAGGAGACTCGAGGGCCAGCCCAGCTGCATCTCCCACGGGGACAGGAGACTGGCCCTGGGTCACTGTCAGTGGGCCCAGGCCAGTGCGTCTGACGCTCCGAGCTGAGAGGGTCACCACCCAAAGGCTGGGACCACAGACGTGACTGTGTGGTGGCAGCAACCGCAAGGGTGGGGAAGCGCCACAAAGGAGAGTCAGTGAAGTTGGGCCGGTGGCAGATTTAAATTAGGGTGTCACAATGTTAGGGTGTTAAACGTAATAATCCCCATGGTAACTGCAAAAAAAATAACTATAGAATAGACACAACAGGAAATCCGAGCCCTGGCTGGCGTGGCTCGGTGGATAAGCGCCAGCCTGCAAACCACGAGGTTGCCAGTTTGATTCCTGGTCAGGGCACATGCCTGGGTTGCAGGCTGAGACCTTGGTTGGAAGGGTGTGAGAAGTTGCGAACGGATGTTTCTCTTCCTCTCTTTCTTCCTCCCTTCCCCTCTCTCTAAAAATAAATAAGTAAAATCTTTAAAAAATAAATTATTCTTTAAAAAGGGCATTAGAGAGGAATTTAAATATTTAACCACCCCCCAAACCGACTAATCACAAAGGACAGTAATGTGGGAAATGAGGAACGAAAGCTATAAGGCACTAGAAAACAAATAGCACAATGACAGAACGAAGTCTCTCCTTATCAGAGAGACTTACACTCACACTAACTACTGTAAGTGTGAATGGGTTAAACTCTCCAAAGAAAAGACAGAGATTGGTAGAATGGATTAAAGCAGGATCCAAGTATAGACCGTCCACAAGAGACTCACTGGAGATCGAAAACATAACCTGGTTGAAGTGAAAGACCGGAATAAGATGTTCCACACAAATAGAGATCAGACAAAACAAGCTTTTAATGAATAAAAGTGCCCCTCAGTAGAGGACTGGCAAAGAAGCCGTGGCTCATGATATACGCTATGGAATATGTACTACTCAGCCCCAGGAAAAGGTGAGATGTTGGCGACAGCATGGACGGACCTTGAAAATATTATTCTGACAAGTCGGTCAGAAAAAGCTAAGAACCATGTGATCTCACTCATATGTGGGAGATAAAACTGAAACCGGTGGACACAGACAGCAACGTGGGGATTGACGGAGGGGAGGGGGTGGGAGGGGCCCGACATAGGGAGACAGGAGATTGATTGCCCCCCGGGGGGCGGGTGCACAGTGCAGTTTCCAGATCCAGCATCATGGAAATGTCCACTGGAAACCTGTGCGACCCCACTAACCAACGTCACCCCAATAACTTTCATTAAAATCAATAAACAAAGAAAGACATTATAAATTAATTAAAGTTTTAATGAGGCAAGAAGATGTAACCACTACAAAATATGTACTCACCTAAGGACAGACTATGAAAGCAACTGAAGCAACAGCAGCAACAAATAGAGATCAGGAAACACGGGCAGGTCCGTCAGTCACGTCAGAAACCTCCACGCCCCACTCAGCAGAGTGGGGGCCGCCGGACGGAGATGAGCGAGGGGGACAGCACGGCGGGCCAGCGAACCCCAACAGACGCGGACGCCACGCGCTGCCAAGGTGGCAGACACCCTCTTCTCAAGCGCATGTGGGACATTTTTCAGGACGGACCTGAAGGGAAGCCACTGATTAGGCCTCGATAGATTTTCAAAGACAAATATCAAATGTCCAAAACTAGGAAATTCACAGAATTGTGGAAATGAAACAATATACTTTGAAACAACCAATGGAACAAAGGAAAAAATGACAAGGGAAATTAGAAAATATTCAGTACTTAGAGATAAATGAAATTGATAATACAACACACCAAAAACTTTCGGCAAAGCGGTGCCCAGGGGAGAGTTATAGCTGCACATGCTTACATTACGCAACAGGAGTGATCTTCATCAACAACTGAACTTGAAAACTAAAAGAACAAGGAAAAGAACAAACTAAACATGAAACTACCAGGGGGAAGGATGTAATACAGATTGGAGCAGAAATCAGTACAAAGGGAACGCAAAGACAAAAGACAAAAATTGATGAAACTGAAAGCTGGTTTTTCCAAAAAAGCAACAAACCTAAGAAACCTTTTGTTGGGGACCACTCTACCTGGTTTCAGGAATTGTAACTACCCCCCATGGCCAAGGACGAGTGAGCGACCTCCAGAATGCGAGCCATAGGAGACAAAGCTTGTCTCTGGTAACGAATGCTGCCTCAGTTTCCTCCCTGCCCCCAAAGCATGGCTGGTAGTCAGAGATGGGTAAGACTGCTCACAGTGAGGGGCAAACTAAGCCAGACTTGATCACTTGGGAGGCCATCATGGAAGGACTCAGGGGCCTGCAACAAAGAGCAAGCAATGGACCCTCGCCCCCCAGCTATTCTGACATAGCCCGAGTCCCCATGTCCTCTGGGAGAAGTGCTTCCTGGCTCTAATCCACTTAAGCCTGAGAACCTGTGATGGGGAAGGTGGTGCAGCCCCTTGCCCAGCTAGAGCAGGATCGGGGAGAAATCTGGCATAAGAAATAATTCCTAAAAATCCCGTGAAGCCTGCTTTGCTAGGAGTGCTTTCATTCATATGATAAGGGTCCAAGCAGGAAATGAGTATGTCTCCCAAAGTTTCTGCAACCCCCTTTCCTGACAGACTCTGACTCAGACTCTGAAGCCCTCAGATTTCTTTGAAATGTTATCTACCATTTGATCCTTGCCGCCCTGTATTCCTGTGTATTACAACCCAATAAAAGCCCCTGGAGGAAGGGACTCAAGGCCTTTTTCCTCAGAGAAACTGGCCACCTCTCCTCCCCAAGCAGATCATGTCTTGGTAGCGTTCACTTTCATCTGTGGCGGACGGGGGGACTTGAGGGCAAAGCCGCTCCCACAACCTTTAGCTAGTTGGACTAAGAAAATAGGAAGATTCAAATTGGTAAACCAGAAATTACAGCAGGGACAGTAGTGCTGATTCTACAGAAACAAAAAGGATGGTAAGAGAATAATATGAAAGTTGTACACCAAAAAATTGGGTAACCTAGGTGAAATGGGCAGATGACCAGCAGCACAAAACCCACCAAGGCCAGACCCCAAAGAAACAAAATGTTTGAACAGATCTATGGCCGGTGAGGAGGCTGACTCAGTAACCTGGAGTCTTCCAATGAAGAAAAGTCCTGGGCCTGATGTCCTCTGGTGAATTCTACCAAACATCTGCAGGAGAACTAATCCTGCCCTGGCCGGGTGGCTCAGCTGGTTGGAGCACCGTCCGGCACACCCAAAAGGTTGCAGGTTCGATCCCTGGTCAGGGCACATAACTAGGTAGGTTGGAGGGGGAAAGGAAAGCACATATGGTGTGGGGGGGGGCAACTAATAGATGTTTCTCTCTCACAACTCTCTCTCTTTCATCAATAAAAAAATATCCTTGTATGAGGATTAAGGGGAAAAAATAATACAACTCTTTCTCAAACGTTTCCAAAGAACTGAAGCAGAAGGAACCCTTCCAAACTCATTCTATGAAGGCAGCCTGAAGACTGCACTGCAAGAAAAGAACACTACACGCCAGTATCTCTCATGAACAGCGATGCTAAAATCCTCAGCAAACACTAGCGAACCAAAGTCGGCGGCGTAGAAAAAGGGTTCTACACCACGACCAAGTAGGCCTTGTATCGGGAAGGCAGGGACGGGTCCGCATGTGAAAACCAGTGTGATACAGCAGAGCAGTAGGAGTGAGAGTCAAAAACCGCAGAATCCTCTCTACTGATGCGGAAAAAGCGCTTGACCACATTCATCACTCCTTCGTGATTAAACACTCGACACACGAGGAGTCCCGGGAAACCACCTGCATGTAATAAAGCCACACATGGAAACCCCACAGCAGACATGACACTGCTCTTTGAAGACTTTAATTACTTTAGAGAGAGAGGAAGGGGGCAGGACAGAGAGGGAGAGAAACACCAATGTGTGAGAGACATCGAGCGGTGGCCTCTCACGCGCCCCCAACCGGGGACCTGGCCCACAACACAGACATGTGCCCTGACTGGGAATCGAACCAGAGACCCTTTGGTTCACAGGCTGACACTCAATCCACTGAGCCACACCGGGACTCATACTTCACGGTGAAAATGGAAAGCAAAAGCTTTCTCAGGAAAACCTCTGAGATCAGGAACCAGGCAAGGATGACTGCTTTCCCCACTTCTACTCAACGCAGGACTGGGAATCCTAACCAGAGCAATCAGGTAATAAAAGGAAATACAGTGCTTCCAGACTGGAGAAGAAGAAGTAAAATGATCTCTCCTTGCAGACGATATGATCGTTATACATAGAAAGCCCCAAAGACCCTGCAGAAAAGCTACCAGCAATCACAAATGAGCTCAGCAAAGCGGCAGGATACAAGGTCCACACCTACAGGTCGGCTGCACCGTTACACACGCGTCATGAACGACCTGAAAAGAAAGTTACAAAAGCAAAACGACTTACAGTGCATGAAAAAAACACCGAAGAGCTAATGTAATCATGGTGGCAAAGAATGGGGGCAGCACAAAGAACAAAACATTACTGAAAACAATGAAAGACAAATAAAGGGAACGGTCTGTGCTCACGGGCTGGAAGATTCGTTAAAATGCCAACATTACGCAAAGCACGCTGCGGATCCAGTGTGACTTCTGTCAAAATCCCGATGACATCACTCATGGCACAGAAAAATCCATTCTTAAAAGTCATGCAGAGCCTCAAGGGACTGCAAGTAGCCCAAACAATCTTGAAAAAGAATAAACCTGGAGGACTCACACTTCCTGATTTCAGAACTACTACAAGGCTACAGTAATCAAACCATGCTGTTTCGGCCTAAAGACAGACAGATCCCGGTGGAATAGAACGAGGAGCCAAGCCCTAAGCCCTCACACCCAGGGTCGAAGGATTTTTGATGAAGGCCCCAAAGCATTCAACGGGGAAAGAGCAGTCGTTTCCACAAGTGGTGCTGGGAAATGCGAAAGAATGAAACTAGACCTGTCCCCAGTACTAAGTACAAAAATTAACTCAAAATAGACCAAAGAACTAAGTGATAGACCAAAGACTATAAAACTCTTAGAAGGAAACATAGTCCAAAGGCTTCCCGACATTGGGCTTGGCGATGATTTCCTGGTTGTGAGAGCCAGGCATAGGTAACAAAAGAAAAAATTGGCAAACTGGACTTTCTGAAAAACATTTAAATTTGGGCATCAAAGGACACTGTCTTCAGAGTAAAACTGCCACCCACAGCAGGGGAGGGACTATCTGCCGACCTCACATCTGACAACCGGTCAATACCCGGAGCGTTTAGAGAATTTCTAAACACCAACAAAAACCAACTGATTCAAAATGAGCAAAAGACTTGAATAGACACTTCTCTAGGGAAAAAAACATGAATGGCCACGAAGCACGAGAAAAGATGCTTCACAATCACCAGGGAAATGCAAACCAAAGCTGCGATGAAACGCCGCCTCACACCCATTCCATGGCTATTATTAGTTTTTTTAAGTGTCGGGAGGAAGGGGAGGCCCCGGAACCTTTGTGCCCTGCTGGTGGGAATATGGCGCCGTGCAGCTGCTGTGGAGAACGGTGTGGGCTTCCTCAGGAAATTTAAAGTGCAGTGACCGTGTGTGGTCCAGCAGGCCCACTTCTGAGTATATCCCCAAAAGGAGCGAAAGAGGGTCTCGGAGAGGTACGTGCACACCCACGTTCACAACTGCTGAAACATGGAAGCAACTCACATGCCCTTCGATGGATGATGGGTGGGCAAGCAAAATGTAGGCACACACGGATGGAATGAAATGGAGTTCCACCGGACTGACACGGAATTCATTATGCAGTCGTAAAAAGAAGGAAAGGCCCTGGCCGGTTAGCCTCCTTGGTTAGACCATCGACGCCCCCCACACCAAGCTTGGGGTCAAGGTTGCAGGTTCGTTACCGGGTCAAGGCACAGACGAGGGCAACCAATGAGCGTAAAATAAATGGAACAATGAATCAATGTTTCTCTCTCTCTTCCTTCCTCTTTCTTCAAAATCAACAGACACATTTTTAAAAAGGAAGGAAATTCTGACGGACGCTACAACATGGGTGAAACTTGAGGACATTTTGCTAAGTGAAATAAGCCAACCACAAAAAGAGAAATACGATAAGGTTCCGCTTAGATGCAGTACTTAGAGTCGTCAAAACCATAAAGACTCAAGGTGGGACGTGGTGGGTGCCTGGGAGGGGGGTGGGGAGGGTGGGCAGTGACTCTCCTGTGGCGCAGTTTGTTTACAAGTCAAAAGGAACTACGGGGTGGAGGGTGGCGCTGCGTGCACAGCCATGTGATGGTACTTAATGCCACTGAACTAACACTGACATGATTAAGATGGTAAATTTTATGCCATGTGTACTTTACCAGGAACAAACATACACACATGCCCTGAATTACGCATGCATAGCGTGTGTACAACTGTTGCCATGCAACCACATTGTCAGGGGAATAAAATTACCTACCTGGATGCAACCTGAGACGGACAGGCAAGTGCAGACAAGACGACCACCATTTGTTTGTTCTGCGCTAAAACAAGCAGAACAAACGTGTGCACAAAATGGCACTTTCCCCCTGTAGGCCTCGCACTGTGCGAAGCTTGCACCACTGTTGCTGGGCAGACACGCCCCCTGGAGGTGGGCAGCGGTGCTTACCTCAGACAGATTCCCCACCCAGGGACAAGGAGAAAAGCAGAACAAATTCAACAGATAAAAATAGAGGGAAAGACGCTTAATACCTCCTCCCAACTGGGGCGTGGGGTGGAGGGGAGATAAGAGAGGCAAGGTCAGGGTCATGGCTGTCATGAATGCCCCCAAATAGGGAAGGGGCACCCATGCCACCACTGCTGTGTATACATGCTTCCCCTTTACATCGTATGACATCGTATCTTGGAACCACTCCCGCAGCAGAACGCACAGAACGTCCCTCTCCTCGTTCGCAGCCGAATAGTACTGCGTTGTCCGGGGTGTCGGCTGGCGTTCAGGGAGTTTCCGATGTTGGCAGCTGCAGTGGAAGTGAGCAGCCTGGCACCTGCGCCTGGTGCAGGGACGTCAGGGTATCGCTAAGGTGCATTCCTAGAGGGCGTGGCCAGTCCGCAGGTGTGGGCAGGTCAGTGGAGGGCCCTGCACGGGGGCTGTGCTCACCTTCGCCCCAGAACCCTGGGAGAGAGCAGGGTGGCCGCCAGCCTTGCCATGAGCAAATGTTCATTGATCCAGCGGCAAGAGCAGGGGAGTGGGTGCCTGGGTGGGGAGAGGTGGTGACGAGGGCCACAGGCCCCCGTGGGTGGTGATGGGTACGTCCACCACCTTCAGCATTCTGGCAGTATCACAAGTCTACACGCCTATGAAAACTGACCACGCTGGCCCTGGCTGGTGGGGCTCAGTGGACCGAGCGCCAGTCTGCATACCAAAGGGTCGCCAGTTCAATCCCCAGTCAGGGCACATGTCCTGGTTGCGGGCCAGGCCCCCAGTGGGGGGTGCGTGAGAGGAATCACATGTTTCCACTCCCCACATGTTTCTCTCCCTCTCTTTCTCTCTCCCTCACCCTCTCTCTAAAAAATAAATAAATCTTTAAAAAAATAAAGAGAAGGATCTTAGACAATCTTTCAAAGACTTTGAAATGGGTTGCCATGGCTTTGGAAGGTAACTTTAGACAGAAACCTGGAGCTCTGCTTGGCCTGCTGGTCTCACTCGGTAACGGCCACCCCCGCCTGGCCCAAGGCCCCCATTTCCAGATCCCTGAACAGCGCAGGCACCCAGGACCTGGCTGGCATGGGCAGGGCCAGGTCTGCCTCTCTGCTGGGTGTCCTATCTTAACGCAGAGGCCAAGGGTCTTGGCTCACATTACACGAGGTCTCTGAGGTAGCAGTCGTATCTGTTGGGAGCGTGTTGGGAGTGCGTGTGCCAGAAATGATGGGACAGACACATGTCATATGTCTGTGAGGATTCGCATTGTGAGGAAAACTGGAAAATCCCAAAATACCCAGCAAAAGGGGAAGAGGCCATTGCGGGTCACGTGACAGTGTGCACATTCCAGAAAGGAGCCAGGCCCACAGCAGGTGGGCCCCAGGCAGGTGCCCACAACGGGGTGTTAAGTGGAAAACTGGCAGAGCCGCGCACGGAGCCGGGTCACCACACAAGGACACTCGGGTTTGTACCGGAAGCTGCTGCGGCCTTTGCCTGCGGGAGCCCCCAGGGCTGCAAGGTCGGTGGGTGGGCCGGCCCAGCCTGTTCTCAGAGTCCTTACAATCTGTGGGGGGCGGGGCTCTTCTTTGTTCAGATTTTTGGAAAGAATGCTGTCTTCTGTACAAACGGATGGGGAAAGGCGTTGTGAGACCCACCCGTGTCTACTGTAGTGCTTCAGTCTGTTGGGATTGTAAGTTTAAATTTCTTTTTTTGATATTTTATTTAACTTGGACACTTTCTCCAACGAAGGGATTTTGAACTAGAACACAATTTTAAAGAATTAATGTCTGTAACATAAAGAAAAGGACACCCAGGACTATCCTTGAAAATGGGACTTGTCACACTGGCTTTGTGTAATGCAGTGGAGGGAGGGACCGAGGTGTGGCTGGGTCTCCCACGAACGAACTGGTCAGTCCTGCCGGCTATTCCCAAGAAGTTCCGTCCAGGTCAAGGACAGGGTGTGGGCTGGGGGACGGGAGTGGGGCAGGGCTTCCTCGTCCTTTCCTGAAAGGCCAGGGCTGGACCCTGGCCTGGAGCTTCTCAGAGCGCAGCCAGGGGGCTGGTTGGGGACCCCAAGGCCGAGCAGTAAAAGCCCACCGCTCTCAGTGCCCGCTGTCACCCTGCTAAGAGCGGTTTGTGGCAGCCCTTCCTCCCGTGGCCTCGCGTTGCGCTGACCTGCACCGAGCTCCATGGGAGTGGAGACCAGCCCTGTGTGTGTGGTCCCCCCAGCCCAACGAGGGTCAAAGGTGGGGCTTTGCCTCCACTCTCCCCAACACTCTGCTTCCCCCCTTCCAGGGCCAGAGCATTGCAGTCCCCACCACTTTGTACAGAGGGGGCATTTGGAAGAACAGGAGAAAGGGGAACTGTCATTTTTTTTAAAGCAATCCAAGGATTGTTTCAGAATCATTAGCAAGGGTTAGCTGCCCGTGAACTTCTAGATTAACTTGAACAGGAAGCTGTCCTGATAATGTCTATCCGGCATCCACTCTGTCTGGCTACTCACCCCTTAGACGCCCTGGTCCTGAGGGTCAGGACATAGGGTCCCATTGCCCAGCCTTCCCTGTGTGCTCAGGTACTGCAGCGGTTGAGGCCCAGGGTCCCCCAAGGCCAACACTTACCCCCACATCCTGGGAAAGGCCACCAGCCAAGGGGCAGACACCTCTGAGGATGGCACGTGGCACCATAAGGCAGGGCTCAGTCAAGCAGTGGTCCTGAGACTATGCGGGGCCGTGGGCCCTCTGCCTTGCTGTGGGGCAGTAGCAACCAAGGCCGTAGAGGAAGCTCTGGGGGTTTGGAGAACCCCCTTTCCCTGGGGAGCCTTCAGAGAGCAGGTTCCCTGGGACACGGGCCGCCTAGGTTTTGTGGGGCACTCTGGGGGCCTGCAGACCTGGTCTGGCACCCCATCTGGAAGCTTCTCTTCCCCAGGGCCGATTCTGCCCCCTGGTGGTGGCAAGAGCGAGGTACCTGTCGTGGGCACATCCCTGTCCCCTTCCTGGTGACTTGTTACTCCTTGAGTTAGGGATTTATGACCCAGCTCTCACTTCGGGGGAGTCCGGGAGTGAGAGCTCCTCAACACCAGTGACACTGAAAAGCTGTCCATGGAAAAGCGAGGAAAAGATAGCACTTTCTGCTCAAGTACTCGCTGAAACAATCTTGAGATCTGTGCGCTGTCTCATGCTTTTTTATGTGCACATACAACTTTTTATTTATTTTTTAAAATGTTTTATTGATTTATTTTTAGAGAGGGCAAGGGATGGAGAAAGAGAGGGAGAGAAACATCACTGTGTGGTTGCCTCTCGAGCGTCCCCTACTGGGGACCTGGCCTGCAACCCAGGTATGTGCCCTGGCCAGGAATTGAACCTGTGACCCCTTGATTCGCAGGCCGGCACTCAAAGCACTGAGCCACGCCAGCCAGGGCATGAACATACAACTTTTTTAAAATGCAAGTTTAAATTGTTGCTAAGGATGCCATTTCTAGGACATTGCTAGAATTTTAACATTGACATTTTAAAATAAAACCACCACATCACTTTTGCAAATACATCTCATGGAATCTGCATCCACTGAGATGTGAGCAAATGTACTGAGATAGAACCTCTGTTTGAGGTGTGGGGGGGGGACACACAAGTCCTGAGTGCAGCATGACATCTGTGGCACTGAAACGACCAGACCAAGATGCAGACAGTTCCCTGACCCCACTGCCCACGTGTCCAGCATAGGCTGGCCTGCTTGTGACCTCTGCTGTCACTGGTGAACTCAGCCTGTTTCTGAACTTCCGGTAAACAGAATGGCACATTACATTCTCTTTTGCATCTGACCCCTTTCCCCTGGCACCGTGTCTGTATTTGGAGATGGGGTCTTCACAGTGGCAACTGGACTTAAACATGGACGTGAAGGTGGGCCCTACCCGGACGCGACTGGAGCATTTCTAAGAGGAGCCTGGGACAAAGGCGCGTGGAGAGGGGAGACACGAGGGGACACAGGAGGAGACAGCTGTCTACGAGGAGAGAGAGGCCTCGGATGCAACAAGCGCCGTCTGGTTGGTGGCGCCAGGCGCTGCCCTCGGCTCAGTTCTTGAGTTCTGGCTGAGAAGGAGCTCTTCGTTTATTTGGAAAGTCACAAAGGGAGGAGTGAGCAGTGGGAGAAATGGGCTCCGGAAGCCGGTGACCGCAAAAGAAGGGCCCTTGAAGCTTAGGAGAGAAAGAAGCAGACAGACAGACAGATAGAGACACCCGCCTGGAGAGACAAAGCGGGAGGAGAGGCTCCGGTCAGCACACAGCCCTACGTGACCTCGTCTTGAGGGCTCTCACTCCGTCTCAGGGGGGTCTCAATAGACTCAGCTCTCCAGGTGCACCCCCTCGTGGTCTCCACTGATTGGCCAGCACCAGGGGAGCCTTGGGAGTTAGTGCAGCTGGTCCCGAAGCTTCCCCGGCAACGCTGGGCCTGGAACCCAGCTCAGCCTAGGTGTTGCCTCCAGGGGTTAGTGCTTAAGGGAGAGGCCATGCAAGGGCTCGTGGTCTTGCCCCTTGCTCTGCACCCCGGTGACGCTCTGCGCCTGGCCGCTCTGCTGAGGGGAACAGCCTCCTCCAATCCCACAGCCCGGCAGCTGATCCCCCAGGACCAGGGCTCTGACGGGGGGCGGGGGTGGGGGGAGCAACACAGGGATCGGTGCTTGGCAATGGGTCGTGCCATGTTCCTTAGAAGAGAGTCCCTTGGCCTGCGCACCCTTGAGGGGGGAGTCACACAAGGAGGAGGCAGGGGCAGCGGGGGCAGCTCAGAGGCTGCCCACCACAGACACAGCACCAAGACACCAAGAACTGCAAAAGTGCGAAGTTTTAAAAGTTGGCAAAATGGGCAGGCATTTCACAGAAGAGGAAATTGTTATTTAAGACCCTCCAAAAGAACTCTTCACAATACCAGCAGTTTGAACAACACAAACTGAAGCCACAATGCATGAGCCAGAAAAACACCTGCCCGTAGCCTGAGGATTGGGGCATCAGAAGCGCCGCCCTGCTGGTGGGCATGGAAATGGCATGACTACTCAGTCCGGTTCCCAGTTACACAGGCCTGCAGTCCCCTGTTGGGTTGCAAGTGGCCTGAGGTTGCAGCACCTCAGGCTAGCTAACCAGTTAGCCTGCTATGGTCTCATGGGCCCGTCGCACCTGGGCACAGGGGGTCCAGGTGTGTCAGCCCCCCTGACACTCGGTCATGTTTGCTGCTTGCAAGTTCACTGGAGAGCCATTTAGGACCCACTGGACTCCAGAGGAACTGCGGGCAACTTGTGTGTGACATACGTGACTTAGAGACGGGCGCTGTCGGGACAGAAAGAAACCCCAGGGTGCAGGGCTTCCGTTCTGTGTGTATCTGTGTGTGTGCGTGTGCACTCTGGAAGGTGCTCCACACAGACCCCGAGGCCACCGGGCAGAGCCCGCGGGCCTGATCGCTGTCGGGTTGATGAACAGCCGGCCAGGAGGGAGCAGCCCTGGCCTCTGATCTGAAAGCTGGGTCTGAGTGGGGGTGGCCCCGGTGCTCCCAGGATCCTAAAGGGGGACGTGGCTATTTGTAAACTTTTTCTGGGATTAAGTCCAATATCCAGAGGGACACAAGACCTTCCTGAGGCCTCAGCACAGTAGGGTGGCTGTCAGAAAGACCGGGCGGGCAGAGTGGTGTGGGGGAGGGCAGACAGGGGAAGGGTCCCCCAGCTCTCAGTGCTGGGGACAGGGCAGACAGACGCTGGTCCCTCCTCAGGTGCTTTCTCTGCACAGCCCCACACCTAGGCCAGCCGGCCGGGGGCAGCCTTGGATTTCTGTCTGCGGGCCAACGGAAAGAAAGGGCAGTTTTGGAAGAGAGAGCTGAGGCCAGGAGGCGCTCCCCCCACCCCCAACCCACAGCCCCCTCCTCTCCTCCCTGTTTGAAATGTCCCCTTAAAGAAAGGACCGTCGCAGAAAGGGGAGAAGGGGGTGTGGGGAGGCACCACCAGACGCAGTGAGCCCAGGAGACAAGGTCCTGAGAGGGGAGTGAGGTAGTAGCCCTGTGTCAACCCCCTGTCCCCATGAGCTGGGGGGAGAATGAGAGACAGGCAGCATCCCAGCCCTCCCCTCTCCGATGGGGAACTTCGGGCACTGTCAGCATCTAACATATCGGGAGTTTGGCACAAGTGATGCCCCCTTTTATTGCAAAATCTTTTATTACAAAATAATAAGCATGTAACTCTGTGACATAACGATATCATCACACTCAAGCACACCCTATGACACTTTGGGTGAAATGCTCACATTAAAACTGTAAGTTGGTACACTCATGTTATCACCCTCCCAACCACACTCAGGCAGACTTACTCCGGCCGGACCCTGCGCATTCTTTCAATGTTAAAATAAAACCCTTTCTCTTCAAACATCATGTACAATATAAATAAAACCCCCAGAGCCTTGTGTAACCTCCAGTGTCACGGATAACTTTCCTTCAGCAAAAGGAGCCACGTCAGGCCCCAGGCACCGTGCTGAGAGTCCTTGTTTATTTCTTTTAGAAAGACAATCACGTGGTGAAGTGTTTCCATTTGAGAAATTGGTTGCCGTGGACGAGGTAAAATTGTTACCTTCTGCAAACAAGCACAAGCAACTCCTATCAAAGGAACTTTTTTTGTTGTTATAAAACAGTGTTTTTACACCAACACAAGAAAAGCCTCTTGTATGGTCATGCGAAGACTTGTAGGGGCAGAAAGAGTACAGGTGTCTTGCTTCCACGTCGGCCAGTGTCCCGGTCCCTGTCCCCCTGCACGGGGACCCAGACTCAGCATGTCCCGCTCAGCCCGGCAACAAGTAAGCCACTGGTGCAAGCAGCACTTCCGTGAAAACACCCAGGGACTCCGGTGCCATCTGGGGCCCCTCGTTTCCTGAAAACCAAAGAGACAGTGTGTGGAAACTCAATGCACTGCAGCTTTAAGAACCCAAAAGGCAAATACTAAAAACTGTCAACTTCTAAAGTCCTTTTATCGTCACTGAATTTACAGATGCAGAAAGGGACTGGCTGTCGGTTGCAGAAGGGAAGGCCCAGCGGAGCTTTGTGTGTGTGTGTGTGTGTGTGTGTGGACAGCTGCTTCCCCCCAGGGTTACTGTAACCCTCTCCAACCCGTCCCTGGCATAACTGTCTTTATAAACACGGGAAAGTATCAAAGCTGCCATTCAAGGCTTAAGTTCAAACCTCACCGAGTCCAAGGCATAGACTCTAGTTCACGTTCCTCAATCAGTTTCAAACGTCCGAGGATGACACTTGAAGCTGCTGATTATTTACTTTTAATCCTGCAACATTCGACTTGAAGAAAAGGGTAAGTGCTCCCTCCACACAGGGGGAAAATATCCGATTTTTGTTTTCCTAATGCACGGCTGGAGGCAGAGTTGCAAAGCTTTTGGAAGACGGAGAAGCGTGCGGACTCTGAAGCACAGGTTTGAATGGGTGACACATGGAAATAACCCACGTTACAACGAGGGCAGCACTTGTTCACGGCTGCGTGACTTCCTTTTAAAGAAGCAGATCCGGGGTTCCAACCTTGGGAAGGCGTGAAGATAGACGAACATCAAAAGGCACAGTCGCATCAGCCTATGAATCTCTCCGTCGGCCACGTATCCTGGGCATCCGCGGGCTCGGCCGGACCCCCTCCTCGGGCGGGGCCTGGGCCTCCATCTCGCGCACCACCTGCGTGAACACCTGGTCCACCATCAGTTTGCTCTCAGCCGTCACCTCCAGGAACAGGCAGCGCCACTCTCTGGTGCTCCACGCCCTCCGGCAGCGCGGGCGCTGCCTTCACCTCGATCGCCTTGCTGAAGAGCTCCTCCACCGACGGCTCGCGCTGCCCCGGGGAGGCGCCCGCAGGCCAACTGCGTGTCCAGCACCGCCTCACCCACAGCCGCGCTTCCGAGCAGCACCACCCGGTAGCCCTTGGTGGGTCGCTGCCCCGCATGGGCCATGGCGGGACAGCAGAGAATGGCTCGCGGGCGGACGGCCTGGGGACGGGCTGGCGGGCGGGAAGGAGATGAGCGGGAGGCGCAGCTTTGGGGGCTCACGGCTTTGGGGGCGCACGGCCGGGCTCTCCACCCCTCGCTCTTCCCCGTGCCTGCCCTGTGCCTGCCCCGTGCCTGCCTGCCTGCCCCAGCCCGGAGGGAGGCTCCAGGTCCCTGACCCCTGACGGCCAGCCTGGTCCCTCCGTCAGTCCCTGCCCCCCTGGCTCGCCCTCAGGAGAAGAGGCCCTCGTTCTGCTGCCCAGGAGGTGATCTGACCCTTCCACGTCAACCCGGGAAACGCACGCTTTCCCCACGGTTTCTGATCCAGTGGGGGGGCCAGGAGCCAGGCTGGCCTCGCTCAAGGTCAGGCCTGACTGGCCACACAGCTGGGGTCCCTCTCCCGGCCGCAGGGAGGACCCCAGAAAGGGGAAGCCTGTGAGGTGGCTGCAGGGGAAGAATGTTAAGGGACCTCTAGTCCCCTTCTGTGCCTGAGGCCCCAGGTCCCTCATGCCCTGGCCTTCGCTCTGGCCCCCTCCACCCCCTCTCGTCACTGAGCAGAGCCCATATGAAACGTAAACCACATTTCACTGCCCCACACAAACCCTCCCTGGCCTGCCTGACCGAGGAGAGTGGAGTGACCACCCAGCTCCCCATCCACACCTGCTGGCTTTCGCTTTCGCCATGGAGGGCTGCGCAGACACCGGGGTACCTGAGGAGGGGCTGGGGGGTCGCCCTTCTCACAGAGGGGTTCTTTGGTCCGACCCCCCACCTGTAGAACCTCCTTGCTGTTCCCTGATCTCCCAGGTGAAAGGCCAGGGGGCAGGGCCATAGAGGCTGGGCACTGAGTCCAGGGTTGTCCACCTTAGGGAACTGCCACCCTCTGTCTCAGGCACAAGTAGGTGCCTTAGGGCTTCCAGGAACCTGCAGCCTGGCTGCAGGTGAGACACCCACGCTTGCCCTGTGCTGGGGGTGCCATGGACCCCTTGCTCCGTCACTGACGGAGCCTGGGTTTCCTGCTCTCTGGCAGCACCTTGGTCAGTCGGGGTGTGTGGTCAACCATAGAATGTGCTTTCCTGTAATCGGTGTGCAGACCGCCCTTAATGTGCGCTGTTTATTAGCTCTCGAACACAACAGATGACTTCTAAACAGAGAAATCTTACAAAACAGTCTCTGACTGCAAAGTGGTGAAACTAAAAATCTATCTTAAAAACCGGTGACTGCAAACGTCCTCGGGAGAAGTGAGAGTTCAGTCCAGGTTCCATCAACTTCCCACAAATAACTTTTGGGGGGACACAGGTACCTCGCTGCTGAACTGTAACGACATGCGGGGAGGAGGAAAACACACCCAGAAAACTGCAGACATCGGTCACCTCAGACGTGCAGCACAATTGCTTTATTTGTTTAAAGGAAGAAAGCAAGATCTTAAACACAACAGCAACGAGAACGAAAGTCTGTAGAGTGTGGTCGACTAATTTGAGATTCCCCCCGCCCACAGAAAAGAGTTTTCTAGAAGTGGACACGATACTTCTCTATTTGAGTTAACAGGAACCCCACTGAGAGGTGAACAGCAGGTCAGATTGAGAGGTGAACAGCGGCCACAGAGGATGGGAAGCGGCACCACTAAGCCCCTCGAGTGGTCCTGGGCCCGACTTTCATCTCACCGCAGGGCCTGCAGGAGACGAGGGCCCTCATGCAGCCACCCTCCTGCCAAACCTTAAATTGATAGTTGGTTCATCTGAGCCTGTCATTAATGCCTTTTTTTGAGGCTTTTAAAGCCATTAACGAAACTCAGACAACTCCACAGTCCTAATTATTATCACCTTTAATGCAATTAACATCCCCCCACCTTGTAAACCCATGTGTCACCTTCCAGCTTTTCCCCATCCTCACCCACACCTGGCGAGTCAGGTAACTGTGACAGGCCGAGGTGTGTCACCTGCTCGCTCACCACCGGCAATAAGGTCCTTCCGATGGGGTCGGAAGGGTGTGCAACCTCGGAACCCTACCCTGAAGTTCTCTTCCCAGGGCCACTCCTGGTACTAACCCTCTTAATTCGAGGTCCCTCCTAAAGCAGACTCTATGACAAGGGACATGATCTTGGGAGCAAGAGGCCTATTTTTGTGGACCAGTCTGTGGGATGTGGTTAACAGTGATGCCAGGAGATGAACACATCGACCTGTAAGAGGCCACGAATTCCACGTACAGCGTTTCGGAGTCCACGATTGCACCTGCAGCAAACCCTCCACTTACTGGCCTGCTGCAAACACCAGCCCGAGCTGCTGTAGCGGAATTCCAGAGCCTGCGCACTTAAGCAAAAACACCTCCCATCACAGCTCTGGGAGCCCGGAAGTCCAAGGTCAAGGTGCTGGTAGATTTAGTGTCTGCTGAGGGCCCAGGTTCCTGGTCTGCAGACAGCTGTCTTCTCACTGTGTCCCCACTTGACCAGGGAGCAATCTGGGGTCTCTCTCCTATGGGCACTGATCCCATTCAGGAAGGACCCCCCCCATGACCTCATCGCCTCCCAAAGGCCCCACCTCCTGACCCCATCGCTTTGGGGGTTAGGTTTCAAAGCATGGATTTTGGGGAGACACAAACTGTATCACACTTTAGTTTTGTGTTTATTGTTTTCCCTTGTTAGGACATAACGCCCATGAGGGCAGATAGCGCATGCTCACTGCTGAGTCTGCAGCATGTGGAGCCAGTGGTGCCCCCATGTGGTAGGCGCTCCGTAACTGCACTGCAGCTGTAATGCTTGGTTTGAAATGTGAATTGTTTTCCACGGCACTTGGACAACTAAGGGAAAAATCGAACATAACGTGACGTTTGCATTTTGTGAGATTTCGCCTGCGGGAAACACTAGGTGATCCCAGACAACCTCACTAGCGAGATCGGAGAGGGAGGGGATGCACAAAAAACACACACAGACACCCCCCAGCTACCCGGTGACCCGGTGCTGTGGGCCGACGCGCCCCCAGACCTCCCGGCCGTCTCAGTTACAGGGCTGCAGCTTTTCCGGAGTTGCCTTCTTCAGGCCGGTCCAGATAAAGGGCCTTACTCATTGCGGCGGTTAAGTCTGTTTTAAAAACAATGCAACACGCACAACGCTGCTATCCTTTTTAAGGTTCCTATCTATTTTTAACGTGTCACTGGGCCTTCTGAGTGCCCTGCCCCAGCCCTGTTAGTCCCACGGTGTTTGTATTGAATTTTTTTCAGGTACTCGGAACGCCTCACCAGGGGCTTCGAATGACGCGGGTGAAGGGAGAACGGAATGAAGCTGCTGGGGCTGCGGTTCAGGGGCGTGTTCAGGGAAGCTCTGTCTGAGCCTCAGTGTGAGTCGCCTCGTGTTTGTGGCCCTGGAGTTTTTTGCACCGATTCCCACCAGGGTGCTTGAGCCCCTCGTGAAAGGTGAGGGCGCCAGGGGAGAGGACAGCAGCACCAGCAGGACCCCTGTCCCAGGGGCTCCCAGGGAGCTGGGTTTTCGGAAAGAGGTCAGCAGGGGGGGGGCGGACCCCAGAAACCAACCTGATGCCTGGAGCCTGCATGGGCCTGCCAGCCCTTGGGAAGTTCCGGTCTGCCTCAGGGTGATGGCCACAGGGTGAAGACAGGGCCGGGTGGTGGGAGCGCAGGCTTGCTGGAAACCCAGGGCCCAGGGGAAGAGCTGACCACTAACACTCCATCCTCCCTTCAATCCGTCAGTCAATCAGCGGTAATTAAGGGCCTCCCGCGGGGCAGCTGTGCCCAAGCTAAAGCTAGGCCCCCCCACCCCGAGTCTTGTGCGCATCCGGATTCCTCTGGGACTTCCCCGCTGGAGGGGGCAAGGAGCCCGGAGCCGCCGCATTGCCTCAGCAGCCCCCACCCGCCTTGAATCCGCCGCCCGGTGCAGCGCCCGTGGGGCCTGGGGGCAGGGGTCGTCGCCTGGGGCACTGGCCCGGCCTTGGCTCACCCTCTGGGCCCCCGCTCTCCACCTCGCTAGCGCGCGTCGCATTTCCCAGCCCTGCGGCCTGGGCCTTCCTTCTCCGACACCTTCTCTCACCCCCGGTGGCCCCTGTCCTGCAACCCAGTCTGGCTTTGGGTTTCCCCCGGCGGAAGCAACTCAGCATTCGGAAGCCCTGGGGACTAGGGCCGGAGGCTCGCAGGCAGGGCGGGGACGGGTCCGCGCCAGGGCAGAATCCTCGGCGCCTTGGGCGTCCTGACGCCCCCACCCGAACCTTCCCTTCCTGTGGACCACTAGTGCCTCGCCGCGCGTTTCCTTCGCCGCCGCCGGAAAGGAGGCGCCCACGCGTCCCCTTCCCGCGCTGCCTCGCCACGGGACCGTGTCCCCGGCGCCGCTCTGACCAGAGCCCGTGGGCCCTCCAGCGGGTGCCCGGGCGCGCGTCCTGGCAGGATGCCTGGGCGCCACTCGGTGGTCACTCGTCTCCGCGCGAGTCGCCCCCTCCTGGATCTGTCGCGAGGCCCTGCCACGTCCCTGCGCTGCCTACAGCCGCGGGGGGCCCGCGCTCAGGCTCCGGTGCCTCCTTCGTGGCCGCCCTGTCGCGGCCAGCGCCCGGCGTTGGGAGGGCCGCGGGGACGGGTTCTGTCCTGGAGGTCACAGCCTGGGGCTGGCCCAGGTGTGTGCGCAGGTGAGTGGAGGTGGTGACAGCTGCGGCTCGTTCAGGTCTCCCTTGCAGCTTCCCCAGGATGGGCCCTTGGGGTGCAGAACCACCTGGTCCAGCCTTGGACTTCCAGAGCCACTGACGCGGGAGAAGAGGGCCCTCAGCCCAGTTTCTGAGAGTTTCCCGTTTGTGCTTCTGACGCCGAATAAGGGGGATCCCCGCCCCCGGGTTCTTGTTTCAGCTCGGAATGCAAATGAGAGGCAGCACGCACCGTGGGACTGAGATAGCAGGTTTATTTATGAAACACAATGGAGCGCAGAGCTGCGTGCGGGCGGGCACCCAGCTGGCCTGCGTGCCGACGATGGGGATTTTAGGGGGTCTCACGCTGGTAGCCAGCTTCTGGGTTTCTGGGTTCCCCTCCTGCCCCCCTCTCCAGACCTGGGGATGAACGCAGTTTCAAAGGCTTTCTTTCCCAGCTAGTGGAAACAATACACACGGAACTTCAAGGGCTCCCCTCCTCCTGCACTACCGTGATTTTTCTTGTGATTGTCAGGGCACCTGGCAGTCTTACCAGACCAGGCTCACAGGCGATGAGTTAATGGGTGAGGCGTGTCCCCCTCCCTGCTTTGGTTTGCTCCCTATCCTGCCTAATACTTTCGTGGGAATGGCTAAATGCAGAGCGACTTTTTAAAACTGATTTTCATGCTAGTTTCCATGCTTATATTTTTAAAACCCTTAAGCTTAGCACTGCCCACCTACCAAGCACTTCTAAGGACAGACTAATGTAGAATGCACCCTGTGACTTAAAGGGGGGTCTCTGTCTGGATTCCTACCCATGGCCCAGGTGCCTCAGCACTTGGGGGGTTTCTGGATGGCAGCCTGGAAGGATACCACCACAGTCCCACTGTCCGAGTTCTGCGGGATGCCGAGCGTCACCCGTCTCAATCAGATTCAGGCTGTGGTGCGCCACGTACTTGGGGTGTGTGACGACGACGACGACGAGACTGCAGAGCATGCAACTGAAGGACCTTCCCTGTGGCCTCCCCAGAGGCCCGCAGCCCGTGGGCGGCACTCTCCACGTGCTGTTTACGAACACGGGTGACCTCCGCCGGCCTCTGGGAAGGGCCTTGTGTGGTGCTTCTGCACGTGGACGGAGAGCAAACGATTTTCGTTTTCTAGTTCTGTTTTTCTGTGGAAATCATTCGGCGGCACCTCTCCTACACGTGTTCCTGCCTGTCGCCTTCACGCTTCAGTTGTTCCCGGGACGACAGTCACCTCGGGACAAGGTCATGTCTGCAAATGTCCAATGGAGCATGTTGTCTTTCCTTTTCCTTAGAAACCAGTTTTACACACGGGAGTGCTTCTCCACTGGAGCAGAGTTCCAGGTGTTGAAACATCGTGAAAACGAAAAAACGGGCCAAGCTGCTGTTTGACAACATAGCTCCCTAAATGGTCCGCAGGGTCGGAAGTCCGTGACTCGGGCTTGGGTTGCGGTCCTGGCTGTTTCACTGGCAGAAAGCTGTGAGCTGCCCTGCAGCTGGGTCACCACCAACTCCGAGGGCTAACTGAACATCAGACATTTGCAAATGTTTCTCAATTTACTAAATCAGATGTCTCAGAAAGCTGGACACTGGGCATCTCAGCCCTTACCACCCGTGACAGGCATGGGTCCCAGGCAGCTCAAGTTAGCAGGCTCAGTTGAGGACAGGTGGGAGCAAGTGGTTCCAGAACAGAGGACCCCTGCAGTCGCAGAAGTCACAACAGAGGGGTCTCCCATGCCTGGGTCTGTGCAATGAGGGAGGGAGCTGGCTTCAGGAAGTCAGCCTGGCTCACCTGTTCGGCAGGTGACAAATGGAGACACCAAGACACAGCTGATCTAGCCAAGCCTGCCAGCTCTGCTGGGCCCCAGACAGAGCAAGAGAAAGGATTCAAGAAGTCAGAGCTTGCTCCCACCCCATTGTGGGGTGGCCCCTCCCCACACACAGGTTCTCCTGCCCTTGGGTGCCAGCCCCCCTTCCCACTGCAGTGCACTTGGCACTGGACCCTGCCACCTGGGGACACTGGCTCCCAGAGCCCTCCCAGCCCTGCCCCTGCCTCCAACTGGGCCCAGTGCAGCTTCTGCTGGGCTCAGGGCCCAGGGTTGGGAGAGAGCAGGGTGGAGCAGAGGGCCTTCTGCTTTGGGCCCCACAGTGGCTTCTCCGAAGGAAAAGGACAGAGACCAATAGGTGGGGCCAGGGGAGAATCAGAAATGGGGCGAGGGGGGTGGCGGAGGTATGGCAGGCTTGTCCTGGCCTCACAGTGCTGGCCAGGCCTCCTCCTGGTCTCTGTGTGGGGAGGGACTTGCTGACCTTGCTCTGGAGGCTGAGACCTAGGGCTTCTTCAAGTCCGAGATGATAAGGCAACTCCAGGAGGAGACTTCTGGGCCTGGCACCCCAGGGCACCCTGAGTGGCACAGAGCTGGGCCCAGCGAGGTCTGGTCCTTTGGTCGGGCTGCACAGCCAGCCCCTGGGGAGCCCTGAGCCCAGCCCTGGGGACTACACATTCCCGTGTGAGAAGCCAGGATTGGACCCAGGCAGGGGGCAGGGTGTACCCTCAGGTGGCCAGGTAAGTCCAGCTGGGAGGCCCAGGCAGGTGGGGGGAGGGGGGAGGGGAAGCAGGTGAAGGGCTGGTAAGGACCGGGCAGCTGGCCACAATGCTGGGCCAGGCTGGCACCCAGGCCCCTCCAGCCTCCTACCTATATCTCCAGGCCTCTAGGGATTTTGTTCTGGGGGGTGCCCCCGTGCCATCCCTCTGTGCCATCCCTGCCCTGCCGGGAGCGCTGGGTGGAGTGGAGACCCGGGCCCTCTGTCTTTTTGCTCTGGTTATCCGGGACACTCCCCGTCTCATCACACTGGAGGGTCTGGTTTTTCTTTTTCCTTTTTTCAAAGGCAACTGGGTACAACTTTTATTTATTTATTTAATACTCACCCAAGGATATGCTTATCAACTTTAGAGAGAGAAAGAGAAACATTGATCAGTTGCCTCTGCAGTGGACCCTGACCTGGGTCCCTGACCTGGGAGGGAGCGCACAACGCTCCAACCAACTGACCCACCTGGCCAGGGCCTGAGCGTTTGATTTTTACTCATTTAGTGAACTCTGCATCTAAGTGGTTTCCAAAGAATTTATTTGCTTTTTTTTTCTCGTTTAAAGTAACCACTTCACTTGGCTTTGGACCCAGAGCCCTTAGGGTTACTAATTACTTCCAGAGCCAACTGCCAATTGGAAATGTGCTCACTGCCTGTCAGCTGGAGTTCCCGGAATGGCGGTTCGCTGTGTTCTTCGCAGCTGGTGACGGCCACGACTGATGGGTCCCTAGTCGCTGAGATGAAGGCAGCCGTTCTTTCTGTTTTTCTTTTATTTGTTGCCAGTCCACGCAGAAGGACAAGTTTGCGCGCTGCCGTTGCTAAGTAAGGCACGGTGAGCAGGGAAACAGGGCCTGTTTTCCAGTAATTTGATGAAAAAAAATCTTGCTGAGCAACTTAGGGTGGAGCTAGGCCAGCTGCTCCCAGGCTGGGACGGCAGGGCAGGGGGGATGGGCGCTCAGAGGAAGAGGAGGCGCCCCGGGGCGGGGGCCCTTGACAGCATCCGAGTAAGGAGCCGTTTCTACGCAGAGCCACTCCTTAAGAATGTTTAAGTGAAGCGTAACACGCCCGCAGAATTATGTCCAAATCGTTAACGCACAGCTGGAAACACTACCACACCGGGAGCCCGTGCGACCGCCCCGAAGCCCCGTCACGCCCCTCCCCCTCCCCCCTCCCCTCCCCCTCCCCCCTCCTCCCGGGTCAGCGCTGTCCCAGATTCCTCCGCCACCAAGAAGTCCTTTCACCTGTTCCTCATTTTCACCGACCGGGCGCCCCCGGTCCACCCCGCCCGCAGCCTGGCGGCATCTCCGTGGGACCCTCCTCCCCGCGGGGCCTCCACCGCACCCCCACCCAGCCTGGGCCCGGGCCTGGGGAGGAGGAGGAGACTCCAGCATGCTCCTGGCTGCTGCCCCGTGTCCGTGTCCGGGGCTCCCAGTGGGGGCGCCCACCCTGTGGGCGAGAACCCAGTGGCAAGCCCACCCTGCACCGTAGAGCACTCTTTCACAGTGACCTCTACGTGGGCAGGGGCCAGCGCAGGCCACTGGCCCCAGAGTTCCGGGCAGGCGCTTGAGGACCTCCATGGGATGTGGACCCAGAAACTGTCCCAGACGGCTGGAGGGACGGGACCGCGACCCTCGCCTCGGCTCGCCCGTGGCAGTGCGCCCCCTGGCGGCGGGGAAGCGCCCTCACTTGGGTACAGTCTGCACAGGTGTCTTGGTCCATGCGCCCTCCACACCTGGTCTTCCTGGTTCCGCATCTTTTAAAATATATTTTAAATCCTCACCAAGAATACGTTTACTGAATTTTAATTTTTTAAGGTTTTTATTTCTTTAGTTTAGAGGCAGAGGAAGGGAGGAAGAAAGAGGGAGAGAAACATCGATGTGCGAGAGATATCCATCGGCTGCCTCTTACAAGCCTCCCACAGGGGACTCAGCCGGCAACGCAGCCATGTGCCCTGACTAGGAATCGAACTGACAACCATTCAGCTGGCAGGCCAGCACTCAGCCCAGTGAGCCACACCAGGCAGCACAGGTTTATTGAGTTTAGAGAGTGCAGAAGGAGGAGGAGAGAGAAACATCGATCTGTTGTCTCCTGTGCCCGCCCCACCGGGACCCAAGCTGCAGCCTAAGCATGTGCCCTGACAGGGAACAGAACCTGCAACCTCTTGGCTACACGGTGATATTCCAATTGACTGAGCCGCCCGGCTGGGGCTGGTTCGGAATCTAGTGGCCCTGAGTTGACTGCCTGGGCCCTGCGCCGTCCTACTCTTCCTACTCTGAATGTCAGCCTGGTATGAGCGCTGAGCACGTGGCCAAGGAGCAGAAAAGCGTGCAGATATCAGAGGAGGAGGAACTAGGTGCAAACGTCTACAGCCAGGCAGCCGTCCCACAGGAAACAGATATAATAATGGATTACACTGGGTTTTTTAAATTATCTTTTTTGAAGATCACATTAATAACCTAGATGGAACCAATTCCTTGAGTGACACAATCTGTCAAAACCCACACAGGAAGAAATAGACTATTGGAATTGACTTACATCTACTACTGAAATTGAACCGATAATGAATATCCTTCAAAAACAGAAGGCACCAGGCCCAGATGGGTTTGCTGGTGAATTCTACTAAACATTTAAAGAAAAAATTGTACCAATTCTCTACAATCTCTTTCAGGAGACAGAAGCAGAGGGAATACTTTCTAACTCATCTTATGAGGCCAGCATTACCCTGATACGAAAGCCAGACGAAGACATTACAAGAAAAGAAGACCACAGACCAACATCTCTCATTGAACACAGATGCAAAAACCCCAACAAAATAGGAGCAAATTGAATCCAACGATGTGTAAAAGAATTACACACCACAACCAAGTGGGGTTCATCCCCAGGGCAAGGCTGGTTCAACACTTGAAAACCCATCAGCGGAATCCGCCATGTCAACAGACCGAGGGGAAAACACATAGGATCCGGCAGGAAAGGCACCTGACAAACCCAACACCCGGTGGCAGCAGAAACTGCCCACAAAACAGCGGTGAGGGGGTCATCTCTATGCGGCTACAGTAATCGATACCTAGTGATGTTGGCGAAGGAACAGGCAAACGGCTTCATAGAACAGCGTGGAGGACCCAGAAATAGGCCCTCAGGACCGTGATGAACACATTCTGACCGAGGAGCGACGGCAACACAATGGAGCGGAGATGGGCTTTTCCACAAATGGTGCCGGCGCAACTGGACAGCCCCCTCCCAAAAAAAAGAAAGAAAGAAAATCCAGATGTGCATTTTATACTCTCTACAAAAATTAACTCAAAATGGATTGCAAGCCTAAGTATAAAATGTACAACTGCAAAACTCTTGGAATTTAATACAGGAGAAAACCCTGGTGGCCTGAGGGGTGGTGACAACTTTTTGGAGACAACCCTAAAATCATGACCCATGGAAGAAGTCATTAATGCGCTGGACCTCATTAAAAATAAAACTCCTGCTCCACAAAAGACAGTGTGAAGCAAATCAGAGGACAATCCGCGGACTTGGAGAGAATATTTCAGAGACACGTCTGATTAAATTGACTCTTTGGGGAAGTCATCTGCTTGGTTGGCCTCAGCTACCAATTCTTCTAAAGGTCAGTGAGGGACCCACAGGGGTCACCAAGCCCCATGGACAGAAGGACAGAAGCCAGGACAGAGAACCCACAGGCCACAGAGTCAGAGACTTACCCGCCCCCACCCCTGCTGAGAACTGAAGTCTTGCTGGGCATCCCTGCAATGGGAAACTGTTTTGTTTTTTGTTTCTTTGTTGATTTCAAGGGTATCCATCCATCGGTCATTCTACTATCACCTCCCGTAAGGACAAACGTAACACCAGACCCTCCGTAGCATTACTGCAGGTATGCGTTTTCCCTCGACTAAGGTAGGCAGCTTACACAGATAAAAATTCATTTTGAGCCCTGACCAGTGTGGCTCAGTAGGTTGAGTGTGGTCCTGCAAACCGAAAGGTCAGGGCACATGCCTGGGCTGCGGGCCAGGTCCCTGGCTGGGGATGTATGAGAAGCAACGGACTGCTGTTTCTGACATCGATGTTTCTCTCCCCCTCTTCCTCCCTCCCTTCCCCTCTATCTAAAATCAATAAATAAAATCTTTAAAAACATTAGATTTGAATTTCTCATTTAATCGAGAAGAGTGCTGGGTGCCTAAGGCAGTACCTGAACTCCAAGGCCAGCTGCTGGAGGAGCACTCTCAGAATTTGCTGGATCAATGTTTGCGGACAGTAAAGGGCCCCCAAGCCAACTTATCACTGCTGCGGGGACATCCATTCCCCTACTCTGGCCTAACTCCATGCCATCCAGTTATCTGGGGTTGGCAGGGCTGCAGGGTCCCTGGGACCAGAGTTGGGATTTCCCTGAAGGGGGTACTGGGGAGACTTTGGGGAAGGGCTGCTGGTGAGAGGCTTTTGGCTAAAGCCTGAAGCCTGAATCCTGGAATCTGGTGCCCTCCTGTGGGCTTGGGGGCACCCTACAGAGCACTCAGAGCACAGGAGACAACAGAACCCTCACAGAGCCTGGGGGGTGGGGAGAGTCCCGGGTTGGTCCCCAAACCAACACTGAAGAGCAGGGTGACTCCGCAGAAGTCACTCTGTCCCCCTGAGCCCCGGTCTCCTCATCTGCAAAAGTGGTGGCAGTTAGGGACATTCCGAAAGCTTGTCAGGGATGCCACAGAGCTGATGTGTCTGTGCAAGTGACGGCAGCCACAATTCCCTCCCCTGTCCCCCAGATGGACAGACAAAGGGGCCGAGTCCCACAAGCAGAGGGCCACTTGGTCCTGCCCCGTCCCCTGCCAGCAGCTGCCAGGGCAGTGTTCCCACAGCCAGCAGTCTCTGAAATAAACACAGCAAACTGAACACTGTGGCGTCACTGTCGTGAATGTCCTTGGCTCCAAGGTCACTGGCCGAGTCTGTGTGTCTGCTTCGACGGTCAGTCTGCAGCGGTGGTTATTTTGGCTGAACGCTTATTTTTCCGTTTAAAAATCACTGTGCGTGTATCATTATTTTAAAGTGAATTCATAATTATAAATGAGTACTGTTTTATGTAAATACTAATTTATTTTCAAACCTATTTGTTCATGCATAAATAATACACTATCATTTACTTTGTTTATGGTTGTTTAATGGATCCCAGATTTCCATTTCAGTGAATTACTGTGATTTTAATGAGAAGCTCGTAAAGGAACTAATACACATCTCGGCTTTAATTTCCCACTCGGTCGCAGTCACTAGGCAGGACCCAGCAGCGACAGCTCTTTTGCGCAACAACCGAGAGTACAGGGCCCTGAGGTGGACACATTTGAGAGTCGCCAGCCTAGAGCACAGATCCGGCACTTGGGCCTGCCATGCAGTGCCCACTCAGGGCAGCGGGGCCCCTGCTGCACCCCAAGTCCCTGCCCCGATCACCCCACCCGGGATCGGACCTGTCACCAGACAAGGGGCCTGACCTTGAGCAGGTCTGCCTGGGCCCGCTGGAGGGTGTGGGTTCCTGACTTTGTGCACGAAAGATGCCCCAACAGGAGTCCAGGTGACTGTGAAGGGACACTTATTAAAGCTGGGACAGCGACAGAGGGGAGGGCTCAGCACAGGACAAGCAACAAGAGAGCCTGTTGCTCACTGGGGGGTCAGAGAACAGGGGCCTTGGGAGCAGGTCTGGGGGGTGAGCTCGGCTGCCCACTGCCTCCGAGTTCAGGAGCCACGGCCTGTGAAGAAGAGAAAGGGGACAGCACAGGCTGCTCCCCACAGGGCGAGTGCACGCTGGGGCCTCTGTCTTGAGGCTTTTCTCTCTCTCCTGCAGGAAGGAATTCCGGGGGAGGGCCCAGGGAAGGGTTGCAGCAGACGATGGGTCAGTTCTCCAGGTGTGCCCTTTCAGGGTCATCACCTCCTCTGATTGGTCAGTGGCAGGGCAGGGGTCATTGGTCACTGCAGCTGGTTCTGGCATCACCCACCTGGTTTTGCTGCTTTTCTGGGCTTGGAGCTGAAACACAAGTGAGGACTGGATGTCATGTCTGGGGAGGAAAGGCCAGGGAGAAGAGGCCACCCTGGGGGTGAGGTTCTTGTTTTCCCAGCTTTGCCCCCTGAACCAGGACCCAGTTTTTCAGCTGGCTGTAAATCGTTCGGCTCTCTGTCTCAGGTTCCCTGTTCCACTCGCCAAGGAATTCTTCTAGCTTTCCACTATCCTGTCTCATTGCCCCCTCAGAGATTTCCATCCCTAAAATCTTTTAGGGGTGATGAGGGAGGAGGGCCTCTCTTGAGCAACTGCTTCCTGCTGATGCTTCCTGCTTCCTGCTTCCTGCTTCCTGCTTCCGTGGTCCCTGCCTGCATAAGGCAGGGAAGTCTCTTCCTGTCTGATCTAAGAGAGGCAAGGGAACGGGATCTGAGACTGGAATAGAGAGGCTTTAACTGCTTCTTCCAAAGCAGGGGTAGGCTGGGATCCCAAAGCACCATCATCTTTGTATGGAATTGTTGTATCCAACACAACCATCTAGTCCTGACAAGGCCATTCAGCCAAACCACCATGTCTCATTTCAGGAGGTGGCAATGCCCATCTGGCTTCCAAAGTGTGGCGTATATTGTGTAAACAAGCAACCAGGCGAGTAAGGTCATAGGCACACACTCCGCAAAAACAGAAAGGGCACAAAGGTTAATGGACATAGCAAATCACAAACCAGCTTCTGAGTCCCCAAGACTGCCAGTTAAGAAGGGTCCCAAATGCAAGGCTTTTGCAAAGGTAAGGCCTTTGCTGGAATGAAATTAAGCAGTGACCACCCGATAGATGCTCTTTGTCTGCAGCTTAAACATCTCTGGTGAGCTCATGAGGTGCTCAGGTAAATTCTGTGTGGCTTACACTGCATTCGTAGTCCTCAATAATTGCAAGTCAAAGAATGGGAGAAAATATGAAACATTAACTTGGAAGAAAACTAGAAAAATTAGGATTCAATTTAGTTTGTGGGGAACAATTGGGCTTTGCAATTTCCATTGAAACACAATTTCTCTCCCTACAATTACCCTCATTTTTCAAGGAGATTGCATAGAGTCTAGTTTCAGTTTTGCCTGATTATTTGCATAACACAAGAACAGCAATTAATCACATAGGCTCTTTGAAATCTGTTTTGCTGAAATTTCGCAAGGAATCTTCAGATTGAGCTTTAGTCAGCTTCTTGGGGCACAGAAGCCCAGCCGGGCAGTTGCCATATGGCTTTGCCTGCAACACCTATACGTTTGGGGAGCAGCCCACACCATTCCCTTTTCTTTCTTCTTACCCACCCCTCCCACCACTATTTTCTTCACTGGCATGTGTCTCCTGTGAAGAAGACGTGCCTAAACTTAAGGCGATAAGCTGCCGGCAGCTTGTCCCAGGCTAACCCCCTGAACCTGTGTCCGAGGCTCCCCTTTTCTGACTTCCCAGTGAAGTAAGTAAGGCAGTCCAGCCTGGGCTCTCCTGCTGCTGCTTCTTGCCAAGCCCTTCTTTGTTTCATTGCCTTTATTTTTTAAGATTTTATTTATTTATGCCCTGGATGGTGTGGCTCAGTGGATTGAGCACTGGCCTGTGAACCAAAAGGTTGTTGGTTCAATTTCCAGTCAGGGCACACACTAGGGTTGTGGGCTGGGTCCCCAGGAACAGGTGCACAAGAGGTAACCACACACTGATATATCTCTACCCCTCTTTCTCCCTCCTTCCCCCTCTCTCTAAAAAGTAAAAGGAAAAAATAATTAAATATTTATTTATTTATTTATTTATTTATTTATTTTAGAGAGAGGGGAAAGGAAGGAGAAAGAGAGAGAGAAACATTGAGGTGCAAGAGAAATATCAATCAGTTGCATCTCAGGAGGCCCTAGCTGGGGGCCTGGCCCGCTGCCCAGGTGTGTGCCGTGACCATCAGTGGACATGGGTGGCTGCCACCTCTTAGCCACTGCGAATAATACTGCCATGAACATGGGCAACCACTCATCTGTTTGAGTCCCTGCTTCCACTTCTTAGCTCTAGTGCCTTTATCGCTGGCAAGGGCATTTTCCCCACTCTCATTTGGAAAGCTTCCCTCACCTCGGAAGCTCCCACTGGCCCGTGTGGTGGCGGACCCCGGGAAAAATGTCCTGAGAGGGCTCCATGGCCAGGGGCCACCCGCAGCCCCGCCCAAACTCTGCAGTGGGCTCCACTCAGGGTGGTGCGGAGCAGGGACCTGCGTTGCCCCCTCCTGTGTGCGCAGCCTCGTTCTCCAGCTGTGGTTCCGGGACGGAGCCTCTGCTCACTCTGCGCAGTGCTGCCTCCTCCCACGAGCCCGCTGTGCAAACTCAGATCTGCCTCCACCTGTTCTGCGGTCTCCACCCACCAACCCAGCCTGGCCCTGGACCCCGCACAGCCCAGGCGCGCTTCCTGTCACCGTTGTAACAAGTCACCACAAACACAATGGCCTAGGCCACACAGACTTGCCGTCTCACAGTTCTGGAGGTCTGAAGTCTGGCGCAGGTCTCTCTGGCTGGCTCCTGTGGCAGCCCTGGGGGACGATCCAGTTCCTGCTGTCCCACCTTCTGGACGCATCCTACCCCTGGCTCGCAGCTCCACCCTCCCAGCTCCAGACTGGCAACGCCCCCCATCGCTTCGCTCTGGCCTCCCCTGGGCCTCCCTCTTCCACACTGGAGGACCCTGTGCTGGCCTCAGGAGCACTGGACAGGCAGGGCTCTGCTCCCGATATGAAGGTCAGCTGATCACCATCTGAATCCTACCTGTGACCTTAGCTTCCCTTGGCCATAGAACCTACACACAGTCACAGGTCCAGGGTCAGGCTGTGGACATTTGGGGGCAGTCTATCCGCCCACATACCATGAGCACCAGCCTCCTCCCTCTCTCCCCAAAGTCCCTGAAACACTCGCTGTCCCCCCACCGTCTCACACACCTTCACCCCTCCCCCACCCCATTGAAGGGCTGTCCTGGACTCAGCACAACCCCATGTGCCTTGTCCATCGTTAAGGACTCCGTTCAGGGTTCTAGAATGTTCCTCTAGTTGTGGGGCCGTGTCCCGGTTTCCCAGGATGCCACTCCCCGGGTCCACGGCTTCCTGCCCAGGGAGGTGGAAACATGCCTGTCTGGGGTCATCTGGGGTCACTAAGAGGTGCTGAGCTCACAGAGCGCCCCCAGCCTGCCAGGTTGGGGCACTGCCCTGAACACACACCACGACCGACCGGTGCCCAGTGTTGTGCCGAGGGGTTTCCCCAGGCTCAGCATTCTCACCTTGCTGCTCACAACCACCCTAGGGGTCAGGCACTCATTCACAGACGAGGAACTGAGGCTGGGCCAGGGAAGAGATGCCCCTGTGGCCCCACAACTAGAAGGTGCTAGAACACAGGCAGCCTCCAGGCTGCTGCTCTGCAGTACAACATGGGGGGGATGCTCCCGGAACCCCAGGTATCCTTTTGTAACCACAATCCAGAAGCCATATGACCCTGAATCTGGAGGGGTTTCCCCGCATCCCGTGCCTGATGTGAGCGCTTATGGTGCGTCCAGGTGACGGAGACCCACCTTCAGCAGCCCCACAGGATGGCTGGTGAATATCAGCACCCCACACGCAGTTCTCTAAGAGTCCACAACGAGTGTCACCAAGTTGTGGGACAGCACCCGTCACTAATGCACTGGGGTGGCAGGACCTTGGCGTCATGCCTGGGTCTGGGAGCTTGGCCGCAATCCCAGGGTCTGGAGCCTGTGGCACAGGCAAGCAGCGACCTCCCAAGCCACAGAGCCTCGGAGTACTGAGCACAGAGCACTGGCAGCCCCCGCCTGGCTGCGGGAGATAAGGGGGGAGGGGTGGGGGGCCGAAAACAGAAACACACCCGCTGGGCAGCAGCAGCCTCCCTCCCTGCCAGTCCCGGTCCCAGAACCGCAAGGAGCCTGTGCACTGACAGACTCCAGGCTGGGCCCCTCCCTGGGGCAATGCTGACTCAGGCCCCCGAAGCGGGCCTGCCAGGCCGGAGAGAAGCCAGGTCCCGGGGGCTCCCCAGAGGGGGGCGTTTCCTCCGGGGAGGAAGTGGTTTTACTTTCAGAATGCTCTCTTACTCTAACCCGGGAGCTTCTCGGAAACCATGAGAAGAGGCCCACGTATTTCCCCTCGACCCAAATGCACTGGAGACAGCCAACGCCCACGTCTCCATCACACGTCCAGCCTCTTACACAACCGTCCAGGCCCAGGACACGCCGGACACACTGCTCCTCTGGGCGGGCGGGGCCACCGCCTCCATCCCACGTTGGTTTCCTGCCTCCACGTCAGCCACACGTGCTTGCAGCCTGGAGTGGTTCCCCTCCCTCCGCTCTGAAGGCCTGTCAGGACCCACCAGAAGCTCATCCTGCGCCTCGAAGTCTCCCAGTGCCTCAGCCCCGAGGCCTCCTCCCTGGGTTGTTTCTGGGGCCCCGATGTCATCACCATTAGGGGACCTTGGAGCCTTGACCGCCTTTCCGGCCCATCCCATCTCTCTGCCTGCCAATCTCCCCTCTGTGCCCAACACGTGGCACCTTCTGCCTTGGGCTGCAGCTGCTCCCGCCCTCCCTGTTCCCTCACTCTCCTGCCCTTCTTCAGTCGGGTCAGAAGGTCACTTCCTCCAAGAGGTTGTCCTTGGCCCCCAAGACAAGGACAAAGCAGCTCGATGCCTGCCCCATGGCACCCAACCTTCTCTTCCTCTCCTCTTCCTAGGGTCGCTCTCCCCAAAGGCCCAGCCTCGGCGTGAGTCGGGCACCTGGTTCAGCAGGCTACATTGTAATGAGACAAAGGTTGCAGCCAATGAGACAGGGTTTTCACGTAGACTGCTCCTTTGATTTTCTTGCTGGCCGGTGAAGAGTTCTGCTCCCGGTGGTGATGAGGTACGGGACAGCAGAGAATGACACAAACGAGAGCAGGGAAAGGATCGGGCTGGGTGGAAAGGAAGCAGTGTGCACAGAGGCACCTGAAGGGCCAGAGGTGGGGAGACGTGACTCAGAAAGGGGCTGCACACGGAGGGCTTGCAGGTCCTGGGGACCACCTCTCAGCTATTGGTCACTGATCACAGCCCCGAGGCTCCGCTCTAGCCGTACACACTTCTGACGAGTGTGGCCTCAACCACCCTCCTCCCAGGCAGATTGTCCTGGAGCCACACCTGCGGCAGGAGCTTCTCTGGCTTGGTGGGCCTGCAGTTGGGTCCCACACTCACCAGCACAGTTCACAGGCCGTTCCAGAACACCTGGGGCTTTTTAACTCCAGGCCGGAGAATTGGCCAGAGAAGAGCACAGGGTCTAGGGTTGCAGTAGGGCAGGGGCAGGGAGCTGGACAGGGGTGCCAGTTGGATAAAGGAGATGGTCAACGGGAAGCAAGTTCTCTGGGCTAGGAAGCCCCCCCCCCCCCCCCCCCCCGGGGGTTGGCTCTTAACGGGTCTCTCTGCAGAGATCACAGCCGCTGTCGCCACCTACTGGCCACGGGTGGAAGTGGCCTTTGGCCTTTGGCACCTGGCCCACCTGGCAGCTCCTGCTCCCAGGTAAAGGAGCCCAAGGAGGGGGACGGAGGACTTCCCCTTAGAAGAGAGGCAAGACTCTGATCGGCAGAGGAAATTTTCTGAGTAATGTTTCAATAAGCATTTGAAGACTCTGAGTTCTTCCAGAACAAAATATCCTCTAAAAACAGAATGGCAGAGAACGGGCGCCCCAGGGCACCCGCCTCACATGCCAGCGCCGGGGACACCTCCGTGGGCGTCACACACTGAACACTCACAGCCACCGAGGAGAACGGAGTGCACGTGTTCCCGCAAACCCACGGAGCATGTGTTTCAGGCGTGGCCCTGTGCCTGCCCCCATGCACAGAGCAAGCGGCATCTGCTGCCCCAGCACCAGCCCTTCCGGTGTCTTCTCTCCCACATGACACAGGGTTGCCTGCTTTAGCGATGAAAACACAGGATTCTGTTTAAATCCGCATCTCAGGTTCTAAACAGACCTTTTTTTTTCCAGTTATGTCCGTACACCTACAATACTTAGGATGTGTTTATGGTTAAAAAGTTATTTGTTCTTTCTGGGGTGGGGGGCGGCCCTGGATGGGGGCTGTGGCAGGGTGTGGGGACCGGTGCAGTGGCCGTGGCACTAACCGGAAACTGCTCAACTTCCTGTGGAAGCAAAGTAGGTTTCGTAAGAACATAGTGGACGGAGAAGAGAGAACCCGTGGTGGCCGTGCAGGCCCTCATGGATGTCAAGTCAGTATCTTCAGACGGCCATGAGTTTATGGTAGAGAGGGGACATGCATGAACCTCAGAAACAATAAGAGCCGTGTTGAGTGGCCCAGGTCGGTTTGCTGAAAATGAAACCAATGAAGTCCTTTAGAGAGGTCCAGTCGCAGCGCTATTGAAAGTATGTGTGTCTTTTACATGCAAGGTTCGCTGCACCCACAGCTCCTCAGAGACGCCTGAATTCCCAGCTGCAACTGCTGATGGCTGTGAACTTCCCAGACTGTTAAATAAAATAAGTTATAATAAACCATTAACTTTTTTCAGGATTTTTTAAAAAGTTATTTCTTCTCTATCTAAGATTCAAACTGCGCTGGGTGTCCTGTATTTCACCTGGCAACCATAGGGCCACCTCGGTTTCTCAAAATGCTTGTCGAAATCCTGACCCAACATCACCATCCGCTGGTGAGTCATGGGTCCCCATTTGAAAATGCCACCTTAGATGACAGGGCCACAAGCATTTCCTTCCACAAGGGACACCAGACTCAGTGGAGAAATGTGCATTTGAATCTGGCAGCCTGTGCTCTGACCAGAATCAGATGGTGACCTCTCGCTGAGCGGGGCCACGCCCCACCCACTGAGCCCCATGGGTCAGACCTAACCGGTATTTTGTTGTTGTTGTTGTTGTTGTCCTCCTAAGTACACTCCAAATGCAACCACTACGGCGGCGCTTCCCAAGCCGAGTTTTCATCAGCTCGCTCCTCCCCTTAGAGAAGAGCGTCTTCAGCGGCTCCCTCGGTGCACCAAGCTGAAGGGTGTGGTCTGCTGTTTTAGGAGTTACAGGGCCATCGACGATCTGGCCCCTTCCCACATCTCCAAATACGTGCTTCCCACTCACTGCGGGCCAAGCCCAGTGCGCTTGCTCTCTGCTGCCTCTCAGACATTGCTGGGGTGCTTCTGCTTTAAGGGGTTTCCGCCTGCTCTTCACACTGGCTGGGTCGCTCCCCACAGAGCCGGTGCTGGGGGTCGTTCACTGACTCCCAGGGGACAGTTCTGAGTCAGGAAGTACACGCCACACCACGCCTTTCCACGGAGCAGACTTACGTGGAATTGGTGGAGCAGGCATGAAGGGCAGGAGCATCCCAAAGCTATGTTAAGGCTGACATTGGAGCTCTGGCTGGTGTGGCTCAATGGGCTGAGTGTCGTCTGGCAAACCGTAAAGGTCTCTGGTTCAATTCCCAGTCAGGGCACGTGCCTGGGTTGCGGGTTCAGTCCCCGACTGGGGGCGTGTACAGGAGGCAACCAATTGATGTTTCTCTTGCACGTCGATGTTTCCCTTTCGCCCTCCCTTCCCCTCTCTCTAAAAATAAATAAAACCTTCAAACAAAGAGGCTGACGCTGGATGGCAAAGGCTGGAGTGACCGGGCCCTACGACTCCCAGAAACAGGACGGGCTCAGGGTTATCAGAAGCCTGCAGCTGACAGGCGTGGCGTGAGTCATGGCTGCCGCATTGAGGACGATGCACGGATCCTCTGCTGAGGGGACCTGAGCAGCTCGGGGGAGGAGTCCCATAAGGGTTGGCCTTGCATCTCAGAGGAAGGACGGCTGCCCGTCTGTGTCGAGGTCTTAGAGGATCCACCGAGGGGCTGGAGACCTGGGACCCCGAACTCTGAGATGGGCACTCTCGGGAGTCAGAAGAGACTAGCTCTGAACGTGCCAAGAAAAATCAAAATTCAGGTTTTTGGGTGCTCACTGAAGGTATACTGAGTCAGGCTTTCTCCCTGTGAACAGGGTCCAGGAATGATGCCACCGATTTGGCACTGTGCATGTCGGTGGGGGACTCTGCAAACAATGTTTCTCCATTGTCAGCTGGTTTCTTACCATTTCTTCCAAAAGAGTTCGAAGAAGGAGACTGGAACAGAGAGGGGAGGAAGAAGAGATTTCTTCTTTCCTGCTTGCTTTCTGTTTCTCCCATCTCAGGGTGAAAGGTCACAGGAGGACCGGCTGTACCAGCTTTAGCAGCGAAAGCCCCACATTGCAGGCGAAGGGGGTGGCTGCTCCCTCGGGGCTAGGGGTGTCCAGCCCTCGGCCCGTGGGCCCTGTGCGGCCCAGGATGGCTGCGAACGCGGCCCAGTACAAAATTGTAAGTTTACTGAAAGCATCATGAGATTTCGTTTGTGATTGCGTGTCACACTGTATTTAATGTGTGGCCCAAGACAACTGCTCGCCTTCCTGTGTGGCGCAGAGATGCCGCAAGTGCGGACCCCTGCCTCCAGGCCCTACTCACCTGTGCTAGTTCAGGCTGCTATTCAGGCTGTCCCAGTTCATTCAGCCAACACTGTCCCTGCACTTACAAGCAACATGAATTCGTTTTGCACAGTTCTGGAGACTGGCCGTCCACGGTCAAGGCCCTGGCAGATTCGGTGTCTGATGAGGTCCCCTTCCTGCTTCACAGGCAGCTGTCCTGTCACTGTGTCCTCGCGTGTGGAACGGGGAAGGGAAACTGGGGTTTCTTTTATAAGCCTCTGCCCTTGGCTTGCGGGCTGCCACCACCCTCTCCCTGTGTCCTCACACGGTCGTCCCTCTGTGCCTGTCTGTGTCCCAGTCTCTTCTTGTAAGGACACCAGTGATACTGGATCTGGGCCCACCCTAGTGACTTCTTTCTAACTTGATTTCATCTGTCAACAGTCATTCTCCAAATAAGGTCACATTCTGAGATACTGGGGGCAGGGAATTCAACCTGTTCGTTGTGGGAGGGGCTACAATTCAGTCCACATCATGGATGCTGAAAACTTAAATTAGACAAAGCAAACACAGTCTGGGAGACTGGAGGTCTCAGAGCCTGGGTGACACGAACGGAGCCCAGCAGGACCCTGAAGGCAGGACCCTGAAGGCAGGACCCCTGTGGTGCCCCCTCACCCAAAACCACTGCAGAGATACCCCGGCCAGTCTCCCACAAAGCCTCGGCGGGAGCTGCCGACAGGGCGGGTGCAGGCCAGAAGTGCCCCAGGCGGCCCCATGCCACCTGCGCCCCAGGCACCCGCAGCCTCCGCCACCTGCAGGCAGGAGAACCCTCCCAGGATCGCACTGTGCTGCCTTCCCATGAGGCACAAGAGGTTCCGGCGCTCAGGTCAACGCCCGGAGAGAAGCAACAGCCGCATGGAGCAGAGGTCCCCCGGATGGGCTCATGGCTCACACCCCTCTGCCCCCTAAGAAGCTACCGCTGTTCGCACTGCCAGTTCATTCAGCCAACACTGTCCCTGCACGCAGCTGACCCGGGTTCCCAGCTTCAATCGGGGCATTTCCCAGGCGGTTGAGCATGTACAGGGGTGACTGTAGACGGTGCTAACGGCATGAAAGCACACTTGGGTTGCTGCTCCCTCAGGACGGTGGCGCTGGCACCGCCCAGAGGCCGTGGCCCCAGCCAGGACCCCACCAGAGTCACGTGCCTTGTCCCGCCTTCCCCGGGCTGGATGCTGACTCACGGAACCACTGCAGAAAGATCTGTGTTTTAAACTTTAATTAACCTACATTCTTTCTTAGATCTTGTGACCTGATTTTCCATCCTCTCTCTCTGCTGGAATCTACATGCCAGCAATGGAATCGCTTTTCGTTTTAACCCCAGCACCCTTCAAATAGGGCTTGACCCCCAAAGCAAAGGATGCGAGCATGAGGAGCAGACAGGAACCAGGGACAAGCACACGAGTTAGGGTCACTCTTCCCCTTGACCTCTGCCTCTGGAATCATGGAGGTAGAGTGAGGGGACAGGTCCAGGCCAGCCGTGCCCAGAAGACTGTGTCGACCACAAAGATGCAGAACCCCAACTGCAGGGAGGACTGAGGCCCTGGGTCCCCGCTGCTGAACGCTGGGATTCACGCTTCCCCAGGCTGCTGTTCCCCAGCCAGGAGCCTACTGCACCGAGGGAGGAAGGGAGGTGCCATCCTGGGAGACAGGGCTGCCCTGCCGGCCGGTTCTGGCTGGAGGATTCCACGAGGGCCATGCCAGACCTTCCTTAGGCTGGCCGGACTCTGGGGTGCTGCCTGTGTTCCCTCAGAGTCGCACCCGAATGACCGTCCATCCCACAAGTTCCAGCCCTCCCCACCTCCCTCCTCACCTTCCCTGCCATGGCTGTTTCCCACCATGAAACATTAGATCTCACGGGGACCCAGACCGACAGAGACCAGCTGTCTCATCCCCCAACACCCCCACTGCCCCGGCATTCCTCACCTGAACAGTGCAAAGGCCTCTTGCCCCACAGTCTGACGCCCCCACTTTCATCCCTTCCAAGTTAAAGCCGAAGTGCTCACCCACCCGGCCCTCTGCCCAGCCTCCCCCACACCCCCGCCACGCACTGCACTCCAGCCAGACTGGCCTCTGCCCACGGGCACCGCAGTTCCCTCCTCTCCACGCTCTCCCCAGACCTGCCAGTGGGGCCGACACCCACCTGCTGCCTGCAGACCTTCTCCTCCTCTCCTGGGGAGATGGCCCCGACTAGTCCCGACCCAGGCTCCCCACCCATCACCCTGCTCTGCTTTCTGCCACAGCGACCAGCACCTGGAGCAGAAGAGAGAACCAGCAGACGGATTAGACTGTGTTGTTCAGGGCCAGGCTCCCTGACCAGGACCAGGGCAGGACGTTCCCCGCTTGGCTCACCAGCAACGTCCCAAGCAGCAGGGAGCACCTGCGGTCAACAGGGGGTGGGAGGGAACAGATGAACAGCCAATCCGCAGCTATTCGGGATTTCAAAGGAAGAAAATAGAGGGGCGAGGAAGAAATAACAAAATAAAACTCCCCAGAATGAAAGAGTCCTTGCTTATCTGACACCACCTCTGACAGGGACCAAACAAAATAAAAAAAATAAATTTTATCCAGAATGCATAAAGAACTTGTGAAAAATAATAGAAACCCAAGGGTCCACAGGGGGACCTCACGCCCTATCACGCACCATCCATTTCTCCAAAAAGCTGGCTCTACCCTGTCACTCCAGGGAGAAGGAGGGTCCTCTTCTCCCCTGGTAACCACTCAGCCAATGAGACGCCATGAGACTTCCAACTCCCCGTTTCCTCCAATGGACTCTCAGTTTACAACAGCCCTTTGGCACCCAGTCTTTCCTCTATAAAAGAACATTCCTCTCCTTTGTTCTCTGGGCTTGCCGCCTGGTTCACCATTGGGTCTATGTACCCACTTAGGTTTTTTTGTTTTTCCAGAATAACCCATTTTGCTGGAGAAATATCAAGCTATTTCTTAAAGATTTTATTTATTTATTTTAAATAAATAAATAAATCTATCTTTGGTGCGCCCCCTCCTGGGGACCTGGCCCACAATTCAGTCTCCTGCCCTGACCGGGAGTCCAACTCCAGACCTTCTGGTTCATAGGCTGGTGCTCAACCCACTGAGCCACACAGTAGCCAGGGCTCCAGCTGTTTCTTTAAGGTCAACAAACTCTTGAAACTCAGTGAGAAAACAAACACCACAATTTTTGAAATGGTCAACAGATTTAAATAGACGCATCTCCAAAGAAGTTACACAAATGGCATAGAAGCATATGAAAAAGTGGACAAAAGTCATTAGTTATTAAGGAAGTGTGCACTGAAATCACAAGAAGATACTACTCTACACTTACTAGAATCGCCACGGTTGATGGACTATGACGGTCCCCCAGTGGTCTGGCTGGAGAGGCCCGGTGGAGTCTGGCCGGGCACCAGAGCAGAGCTGCTGAGTGGTCTGCCCTGTCCAGCAGGCGGAGCCGGCGAGTCTCACATGTGCCTGCCACAGTCAAGTCTGCTGAAACCTGACCCCTGAGCACACTGCCTGGAGAAGTGCCCTCTGACAGCAGGGCACAGTGGTGCCCCAGGGTGAGACACGGCCCAGCCTCGCGCACTGTCAGCGGCAGGGAGGGGCTGTGTGTGGGAAAACAGAGATGTCACTAGTGGGGGTGTGGTGGAATGCACACGGCCCTCCAGATCACGCAGGGAGGGCTCTGAAGGCATTTCATTCTCGCCTTCCTCCAAAAAGTGGGGGACGAGCACAGACACAGCTACAGGGGACACACTCATTCCAAGCCTTCCCATTCATGCCCTTGGATCAGAGTTCTCTGAAAACGACCTAATTTTCAGACAAAACCCCATCTTTCTCAAGGTCTGTTAGCTCTTGGAGAAAGCCGGAAGGATCACGCATATGAACATGTTCACAACTAAATTCCTCTTTGGTGTTTTACTACAAAGAAGCAAATACAGCCCCGGCCCAGTAGCTCAGTTGGTTAGAGCACCGTCCCGATGCACCACAGTCATGGGTTCAATCCCCAGTCAGAGCACATACAAAAATCAGCCAGTGAGCCCTGGCTGGTGTGGCTCAGTGGACTGAGTGCTGGCCTGTGAGCCAAAGGGTCGCTGGTTCACTTCACAGTCAGGGCACATGCCTGGGTTGTGGGCCAGGGGTCCTCAGTAGGGGGCATGTGAAAGGCAACCACACATTCATGTTTCTCTTTCTCCCTCCCTCTTTTCGCTCTATGTAAAATAAATAAATAATGAAACCTTAAAAAAAAAAAGAATCAACCAATAGATGCATCAATAAGTGAACAACAAATTGATGTTTCTTTCTCTCTCCCTTCCTCTCTCTCTAAACTCACTCAGTAAATATAAAAAGAAGCAAATAGCCCTGGCTGGCGTAGCTCAGTGGAATGAGCACAGGCCTGTGAACCACACGATCGCGGTTCAATTCCCAGCCAGGGCACATGCCTGGGTTTCAGGCCAGTTCCCAGCAGGGGACTCATGAGAGGCAACCATACATTGATACTTCTCTCCTTCCCTTCCCCTCTAAAGATAAATAAATTTTAAAAAGAAGCAAATATAAATAACTGCAGTTTTAAAAAGCTACTAGGCACATAGTACTCACATCAAAATTTCTGCTCAACATTGAGTGTTGGACTCTGTTGGGAAGTGGCAGCTGTTATTGAACTAGAAAGTACCAGAGACTGACTTGATCTGGATAATAAGATTAAATTCCCCAATGTTTATTTATGCTAAAAAAGACTCCATTTCAAACTTGGAGTGACATCTGTGGGGGGAAAATGTCTCTAGACAGTAGCAGGGTAGGAGAGAGACCTGAAGTGGACCTGAGACCTAGATCCCAGGCTGGTCTCACCTCCCTTCCTGACAGGTGGGCTTCGTGCCAGAAAGGCCCCCAGTGGCCGTCCCAGACCTCGGCCTCTCTCCTCCCAGAGCAGAAATTGCCAACTATCGACCCTGGGCCGGACACAACCCCTTCACGTTTCGTTTGGCCTGTGTGGACTTGTTGTTCTATTTTTTCTTTTTAAATGGAATGAAAATGCCTTCACAGCCGGGCTCTCCAGTTTGCCACAGTCCCCGCCTTGCCTCACTGCCTCATACTCTGCTCTCACCTACCTGGCCCCTGAAGGACTTGGGTCTACAACTCTTGCTCTACAAGGCTAAGGAATTTCTGACATTGCACTTGATCCGATTGCCACTTAAATGCTAATGACAGGTGGTTGCAGTTTACTTTGGTCTCTACTTGTGTTGCTGAGTAAATTTCATGTCCTGAAATCAATTTTTCCCCTTTGGTGACACCATAGACTTATCATTCCTATTTAACAGAACAATAATAGCTCAAAATGCTAAAAAGACTAGCTCAAAGTCACAGAGGTAATGTCACAGAGCTATAAATATATTTGTCAAAAACTTTTTCACTTGAAAAATACAGAAAAGCACGAAACAGGAAACAAGTGCCCTGGCTGAGTAGCTCAGTGGGTTACAGCATCATCTCTATATGCCAAGGTTGTGGGTTCGATCCCCAATCAGAGCACACACGCGTGTCAACCAATGAATGCATCAGTAAGCAGAACAACAAATCAATGCTTCACTTATTCTCTCCTTTCCTTTCTCTCTCTAAAATCAGTAAATAAAAACCTAATAGAAAGAAACAGGAAATAAGTTTCACATACATGTATAAATGACAGAAATATTTATGATGTTCATCATATCTAATCTCAGGAATGTGAATTTTTATATACCTATTATCATTTTTTGTATATTTAGATATAGTCACTTGGGTTATTGCAGGGGTTTATTCTTTTTTGTGGTAACATGTACCTAACATAAAATTTACCATTTTAATCATTTTTAAATATTGTTAGAGAGAGAGGAAGGGAGAGAGAGAAGGAAAAACATTAATTTTTTGCATTTTTAAGTTATGCTTTCATGGGTTTGTTCTTGTACGTGCCCTGACCCGGGATCGAACCTGCCATCGCAGTGTGTTGTACAATGCTCTAACCAACTGAGCTGCCCTGCCAGGGCCCATTTTAAACACTTTTTTGCTTAAAGTGCATGCTTCAGTGGCCTTGGAGAACGGAAAGCGCTGTGAAACCGTCACCACCATCTATCTACAGGAGGGTAAGTCCCATCTTCCCAAACCGAAACTCTGCCCCATTAAACACTGACGCACCCCGCTCCTCCCCCAGCCCTGACACCCACTTTTCTGCTTTCTGTCTCTAGGCCTCTGCCCGTTCCGGCAACTGCATGTAAGTGGACTTACACAGTATTTGTCCCTTCGTGACTGGCTTCTTTCACAGAGCAAGTTGGAGGGAACTTGAAGACACCACGCTCAGTGAAAGAAGTCAGTTGTGGCTTTAAGCTCTGTCTGTGGTTTTAAGGCAGCAAAAGTGTGTGTTCAAAGTAGCTAACAGCCCTGACTGGTGTAGCTCAGTGGATTGAGCGCAGGGATTGATCCCTGTGGATTGATCCCTGTGAACCAGAGGATCGCAGTTCGATTCCCAGTCAGGGCACATGCCTGGGTTCCAGGCCAGTTCCCAGTGGGGGACGCATGAGAGGCAACCATACGTTGATATTTCTCTCCCCCTCTCCTTTCCTTCCCCTATAGAGATAATTAAAAGAAACATTTTTACACCTCATAAATATCTAGCAAGAGACTATGGCATGGGAGTGGCCAGGTGGAAAGACGTTGTGCTGCATGAAAGCCGCCAACGTAAGAGCAGCCTCTGTGAGCTGCACATAACCAGGCTTGGCACTGTGCTCAGGGCAGCGGAGCCGGGCTTCCCCAGAACAGCTGCACGGAACGTCAGGGCAGGCACCTCAAAGGGGGCGTGACTGCGCAGGGGGGAAATGTCTCACCCAGCCCTGGCCAGTGGGGCTCAGTGGATTGAGTGCCAACCCGTGAAGCAAAGGGTCGCTGGTTCGATTCCCAGTCAGGGCACATACCCAGGTTGTGGGGCAGGTCCCCAGGATGGGGTGCTCAAGAGTCAACCACACATTGATGTTTCTCTCCCTCTCTTTTTCCCTCCCTTCCCCTCTCTAAAAATAAATACATAAAGTCTTTAAAAAAAAAACAACTCTCACCTAATCTAAGGAAACTCAAAGTGACTTCATCCTTTCGTCCAGAGTTCTCAAAATTGCATCTGGTATTCACTCCGTTTACTCAGATTGACCCCACAAAATAAGGGGCATCCAGGGCGTGTGGTTTCCGGGTGGCTCCGCATCTGCTGAGGCTGTGACAGAGACAGAGGAAACCGCCTGCAAGTAGGGACTAAATCTTGGTCGAGTGGCAGTTTAGAGAGGCCACCCTGTGGGTCAAGAAGGTGATCAGACCTTCTATACATCACGCCTGAAGCCCCTGTATGTGCCGTGCCTGGCAGGCCGGCCGGGCAGCTCAGGCAGCCTGGCCCACCTCAGCGTGGGAGTCAGGGAGGGCAGTACCTGTTGTTCCCTAACCGTGGGTGGCCAAGGTAAGGGCTGGCTCCCTGACGCCCCTGTCGCAGGGCGGAAAACCTGACAGAAGGGGCCGGCAGTTTCCTGAGCTTCCCCAGTGCGAGCTCCCACGGTCCCACTGCCAGGCTGCACTCTGCTGGGGGGGTGACTCCGGCCCGGTGGAGGGCTGTTCGGGGGTCTGAGCACACTGGCGTGCACCCTACAACCAAGACTCCTCACGGGGCTCTTGATGACATTTTAGGAGTCTCGTCTCCCTGAGTGGCTGTGGGTTTTTAAAAAATATTTTATTTATTTATTTTTAGAGAGAGGGGAAGGGAAGGAGAAAGAGTGGGAGAGAAACATCAATGTGTGGTTGCCTCTCATGTGTCCCCTACCGAGGACCTGGCCAGCAACCCAGGCATGTGCCCTGACTAGGAATCGAACCAGTGACCTTTTGCTTCACAGGCCCGTGCTCAATCCACTGAGCTACACCAGCCAGGACATGTTTTAAATTTTGGGTTGTTTGAGGGTTTTTGTTTTTTGAAATGTCTGTTGTGAGTTCAACTGCACCCCTGAGAAAGAGGTGAAGGAAACCTGAAACCGCGCCTTTGCTGGGGGGGTGGGGTGCAGGGAGGGTGTGGGGTGAGCTAAGGTGACGTCACACTAGAATGGGGAGTAGGGCAGACCATAAACTCACTGTCTGGCGTTCTCCTAAGCAGAGCGGAGAAGAGACACAGGGACCGGCCAGCACACAGTGGAGAACCCACACAAGGGCCAGACACGGGGAGGGGTCACAGGACTGGGGCGGAGCTCGGCGAGCCACCACTGCGAGCCACCACTGCGAGCCGGCGAACCCGGGGATCCAGAGCCAGGAGTGAGGCTGGCCCTGCCAACACCTTGATTTTGAACTTTTGGCCTCCAGAACTAGAAGAGAATAAATCTCTATTGTTTCCAACTAGGTGTTTGTGACACTTTATTAATACAATGTCTTAAATGTCAAGCTCCCTAGACCTAGCGGTGGTCTGTGTTTGCTGAGTGAACCAACAAGCAAGCAGATGAGTGCAGAACAGCCCAGAGTGGAGGCGGGCGGTGGCCAGGTGCGTAAGCACACAGGTGTGGGTGTGCGTGCACACCTGGGTGGGGGTGGAGGTGGGGTACAACAGCTCGCATCTGAGACCACTCACACCCCACCTCCTTGCTCCTAGAAGAGCTACCACAGAGGGATGTGTCCCCGAGTGACAGGGCCTCCGATTTCCTGAGAAACCAGAAATTCAGATTTTTTCGGTGAAATCTCCCAAGTCCTTAAATCTTGGCTCACAGAATAAATAAGGGTGTGAGCAGATGCCGCAGGTCCGACAGCCAATGAGCGTCTCTAGCGTCGGGCTCGGGCCACGGAGGCCGATGGGTGGAAATCAGTGGTGAAAGGGAACTGTGTCTTCAGCCCTGGAATCCTGCCTCCTCTCAGACGTGCCTGAAAAAGAGACCAGAGCCATCGAGACCCCACCGAAGGAAGGCAGGCAAACCTGGATGAGCCCAGCGGCACAGCTGGGCCCTCTGGTGGGAAAAGCCCTGAGGCTGTGGCAGGACCTCTGACCCCAACCTGGAGACAAACCCTCTCTCTGAGCCACAGTTTCTCCACCCACGGGAGGAGGGGGACAACATGCACACTCGCCACCTCCCTGAGGTCAGGAAGCCGATGAGAGGGCACGGTGACAGGCCTTTGGCCCGGCACAGTGTCACTGAAACCATTACCATAATTCGAATGGGCAAGGTCAGCACAGTGCAGGGTCCCCAACAGCCAGTGCCACCACATTGGCGTAGGCCTGGGTCCCACCAGAGGGGCGTGGCCACCGGGATGTCACCTTTGCTTCTCCTCCCTCATTTTCACCCAGAGAGTGCTGGAAGGAGGGCCCTGGAACATCTCGGAAGGAAGCTCCTGAGACTGTGGTGAAAGGCAGATAATCATGTGGGTCCCAAAGCCATGGGCCCTGGCTTGAAGGCCAAGTGCAGTCCTGGGACTGGTAGCAGCTGGGGCACCTGGGATCTATTGGCGAAAGAAAGGAAGAAGGGAAGGAAGGAAGGAAAGAAGAAAGGGAGGGAGGGAGGGAGGGAGGGAAAGGAAGGGAGGGAGGAAGGAAGGGAGGGAGTGAGGGAGGAGTGAGCCCAGAATGCAGCCATAGGTATCTGGACTCGAACACGCGCCCGATGGTGGTGCTGCCCAGAGTGGCCGATGACTCAGCCGAGGCGGTGACAAACCCTGCGGCCGGCCTGCGGAGGTGGGTGCTCCAGCACAGCCCACAGCCCGCCAGCGACCACTGGGCTCGCCGCCCCCGGTGCGGACACTTCCTGGAGGTGAGGAGGTGTGAGGCAGGGGTTGGGAGCACATGAAGACGTGCTTTCATACAGGTTTGTCAGTGGTGGCCCAGGCAGGAGCAGGAGTCCCAGCCTCATAAGCCCTCTCCTGCACACATGGGTCTACTGGGCGGCGGCGGGCTGCGTGGGACTAATGCCGCTCAAGTCACGAAGGGGAGGGTCCAGCTCGGCAGTCGCACACCTGAATTCCCTGAAGGACCTGAGGCCAGCGCAGAGCGAGCGGCACAGTCAATCTCCTGTACTGGGTGTTGCATGTGGCTCCCGTGTGACCAACACACAGCCCCTCCATGAAGAGGGCCCGCTCTCCGCGTCCTCCATGCGGCTCCACCACTTTTTCCTCTTTCCAAGAGAGGTGGAGTTTGGTAGCAATTGTAGGTGACAGAGGAGGAAGGTGGGGTGCGTCTCCAGGAACACCTCCGTGGGGGGGCTTCACCGCTCCCTCAGAGGCCTCTGCTCCTGCCTCTGTCCCCTTAGAAGCTAAAGGACCCAGTCTTTTTCAAAGTTCAGATTCCTTTGTTCTCAAGGGCAAGTCCCCAGCCTGCACGTTTAGCCTAATGAGGAAGGCAGACAAGTAAACAGGCAATTGGCAATTGCTGTTTTACAAATGCCAGTGGAGTGGGGGTCATGAAGATCGGGAGACATCCTACCCAGAGGCTCAGAGATGCCACGGAGGGGGCATGCCTTCGCAGGGTGTCCACCAGGTATGTTTACGTGAGGCCTCCCTGGGTAGGGCCTGTGTGGTAGGTGGGGCCTGGATCCTCGCTGCCAACTCAGAAACCTTTCCTGACACGGCTGCGTTAGATTACCTCGGTGCAGCACACTAGCCCTCAACAAGCCTACGCCCGCCCCCACCTCTGTGCACACCAGATAGCCTTCACTCCCTGCCCCTCCACCTTCCAGTGTCTGCATTGCGCACCTGCTGTGACAGGCCAGAGCAACAGCAAGAACATGGCTCATCCCTGTCACTCCTCCTCAAGTGCAGGAGCCAAGGACTTGTGTGGCTAACAAGACACAGCTTTGGATTTTTTAAAAACTACCTTTTTTTCAAAAAAAGATTTTATTTACTTTAGACAGAGGGGAAGGGAGGGAGAAAGAAAGGGAGAGAGACATCAGTGTACAGTTGCCTCTCGCGTGCCCCACCACTGGGGACCTGGCCCACAACCCAGTCATCTGCCCTGACTGGGAATCCAACTGGCCACCCTTTGATTCACAGGCCGGCTCCCAGCCCACTGAGCCACAGCAGCCAGGGTACAGTGTGCAGCTGGGAAACATAGTGAAGGTCAGAGAAAGCTGAAAGAGAGGTGTCACAGAGGGAGGCCCGCCGGGCAGCCACAAGGCCCGTCACAGAGGACAATGGCCCCCCAGTGGCCCGCATCTCAGAAGCACAAGAGCCTCCATCCACGCAGACCTGATGTTGCTCAAGGCAGCTACTTCGCACCCAGCAGACTCATAGACACCCATGTGTAAACAACCACACAGCCAATCTACTAATCTTCCTTTTCAGCTACTATTTATGTCTGCTGTCCAGGACATGCACTCCAACGCATAATTCAGGAACTCCTTCACAAAGAATTTCATAAGCACCACGTGCTCATTATTTAGCAAACTGTGAGCACCTGCCTGGAGGAAATAATGCCGCCAAGTGAGGTGGAGAACCCAGAAAAGCCGGATGGAATTGTGCAATGAACTTGGCGTCCAACAAGCTGGAGTTCAGACGCTGTCCACCATTTGTCAGGCAGGTGACTCTGGGACAATTACTTAACCTTCCTGAGTCTCCCTCCTCCCCTGGAAAAGGGGTTTGACAGCACCCCTTCACATCATTGTTACTAAGCGAGGTCACCCGCGGAGACTGCCCAGTTTCTATTTATCCAGGGAGGCTCTGGCACATGGGGTTAAGGAAACAGACTTTGGGATCACACAGACCTGGGTCTAAGGTCCAGCTCTGTCCCTTCACAGGTACATGACCTGGGGCAAAAGGCTTGGGTTGGTTGGTTTGTTTGTTTTTTAAAAAACAAACAAAGAAGAGGAGAGGGAGAGAAACACCAATGTGTGGTTTCCTTTCATGCGCCCCCTACTGGGGACCTGCCCACAACCCAGGCACCTGCCCTGGCTGGGAATCAAAGGGCTAAACTTTTGGTTCACAGGCCAGCACTCAATACACTGAGCCACACCAGCCAGGGCAGGACAAACTTTTAAAATGAAATTAAATATGAGGCCATTAACTATACCAAAAAAACCCTAATTAATTTGTATTTGGTTACTTAAAACCTTTTCTGAGGAGGCAGGCCTCTTACCTCAAACTAGCTTCATGCTCGTATTTTCCAGGAGTTTCTAAAATAATGTCATTTGCATGCGCTTGCATGCGGTCGTGCAAAAACTCAACTGTTTCAGTACTGCTAAGTCACGCTGGGAGGCGAACCGGAAGCAATGATTCTGGGACCCTCCTCTGCAGCCTGTGGACCGGACCCTGGCCTCACGAAGCCTGGTGCGCGCCTTCTCTCAATTGTAGACTTCCCTCTCACTTACTGTCCCCACCCACGCTGTCAATTTTTAAAACGGATCTTAAAGCTTATAAGTCATGGAAGAGTAGTCTTGAGCTTAATAAATCATTCTATCTTTCCATTCTAACCTCCATCCAAACTGCACTGGTGTACAGTAGCCGCCAGTACCTTGCCCACATCACGCTGCCCTCCGCAGCCCTGCTATTTTATCCAGACCTAGGCACCCTGGACACGAGGCCAGAGGCCCCGTTTTCTGGCTCTTGTTTCACAGTGGAGCGGGTTTTCAAATTTCAGGATGGACTGTTGACTTTTTACTGTCGCAACGGGAACCTTTTACACAAAACTGTTTAACGAACGGGAGTTTCAGTAATCACGAGAACTAAAATAGGACGCTCTTTCTAAATCGCACTCATTTTCAGGTGAATAAATGGGAACACTTGCTTTGGGTTATGCTTTGCCCATAAATCACAACTTATAAACTGGTGAAGCGACCGAAGGAACGGTCATCCCACCTAATCAGGTGTGTGGGCCAGGCTCGGGGGAAGAAGCGGCCTCACCAAGACCCAGTGAGAAGGACTGGGCAGGTCACGGTCGCCGCGGCCAGGCAGACCCGAGCCCGGAAGGTTAAAGGGCCTCCAAACTTCACCCTGTCTGTGTCCAGGACCCGGGAGGAGGGAGACAAAACTTCCCATAGAGCGGACAACCCCAGGGGACCGGAAGGAGAGGGCTAAGCCCCCCAGACAAGGCTGCGCATCCACTGCGGGGAGAACTCGGGCCGGCACACGCAAATAAGGAAAAGAGCCAAAGCCATCTCCCCCCAGCCGGCCAAACCGACAAAGCGCGGCCGCACCGCCCCTAACTTCGCGGCGCTTCCTCTCTCGCGAGGCCGCGAAGGCCTCTGGGAAACGCGGGGGTGGGGAGGGCAGGTGAAGGAAGCTGGGACCCGGGGCTGGGGGCCGGCAGAGGCGGCGAGCGAGGCCTCAGAAAGCAGAAGGGGCGGGGAAGGGTGCGATTGACGTGCGGCGCAAGCCAATGACAAGCGAGCTCCGGAGGACCTCCCTCCAATGGGTTGTGCTGCCTGGCGCGGGGGGCGGGCACCGGGGTCGAGGGTAGCTTGAGCGCGGCGGCGGCGTTGTTCAGTCTGAGCGAGAACGTTCCAGAGGTGAGTCTGGTGGTGAGGCGGCGGCCCCGCGCCCCGTCCCCAGCCTTCCCCGCCCCCGCGACCCCCTCGGGCCACTGGCTGGCGGGGAAGGGGCCCCGACGCCTGTGGCTCACGGCGCCGTCTCTCCGCGCCAGGTCGCCAGGCCCCGGGCGCTGAAGGGTGTGGACCCCGGACGTCGCTGGGACAGCCCCTCCCCGCTGCTCGGCGGCGCCTGCCCGGCCGCTGCTCGCTGCGCTTCTCCGCCGCCCCTCCTCGGACTCGGGTTCACGCGCGCCTCACTTCATCCCAGTCCCGGGCGAGCAGCGTTGGGTTTATGTCTTTATTTGACGAAAACGGTGAGTCCGGGCGCGGCGGGCCGGCGCGGAGATGGCGGCCGCACAAGATGGCGGCGCGCCGCGTGACCCGGCGCGTGTGGCGCAGTTCGGGCGGCGGGCGGGTGGCGGGCGCCCCCTCCGCGGGCCTGCGTCCCCTCCCTTCCGCACCCCGCCCCGCGGGAGCGCGCCGCGCGGCCGGAGCCCGGCCTCCGGGCTGCATTTGTGAGTCATGGCGCGGGGCGGGGCGGGGCGGGGGCGGTGCCGGGCGGCCGGTTTCGATTCCCGGGCCCCGCGCCGCCGCGGCCCGGCCCCCGCGGCCATCCGGCCGGCGCTCGGGCTGGCGGGCCGCGGCCTGGTCCACCGGCCGCTCGGAAGAGGCCTCGCCCCGCCGCGGCGTCCGGCGAGCGGCGGCGGGCGCGGAGGTCCAGCGACTCTTGGAGCGGAGCGGGGCCGCGGCCCGGAGATCGGGACCCGGCCGCGGCCCCGCGCGGGGCGCGCTCGTGCTGGGGCTACATGTCCTGGGTGTGGTGGGACTGTTTCTTTGAAGTAAGCGGCGGAGCGGCGGGGCGGGAAGAGCAGGTTCCGCGTCCCGGGACGGGGGCTGAGCGCTAGGGAGGGGCGCGCCGGGTTTGGGGGACAGCGCATCGGGGTCCTTCCTCCTCGGCGCTGGGAGTCCGGCCGCGCGGTGCCGGTCTCTCCCGAAGCCCGCAGGGGCCGTCTCCGCTGCTGCGGGGTTCGGTGCCCGCGGGACGCCGGGCGCGGTTGCGGGGCGTGGGCGCTCCCTGCGGAGCCGAGTTAAATGGGGGGCGTGTGTTTTCTCTCCCCGTCTCTTTCAGAGCTGTTGCGCAGCCATTGGTACCTGTATTGGGGAAACATAGCGTACAAGCAAGGAGCTTACAGCCTCAGTGGCGAAAACTTTTTCATGTCAGAGACCGAGAACTCTTGCAGTCGTTTATGTCATCCCTTCTTCTCCAGACAGAAGATACCAAAAAGTTGCAATCAAAGAGCTCTTCATCTTATTGATAAAGCCACTAATAAGCAAAAATGTCTGTCAACGTCAACCGCAGCGTGTCAGACCAGTTCTATCGCTACAAGATGCCCCGTCTGATCGCCAAGGTAACAACTCATCCTCGTTTCGGCAGCAGGTCCTACGCCTTTCTCATGGATTTGTAAAAGATTGCCTCTCAGGGGTAGACAGTGCAAAATTAAATTCTTATTTCCTTCAGGTTGAGGGCAAAGGAAATGGAATCAAGACAGTTATAGTCAACATGGTTGACGTTGCAAAGGCGCTTAATCGGCCTCCAACGTGTAAGTAACGCCTCTCGGAGAAGTCGGCAAGGCAGAGAGTGTCGGCCCAGTCACGGCCGTCTGGGGATTGTGTGGGTTGTGTGCTGCTTAGCCTGAGGGTCGAGTGAGACCTTGTTTTTCAAACCAACTGATACATTACTTGCCATTAGTGCAAAATTACTCAGACAACCTTTTTGCATTTTTTTTCTCTCACCTGAGGACATGTTTCTGTTGAAAGTAGAGAAAGGGGGAGAGAGCTACCTGGCCGGGCAACACATTTTTTACACACCCCCTCCTCAGTTGTAGAGACGATGATAATTGTGTAAACGTGTCTGAGTAGATGAAAATTAATTTAGTTAATTGTGGTTAAACTTCTTTTTTCCTAAATAGATCCCACCAAATATTTTGGTTGTGAGCTGGGAGCACAGACCCAGTTTGATGTTAAGAATGACCGTTACATTGTCAATGGATCTCATGAGGCGAATAAGCTGCAAGACATGTTGGATGGTTTCATCAAGAAATTTGTTCTCTGTCCTGAGTGTGAGAACCCTGAAACGGAGCTGGTGAGTGTCTTGGAGGTTTTTGTCAGCAGCAAAAGAGACGGAAGAAACATAACCTGTTTCTACGATCAGTCCTTGATAGTTCCAAGTAATGTTCTTGACAAGGCAGAACAGACTTAATTGGAAGTAAAGATTTTGAAGATGTTTACATACTGACTTTTTTTTTTTAAGTAGATCACTTCTAGAGAAACACTTTTGTGTGTTAAGGTGGCGTTTTAGTTAGATGTCTTCTGTTGGTCATTTTCACATTTGTTCCTTGCAGAATTTTTACCATGTGTTATGGATGACATGCTTCTTTTTCCCCCCCACCTTTTTTTGGCAGCATGTCAATCCAAAGAAGCAAACGATAGGTAATTCTTGTAAAGCCTGTGGTTACCGAGGCATGCTTGACACACACCATAAACTCTGCACATTCATTCTCAAAAACCCGCCAGGTAAGTCTTCTTGGTGAACCTTTAAGACCTTTCCATAGAGTAGCTGATTTTTGGAAATGAAATGGACGTTTTGTTGTTGCTATAAAACGAATATAAGGAATTTATGATTCTCTTGTCGTGTTTTAGTGAAGCTGTATTTTCTTAGGGTGAATGAAATAGGTATTGTAAACCAAATTGTGGTGGGTCGTCACAAAGGCGCTCCTTCTGGAATACTGTTTTATAAACTGCCTAGCTCCCTTAACCCTAAGTCACTTTGGAGCATTGCAAGCAACACTCTGTGGCAGATGATCCAAACGGTCTGGCACAATTTGAGCTTGCTACAGCAACAGAGTCTAACCTATTCCGGCGCTCTCTCCTCCATGGGATAAGCCGTTATTCAGACTTAGACAGTGTTCCAGCTGATGGTTGAAGGGTAGTTGAGCTGTGCCGTTCGGTCAAGTTCATGAATGATAGAACAGGGTCGTGAATGTCAACTTTCACTTTTGGGTCTTCAGAGTCATCTTTTCATCTTATTCTTACCCAAAGTTAATACCATTAATATTTGGGACTTCCCATTCTTAACCTAAGTTTTGTTAATGAAATACAGTGAATGAATTTGGTCTATGAATCTTCTTGGAGTTTTAGATAGTGCCGTGTTTGTGGTTTTCTGAGAGGAGGGCTTTAAATGTTCACGACATACAAAATAAGCTGGGGCACCAACCTCTCTGTTGTTTCCCTATAGAGAATAGTGATAGTGCTGCAGGAAAGAAGGAGAAGGAAAAGAAAAACAGGAAGGGCAAGGACAAGGAGAACGGCTCCGTGTCCAGCAGTGAGACACCACCACCACCACCACCACCAAGTGAGATGAGTCCCCCTCCACATGCTGACGTAAGTGCATGGTTGATGGTGTGGGAGGCATCAGGGCTGTGTGAAGTATATTTGGTTACCATGAGCAGAAATACCGAAACAGTATCTTGGGTTCCAGGTGCGAGTGATTAAATTTAGGTGAATCCCACTTTTAGTGGAAAATGCACTTGGTGTTATTTACTTGACTAGAAATCAGAAACACTCTGTACCTTTTTAAGTTTCTCACCAAGCATCTTTGCCCTTGTAAACAGGAGGAAGAAGAGGATGATGACTGGGGGGAGGACACAACCGAGGAAGCTCAAAGACGCAGGATGGATGAAATCAGTGACCACGCGAAAGTGCTAACCCTCAGTGATGATTTGGAAAGGACTATTGAGGAACGGGTCAACATCCTGTTTGACTTTGTTAAGGTAAACATTTGCTTCAACCAAGGTGATCAATAAAATCAGCTTCAATCCAAGCTCAGGTGTTTGTTAGGTATTTATTACTTCGAGCAGATAGTTGGCAAGTAACTTTTTCATGCTATCTTTTGAATATTTGAGTGCAAGGCTTCCTTTTACTTTGTGTTTGTTCGTTCAAATGCAGTTTCCAGACAGTACTTTTGGCAGTTGTCAGTCATTTGGGAATCTGCAACTAGGGGAGACGTTCGTGAGAGTGGGGAACTAACAGGTATGTCTACAGCAAAATGGGGCTCTATTTCACCAAAATGCTTCCTTTTATTTGCAGAAAAAGAAAGAAGAGGGCATTATTGACTCCTCTGACAAAGAAATTGTTGCCGAAGCAGAAAGACTAGATGTAAAAGCTATGGGCCCTCTTGTTTTGACAGAAGTTCTTTTTAATGAGAAGATTAGAGAACAGATTAAGAAATACAGGCGTCATTTCCTACGAGTAAGCAATTTCAGATTCAAAAATGAGATTATAGCTGTGTGACCTTGGAAATACTACCTTCTCTTGCCCATTTGTTCTTTGTCATCCTGAAAAACGGAGGTGACTGACGTATGTTACAAGCATGGCAGAATGTGAAGGCTGCACATGGTCTCTTACAGATAAAGTAATGCTGAACTTTCTGTGTGTCAGCCTTTTTGAACCATTTTTGTGGGGCCGTAACTTTAAGGAACAACCCCAAGGCATTGAAAATACGTGCATATTTAATGGTCAGCTTAGGATATCGGTACAAGCTTGTTAATACAGAGATAAAATCTCTTTGCAGTTTTGTCACAACAACAAAAAAGCTCAGCGGTACCTTCTTCATGGTTTGGAGTGTGTGGTAGCAATGCATCAAGCTCAGCTCGTCTCCAAGATCCCACACATCTTAAAGGAGATGTACGACGCAGACCTTCTGGAGGAAGAGGTCATCATCAGCTGGTCGGAGAAGGTGGGGAGTGCATAAATGGCTCTTAAAGATCAAAAGATTGGGGGTTTGGGGGGGGGGTTGGTATAAGTAACTTGTGATAGCTACTCTCTGGCTGGTGTAGCTCAGTGGGTTGAGCGCAGGCCAACAAACCAAAGGGTCACTGGTTTGATTTCCAGTCAGGGCACGTGCCTGGGTTGTAGGCATGTGAGGGGCAACCACACATTGATATTTCTCTCCCTCTCTCCTTTCCTTACCTTCTAAAGATAAATAAATAATAATCTTTAAAAAAAAAAAAAAAAGAAAAGAAAGAAAGCACTTCTGCCCTGACTGGTATGGCTCAGTGGATTGAGTGCCGGCCTGAGAGCCAAAGGGTTGCTGGTTCGATTCCCAGTCAGGACACATGCCTGGGTTGACACATGCCTGGGTTGTAGGCCAGGTCCACAGTTGGGGGCATGTGAGGGGCAACCACACACTGACGTTTCTCTCCCTCTCTTTCTCTTTCCCTTACCCTCTCTCTAAGAGAATAAATAAAATCTTTAAATAAACAAAGAACAGTTGGTGTGCCTGACTAATGTAATTTGTAGGGGATTTCCCACCATGGCTGACAGCTGTGCTAGTAATAACAAGAAACTATGTAGATTTTTCAACAATTTTTTTGTTGAATGGAAATATTCTGTGAAGATTCATGGTTATGATATGGTGGCCCTGGCTGGTGTGGCTTAGAGGGCCGAGCGGAGGCCTGCAAACCAGAGGGTTGGTAATTCAATTCCTAGGCAGGGCGCACGTGCCTGGGTTATGCGTCCCCATTTGGGTACATGTGAGTGGCAACCCACAGACGTTTCTCTCACATCAGTGTTTTCTCTCCCTCTCTTTCTCCTTCCCTTACTCTTTCTCCTCCAAAAAAATCTTTAAAAAAAAAAACTATGGTATGATCCAGTTCCCTCAAAGAGCTCAGCTTGAGCAGCTGTACAAAGAAATCAAATTACTATTTTTTAATTCTTCAAACTAAAAATTGTTTCTAATGTGTTTTAGGCCTCAAAGAAATATGTCTCAAAAGAACTTGCCAAAGAGATTCGTGTCAGAGCAGAACCATTTATAAAGTGGTTGAAGGAAGCGGAGGAGGAATCCTCTGGTGGTGAAGAAGAAGATGAAGATGAGAACATCGAGGTAAGCACTGGGGGAAGGATTGCATTGAGTGCCAGTGATAGGCACTTGAGAATGGCCAGCCTAGGCGACTCAGACAGTAAAACGCTGTCTCAGTGATTTGGAAGATGGTCCTTAATATAAAAGGTGAAAATCATATCCCCAGACATGATTCCAAGTAAATACCTGAATTTTGAATGTAAGGTTTATTTAAATGATGTAGGGTATGTATTAGAGGTTCTGTGAAAATTAGCAACATACTGTTAAACTAAAAAAGGGTTTTGTTGTTGGGGTTTTCTTTGTTGTTTTTTGCAAAAATAAAATGATGGCTGCAGCTAAATGATTTTTTTCTTTGTTTTTTTTTTTTAGTTTAAAAACTATTGATTTTAGGGTGAGGAACATTGATTTGTTGTTCCACTTACGTGCCCTGACTAAATCAAACCCACAACCTTGGTGCATTGGGACAACGCCATACCAAACTGAGCTACTTGGCCAGGGCTAATTTTCTTTCTTTGTTTACTACTGACATAAAGGTGTGCGTGCAACTTAAATTTTTTTTTGTTTTGCTAGGTGGTGTATTCAAAGACTGCCAATGTGCCGAAAGTTGAAGCTGTGAAGTCTGATAACAAGGACGATGACATTGATATTGATGCCATTTAAAGGGGTGGGTGCAGCCCAGCTTAACTGTAATGCTGAGAATCTTTCTGCATCATCAGCCAGAAGTGCAACATGTATGTGCAAAAGCTTAAAAGGCTTAACATCATGGTACACTTTCTGCTAAAAAACGTATTGCTGTGAGTGGTCTGTAATTAAGCCCAACAAGATATCTCGGGAGTCCATACACATATCAGTGAGCAGATGTAGTTTGCTTATTTATAGCATGTTTCTTTTTGAAAAATTAGTGGTGGACACATTTGGATCACATTTATACAGTTATAAAAATATTTGATTTCAGTCATTCTTAGGATTTTTTGGCTCTGAATGACTTAAGCTGAAACAATTAGCTCCTTTAAAAAGCATTGTACTATCATTTAACTGGATAGAGTTTTTGGAGCCTGTTAGAAACTGCTAGGTGCTGAGACTCTAAAGAGTCTTTAGCAGAATGTAAACATACACTTACTTGTAATTACCTTATTCAGCTATTAAGAAATACAGGACTTTCTACATCTTATCTCGAGTCCCTCAGATTGGCATCTGGTAATGTACATTCTTACCTGCCGGCGTGGACAGTGCGACACCTTTATCTTACTAAGAGAAAAGGACCTGAGTGTCCTATAAATTTTAAGAGCAGGTTTTTAAAACTGGGGGGGAAATTTTTTTTTTTTTTGGTTTGCATACACTTGCCCCAAATTACAGTCTTTGAAGTCATGTGCATTGCAAGTTGGATGAGCCAGGGGAATTATTACATTAATAAATAAGTGTTTTATGTGTATGTGGCTCTTGCTTTCTGCTGAGAGAAAACTCTCAGCTTTGGGGTATGATTAAATAGTAAATTCTATGATTTTATTTGGGGGAAGAAGGAAAGGGTGCACTTAATCCCTAGCAAAAACCATAATTTTTCAGTTTTTATGCTTAATGGTTTAAATTACAATTTCACAGTGTTTAGACATATTATGTCTTTTTGTTCAGTGTGGGTTTTCCCCGATCCTGGGGCTTATTCTTCAATGTCTTTTACATTTGAACACGTAGGTTTGGTTGCTGTCTTGCCGAAGTAAGTGTTGCTATGTCTTAAACTTGATTATTGTTGTTGTTATTATTTTTGCAAAATGTCTTATTTAAAAAGAAAACTAAAATTGTACTTCTAAGTCAGCCTATAGTTTGGTGGGAGACTTGGGGTGTCTTTTGTTTCACATTGAATATAATCAGACACTCACGGAGTCTTGGTGACGACCACTGAGTACAGGTGACTGGGGCTTGGCCCAGCCCGTCCTGGGCTTTAGATTTAGAAATAGCTTCCTTTTGAATTCTGCCCAATTAGCTGATCTGAACTTACTTGTAATAGGTTCTGTCCATATCTGAGAAATCATTTTCAAAGTAAAAAATTGTTGCATTCCTTCTCATTAAAAGTGCACTGTGGAAATCAAGAACCATGGGGGGTTAGTTTTAATTTGGGGCACAGGCTTACCTCATTCACCTCTGTTTGTGATCAATCTCAGATTATAATGAGACCTTAACAAATGTATGTAAAAATTTTTTCACATTGAAATTATACACACGTTTGATACAATAAAACCTTGTTAGCTTGGTATTTTAAAAAAATTAAAAATCTAGTGATTTTACTGGAGAGGTATGAATTGGTCTCCAGCTACCTTTTGATCAATTTTGATGAGAATGAAGCAGAAGCCATATACCTGGAGGGAATGTGCTTTGTCACACCAAAGAAAAGAGGTTTTTGCAAATTCTCATCTCACCTAAGTTTCAAACTATTTGCCACAGGCCAGTTTGCTTTCATTATTTGAAATTCTACAAGAGATGTTGGTGGCCTGAGTCAAGTTGTCTTCAATGTACATAGTGTCAAGCTAATGAGGTTCTGTTACAGAAGTTGCTTTCCTTTTTTTTTTAATCTGAAGGAAAAGCTGTTCAGGGCTTCTAAACACTAAAGAAAATTTGACTTAGACCTGTGTTCAGTCTGGTGCCAAATTTCCAATAGATTCACAGAGGCTATCCTAATAGAATAATCCTTCACTTTGCTCTATTCAACTGTCTTAAAATTTCCTGTTTCAGACAGCTACATTACTTGATTAAAACCATGTAAAAAGTATATTTCGTCTCTCCTTTAATGTTAAAATTAATCTAAGTAAGATACTGGAGTATTGAAGTCAGCCCTGTTTTGTAGCTGTTGCTTTGGATTTGTGTTGAACTTTGCCTTCTGTGGTTGCCAGCCCTACTCACAACACAGATGTTGCGTATTACCTGGGTTCGGTGGTTTTTTAGGTCTGTGCTCCTATTCTGCAACTTGTATTGATTATAGACTACAAAGGTCTGCCTTAATCTGATTTTATGGAAACTTTATGGGTGCTTACTAGGGAATTCAGGCATCACGTATACAGAGGCATACCTGAGAGATTGCAGGTTTGGTTCCAGACCACCCTAATAAAGCAAGTTGTAATCATTTTGCTGGTCAATGGTCTTGCCTTCCATTTGTAAGAAAGATAACATCTGTGAAGCATGGTAAAAACCAGGTCTCCCTGTAGCTACGCAACTGGATATAGCATAGTTGAAAAGGAGGGACATGGGGAAGATTGCCTTCTAAGCCAGTCTTTTGTGAAGTAGATGAACTTAGAAGATACCACCTGGGATTCTAAAGGTTTGAAGGTAGAAAAGTGTCCTCTAATCGGTGCTCCCGACCTTGGGGTGTGTGGGGACTGGCTTCCCGCTGCTGTCATCTGCAGCACACCAAGCACTTGGCTTAGAGCCATGTGCCCAGAGGTCACTCCAAAATGAAAGCTGACTTTCCAGGAGAGTGGCAAATCCAGAAAGGTATTCCGCTGGGATCTACTTAAACCACAAGTGAGACTTCAGTTCTGTAGTTCTGAGACTACAGCTCTGCAACCAATTCTTACGTAGTAGATTCTTCCTAATTGCTGTAGCATGCTCTGCCAATGTTCAGGCATAATCCAGAAAGGCCCAGTTAGCTCAGTCTGCACTGTCACTTGGCCTTAGACTCGGGCCCGTCTGACCACTCCAGAGCTTCAGGAGCTCCCTGCCGGGAACCATTGCACATTATCTCTGCCTTCTCCAACTGTGATGTGGTGTGTTCTGTTTTTCCTGAGAGGAAGGACAGTCCTCTGTCACCTGTACTACTTCCCCTACCTTGACTCTTGAGAGCAGACAGGTGACCTGCCAGTGGTCTGGCTGGCTTGTGGGTTGCCTCTGGGGTCTGCTCTGATGTGAGCCTTGATAGCACAGGAATGCAGGAGCATGTGTTCTCTGCAGTGGGGCTTTGCGCTCTTGCCTTGGCCCCTGGCCAACAGAAAGAGGTCTTGAGGAACCTCACCTCTGGGTCACTGCCAAGAGCTTGAACCATTTCTGTGTGCTAGGATGTGGGAATAACAGATACAGAAAAGTTTAGTTCTTTGCTGGGATCTCAAAGCAGATGGCAGGCTCTGAGTTGCCCCAATGCCCACTCTAGTCGTCCATCCAGTGAGTGCTCTTTAAGGGAAACTGAACTGGGCTCTGGCCAGGGCCTCCCTGTGAAACTGGAAGACTGTCTTCCAGGCCTGCCCAACAGGAACGGTAAGCTTGTGTGCAACACCTCAACCTCCTAATGCTGCCATCGGAGGAGGAGCTGCCAGACTGGGGCCGTGAGGCAGAACAGTTATGTCTGGAAAGGGCAGGCAGTATGCTGGGGCCTCCAGTCATCTTGGCTAGGGGTCAGGCTTGAAAGGGCAGCAGGCAGCCTAAAGGAGAATGCTCTCTTGCCTGGGGAACAGTTTTGGGGTGGCACAGTTCGTGCTTCATGCAGCCCTAACCTAATGTTGCCAGAGTTGGTTGGCATAAACAACACTCATTCTGCAGTAATCATCAGGCCAGGGCAGGGGCAAAGGACAGGCAGTGACCCTTCCTGGAGTGTCACAACAGCAGCAAGTAGCACCCACATTAGTAGCCAGCTCTGCCCTTGCTTGTGCAACAGAGTGGGCTGAAGAGTTACGCCAGCGCCCTGAGGCAGTGAGCTGGTACTAGAGACACTCTGTCCCCAGGTGAGGAGTACTGGGTGCAAGGCCAGTGGGTAAGGCAGGAGGGCTGAGGCTGGTCCCTGGGTCCTAATGAGCAGGGAAGGCAGGCTTCCAAAGAACACGGTGTGACTGGTGACACAGGGATTTGGTTAACTCTGAATGGGGAAGAAAAGCCCAGAGGAGGAGACTGGGCTGGCTCAAGGTCCAACAGCACACCCATGTCGGGGCTGGACCCCATGGCTTCTACCTATGTTAACACTTGGTCCTTCTGTGGCACTAGGGAGACCTTTCTGATCCTTCGTTGGGACACAGGATAGCAGCTCTCAGGCATCCCAGCATGTTCTTGGGGGAAGCTACAACTGAGGAGGCTGGAGCCGTGGGAAACAACCTAGAGGAGCAGGGCATGCATGTGCACCCCGTATCCTGAGCTGCTAGTCTTCCACAGTCTTTGGGTGAGCTTGCATTTGCCCTTTGTCACCTGCCTGCAGGGAATCCCAGACCAAAGCAGGCACGGGTGGAGGAGTGGGACTATAAAGGGAAATAATTGGGGACTTGGAGGGCAGCTTTGTGAAAGAGGCAGCACCTCAAGTAAGAGCTGGGATTTGCCCCAGGGTGGGAGTGTGAGGTGGGAGGGGGCATGTCTGTAAATTGAACTCAGTAGTTGAGTGCAGTGGGTAGTGGGAAGGGGGCAGCAGGACCTCACCCCTGGGCCTGAGACCTGTGGACTGCATCAGTCTTACAAGCTGCAGGAACAGTCACGTTCACATGGCCCTGCTGCTGGAGGGGCTCAGGAGCAGGGGCCTGGGGCATCCCCTGACTGACAGCAGCTGTACTGAAGGCCACACTGGTCATACAAGGACCCACTTCAATCTGGAAACGTTAGGGCCCCCAGGCAGGGTTGGCTGTTCGGAGGGCGCAGAGTTCTGGACTGGAGGGGCTAGCAAGCTCATTTCCCTGTTCCCACAGGCAACAGACTCTTATGCGTTCAGGGTTAATGGAACCTTCCCTCATGTATCTCCTGTTGGTTTTGGGTACCCTCCAGTACCCAGGAGGGTGTCCCTGGAGGTTCAGGGCCTGAGGAGACACAGTGTTGTGGTTTCTGGACCAGGGATAGCCCTCTGCAGTTTGGGGTTGGAGAATGCAGGCAGTGAAAGAAAGCATCATGCAGTTTGACATGGGCCTCACATGTTAGTCAAGTTCTTAAGGTAATGGAAAGTAACCCTAAGTTGTAGAGCCAGTTGGAGGAGGAAGATGGTAACCTGGCCTGGCCTTGAGCGGACCTGGATATACCAGGTGCCTGGCCTTGTGGACACTGTGCCAACCAGGGCTCCAGGAACATGAGCGAAAAGCATCTGTGCAGGCCACTGCTTGCCTGTCTGCTGCTCTGCGGGTCTCTACTTCCATTGCCCATACCCTTCCTGGCCCTCCATGACCACACTTGACCTTGGGATTTGGTTTTCTCTCGGTCCCGTGTCTGTCAAGCCTCTTTTGCTTCCTGACAGCCAGTTCTCCAGAGTTCCAGTTACCTGGGAGGGTATATCGTGGCTCCACTGGCACTCAGTATTCCCATCAGATTGCTTCCCACCTCCAGGAGCTCCACGGGCAGCTCCTTTGGATTGTGGCGAAGGGGGAAGGGCATTAGTGAGGGATTTGAACTGTGGCCGCCAAGGTTTGCCTTATGATAAGGGTTTGTGATTGGGGCAGCGGGAACCCTTGGCGCTTGGAGACATCTAGGACAAGTGGCTATCCCTGGAACCTGTTTCCCCTCTAATGAGCAGTTCCCGAGGACATCTGTTCAGTCTCATAACCAGTCGACCAAAGCAGGTGACACCCACCCTTCTGTGGGCAGCCACTCTGGGATCCGTTGCCCTGTGTGGGAGGCAGGAGGGCAGTGACACAGGCCCTGCCACAGGGATCTTAGTTGATAGGAGAGGCACAGTTTGCCTTGTGGGAGCCCTCAGAGATTCCCTGACTGAGGGGTGGCTGGGCGCCGTTGTGGTTCAAGTTCCCTTGAGAGACCATCAGGAAGGGTTTCCCCAGGGATGCATTGTGGAGTCTCTGAGAACGGTCCCCTCTGGGCCACAGGAAGCCACAAACAGTGGAGCCAGACAGATGCAAAGGGAGCCCTTTGTGGGAAGGGAAATCAGGCTGTGGTGACCAGACTGCACAACACAAAGGACATCAGAAGGACAGGCCGCACGAAGGGAAGATGATGATTCGGCTTCGGGACCTGGTGGGTTTCAGGAGCCTTTGGCCTCTCCAGGTGGAGTGGTCCAGGAGGCGGCAGGGTATGAGCACGGAGCTGGAAGTCCTGCTTTGGGGGCACCTCTGTCAAGGCAACAACAGAGTCTGCTTATGAGGAGTTTCTGCTGCTTTCCCATTGGCCAGCATCTCCAAGGGTGGGGACAGATTTGGCTTATCTGCACCCCAAGTTCTCAGAACTGAGCTTGCATATGGAGGAGGTACCCAGGAGATCACCAAATACCTGGATAGATCAGGGGTGAAAAGATCTGTGGGTGGGCAGGTAAATGACTAGGTATGTTGGTGGATAGGCAGGTAGATAAGTTTTATTTTTATTTTTAGAAAAGAGGGAAGGGAGGGAGAAAGGGCGAGAACATCAACTTGTGAAAGAAGTTATCAGTTGGTTGGATGTGGTTTGACCATGGTTCAGTTGGCTCAGTGGGTTAGGCAAACCCAAAGGTCCGCAGTTCAATTCCCAGTCACAGCACATGCCTGGGTTGCAGGCCAGGTCCACAGGTGGGAGGCATGACAGGCGACTGTTCAATGTATCTCACAAGTGTGTCTCCCTTCCCCTCTCTTTAAGAAGTAAAATCTTTAATAAAAAAAAAAAAGATTTGCGTAAAAACTGAATATTGTAGACTCATTTGAGGCATGTGTTGAATTCTTGGCTCAGAAGTCCCCAAACACTAAAAGTTGGCTTGTCCTGGCTGGTGTAGCTCAGTGGATTGAGCGCGGGCCTGGGAACCACAGGATCCAGGTTCAATTCCCAGCCAGGGCACATGCCTGGGTTGCAGGCCGGTTCCCTGCAGGCCAACTCCCAGCAGGGGATGCACAAAGGGCAACCATACATTGATGTTTCTCTCCTTCTCTCCTTCCCTTCCCCTCTAAAGATAAATAAATAAAATTAAAAAAAAAAAGTTGGCTTGTTTCTACAAAAATTAACTCAAATATGCTTTTAAAAGATTTTATTTATTCATTTTCAGAGGAAAAGGGAGGGAAAAAGAGAGGGAAAGAAACATCGATGTGTGAGATACACATCAATTAGTTGCCTCTCATGTACCTTCAACTAGAAACCTGGCCCACAACCCAGGCATGTGCCCTGACTGGGAATCGAACCGGTGGCCTTTCAGTTCACAGGCCAGGATACTTTTAACATGTTGCTCTACTCAGCAGTGCTCTATCAATGGGAAATGTGATAGGCGAATAGAGAAGACAGGAACTTAAACTTGAATAAGGAAAGACCAGTGCAGTGCAAGCAAACAAAGATGGAGTCCCTGAAGGTGAAAACCCAAGTCAGCACTGCGGTGCCGAGACAGTGCTGGGCCTTCTGTGAATTACTGGGGGGATGAGCCTGGGGCTCCCACAGGGAACCTGGGGGTCTGTAGCAGACCCGAGTTGTGATCGCCCTGGTGCCCTGCTGAAGTAGGCCTCCCTCTCTCCATATCCCCTACCAATCCAACAGGTAAAGTTCAACAAAGTAGGAGTTTACCAGGCTCCTGTTTTTGTTAGATAGAAATAAGTCTGTTAGTAGAAAATTAGCAAACATAAGGACAAACCACCAAGAGTTAAAGAAAAGATGACAGGTTTAGATTATTATCCCCAACTTTGGGTACTCATCAGGTACATTATATTAAATAACTTAAGCATTTGTAGAAGTGATAGAAAAAAAATAGCCCTGTCTGGATTGAGCACGGGCCTGCGAAACAGATGATCGCGGTTCGATTCCCAGTCGGCATATGCCTGGGTTGCAGGCTAGTTCCCAGCAGGGGATGCACCAGAAGCAACCATACATTGATGTTTCTCTTCCTCTCCCCTTCCCCTCTAAAGGTAAATAAATAAAATATTTATAAAACTGAAAAAGGACAACCAGGAATGTCCATGTGTATATCAAAATAGTTATATTGAAATTCAGGAAAACAACACACCAGTAATTGTGACTTCTGGCTAAGGTGGATTGAATCCAGACAGACACCAATCCCAAAACTATATTGAAATATTTGTAAAGGGATAAACTTTAAAAGGATTCTGGGATGAGTAGGAGTTACCAGGAATCTGTCTTCCCACCCAGACAGCAGTTGCCCTGGCAGAATCTGTCTTGCGCCACCGTTCTGGAACTCGAGTCTGCTGAAGGCTTTCAACTTTCTTGGACAATAGAGTTGCGGTTCATTTTGGTTAATTCAGACTCTGGCACATCAGTAGCTACCCATTGTCATCCCCAGCCTTGTGGCAAGCAGCTGTGTGCATGTGCACTTGGAGCAACAAGTACACAGCTTTTAGGAACTAGTGTGGGGCATAAAAACCCTGTCCTCCAAGTACAAGGGGTCTTTGCATTTTGCTGACATCGCTGCTTCAGACAAGAGTGTAGATGAAGAAAAGGGAAGCCGTGGTTCCTTCACCTCTCCCCGGTGTTGCAAGCCCTTCCTCCTCCACAGGCTGAAGTGACTTCCAGGAGATTTAAAGACATGGTGCCCTACATCCTTCCTCTTTGTGTGTTTTCACTTTCACCTTTTGGGAGCCACACTAAAGACCAGGATGTTCAAAAGCAACTGGATGTACAAGAAAACTTAGAAACTCACCACACATGCCCAGGGACAGTCAAAGGCCCAGCAAAGATCTGAGAAGACCTTAAGTTTATACCTCAGGGTGGCCCTTGCCACAAAGACAGCCTATAAAAACTAGTTAATACTATGGATTGAGCACGGGCCTGCGAACCAAAAGATCGTGGTTCGATACCCAGTCAGGGCACATGCCTGGGTTGCAGGCCAGTTCCTTCTCTCCTTCCCTTCACCTCTAAAAAGATAAGTAAAACCTAAAAAAAATTAGTTATACTAATAAAACATAAAATCCAACTGCCCTGGGGAAAAGGGAGAATCTGACTTCCAGGGTTAACACATTATAGTCTAATATCCAGTGTAAAACAAAATGAAGAAATTACAAGGTATGTAATATAGTGGGACAGTACAGTTCATGAAAAAAAATGAACAAACTCCCTAAAAATGATATATCAGATTTCATAGACTTTAAAAACATCTTTTAAAAAAGACTTTAGAGGGGTTGAAAGGGAGGGAGAAAGAGGAGAGAAACATGAACGTGTGAGAGTTACATCAACCACTTGCCTCTCACAAGCCCGCAACCAGGGACCCGGCCCCCAACCCAGGCATGTGCCTTCACTGGGAATTGAACTGAAAACCCTTTGAGGATTTTATTTTCATTTTCTTTAAGATTTTATTTATTTATCCTTAGAGGGGAAGGGAAGGAGAGAGGGAGAGACATATCAATGTATGGTTGCCTCTTGTTGCACCCCGTGCTGGGAACTGGCCTGCATCCCAGGCATGTGCCCTGACTGGGAATCGAACTGTGGTGGTTTGGTTTGCAGGCCTGTGCTCAATCCACTGAGCTACACCAGCCCAGGCTGTTTTTATTTTTTATTTTAAAGATTTTATTTATTTTTAGAGAGGAGAATGGAGGGAGAAAAAGAGGGAGAGAAACATCAATTGTGGCTGCCCCTCATGAGCCTGAGGACCTGACCTGGCCTGCAGCCCAGGCATGTGCCCCAGGAATGGAACCATTGACCTTTGGTTTGCAGACTGCTGCTCAATCCACTGAGCCACACCAGCCAGGGCTAAAACAATCACCTTAAAAATACTTAAAGAATGAAAGAAAGATGTAGAGGAAGTCAAGAAAACAATGAAAAAAATGGAAATGCCACTGAAGACTTAAAAAACCACTCCAAAAGAAATTCTGGAGCTAAAGGTGCAATAACTGAAATGAAAATTTCAGAGGGGCCCTGGCTGGCGTAGCTCAGTGGATTGAGCGCGGGCCTGCGAACCAGATGATCGTGGTTCAATTCCCAGTCAGGGCACATGCCTGGGTTGCAAACCGGTTCCTTGCAGACTAACTACCAGCAGGGGATGCACAAAAGGCAACCATACATTGATGTTTCTCTCCCTCTCTCCTTCCCCTCTAAAAATAAATGAATAAATAATATCTTTTAAAAAAAATTTTCAGAGGGAATCGAAGGCAGAAGGAAAAAATCAATGAATTTAAGAAAGGATGATGGGAGACTTCCAGACAAGACGGCTGCATAGGAAAAAATGGCTTACCTCCTGGTACAACCATGTCAATATTTCAGCTAAAATACAGAACAACCATCACTCAAAATGATCAGAAAACAAGTTGGATGGAATTCTGACAACTATGGATAAATTCTGTGGTTAAATTCTGAAATTAGAGACTTTCGGCCAAGATGGAGGTGTAGGTGTACCTCGTCTGTAGGTGTACCTCAAATACTGTACCTTGTCACACAACCAAATTTAAGGAAAAGAAAGATTTAGAAACAAAAACACAAACCAAAAAAGACAGAAAATTGAACTGTACCAAAGTCCTACAACAAGGGTCCATTCATCCAGATTGGTAAGAGGAGTGGAGTTGGTGGCCATCTGAGAGGGGTCCCAGAAGGAAAAGGTGGTGGTTGGTGACCCGGGCGGGCACAGGGAAAAAAATTCAGTAAAGCTCATAAGGCAGCTGGCTGACCGCAGACACATATTTGTGTGCAGATAAACCAGGCAGGTTTAAAAAATGGTCAGTGAGAAAGTCCTAGCAACCCAGGGCCCCAGCAACAGAAAATAAAGCCTAAAACCACTGATTGGGAAAACTTTCAGGGGTTGAGGTGCTGACAGAGGCTCCCAGCCTCACAGAAAAGTCCCTTGGAGGACTAGAACATACACAAGCCCACACATCCGAGAATCAGCACCAGAAGGGCCCAGTTTGCTTGTGGGAAGCAGCAGAGGGGACCAAAATCCGAGAAAGAGGGGAAAAAGTGCCATCGCTCCCTCTAACCCCACCCCCACATACACCGTCACAACCAAGTGACTTGGGTTGCCCCACCTTGGGAAACACCTAGGCTCCAACCCTCGTATGTAATAGGCACTAACAGACCAAAACATTAAGGCTCAAGCAGAAGAAAACCCCAGAGCCAATACTTCTAAGTGACCAAGAGTTAGCCAACTTATCAGATGCATAGTTCAAAATACTGGTGATCAGGATGCTCACAGAACTGGTTAATTTTCATCACAAATTAGATCAAAAAATGAAGCAAAATACACGGAATTGATAATGATGGAAAGAAAACTGGGACTAAAATCAAAGGAGTGGACCAGAAGGAAGGAAGAAAAATGATCAAACAAAAGAATGAAGAAACAATTCAAAAAAAGTGAGAGGCTTAGGAACCTCCAGGACATCTTTAAACTTTCCAATATCCGAATTATAGGGGTACCAGAAGGGGAAGAGGAACAGCAACAAGTGGAAAACTTATTTGAACAAATAATGAAGGAGAACTTTCCCAATCTGGCAAAGGAAGTAGACTTCCAGGAAATCCAGAAAGCTCAGAGAGTCCCAAAGAAGTTGGACCCAAGGAGGAACACACCGAGGCACATAATTACACTAGCCAAGATAAAACTGAAGGATAGAATCCTAGAAGTAGCAAGAGATAAGGGGACAGTCACCTGCAAAGGAGTGGCCATCAGACTGTCAGTGGATTTCTCAAAAGAGACCTTACAGGCAAGAAGGGGCTGGAAAGAAGTATTCCAACTCATGAAAGGCAAAGACCTACATCCAAGATTGCTCTATCCAGCAAAGCTTTCATTTAGAATGGAAGGGCAGATAAAATGCTTCTCAGAGAAGGTCAAGTTCAAGGAGTTCATCACCACCAAGCCCTTATTATATGAAATGCTAAAGGGACTTGCATAAGAAAAAGAAGATGAAAAATATGAACAATGAAAGGACAGCAAACTCACAGTTATTAACAACCACACCTAAAACAAAAGCAAACCAAGAGGACAGCTAGATCAGGAGTGGAACCATAGAAATGAAGAACACATGGAGGGTTAGAAACGGGGGTGGGAGGGGGAGAAGGGGGGAGAAGGTAAAGAGAATAAGTAGCAAGATGGTAGGTAGAAAATAGGGGGAGGGAAAGAATAGTATGGGAAATGTAGAAGCTAAATAACTTGTGTGACACATGGACATGAACAAAAGGGGGGGAATGGTGGGGGAAGGGTGTGCAGGGTGGAGGGGAATGAAGAGAGGGAAATGGGACAACTGTAATGACATAATCAATAAAATATTTTTTTAAATTATAAAATTAGACCATATCCATCCAGATTGGTATGAGGGGCAGAGACGCAGAACAGGCTGGCCCCATACCCACGTATGGTGTATAAAAATTTGGGAGGGAGTATCTTGGGAGTGAGGAGTCCCAGCCTTCAAAACAGGGCCCCCAGCCTAGGGGTCCAGTGCCAGGAAGGTAAGTCCCCAGACTTCTGGTTGTAAAATCCAGTGGGGATTGAGTCAGTGGAAGCAACTTCTGGAGCCCCATGCAGTTCTCCTTAAAGAGCCTGCCCACGGACTCACTCAGATGTGCTCCTCCTCAGCTTGAGCAGCGGAGAAGTAGCTCGAAGGCACCAGTGGCAAATGAAGGAACTGTAGAGTCTGGTGTCAAGGTGGGAGCTGGGGGACAGCTTTCTTCCAGGTAGAAAGGTGGTCAGAGGCCATTGTCCCTTCTCTGAACCCTCCCCCCACAGGACCACAGAGCCACAGAGCCTGTAGTCTGGTGCTGTACCCAAGACTCCACCACCCTGGCTAATACAATTTGTCCCTCCCTGCAGATCCCTAGACCCCAGTCCCACCTAACTTACAGGCCTACCCAAACTGTCAACAGTGACTTCTCCATATGAATGGCTGGTCTTGGCTCGTGCTTCACAACTTCCTAAATCCAGCTGGCCTCTGTAAGCCTCCAGCCTCATACCTCTTACAAAGTTGCCACAAGTCCAGCAATAACAGCAGCCAGCCTAGATTCATAGCTTGGATTTGCCTCGGAATCTCCAAGCTCAGCACAAATAGCAGCCATCTCAGATTGCTTTATAACTCATGCAGAGCAGCCGTGGGCAGAACATAGGTAGGGGCTGACCTTGGCCTGCACAACCTGGGAAGTCCTAGAGGCTGCATATCCAGTGGACAGCTCCAGACCATATCAGAGCACCACCACCCTGCCCCTGCATAGACGATGCTCCACGGAGGTCACAGTCAGTCCTCCTAACTGACTGGCCTGGGTAGATCCCTTCCACTAACCTGCTGACAGCTTTCAAGGCTTAACTACAAGAGTGGGAATGTACAGCCCACAGCCGAAATGAGGAAACAAAGAAATGTGGCTCGAATGAAAGAGCAGATCAAAACTCCAGAAAAAGAGCTAAACGAAATGAAGAGAAGCAATCTCTCAGGTGCAGATTAAAAACACTGGTGATCAGGATGCTCAAGGAACTTAGGACCTCAACAGCATAAAAAAGCTCCAGTCAGAAATGGAGGATACACTAACTGAGATAACAATTTACAGGTATATAACAGTGGAGTGGATGGAGCTGAGAATGAAATCAATTATTTGATACATAAGGAAACAAGAAACAGCCCTCACTGGTGTAGCTCAGTGGATTGAGCGTGGGCTTCTAACCAAAGGGTCACCGGTTCGATTCCCAGTCAGGGCACATGCGTGGGTTGCAGGCTGGGTCCCCAGTGGGGTCCACGTAAGAGACAACCACACATTGATGTTTCTCTCCCTCCCTTCCCTCTCTCTAAAAATAAATAAATGAATTTTTTTAAAAAGGAAGCAAGAAATAACAAGAAGACAAAAGAGCTGAAAAAAAGAAGGAGAGTGTAAGCAGCCTCTGTGTCAGCTTCAATAGGTCCAACATTCACATCACAGGGGTGCCAGAAGGAGAGGGAGAACAAGAAATTGGAAATCTGTTTGAAAAAATAATGAAAGAAAACTTCCTTAATTTGGTGAAGGAAATAGACATGTAAGTCCAGGAAGCACAGAGAGTCCCAAACAAGATGGATGCAAAGAGGCCAGCTCCAAGTCACATCATAACTAAAATGCCAAAAGTTAAAGATAAAGAGAGAATCTTACAGGCTGTAAGAGAAAAGAAGTTACTTGCCTCCAGGGGAATTTTCATAAGACTCTCAGCTGATTTCTCAAAAGAAACTTTGTGGGCTGGAAATATTCAAGGAATATTCAAAATATTCTTTGTGGGTAAGAAATATTCAAAGTAATGAAAAGCAGGGACCTACAACCAAGATTGCTCTACCCAGCAAAGCTATCATCTAGAATCAAAGAGCAGATAAAAAGTTTCCCAGACAAGCCCTTGCTGGTGTAGCTCAGTAGATTGAGCTCAGGCCTGCAAACCAAACAACTGCAGTTCGAGTCCCAGTCAGGGCACGTGCCTGAGTTGCAGGCCAGTTCCCAGCAGGGGACACACAAGAGGCAACCATACATTGATATTTTTCTCCCCTTCTCCTTCCCTTCCCCTATAAAGGTAAATAAATAAAGTACTTTTAAAAAAAGTTTCCCAGACAAGAAAAGACTAAAAGAGTTCATCATCACCAAATCACTATTATATGAAATGTTAAGGGGACTTATTTGAGAAAAAATATCAAAACTATGAATGATAAAATGGCAAAAATACAAACCTATCTAAAAAACAAACTTGAATCTAAAAAACAAACTAAGCAAACAAGAAGAACGGAGACACCAGTCAGGGCACATGCCTGGGTTGCAGGCAAGTTCCCCACAGGGGCCAGTTCCCAGCAGGGGATGCATGAGAGGCAACCATACATTGATATTTCTCTCCTTCTTCCCTTCCTCTCTAAAGATAAATAAATAAACTCTTTAAAAAAAAAAAGAAGAACGGAGACAGAATTATGGATACAGAGTGTTTTGATGGTCGCCAGGTGGGAGGGGTGTTGGGGAATGGGTGAAGAGGTGAGGGCATTAAGAAGTACAAATAGGTGCTCACAGAACAGCCCTGGGGATGTACAGTGCAGCACCGGAACTGGAGTGGCCAAAGAACTTACATGCCTGGACAGGAACGACGGTGCGGGGATTGCCTGAGGGATTGGGGGGTGCTGCGTGGAGGGTGGGGCAAAGGGGGAAAATAGGGACAACTGTAACAGCATAATAAGTAAAATATAATAAAAAAGAGTGATGGAAATTATCCATTCTAAAGAACAGAAAGAAAACAGATCTCTATTTCATTAATTTCTGCTTTCATTTTGTCGTTTTTTATTTTCTTTGGGTATATGGTGTTTTTTTCTAACTACATCATATTAACACATAGCTCATTAAATTTTAGCTCCTCTTATTTAACATAAAGATTATAATCTCTATACATACCATTTTCATTGTATCCCACAAGTTTTGATGAGTGAAATTTTCATTACCATTCATTTCTACATTTTCCTTCTTGATTTCTTTGACCTATAAATTATCTGTGTGTGTGTAAACGTGTATAAGTTTCTATTTTCTAGGGAAATTTTGTTGTTTGTATGTTTGCACGCCCTGCCTTAGGTCCACATTAGAGAGTTTGCCTTAACAGTGTCTCTTTTGGGATTCCCTGGCTACAGAAACTGGCTCCTGCTTATTAATACAGAAGCACATCAGTTATTCATCTGAGCTTAGACACATTGCACACTCCGAGTCATCCCTGCCCTGCCCTCTCTGTCAAAGGAGGCTTTGAGTCCAGCAGCCCCGAGGGGAGGGCATGTAGGTGGGATTCAGGGCTGACTCAGAAGGCCGGCCCTGGACAGCTCACGTCTGAGGTTGCACCCACTGGAACAGGAGCCTGTTGTAACAACTCTCAGGCTCTGGGCCGCCCTGCCACGCGCTGCTCCTGAGCAGTCCATGTGAGGGCAGGGATTTATCAGGATGGGAGGCTAGACCTTTGAGGGTTTATCCTCCTTCAGTTCCGCCTTCGTCTCTGACCTGGAATTATACTGGCTGCACACATTTTCTAAGTGCTGTCATGGCAGCTGCCCCCCCCAGCTGATGTGTGCTAGGGGATACGATGAACCGACCAATCTCTGTGACCGGCAGGGAAGGCAGGAAGGGTCTTGGGTCAGGCCACTCAGCCAGCCAGGGGCCAGGGCAAGGTGTCATCTTCCCACACAGGGTCCTTAATGAGGGACAGAAAGGTGGTGGGTCAGACATTGATCATGCCCCAGTGCACTAACTTCAAGAGAAAATTAAGGGTATTACCAGCAAGTAAAGAATTATCCTTCTTTCTTTCAAAACCACAAAAATAGCCAGTATAAACTGCCCATACACATTGGCCACACTTCTTGGTCATCTTGTCGCTTCAGGATGGTGACAAGTTAGTTGGGCGAGTTAGTTGGACCCACTAAGCCCGAGTATAGTGGGCTGAACAATGGCCCCCAAGAGACATCAGGTCCTGACCCTGGGATCTATGAATGTGACCTTGCAGATGGAGAAAATCTTGCAGATGCGATTTTTTTTTAAGATTTTTAGAATTTATTTTTAGAGGGGAAGGGAAGGAGAGAGGGAGAGAAATATCATTGTATGGTTGCCTCTCATGCATCCCCTGCTGGGAACTGGCCTGCAACCCAGGCATGTGCCCTGACTGGGAATCGAACCGCCATCATCTGGTTCACAGGCCCACGCTCAATCCACTGAGCTACACCAGCCGCGATTATTTTTTTTTAAAGATTTTCTTTACCTGGCTGGTGTAGCTCAGTGGATTGAACACGGGCCTGCGAACCACAGGATCGCGGTTCGATTCCCAGTCAGGGCACATGCCTGGGTTGCAGGCCAGTTCCCAGCAGGGGCCAGTTTCCAGCAGGGGATGCACGAGAAGCAACCATACATTGATGTTTCTCTTCCTCTCTCCTTCCCTTTCCCTCTAAAGATAAATAAATAAAATATTTTTAAAATATTTTCTTTATTTATTTTTAGAGAGAGGGGAAGGGAGGGAAAAAGAAAGAGAAACTTCAGTGTGTGGTTGCCTCTCATGTGGCCCCCACTGGAAACCTGGCCTGCAACCCAGGCATGCACCCTGACTGGGAATTGAACTAGCGACCCTTTAGTTTGCAGCCCATACTCAATCCCCTGAGTCACACCTGCAGGTGGGCCCGAAACGCTACAGGTGTCCTTACAAAGGAAAGACAGAGGGAAGTCAGACAATTAGACAGACGCGGAAGTGATGATGTGACTGGAGAGTGAAGTGACGCTGCCACCAGAAACTGGAAGAGGGCAGGGGCAGATGCTCCCCTAGACTCACAGAGGGAGCGTGGCACTGCTGAACCCTCGATTTCAGTCTCTGTCCTCCAGACTGTAAGAATAAATGTAGGCTGTTATAAGCCGCAGTCTGTGGTCATTTGTCACCGTGGCCATGGGAAACTGATGTGCTGAGACCAGGGGAGGATGATGCCATGCGGCACCATGGAGATGCTGCATCCTGTTCCCCATGGAGGAAACACAATCCCTGCTCTGTCGATGTGGCTGGTGGGACTCCGACCACTGAGACCCAGCTGGTGCCCCTCCCGGGCGGCCTTTCAAATAACTGCATTGTCGGAGCTGGAAATGATGTCAGGCCTCTCCAGTACCGCTGTCCCTATCATGTCCTCAGCCTCAGCTTCCCCCTGGTCAGTTTGAGAGGTCGACCACTTGAGCACTCTGAGGCTTTTTCCAGCTTTGATGGGTAAGTCAGTCACTCATCATTCAGTTTCATTTTCTCACTGCCCATATTTGGGGGTACCAGATTCTTAAATCTCCTTGAGCCCCCTGGTGCCTAGGGTCAGCAGGTGCTGAAAGTGTGGTCTGTGACAGGAGACCCACCTCGCTGGTTGGCTCAGACACTCTCCAGACCCCACATGGACCCCAGGGTACAGAAGGTGCAGCTGTGGGCTTGTGGCCAATGCCGGTGTCAGCATTTACCAGCTGGGGGAGCTCAGCAAACATATTAACCTTTAGGAGTATCAGTTATCTCATCCATGAAATGGGAAGGCACATGCTGCAGGGGAGGCCGGGAATATAAGAGGGAAGCCAGGCTGGCCAGTGGGCCTGCTTAGGTCTACAGACAGTTGAGGGAGGGCAAGGCTAGGAATGCCTGTAGAGGGGAAACCTGGGAGCTCTGTCCTCCGCATGTTGCAGAAAAGCTAGAGGGTAGAGTCTGGAGCGGACTTCGTATTTCCTAGAGCCTCCAAGCTTCTGTGCCTTGCTTGGGGGCACGCTTGGCCCTGCCCAAATTTTTCACTGCCCTCAGGCCTGATGCCCCCCGGTACTGAGTTATTACATCCCTTCTCAGTCTCTGTGGCTTTGGTTCGGTGCCCCACTCTCTCTGCTTCCCATCAGTTACACAACAGCACACAGGCGCACACACTGAAGAACGGCTGCTGGGTCCCCGTAGTTCCCACACAGGCTGACAAGGGTGTTGTGCTTGTGGGTCTTGTGGTGCAGTGGCCAGCCCTGTGCAGACTGGACAAGATGCCGAGAACACGGGCTCGGAGGTCCAATCTGGCCGCCCTACACAATGGCCCTGGTTAGGAATGCCCTGGGCACAGGTCTGAGGCTGAGGAGGTCACGACCCCATGCCAGCTCTGTCGCTAACTAGGTGTGTCACTTCAGACAGGCACTTGGCCTCTGTGAGGCTCAGTCCCTCTTCTGTCCTGTTGCAGCAAGGGTAGGACTGCGTTATCTTCAGCTTCTGCCCTCTCCACAGATCTTTCTTCTTGACATGACAGAGCATACCTATGCACACACTGAGCTGGCATATTTAGTTATGTCTTTTCAGTTTCAGGAGCCTGAGACAGAGCCAGTTTTAACAGGACAAAAAGAAACAAACAATATGAAAAAGGACAGACGGCATCCGAGAATGATTTCCAGATCTTGCCCTTCCATTCCTTCTAGACTGTAGGTCTGTAGGTGGACATAATTCAGAGCCACAGAGGGTCCTTCAGATAGAACAGTACTTGGCATTTTCTTTTCTTCTTTTTCTCCTTCTGCTTCTCCTGTGTTTTTTTTTTCTTCTCATGTAACAGACATACCTTGCCTCCCAGTCTTGGCTCTTTATAGTAAATGATGTCATTTAACAGGAATGCAATGAAAATTTCAAGGTGTTTCTTTAATTTTTGCCTGTATGAGAACCAGAAGCCTGTATGAGTGGAGACGTATTAGCTTAGTTTACTACCTTTTGGTATTTACTGACTCATTTAATGTGTGGCTTCAGTTAGAAACCATTCGGGTGGAAACCTCACACCCAGTACTCCTGCCCAAAGCCAACACCCTTTAATGGGTCCTGTGGGTGTTTTCCAGTTGACCTACTGGACAATCCTGTCTTTGGGATGCAGTACCAAGTGCCATGCTGTATCCAAACCTGGCCTGGCTCCTGCCTACCCCTCCAGGCTTACCTCTTGTCCTCTGCATCCCTGTACAGGCCATCCATCTGCTTGGATTGCCCTTCATCCCTCCTCACCTGGCTAACTCTGTTCATGCCTTCAGACTCAGCACAACCACCTCTGTACAGGAACCCTCCTTGACCCAATCCAAGTCAGGCCAAGTGCCCCTGCTGGGGCTCCCAAAATCTCGTGCTTCCCGTTTCAGTTGAAGTGTATGACACACACATTTAACTAACAAGAATTCAACCAGTTCATGCTTGCCCAATAGGGAGAAAGACAATAAGGTTTAAAAAAAATTAATTTCAGAGAGAGTGAGGGGAAGAGAGAGAGAGAGAGAGAGAGAAATGTCAATTTGTTGTTCCACTTAGTTGTGCACTCATTGGTTGCTTCTTGTTTGTGCCCTTGACCGGCGATTGAACCTGAAACCTTGGCATATTGGGAGGATGGTCCAACCCATTGAACTACCCAGCCAGATCCCCCAATAACAATTTATACAAGGCTGCCCTTGGACTGATGAGCACTTGCCAGAGAGGGTGAGATGGAAGCCCTCCTACACCTTCGTCCTCACATGTTTTTAAGTTGACAGCATGTCCTCTCTGGGGATGGTTCTGGTGTTGAAAGCCATATGTGTTTTACAGAGCAGGACGTGTCCCAGACATAGCAATACAGTTCACCTGCTGGGGGACAAAAGCCCTGATAGAAAAAGAAAAGCAGCACATACCCATTACAAAGACTTATCTGGTAGGGAAGTTTTAGGATATGGGTTTAAATCCCAGCTCTGCAGTTACCCAGCCTGGGTACCTTGGTCAAGTCACTGCATCCTGTTTAGACTTCAGATGTTCAGGTGTGCCTTTCCATCCTATAGGGTTACACTGAGGCTTAACGGAGGTACCAAGTGTAATGGACCCACAGGGCAGCCTCTCCATAACAGTTCATGTTACTCCAACCCACACTGACCTCCTTCCTCAGAACCCTGCACCAGTGGATGCCACCCCCCGCTGGCCAGGCTCTGGGCACAACCACAGGACACACGCAAAGGAGCGTCAAGGCAGGTTTCCAGAGGAGGAAGCATTTCCAGTGTCCCAGATTGCAAGCGTCCACTGAGCTCAGTCCCAGGCTGGGACCGGGGATGCTTCCAGTCCTCCAGCAGCGATACACTGGTGTATTAGAAATCCCCGGCGGCATTTAGGAACCGGTGTGTGTGCGGGGGGGGGGGGTAGTTTATAGAGCTTTGCTTTGCCCCTCAACCCCGCCCCCGCCAACTCTCTTTTTAGCACTCTTCCTTCCGCTTGGCATTTAACTGGGTCCGGGTCCGTCTTCCTCATGACAAGGAGCTCCTCGAGGGCACGATGCCGAGCCCAGCCCAGCTATCCAGAGCCGGGCAGGAAGCGTGACTGAGTCCTCGACTCCCGTTATGATGCAGGAGCTCGGCACCTCCCGCTTCTCTGGCTCTATAATCGCTGCGGTGACTCCGTTCAGTGCAGCGCGGTCCGGGGGACGCGACTTCAGCTTTTGCACAGAGCAGGCACTCGATCAGCACTGTTAATGCCAACCTAGCAACGGGACTCGGGCCGCTGCCCAGGGCCGTTTGCCGGCTCTTTTGGGGATGCCAGCGTACTCTGGACGCTGGGAACCGCTGCCCCCGCGGCCCGCGGACACCGGCCGACAGCCGCCACCAGTTCCCAGCCTCCGGCACCGCCCCCTGGGCTCGGGGCAGGACCAAGTCGCCCCTAGCAACAGCAGCGGGTCCGGCTTCCTCGGCCGCGCCGATTGGCCGAACTCTGGGAGGGGCGGTCTCGTCACTTCCGTCACCGGAGGCAGCAGAGGAAGCCGTGGTGCGGCCATCTTGGGTCCGTGAGGCTCTGAGGTGCCGGGAGCGGCGGCGGCGGCCACCAGGCGGAGGCTGAGGCGGGGAGCGGGCGGGAGAGAGAAGAGCAGCCGGGCGCAGGCGCCGTCTCCGCAGTCCCCTCCATGGTCGGCGCCCGCAGCCCGCGGCGGCCTGTCTTGCGCTCCACCTCTCGCACATCCTCCTCCGCCTTCTCTTCAGGGGCCACCGGCGGCGCTGTGTGGAGGCCCGGGCGCTGAAACCCGCGGAGCGACGGGCAGAGGAGGAGGCGAGGGGGTCCGGGCCCGCGGGGCGCCCTGAGGCGCGGGGACGCCGGCGGGCCGACCCGCAGCCCGCCGCCGCCGGCCCGGCCGNCCCGCCGCCGCCGCCGCCCGCGGGCCCCTGGCGCGGCCGCCGGGGCCGGGGAGCATGAGCCCCGGGACCCGCCGGGGGACGGCCCGGGCCCGGCCCGGGATCTAGAGGGCCGTGGGGGAGGGGAGCCCCTCCCGCGGCGCCGCTCCAGAACCGCCGGCCCCTCGACGACGCCGTCGCCGGCCCCCGCGGCCGCGCCGTTTTGTTTCCCCTCGCGTCGTGCACAAGGGAAGTGAAGGAAAATGTCCACGAGGACTCCGTTGCCCACGGTGAATGAACGGGACACCGAGAACGTAAGTAACACGGGCGTTCCCGCTGCTTCCCCGCCCGCAGCGGCCCGAGGACGGTGGGCAGGCTCGGCGGGCGGCCCGCTTCCTGGGAGGACCCGGGAAGTGGCTCCGCGGTCGCGCGCGACGCGCTGTGTTCGCGCGCCGGGGCTCCAGCCTCGATGCGCGGCGTCTCCGGGGGCCGGTGGTCGCGCGCCGGTCCCTGCGGCGGCGGCGCTTTCCGGGGCCGGCGCTCCTGCCCCGGGGGCCGGGCGGTGGAACGGCCCGGGACCGAGCGGGTCGCCAAGCGGGGCGGCCCCTGAGGAGGGAGCCCGGCGGCGCCGGGGGCTCGGGGGGCGCGGGGAAGCCGGCCCGGCGCTTCGGGGAGTGACAGCTCGTGGTGGCGACTGCCCCGGGGAGGCGTGGACGCCGCGCGGGGCTCTCCGACGGCCGAGAGGAGGGCTCGCGGGGGAACGTCGCGGGGCTTCCGGGGCGGCGGTGCCCGGCCAGGGAGGGCCGTCCCCCGGGTCTCCGTCGCGCCCCGAGACGTGGCGGGCTGGGGGCCCAGCGCCACCCGGGAGCCTGCAGAGCGCGCTCGGTCGCTGCGGCCGCCCGGGGCTTCCGCCGCTCGGCCGCGGGGCCCCGAAGCGTCCTGCGCCGGAGCGCGCTCGGCGAGAGTTCCGGCTCGGACCCGCGGCACTTCCACGGAGCGGGGCCGGCGCGCGGACTCCTCGGGCCGTGGGCTTCCACTCGGAGAAGTGCTCCGCGCCCCTGAGTGACCCGAAGCCAGACGCTGCCGCGGCGGGCGTGTACGGTGAGGGGGTCACGTGGCGCGTCCGCACCCCGGTTTCTAGGGGGTCTCCGAGTTCTGTCGCGGCCTGCCCGAGCGTCGTCCGCGGTTGCGGGCCGTTCTCTACGGACGACGGGACGGAGCCCTTCTCTGGGAGCGCGGGTGAGGCCGCCTCGTCGGCCGCGTTCCCGTCCGAGGTTCGAGGGCGCCCTGCGCTGGTGCACCGGGCCCGCTCCGTCTTTACCTCGGTGTGCGCTGTTCTGGGCGGTGCGCGTGTCTCGGCGTTGCACGTCCGGCAGACCCAGCCTGTTTGCCCACCGTTACCGCACTCCTGCCCCGGTCAGTTGCCTGCCCGCCGGGTGGGGACAGCGGAACGGGAATGGGCCCTCTCCGTCTGCTGAGCAGCTCCTTATTTGCGGGCAGTCAGGGCCATTGCGATGGGGCGTCCGCCCTTCCCGCAGCTGCGTGAGTTGTGACAGATGTGTAGCCACGTAGCCACCATCACGGTCGAGACAGCATTTCCACTGCCCAGACAGGCGCCTTGTGGCCCTTTGCAGGGAGAGCCCCTCTCCCTGTTTCCCCACGCCCTGGCAACCGTTCTCTGTCCCTACAGTTCGCACCTTTCCTGAATGTTAAACACTTGGAGCCAGAGTATGTAATCCCATGTCTGGCAGCTCTCACTTCGCATACTTCTTTTGAGGTTGATTCGTGTGTGTGTGTGTGTGTGTGTGTGTTGGTGGCTCATTGTTTGGATGTACCAGTTTTTAAAGATCCATTCGCCAGTTGATGGGCATTCGCCAGTTGTGGCACTTCTAGACCAGCAAAAGTTTCCATTTTGCTTACCTTGCAGATTTTATTTAAATTTTTAGTTAAATGTATTCGGGTATCTGTTGGTTGATAACATATGAATTTAAGGAATACAACTTAATAGGATGCTGTACACTCTCCTGGGTTCTCACCTCCGGAAGCCTAGACTCCTTCCATCACCAAAGAGTTGATCCCCTTTATTCTCTGGGTCCTCCCCTTCACCCCCCTTCCCCTCTGGTGACCACCGTTCTGTTGTCTATTTCTATGAGTGAGTTTCTTTTGCCTGTTCATTTGTTGCTTTTTGTTTTCTGCCCCATGTGAGTGAAATCATAGGATTCTTGTCCTTTTCTGTCTTATTTCACTTACCATCATACTCTCAAGATCCATCCATGTTGTGGCAAATTTATTTAAATTTTATTTTATTTTAAAGATTTTATTTATTTATCTTTAGAGGGGAAGGGAAGAAGAGAGGGAGAGAAATATCAATGTATGGTTGCCTCTAGTGTGTCCCCTGCTGGGAACTGGCCTGCAACCCAGGCATGTGCCCTGACTGGGAATCGACCCTCGCAATACTCTGGTTTTGGTTTGTAGGCCCGTGCTCAATCCACTGAGCCACACCAGCCAGGGCTATTTAAAGTTTAAATAATTACATATATTTTGATAAGAATGTTGCCTATTGGTCAGAAATAATGAAAGGTAGGTAATTTGCTAGGAGAACTTTTCCTGTTCTTGTCTACTATGTTTTCATTTATTTCCAAATGTGAATATCCACTTTTAGCTGATGGGTATATAAATCATTTTATAACTCAAAGGACTAGTTAGATAATTGGACATACATAATGAAATGCTGAGGCTCAGACAGGTAATAGGAACTGCTTGTGACCACTGACAATTTAGTAGCAGAACCTGTACTAGGTTCCAGTTCTCTAGCTCAGTCTCCTTTGCTTTTTGCTCCTTTGCTTGCTCAGTTTCCTTTGCTTTTTTACATAATATTTTTGATTTCCAAAAATATTATGTAAAAGATTATTCAGCTACAGAGATGTAGTTGTACCAATATAGAGTATGATTAAAATAAGACAAAAAAAGTCTTGTTGAAAATTTCAAATGAATAAGAGAATTTTAATAAGTTGTCAGCCAGGGACAGTTTCATCCTTCAGTGGACAGACATTTGACAGTGTCTGGAGACGTTTTTGGTTGTCACAACTGAACAGGGTTGCTGCTGACTGGTAATGCTGCTGACATTTTTCAGTGCTCCAGACAGTGCCCCTTTTCCCCAATAGAGAACTCTGACCCAGAAGGTCAGTAGTGCCAGGATTGAGAAACCTGGTGTGTAGTTAGCCCCCCATGTGCTTGACAGCGTAACAGCCAGTCTTAATTTCACTTGTTCTCTCCCCAAGAGGCAAATTCAGTACATTTTATCATTTCATTTCTAAAGCTTTTAGAAGAGATAAAGCTTTTTTCTAAAAAAAGTAATTAAAATCCTTTTATCATAATTTCTTAATATCGGATATCTAGTCAGTGTTCAAGTTTCCTCAGTTGTCTACTTTGTAAACACCTTGTTGAAATTATAATCCATCTCAGATCCATCTATTATAGTTGGATAATATGTGAATTAAAATACTCATTAAATTAAATAAAAAGTGTGCATTTTAAGCCATGGCTGGTGTAGCTCAGTGGATTGAGTGTAGGCTGCGAACCAAAGGGTTGCCAGTTCAATTCCCAGTCAGGGCACATGCCTGGGTTGCAGGCCAGGTACCCCGTGAGGGCCATGTGAGAGGCAACCACACACTAATGTTTCTCTCCCTCTCTTTCTTCCTCCCTTCTCCTCTCTCTAAAAATAAATAAATAAAAAATTTAAAAAGTGTGCATTTTAATGTATGTTTTACTGTTGACTTGGTATAGAGCCATAGAAAAATCCTGTTTGTATACTGGTAAAAGTAGAAATGTGTATTTCACTGGAGTTTCAAAGCTTATGACACTTTGTAAGCCTGGTTATTTGCCAAAGTACCAGAGGCCCCAGGGCTTTACCAATGGACTTAACAGCTCTCACAGCTCTCGGTATGTGTGTGCACCACGTACTTAGTTAATGCAAACAGTCATCATAATTTCTTATCTCTGTGAACTAGATAAACTGATGGCGTTATTATCTAGCCAACTATTGGGTATATGATATTATTAACCTATTCAAATTTGAGTACCTACTATGTGTATGACACTGTGCCGTAGAGAGGATATACCTAGGAACTGTATTGCTCATGTTCTTCAGGACAAGTTCTATAGTTCCTGTAGGTCAGAGCACCCTGAGCTAAGCTCTCAAACTGGAGCAACCTCCAGAATCACCTGGAGGGCCTCCAGACATTGATTCTACTGTTCTGCCCTTGAGTTTTTATTTTTCACAAGTTTCAGGTTACGTAGATGCTGCAGGTCCAGGGATCCCACTTGAAGAATCACTGTCTTGCCCTGGCCAGGTGGCTCAGTTGCGTAGAGCATTGTTCCTATATGCCCAGGTTGCAGGTTCAATCCCCAGTCGGGGCACATACAAGAATCAATCGATGAATGCATGAATGGGCAGAACCACAAACTTGATGTTTCTCTCTGTACCTCCCTTTCTCTCTCTCAAATCAATAAATAAAAATTAAAAATAAACAAAAAATACAAATCATTGCTTTAGTGTTCAGTGGAAGTTTGCCAGTTAAACTTATATTCCTGCAACTTGTATTGTGGCTATAGATGAGAGGTTTCCAATAGATTCAGTAAAATTTTCTGGTTCTGTGAGTTTTTAAAATTGGTTCTTTGTAAGCAAGTGTGGTTGTGGACAGTAAAAATATTCACCCTTATTATGCTTACTGGACATCAGGTAAGTACAGAGTACTTTATATAATATCTCATTAAAGATATGTGATACGATCTCATTTAATCTGCTTTTAAAAATATATGTTATTTATTTATCTTTAGAGAGAAGGGAGAGAGGAAGGGAAGCATCAGTGTATGGTTGCCTCTCATGCGTCCCCCACTGGGAACTGGCCCACAACCCAGGCATGTGCCCTGACTGGATATCAAACCACGATCCTTTGGTTTGCAGGCCCAGGCTCAGTCCACAGAGCTACGCCAGCCAGGGCTAATCTGCTTTTTAATTTATACAATTATCAATTGACTCAAGCCGTTTGGGCCTTTATACAAGTTGGTCTCTGAAGAATTAATGTTTTAAAATATTTTATTTATTTATTTTTAGATAGAGGGAAAGGGAAGGAGAAAGAGAGGGAGAGAAACATCAATGTGTGCTTGCCTCTTGAGCACCCCATACTGGGGACCTGGCTTACAACCCAGGTATGTACCCTGACTGGGAATTGAATCAGCTACCCTTTGGTTTGCAGGTCGGCGCTCAATTTGCTGAGCCACACCAGCCAGAGCAGAATTAATGGTTTTTATTTGGTCAAAGTGTTTGGGAAAAGATCTTACAGACTTCGGTTTGAGGGTTATTTTAATTTCTTCTGTTCATAAATTAGGTGAAGGTGAAAATTTATAGTGAGTAGAATATTATTTTGATTACTGATGTAGCACATGATTATATTGTAATTACTTACAGGAGACTTATACACAGTTTAGTATAAAATTGTACCTGTTATCCTTTAAAAAAAGACTTTATTTATTTTTAGAGAAAGGGGAAGGGAGGGGGAAAAAGGGAAAGAAACATTAACGTGAAGTTGCCTCTCATGCGGCCCCCACTGGGGACCTGGCCCACAACCCAGGCATGTGCCTTGACTGGGAATCGAACTGGTGACCCTTTGTTTTGCAGGCCCGCGCTCAGTCCACTGAGCTACACCGGCCAGGGCCTTTTATCTTTTATTTCAAAGAGAATTCTCTATGTAGTCAGATTTTATCTGGAATTTGTTCCCAAGGTGGAATAAGGTTAGAGAGTGCAGCGATCTTCTGGTTGAGTCCACTGCCAAACTCACTTGTCTTCACATCCATCTTAAACGGTCAGATTACACCTGAAGAAGAGAACATCTCTCCCTGGGAATCTCCCAGTTTGAATGTTGTCTTACACAGGAATTTGAAGTACGTGCCTGGAGTTGGTCTGCAAGTAGTAAGAGGGGTTTGTGCTGATCTGTATGTACCTGTGTATATTCTAATTGGGAGGGCCCTGGAAGAAAGGGGCTCTTTGGGGGGAGGGGTACCAACTTTTTCTTCAAACTAGAATTCTTTTTTTCTTTTTTGGGGGGTTTGTCTGATTTTTTAAAAATATATTTTATTGATTATGCCATTACAGTTGTCCCATTCCCCTCCTTCACTCCCCTCCATCCTGCACACCCCTCCCCCACCATTCCCCCCCTTTCGTTCATGTCCGTGTGCCACAAGTTCTTTAGATTCTGTATTTCCCATTGTATTCCTGCCCTCCCCCCTGTCTATTTTCTACCTACCGTCTATGCTACTTATTCTCTTTACCTTCTCCCCCCTTCTCCTCCTCCCACTCCCCTGTTGCTAACCCTCCCTGTGATCTCCATTTCTATGGTTCTGCTCCCAATCTAGTTGTCCTCTTAGTTTGCTTTTGTTTTAGGTGTGATTGTTAATAACTGACTTTGCTGTCTTTTCACTGTTCATATTTTTTATCTTCTTTTTCTTAGATAAGTCCCTTTAACACTTCATATAATAAGGGCTTAGTGATGATGAACTCCTTGAATTTGACCTTATCTGAGAAGCACTTTTTTTATCTGCCCTTCCATTCTAAATGAAAGCTTTGCTGGATAGCGCATTCTTGGCTGTAGGCCTTTGGATTTCATGACTTGGAATACTTCTTTCCAGCCCCTTCTTGCCTGTAAAGGCCTGGCACCACCCCATGCCTGGGATCCGCCAACCACCTCCGCCTCCACTTCTTGGTTCGGGCAGACCAAATGATCTTTCCAGCCCCACCTGCTCTGCCGCTGACTCCGCCCCTCTTACCGGTCTGGCTGAGTGGTTCGTTGTTGTCAGACTTCCGTACAGTTCAATTTTCACTGTTTTGGCTGCGTTTTTGTTTCTAAAACTTAGCCGTCTTTAAATTTAGTTGTGGGAGGGGCCACAGTGTTTTCACCTACGCCTCCATTTTGGCCGGAAGTCAGACTAGAATTCGTTAGCACCGTACTTGAGCCACCGGAGCTGCCCAGCTGTGGTTAGTCTTACTTAGTCTCATGCAGACTAGGTAAAGCATCATTTCTGTGGATTACATGGAATCTTGGCATTGCAAGTTGAAACTTGAACAAAGCAGCTCTTTTGTTTGTATTTCTTGCTAATAGGCAGTCACTTTGGGGTGGAAGTTAAATATTGTGGGGTCTGTGTTATAAACATTTTACATGAAAATCTGTATTGGTAGAATTTGTATGAAAATTGAATAAGCTGAACCCAAAGATTTTTAATTCCAGAATTTTATATAACCCTATTCTTTTTTAAAAAAATATTTTATTTATTTTATTTTTAGAGGGGAGGGAAAGAGAAAGAGAGGGAGAGAAACTCAATATTCCGTTGCCTCTCATGTGGCCCCCACTAGGGACCTGGCCCACAACCCAGGCATGTGCCCCAACTGGAAATTGAATCAGCGACCGTTTGGTTCACAGCCCGCGCTCAATCCACTGAGTGACACCAGCCAGGGCATAACCCTATTTTTTTATGCATACAGTTAATACCTTTTTTAAAAAAAGATTTTATTTATTTATTTTTTTAGTGAGAAGGGGAGGGAAGGAGTGAGGGAGAGAAACATCAATATGTGATTGCCTCTTGTGTGCCTCCTACTGGGAACCTGGCCTGCAACCCAGACATGTGCCCTGACTGGGGATTGAACCTGTGATCTTTTGGTTTGCAGGCCCATGCTCAATCGATCCACTGAGCTACACCAGCCAGGGCAGTCAGTACCATTATTACTTAGTTAACTACAATAGCAGATTCTAAAGTAGAATGAGAATCCTGGGTAGGAGTAGACCTAGAACCATTTCCTAGCTCAGCCTTCTGCCCTTAGACTTAATATTTATCCAGAAGAATAATTTAAATTGCGGCGTGCAGCTTTTGTTATTGAGGCATTGAGGTGTTTTGATGACTTTCTGTGTACATACCAACTCCGCCTCTTTCCTTGTCCTACTTCACTTGCCTAGCCCTTGCTAACCTAGGGCCTGCCCTGGTGTGCCTGCCCTGGTGTGCCTGTCCATAGGCCTGTATGTATGAGCTTTACTAGTGCAGCGGACTAAAGGAGTTTATGTTTTCTTTTTTTAAAAGAAGGTTACCATTTAACTGTTAGAGATACTCAGTGATAAAGAGCCATGGTAATGTATTCCAGTTTTTTTCTTTTTTAAAGATTTTATTTATTTATTTATTTTTAAAGAGAAGGGAAGGGAAGGATCAAGAGAAGGAAAGAAATGTCCGTGTGTGGCTGCTTCTCGCACGCCCCCAACTGGAGACCTGGCTCACAGTCCAGGCATGTGCCCTGATTGGGAATTGAACCAACGTCCTTTGGTCCACATTTAGTCCACTGAGATACACCAGCTAGGGCTCAGCATTTTTCTCATTTCTGATAATTTAATTAAGTTCTTAACATTTATTTCCTACTTATTGTTTGGTTTTTCTACTTACAGTTGCTGGGGAACAAAACATTCCATAACTTAGTAGTAGTGTAAAAAAACATCACTTTATTACGCTCACAGGTTCTGGCAGGGATGGCTTATTTCTGTTTCTCTGGGTCCGGGACTTTGGGGGATTTTGAAAGAGGGGATATAAACAGTTGGGCTGGGAAGTTCACGTTCTTGACTTCTTCACTCATATATCTGGTACCTTGGCAGCAGGTATGGAGAAGGCTGGGCTCAGCCAAGACTCTTTTTCTTAAAAAGTTTTATTTATCTAGTTTTAGAGAGGGGGAGGGAGGGAGAAAGAGGAAGAAAAACATCAGTGTGTGGTTGCCTCTCGAGGGCCCCCTACTGGGGGCCCGGCCCACAACCCAGGCATGTGCCCTGACTGGGAATTGAACTAGTGACCTTTGGGTTCTTTGGTTACATCAAAGCCTGACTAATTTACAATTTAATACTACATAATCAAATTTTCACTCCTTCACAGCACATTAATAGTGTTGCTAGGAAAACTAGACTACCACGACAAAGATGTTACCCAGTGCACAAAATTCTGACAAGGGTATCTGAGATTAAGGAGCGGTTTTCTTTAGGAAACAGTTCTATCAAAAGCATGAGAAGAGAAGTAATTTAAAATGTTCAAGACACAGTAAATGCACAACTGACCCTAAATTGCCGTTTAGTATGCGTTGTATTATAGGATATATAAACTACCGCCTTCTATGGAATGTTTAGTTCACACCCAAGACAATCAAAGCCTTCCTTATTCAATAATCCACTATTTTCTGGTTGTGCCAAAAAATAAACAACCAGCAAATGATTTCACCTCTTTAAAAAATCATTTACACTTAAAAAGGTGGGATGAGGTAGATTTCCCTTCTTTTTTTTTTTTTTTAATTTAATTTTATTCATTAAGGACTAATTGGCATACAATAAAACTGTGTAAATTTAAGGTATACCATATGATGATTCGATACACATATATATTGCAAAATGATTACCACAGTAGAGTTAGTTAACATTTCATTACCTCACATAGTTATCATTTCCTTTTTGGTGAGAACATAAAAAAGTCTAATCTTTCAGTAACTTTGAAAAATATAATACGATATTGTTAATTATAGTCACCATGCTAGACTCCCAGAGCTCATTCATTTTATAACTGGATGTTTGTATCCTTTGACTAATATCTTTTAGTTTCCCCCACCCCCCAGCCTCTGGCAATCACTGTTGCATCTCCTGCTTCTGTGAGTTCTGATCCACCATGTGCCCACGGACAGACATCTAGGTCGATCCACCGTGTGCCCACAGACAGACATCTAGGTCGATCCACCATGTGCCCACGGACAGACATTTAGGTTGTTGCCATGTCTTGGCTGTTGTGAGTAATGCTGTAATGAACATGAGCGTGCAGGCATTTCTTCAAGATCCTGATTTCATTTCCTCTGGACATATACACAGAAGTAGGATTGTTGGATCATATGGTAGTTTAATTTTTCAGTTTTTAGAGAACTTTCACATTGCTTTCCATAGTGGTTGTACAAATTTACATTCCCAGATTTCCCTTCTTCTTAAAAATGTTTGTAGAGCTACTAAAAAACTTGCATTCACAAAATAGTTGATAAAAGTAGTCCTCTGGATTGTACAATAAGGGACCACTGATGAGTCATGATATGTGATATTGATCAGACTTGGCTTTTTCTCCTGCTTTGTCTGAGTCTGGACCCTCCTCATTTTTAGTCTCTCCATTTTTCACAGGTAGATCTTTCTTAGGTTCCTGGTTAGCCGCTTCAGCCTGTTTTCCCTTTTCTCCCGTTTTCCCTTTCCTTTGTACTTTTTTGCCAGTTTATCCTTTCCTGTGGCCTTTTTTGGCTTCATAGCCACTTTTGCAGTAGCAGGTTTAGCTGACAAACCTTGGGGATCTCCTCTTGGGCTCCTCCTCTGCCCCCTCATTGACCTTCCTCTTGGGCATGCATGTGTTGGGTGCGTGCAGGATGCTTGCTGGATGCCTGAGGGCCGAGGCTCCGAGGGAACCCTTGCAAACCTGGACTTCCTGGTTTCAGCTTTTCTGAAAACCTGGACAGCTTTTCTTCCTGTCCAAACTGCCCAGACCAGAGATGGGGATGGGGGCAGTCTGATTTCCTCTTAATATTAATTTGTATAGCTTTCGTAGTGATACTCCCTAAAACTGGACAATCTAAAATTTTTGGTTTAGTATTCAAAGTTTTTTCTTAGAATATATTTTTGATTGATTTTTAGAGAGAGAAAGGAAGAGGGAGAAACATTGATTTGTTGTTGCACTTAATTTATGCATTCATTGGTTGATTCTTGTATGTGCTCTGTCAAGGGATTGAACCTGCAAACTCGGCATATCGGAACGATGCTCCAAACAACTGAGCTACCCAGCCAGGGCCTAGTATTCAAAGTTCTTGACCCACTTTTCTGGCTTTGTTTCTTCTAACTGCTCACCTGTATAAACTTAATACTCTAGCCTGACAATTCTGCTTGGCTATTTGTTTACCCAGCAATTTCATACCCCCTGGTGCCAGGTCTAGTATAATCAGAATACAAGAATGAGATGGTTCTTTCCCACAAGGAGCTTATAGTCAAGGACTTTAGTGTGGGAATTAACTAAGCTAAGGGTTGGGGATTGTAGGGGAGAAAAAGTCAGAAAAATGGCCTCCTCAAGAGTATAAAGATAAGAAATTGTCAGCAGTCATGATATTGAGGAACTAAAGCCTTTTTTTTAAAAGATTTTATTTATTTACCTTTAGAGGGGAAGGAGAGAGGGAGAGAAACATCAATGTATGGTTGCCTTTCGTGCATCCCCTGCTGGAAGTTGGCCTGCAGGGAACTGGACTGCAACCCAGGCATGTGCCCTGACTGGGAATCGAACCTCGATCCTCTGGTTCGAAGGCCTGCACTCAATCCACTGAGCTATACCAGCCAGGGCCACCTTTTTTTTTTTAAGTGTTAGTATCGTATGAATGAATGAGTTGTGAGAGAAAATTGCCTAGATGTGGGACTTAAGGGAGATCTTTCTTCTTGTCCCCCAAACTTTCTTAGCTTTTCTTGTGCCTGGTACCTGGCATGAAATGACCTTTATTTCCCAAAATAACTCTACTGCTTACGTTTCAAAGGCTCTGTCCCTTCATCTCCAGGATACCTTTTTTCATCTCACACACACGTGGTCGTATCCTCTGAATGCCTACTGTGTTACCAGCACAATAGCTACCAGTCACATGTGGCTGCTGAGCGCTTGAAGTGTGCCTAGTCTGAAGTAGAATGTTTTGTATGAAATGTATACTTGATTTCAAAGCTGATTTAAAAAAGTAACATCTTAATCTTTATTGTATATATTGAAATATTTGGGGATATATTGAAGTAACTGAAATTAATTTATCCTGTGGTTTTTTTTTTTAGTGTTGCTACTAGAAAATTGAAAAATACATATGTAGCTCATGTTGTGTTTGTCAGAGGCAGCACGTAGACTATTCCCTCAGATTTTCCCACAGGTGGTTACTGTGCCCCATTTTACCTTCCCAGCTAGATGGTGAGTGACTTAAAGGTTTGGCACCACACTTTTTTTTTAGTCCCCTTATAGTGCCTGGCACTTAATGGGTGCTAGCATACATTTAACTGGTGAAAAGCTACTAAGTCAAAGTTTTATTTAAACACAATGTATTCCTTGTAGTTCTTATGTGGATTAGACAAGTAAATTGTTTTTCAGTATATTTGATTGTGATAGTTCACCTACTATACTAATAAAAGCATTTTATTAAAAGTGAAACCAGCCCTGGCTGGTGTAGCTCAGTGGATTGAGCGCGGGCCTGTGAACCAGAGGATCACGGTTCGATTCCCAGTCAGGGCACATGCCTGGGTTGTGGGCCAGTTCCCAGCAGGGGACCCACGAGAGGCAACCATACATTGATATTTCTCTCCCTCTCTTATTCCCTTCCCCTCTAAAGATAAATAAATGAAATCTTTAAAAAAAACTGAAACCAATTTGACTGAATTTATGGGTATGAGTAGTAAGTTTCCCTTTCTATTTAAACTGTGCAACAAGTCACATTATTGTTGGTGAGTTTGAGGCCATTTTTGTTTCATTTATTTATTTTTTTAAATATTTTATTTATTTATTTTTAGAGAGAGGGACAGGCCCTTTGCTTCACAGGCCCACACTCAATTCACTGAGCTACACCAGCCAGGGCTGTTTCATTTGTTTTTGTTAATTCCCATATGTCATTTCCCTTATCCCTTACCATTCTGACTTGTTTAATATGTTGTCGTGTGTATATATCTCTGTGTTCTTACAACATGTATATTTGGTACTTGATTTAAACTTTGCATATGTCTCATACCTGTATCTAATCTGTTGCTTCTAACTGCTGCATGTCACTCTGTGTTGTCCATCTACCAGTCACGTTTAGAATCATCTAGTTTTCTAATTTTTTGCCAGTCTAATTAAGGTGTTAATGTGAGACCTCATTGTTAACTTGATTTGACTAGATAGTACAGAACCTACAAATACACGGCTGACCATATACTGTACTAAAAGCGAAGTGAACGTGGTCTGCTTCTCTGAAAATATCTTACTGAACTCTAGAGGCGTCCCTCAGAGGTAGTGTGAGCCTGGTTCCTACCACCCCAGTCCCGCATGATAGTCAGGTGAGTCACGTGAGGTCTCTGTTTCCTACCACACACAAAGCTGTGTTTATACTAAGCTGTAGTCTGCTAAGTGTGCAGTAGCATTGTGTCTAAAACAGTGTGCACACCTTAATTCAAAAATACTTTATTATAAAAAAGCTAACCTTCGTTTGAGTCTTCAGCAAATGTAATCTTTCTTTTTTCTTTTTTAAAAAAATTTTAATTTATTTATCTTTAGAGGGGAAGGGAAGGAGAGAGGGACAGAAGTATCAATGTATGGTTGCCTCTTGTGCATCCCCTGCTGGGAACTGTCCTGCAACCCAGGCATGTGCCCTGGCTGGGAATTGAACCGCGATCGTGTGGTTTGCAGGCCCACACTCAATCCACTGAACTACACCAGCCAGGGCTCTTTCTTTATATATATATATATTATTGGTTATGCCATTACAGTTGTCCCATTCCCTCCTTCACTCCCCTCCACCCTGCATACCCCTCCCCCACCACCACCCCTTTCGTTCACGTCCGTGTGTCACAAGTTCTTTAGATTCTATATTGTCCATAGTATTCCTGCCTTCCCCCTGTCTATTTTCTACCTACCGTCTATGCTACTTATTCTCTTTACCTTCTCCCCCCTTCTCCTCCTCCCACTCCCCTGTTGCTAACCCTCCCTGTGATCTCCATTTCTATGGTTCTGTTCCCGATCTAGTTGTCCTCTTGGTTTGCTTTTGTTTTAGGTGTGGTTGTTGATAACTGTGAGTTTGCTGTCCTTTCACAGTTCATATTTTTATTTTCTTTTTCCTAGATAAGTTCCTTTAACATTTCATATAATAAAGGCATGGTGATGATAAACTCCTTGAATTTGACTTTATCTGCCCTTCCATTCTAAATGAAAGGTTTGCTGGATACAGCAATCTTGGCTGCAGGTCTTTGGATTTCATGACTTGGAATGCTTCTTTCCAACCCCTTCTTGCCTGTAAAGTCTCTTTTGAGAAATCCGCTGACAGTCTGATGGGAACTCCTTTATAGGTGACTGTCCCCTTATCTCTTGCTGCTTCTAGAATTCTCTCCTTCATTTTATTTTATTTTTTTAAAATATATTTTATTGATTATACCCTTACAATTGTTGTATTCCCCCTTTTATTCCCCTGCACACCCCTTCCCCCACCATTCCTCCCCTTTAGTTTATGACCACGTGTCTCAAGTTCTTTAGATTCTATATTTTCCCTACTATTCTTGCCCTCCCCCCTGTCTATTTTCTACCTACTGTCTATGCTATTTTCTGTACCTTCTCTCCCCTTCTCCTCCTCCCACTCCCCTGTTGCTAACCCTCCATGTGTTCTTCATTTCTATGGTCCTGCTCCTGATCTAGCTGTCCTCTTGGTTTGCTTTTGTTTTAGGTGTGGTTGTTAATAATTGTGAGTTTGCTGTCCTTTCACTGCTCATATTTTTCATCTTCTTTTTCTTAGGTAAGTCCCTTTAACAGTTCATGTAATAAGGGCTTGGTGATGGTGAACTCCTTGAATTTGATCTTATCTGAGAAGCACTTCCATTCTAAATGAAATTTGATCTTATCTGAGAAGCATCTGTCCTTCCATTCTAAATGAAAGCTTTGCTGGATAGAGCAATCTTGGCTGTAGGTCTTTGGACTTCATGATTTGTAATACTTCTTTCCAGCCCCTTCTTGCCTGTAAGGTCTCTTTTGAGAAATCTGCTGACAGTCTGATGGGAACTCCTTTATAGGTGACTGTCCCCTTATCTCTTGCTGCTTCCAGGATTCTCTCCTTCATTTTAATCTTGGCTAATGTAGTTATGATGTGCCTTGGTGTGTTCCTTCTTGGGTCCACCTTCTTTGGGATTCTCTGAGCTTCCTGGATTTCCTGGAAGTCTATTGCTCTTCCTCTTCCCCTTCTGGTACCCCTATAATTCAGATGTTGGAATGTTTAAAGATGTCCTGGAGGTTCCTAAGCCTCTCCTCATTTTTTGAAAGTCTCGTTTCTTCCTTCTTTTCTGTTTTGTTGTTTCTTTCTTCCTTCTAGTCCACTCCCTTGATTTGAGCCCCAGTTTCCTTTCCATCACTATTGGTTTCCTGTGCATTTCCTTTCATTTCAATCAGTTTAGCCTCTATATGTTCCTCTAATTTGTGGCTAAAATCAACCAATTCTCTGAGCATCCTGATCACCAGTGTTTTGAACTATGCATCTGAAAGGCTGGCTATTTCTTGGTCACTTAGAAGTATTGGCTCTGGGGCTTTGAGCTGTTCTTGAGTCATAATGTTTGGTCTGTTCGCACCTGTTATGTATGAGGGGTGGAGCCTTAGGTGTTCACCAGGGCTGGGCGACCCAGTTGCTGGGTTGTGATGTGGTCTGGCTGAGTGGTTTGTTGTTGTCGGACTTCCGTACAGTTCAATTTTCACTGTTTTGGCTGTGTTTTTGTTACTAAAACTTCGCTGTCTTTAAATTTAGTTGTGGGAGGGGGCACAGTGTTTTCACCTCCGCCTCCATCTTGGCCGGAAGTTAAATGTAATCTTTCTTTGGTGGGGAGCCTTGCCTCAATGTTGATGGCTGTACACTGATCAAAGTGGTGGTTGTGGCAGTCTCTTCAAATTAAGACAACAATGAAGTTTGCCACATTGATGAACTCTTCCGTTCATAAATGATTTCTTTGAGTAGCAGTGCTGTTTGTTCGTATTTTACCCACAATAAAATTTCAAAATTGGAGTCAGTCTTCTCAAACCCTTTTGCTTTATGAACTAAGTTTGTTAGGTTCTAAATCCTTTGTTGTCGGTTCAGCAGTCGTCACAGCATCTTCACCAGGAGCACCTTCCATCTCCATAAGGCTTTCTGCCCTTGTGGGTGTGGCTCAGGGGCTGAGTGCCGGCCTACGAACCCAAAGATAGACAGTTCAGTTCCTAGGCAGAGAGGCAACCAGTCGGTGTTTCTCTCCCTCTCTCTCTCCCTCCCCTGCTCTCTAAAAATAAATTTAAAAAGCCCTGGCTGGTGTAGCTCAGTAGATTGAGCTCGAACCAGAGGATTGCAGTTCGATTCCCAGTCAGGGCACATGCCTAGGTTGCAGGCCAGTTCCCAGCAGGGGACTCACGAGAGGCAACCATACATTGATGTTTCTCTTCATTTCTCCTTCCCTTCCCCTCTGAAGATAAAGAAATAAAAATCTTTTAAAAAGTAATAAATTAATTAAAAAATCTTTTTAAAAAAAACTTACATACTGCTTTCTTTGCTCATCCATAAGAAACTACTCTTTATCTAATCGAGTTTGATCATGAGATTGCAGCAGTTCTGTTATATCTTTAGGTTCCAGTTCTAGTTCTTCTTTTATTTTCATCACATCTGTATTTATTTATTTATTTTTGATTTTATTTATTTATCTTTAGAGGGGAAGGAGAGAGGGAGAGAAATATCAGTGTACGGTTGCCTTTTGTGCATCCCCTGCTGGGAGTTGGCCTGCAACCCAGGTATGTGCCCTGAATGGGAATCGAACTGTGATCCTCTGGTTCGCAGGCCTGTGCTCAATCCACTGAGCTACACCAGCCAGGGCTCATCACATCTGTTTTTACTTCCTCCATGGAAATCTTGAACCCCTCAAAGTCATCCATGAAGATTAGAATCAACTTCTTCCAAAGTTCTGCTAGTGTTGATATTTTGACCTCTTCCCGTATGTCACAAATGTTTGTAATGACATTTAGTATTGTGAATCCTTTCCAGAAGGATTTAAATTTATTTGCCCGGATCCATCAGAGGAACTACTGATGGCAGCTGTAGCCCACAAAATGTATTTCTTACATAATAAGATTTGAGAGTAAAATTATTCTTGATCTGTGGGTTATAGAATGGATATTTTGTTAGCAGGCATGAAAACAACATTAATCTCTTTGTACATCTCCATCAGAGCTCTTGGGTGACCAAGTGGATTGTCAGTGAGCAGTAATATTTTGAAAGGAATCTTTTTTCCTCTGCCTGAGCACTAGTCTCACCAGTGGGCTTAAAATATTTAGGAAACCTGGTTGTAAACAGATGTGCTGTCACCAGCTTTGTTGTTCCACTTAGGGCGCAGAGGCAGAGTAGATTTAGCATCATTGATAAGAGCCCTAGGATTTTTGAAGTGGTAAGTGAGCATTGGTTCAAAGTCACCAGCTGGATTAACACCTAACAAGAGAGTCAGCTTGTCCTTTCAGGCTTTGACTCTCCTCCCTGTGAAGGAAAGCCCTAGATGGCATCTTCTTACGATAAAAGGCAGTTTCACCTATGCTGAAAATCTGTTGTAGCCACTTCATGAATTACCTTAGCTAGATCTTCTGGAGGACTTGCTGTAGCCTCTATCCATGTCAGAACTTGTGCTTCACCTTGTGCCTTTGTGTTGCAGAGATGGCTCGTTTCCTTAAACCTCATCACTAACCTCTGCTGGCTTCAAACTTTTCTTCTACAACCTCCTCACCTTTCTGAGCCTTCACGGAATTGAGGAGAGTTAGGACCTTGCTCTGGATTAGGCTTTGGCCTAAAGGAATCTTATGATTAGTTTGTGCTTTTATCCAGACCACTAAAACTTTCTCTGTATCAGCAATGAGGTTGTTTTCACTGTCTTATCATTTGTATGTTTAGTGGAGTAATAGTAGGGTGACTTGAGTACTGCAGTAGTTGATCATTGAGACAGCTACTAACTGCACCAGTAGCATACACAGCGTGGAGACGCTAGACAAAGGGACGATGCACATCCTAGGCAGAACACAGCAGATGGTGGAGATGGTGCAAGATTTCATCATGCTGCTCACAATGGTAAACAGTTTGACATTTATTTATTTTTTAATAAGTTTTTAAAAAAGATTTATTTATTTACTTTTGGAGAGAGGGAGATAAACATTAAGGGGTGAGAGATACATTGGTTGGTTGCTTCTCATGTTTCCTCAACTGGAGACCTGACCCACAACCCAGGCATGTGCCCTGACTGGGGATCTTACTGGCAGTCTTTCGGTTCACAGGCTGGTGCTCAATCCACTGAGCCACACCAGCCAGGGCAACGGTTTGTAATTTATGAGTTATATATTTGTGGTTCCATGACTACTAAAACTGTAGAAAGTGAAACTGGGTAAGAGGGGACTACTGCATTATGAATGGTTACCTTGTTAAAAACATATTTTATTTATTTATTTTTAGAGAGAGGGGAAGGGAAGGAGAAAGAATGAGAGAGAAACATCAACATGTGGTTGCCTCTCATGTGTCTCCTACTGGGGACCTGGCCTGCAACCCAGGCATGTGCCCTGACTGGGAATTGAACCGGCAACCCTTTGCTTCACAGGCCCGTGCTCAATCTACTGAGCTACTACCAGCCAGGGCTATGAATGGTTACTTTTAATTAATTTTTATGATAGGTCACTACTGGTGTGGAGGAATATTATAGGTTGATCTTGTACCTTGCCAAGCTGTCTCATGAGTTTCAATGGTATTTCTGGTTCTTTTGCTTTGTAAGTAGATAATATCATCTAGAAATAATGACATTTTAATCTCCTTTTTTTGACCTTACATCTGAAAACTTTCTTACCTTAAAGTATTGGTCGTACCTGTAGTGTTATGTTAAGCAGCTTCTTGTTTTTCATCTTAAATGATTCTGAAGTTTCTCCATTTAGTGTAATATTTGCTGAAAGTTTATGGTCTATGGTTTTACCGAATTAAGGAAGTTTTGTTCTGTTCCTAGTTTGCTAAGAGGTTTTTAAATTACAGATTGCTGAATCTTATCATATTTTTTCTGCAGTGAATGAAATAATGGCTCAGCTTCTTTGAAAAGTGGAATATGATATTATGATTATCTCTAAATTAAAAAATACTTGGGGATCAGCCCTTTATTGAAACAATTTGGCTTTGTAGATTTTTTCCCCCCAACATTTGAAAAACTGCCCATGTGTTGAAGAGGTGGCTTGTTATTTTAAGGATTAGAAAGGATGTTTGGGCACATGTCTTGTGTTTTAAGGAAGGGACCAAGCAAGCTCTGTTCTGGAAGAATTGAGACATAGTATAAAGTTGTTGTAAACTTTTAAACTTGATTTCTTAAGTAAGACTACATTTCAGTTCAGTGCCTTACTAGATAGCTACAGGAGCAAACCTGGAACTTTATTTATTATGTCAATAATTTGTGTGTGTCTAAGGCATGTATTCTCATTTATATTTTCTGGTTGTGATGTTTTATATTCTATGGCTGCAGATATGGACAGTTGTTTTTATGAGCTAATATATATATAACCCAAAATGGAGTATATTTCCCATTTTTTTTATTATTGCTTCTTATGTTAGTATTGATATAGCCATGAGCCCTGAAACAGTAGTTCTTTGGCTGAGAGCAACACAACCTAAGTAGGGGTTTGTTTTACTCACAAAAGAAATCTACAGTTTCACCCTGGCTGGTGTAGCTCAGTGGATTGAGCTTGGGCCTGCAAACCAAAGGATCGCGGTTTGATTCCTAGTCAGGGCACATGCCTGGGTTGGAGGCCAGTTCCCAGCAGGGGACACACGAGAGGCAACCATACATTGATACTTCTCTCCTTTTCTCCTTCCCTTCCCCTCTAACAATAAAGAAATAATTTAAAAAAAGAAATCTACAGTTTCTAGTTTTGATTCAGCAGTTTAATACTATTTGAGCTGGTGGTTTTAAAATATATATTTTTGTCTTTTTTTCCCCCCAGAACCTTCTAGTAGATGTTCACTGATGAGAACTGGCCAGAACTAAGCCATACGCTGCTTCTAGCTTCAGGGAAGTTTAGGAAAATAAGAACTTAGCTGGCCACGTTGCCTCCCAAATACATCCAGCTTCCCTTGGAAATTAAGGAAGGAATGGATGTCGATTTGATGACTGTAACAGTTGCTTTATTCCCTAATAATATTGGCAACTTAAATGTTTTTCACTAAAGAAAAGTTTTAATTTGAAAATGAATACTTTATGAATTTGTTAATCTCCTATTTTATCTTTTTCTGCATTATTTTCTGTAGCAGTGTACATATTGTAGTTTCCATGGTGGATGAAATGGTATTGACTCCATTTCATGGGAGGGAGACGCATTGAGACTCCTTTATATCTTTAAGAATTAAATTCAGCATTTCAGTATTTCTTATGTGCTTAGTACTGCCACAAAATATTGTCAAATGACTACAGAGGAATTATTTAACATTGTTGTGTCCTCAGGTTGTTTATTGCCTTCTTAGGGAGAAAAAAATCCCATGTGTGAAATAATTGACTAAGGGTACAATAATTCAAAATTAGTTTAAAAAGTTTAGTATTGGAATTGAGTTCTATGATATAGGAATAGGAAGCTTTTTCTTATTTAGGGCCACTGGTGGGTACATGGAAAAAAATGAAGGCTATGTAGAAGGAAACAGCAATTTAATTTGCTTCTGTTTTGAAAGAGTTTTTTAAGTTAAGCACATTAGATTTTTAAATTTGTGGACTTTAAGGAAACATCAAATTAAATATACTGAGTTTTAACCCTATTCAAATTTAATGAACATCAGCCATTTCATTCTGTTGTATGAAATTATAATGCGATGGGGCAATTCAGGTTTCATTTTGCTTTGCATTATGATTATTTATTTGCATAAGTATGTATTAGGTTAGGCAGGGTTATGCTGTGGTATTATATGCGACTGAAATCTAGTGATCTAGCACACTAAAAAACCCTTGTTTACACTAAGTTTGCTTGGGGGCTGATTGGCTCCATGAAAAAGGATCTTGTCTAGACTGACTTGGTCCTGTGGCCTCTGTCTTTGGACGGTGCCCAGAGTTCAAAAGAGCAGAAGACAGGTGGAGTTAAGCATTGGCAATTAAATGCCTCAGCATGGGAATGACATGTCACTTTCACATGTATCTCATTAGCCAAATTTAGGCATTGTGTTGTGCCTAACCTCAGGTGAGGAGAAGGCATTTCTCCCTGCAGTCGGTGTAATTCTCCAGGAACTTAGCACAAGAGCCAGTCTGGTGGGTAATAGTACGGGCAACAGAGTCGTATACTGGAGATGCAGATACAGGCACACAGCCTGCAAGCCCGCAGGGATGCAGAGAGAGTCCTGGAGGCTTCCTAAAGTGGCCGACAAATTATCCAAACATAAGGGAATAATGAGTAGGGTTTTCTTAGGTTTGAAGAGAAGAAAAGGTACTCAAACTAGGGAACCAGTATCACGCTAGAGAATAGTGGGTGGTATGGATCAGAGAGGGCCTGAACTCATTTCATATTCACACAGCACAGTGCATTTCACAGCTATTTGTGTCAGGTTCTGTTTCGATTTTGGGAATAGCTGGTAATGAACAAAACACAAAAATCTGGGTCCTCCTGGAAGTTACATGTAACTGACAAAGTTAGTCTTTTATTATAAATAGATTAAGGAATAAGCAAAATATGAACTTTGGGTGCCTATGAAGTTTTTTTAAAGATTTTTATTTTTCTTTAGAGGGGAAGGGAAGGAGAGAAGTATCAATGTATGGTTGCCTCTTGTGCATTCCCTGCAGGGTACTGGCCTGCAACCCAGGCATGTGCCCTGACTCAGAATCGAACCAGTGATCATTTGCTTCACAAGCCTGTGCTCAATCCACTGAGCTACACCAGCCAGGTCTTTTTTTCTTTTTCTTTTAAAGATTTTAGTTATTTATTTTTAGAGCGGGGGGAAGGGAGTGAGAAAGAGGGTAAGTGAAACATCAGTGTGTGGTTACCTCTTACACACCCTCTACTGGGGATATGGCCTGCAACCCAGGTATGTGCCCTGACTGGGAATCAAACCGCCAACACTTTGGTTCACAGGCCTGCATTCAATCCACTGAGCTACACCAGTGAGGGCCTGAGAATTTTTTTTTTTTTTAGATTTTGTTTATTCATCTTTAGACAGGAAGGGAGAGGGAGAGAAATACCAGTGTATGGTTGCCTCTTGTGCATTTCCTGCTGGGAACTGGCCTGCAACCCAGGCATGTGCCCTGACTGGGAATTGAACCGTGATCGTGTGGTTCGCAGACCCAAGCTCAATCCACTGAGCTACACCAGCCAGGGCAAATTAGTGTCTAGTTTTTAGTAAACTTAAATCTAGTTTGGAAATAAACATGAGCCCTGACTAGGGTCACTCGGTTCGTGGGGTGTTGTCCTGCAAAGCGAAAGGTCGCTGGGTTGTATTTCTGGTCAGGGCATATACCTGGGTCATGAGGTCGGCCCTCAAGTCAGGGTGTGTTTGAGAAGCAACCGATTGATGTTTCTCTCACCGGACCTTTCTCTTCTTTCTTTCTCCTTCCCTTCCTAAATAAATAAATAATAAATAAATAAATAATTTTATTACTTACTATTTAAGATAGGCATTTTAAGAAATGCCTATCTTAAAATGCTCACCAATTTTCTTTTAAAGCCATACTCCAACTGATCTATGAAATTGCATTTACAATATTGTGTCTTGTGTATGACAGAGTAAAACCAGCTTTCTGGAAAGCCTAGTGTTATAACTTAGTTGTTGCTTTAATCTTTTCTTTTTTAATTTTTTTGTTACTGATTGGTTTGAGAAAGAGAGACAGAAACATCGATTTTGTTCCACTGTGTTACACATTCATTAGTTGTTTCTTGTATGTGCCCTGACTGAGGAGCAGACCCACAACGTTGGCAGGTTGGCACAATGCTCTAACCAACCACATTACCTGGCTAGGGCTTGCTTTAGTCTTTTCTTTGATCAGCAAGGCCTCATTTACAAATAGGCCGTTTCCTCTAAATTCTGATTTGGAAATTAGAATCCTTTTTGTTACAGAAACGATGTTTCAAGTTTTAGATTTATAACTAGTTTGTAAAATCCTGTTTTACTACCTAAAACATACACATAATGAAAACATAGACATCATTTTTTGTAGTATTATGTGATAATTGAGTAAAATAGAAAAAACCTATCTCAGAACCTGACATGTCAGGGAAAAATAGATGAATGTGAGAAAGTAGTTGGAGATCAACATGCCAATTCTGAAAAGGATATTTTCTCCCTTACAATATTATTCATTCATTCATTCACTTATTATTGTTGAAGTTCATGTATCTCCATTCCCCTCTACCCTGTACTCTCCCTCACCCCAGCCATCCCCACCTTCCACCCTCGATCCTACCCCACTTTGGCCTTGTCCATGTGTTCTTTATACATGTTCCTTGACAACCCTTCCCCCTATTCCCCCCATTATCCCTTCCCACCTCCCCTCTGGTTACTGTCATTTCAATATCTCTGGTTATATTTTGCTTGCCTGTTTTGATGATTAGGTTCTACTCAAAGGTGAGATCATACATATGGCGTTTCTCTTTTACCACCTGGCTTATTTAACTTAGCATAATGCTCTCTCCATTTGCATCTATGCTGTCGAAAAAGAAGGGTAGGAAGGAGCTCCTTCTTTCTTTCTGTTGTGTAGTATTGCATCGTGTAAATGTACCACAGTTCTTTGATCCACCCATTTACTGTTGGGCACTTAGGTTGCTTCCAGTGCTTGGCTATTGTAAATTGTGCTGCTATGAACATTGCAATGGGTGCATAGGTTCTTTTGAATTGGTGTTTCAGGATTCTTAGGGTATAGTTCCAGCAATGGAATTGCTGGGTCAAAAGGCAGTTTCATTTTTAGTTCTCTGAGGAAATTCCATAGTTTCCCACAGTGCTGCACCAGTCTGCATTCTCACTAACAGTGGGAAAGGGAACTAGGGTTCTCTTTTCTCCACAACCTTGCTAGCACTAGTTTGTGGATTTGGCTATGGTAGCCATTCTGACCCGTGTGAAGTGGTATCTCATTTTGGTTTGTTTTGCGTCTCTGTGATGGCCTGTATGTCTCCTTGGAGAAGTGTCTGTTCAGGTCCTTTGCCCATTTCTTAATTGGATTGTTTGTCTTCTGGAGTTGAATCTTTTGAGTTCTATGTATGTTTTAGAGAGCAAAACCTTGTCTGAGGTATTATTTGCAAATGTATTTTCCCAGATGGTTGTTTCCCTTGAAAAGGATATTTTTGAGGACATCAGGGGTTTATGGCACAAATTCCTAGGCTTTTACTTTAAAACACTTGGTTTTTGTTTTTACTTGATATTGGTATATTAGAAAGTAGTTTCTGATGTTTACCAGCTACAATCAGGCTTGTTTTGACCTCTTGGTAGAGAGAGAACATTAGAAAGAAGGGGCATTTTCCTGGACAGAAAGTGAGAAAGAAGGAAGCAGATGGGAAGCATCTGTGTGAGCACTGGGAGAGGGAGACGCTTGAGCCGGAGCTGGCAGCGGGGTGGAGGGAGGTGGTGGGGCAGGCGTCCATCTGCTGGGCACATGCTGGGAGGAGGGAGCACTGGAACTGATGCTTGTCGCTGCAGAACCGTGCTGGGGTTTGTAACTCTGGTACTTTCATGGTCAGCACACTTACTTGTAGGCGTATATGATTTCTTTTACCTTTACAGAGTATATTGAGTACTTTATTAATCTGTTCAACAAATATTATCTTCTGGTCAATATGAAGAGTAGGCAGACATGGCTCATTTCTTTGCACAACCACACCAAAATTACAACTAAAATATAGAACAACTATCACTCCAAAATGTCAGAAATCAAGTTGAATGGAAGTCTGGCAACTATGGAATTAAAGAAACCACATTCATCCAGACTGGTAGGGGGGTGCGGGCGCAGAATGGGCTGGTCCTTCACACATCTGTGGTGGATAAAATTTCAGGAGGGATATCTCAGGAGCGAGGAGTCCCAGACCCATACCAGGCCCCCTAGCCCAGGGTTCCAGTGCTAGGAAGGTAAGTCCCCACAACTTATGGCCTCAAAAATCAGCGGGAATTCACTCGGTAGAAGAAACTGCTGGAGCCCCAAGCAGTTCTTAAAGAACCCACACACAGACTCACCTACTCAGACTGACTCCCTCTGAGCTCCAGCACCAGGGAGCAACTTGAAAGGCCCCAAAGGTATACAGGGAGGAACTGAAGTGTCTGACATCCAGGCAAGCAGAGGCCATTGTCTCTTCAGTAAACCCTCCCCTCACAGAGCCTGCAAGTTGGTATCATATCTGAGACTCCATCAACCTGGCTAACACTGTTTGATCCCCTTTGGAGATTCCCAGACTCCACCCTACCCAGTTTCCAAGCTGCTTTTCCATATGAATGGATGGTCTTGGCTCCTGCTTCCTAAATCCTCTCAAACAAGCAGCAGCTGGCCTCAGTGAGCCGCAGGCCTGGCACCAGCAGCAGCCAGCCTGGATGCACAGTTTGGCTCACTTGGGAATCTCAGCCCAAGTAGCAGCCATCTCAGATTGCTTTATAGCTCAGGCAGGGTGGCCCCAGGCAAAACACAGGTGGGGGCGGACCTTGGCCTGCACCACCCAGGAAACCCCAGGGTCGGAGCACCACCACCTGCCCCTGCACAGCTGATCCTCCATGGAGGGTGGTGGTGGGTGCTCAGTGGTCACAGCCAGTCCTTGCAGCTGACTGGCCTGGGTAAATTTCTCCCATTGATCTGCCAACAGCCACCGAGGCTCAACTACAAGAGGGAGGTGTACTCAGCCCACTCAAAGGGTACATCTCAAGTATTCAGCTTAGATGATAGGGGAGGCTGTGCCACTGGACCCTACAGGACACCTACTACATTGGGCCACACTACCAAGACATGGAGTCAGAGCAGCTCTACCTAATACACAGAAACAAACATGGGTCATAAGGATGCTCAAGGAACTTAGTAAGGACCTCAGCAGCATAAAAAAAGATCCAGTCAGAATGAAGGATTTACTAATTGAAATAAAAAACAATTTACAGGGAAATAACAGTAGAGCAGATAAAACCAAGAATCTAGTCAACAATTTAGAATATAAGGAAGCAAACAGCAACCAATCAGAACAACAGGAAGAAAAAAGAATTCCAAAAAATGAGGATAGTGTAAGCAGTCTCTGGGACAACTTTCAGAGGTCCAGCATTTGCATCATAAGGGTGCCAGAAGGAGAAGAGAAAGAGCAAGAATTAGAAATCTATTTGAAAAAACAGCGAAAGAGAACTTTACTAATTTGGTGAAGGAACTAGAGATACACCTCCAGGAACTAGAGAGAGTCCCAAACAAGATAGATGCAAAGAGGCCCACTGCAAGTCACATCATAACTAAAATGTCAAAGGTTAAAGGTAACGAGAATCTTACGGGCAGTAAGAGAAAAGAAGTTATTTGCTTCCAGCGGAATTTCCATAAGACTCTCAGCTGATTTCGCAAAAGAAACTTTACAGGCTGAAAAGGATTGGCAAGAAATATTCAAAGTAATAAAAAGCAGGGACCTACAGCCAAGATTGCTCTATCCAGCAAAGCTGCCATTTAGAATGGAAGGCAGATAAAGAAGTTCCCGAACAAGAAAAAATTGAAGGAGTTCATCATCACCAAGCCATTATTATATGAAATTTTAAAGAGAGTAATTTAAGAAAAAGATGAAAACCATGAACAGTAAAATAGCATACCCCCCCCAAAAAAAACTATCAGCAGTGAATCTGAAAAACAAACTAAGCAAACTAGAACGGAGACAGAATCATAGATACAGAGAATATTTTGATGTTTACCAGATGGGAGGGAAGTGTTGGGGAACGGTTGGACAGGTGAGGGAATTAAGAAGTTCTGATAAGTCCTCACAGAATAGCCATGGGGATGCAAAATACAGTATAGGGTTGGAGTGGCCAAAGAACTTACATGTATGAACTATGGACATGAACAATGGTTTAGGGATTTCTGAGGGAGTGTGTGGTTCTGGGTGGAGGAGGGAGCAAAGGGGGAAAAATCAGGGCAACTGTGATAGCATAAGCAATTTAAAAAAACAAATATTATCAAGGGTCATACAGTCTGGCTATTTATTTATTTATCCCCCCCCCCAAAAAAAAGATTTTATCTATCTTTAAAGGGGAAGGGAAGGAGAGAAGGAGAGAAACATCAATGTATGGTTGCCTCTTGTGAGTCCCCTGCTGGGAAATGGCCTGCAACCCAGGCATGTGCCCTGACTGGGAATCGAACCATGGTTGTTTCGTTCCCAGGCCCGCGCTCAATCCACTGAGCTACACCAGCCAGGGCCTGGCTCTTTATTTAAATACATTGTTTTGAATTATTGTTAGCAGCATAGTGTAGAAGGAAATTGAGAATCCAGATTCTCTCTGAATTTCTTTCACTAGTGATGTGGCCGTGCATCAGTCGCAGAAGTTCCCTCCCCTGGGAAGGTGATGTTAGCATGGCACCGCTTTCACAAGGGTGTAGCATAGGGTTCTGTAGCCAAAGCATTTAATAGCACACAGAAAAGTTGGGTTTCTAACGACTGCTGGCAGGCTTGTTGCTTCTGTGTCATGTTACAGCCAGGTATAGAAAGATCTCTCTTCAAGCACCTAGCTGAACTGCAATATTTGGTGCTGGGTACTTTTCCTCTCAGTATCCTGGTTTTCCTCATAAATTTCTATCTTGTGGGCAACTGTCTTCAAAGTGTTAGATGCTCTAGGATTAAAATTACAGCAGTAATGTTTTGTTTTTTCAGCTAGAGACCGTTACAGTTCCATAGGGTACCATGTGTTCTCATGTCCTTATCTTTGTTGTATGTTGTATTGTAGCACACATCACATGGAGATGGGCGGCAAGAAGTGACCTCTCGCACCGGGCGTTCTGGAGCTCGGTGTAGAAACTCTATAGCTTCCTGTGCAGATGAACAGCCTCACATCGGAAACTACAGACTGTTGAAAACAATCGGCAAGGGGAATTTTGCAAAGGTGAAATTGGCAAGACACATCCTTACAGGCAGAGAGGTAAATGAGAATTATGCTTAATTTCTGTTGCTACATTTGTTCTTTTTAGCTCCATGTGAGAGGAAGAGGAAGAAAATATATAGATTTGGGCTCATTTCTAAGCTAATTAAACATTTTTAAAGAAGAAGCATTAATTACCTGGTGATTCTTTTGCTTTCTCATTCCTTTGAATGTTGTAAGTATTACCTTGATTGTTTGAGTTATCTTTTGCCTTTAAAAATGGGTAGTGTTTTGTTCTTTTTTTGTAGTATCTGCTACCATAGTAAAAATTGTTTTCATGTATATGCTCATGATACTTGCAAATCACTAGTGCTGTTTTTTTTAATGGATTTATACTCACAAAGTTTATCTCCCCAAAATACTCTTCTCATGGCTTATGTTGATGGGTTGTTGTGGATGATGGCATGTACTTTTCTGCCTTGTGATACCAGCTTTCTGCTCAAGCACCTTATATATTTATCAAAAATACTTTTATCAAAACTACTAAATTAACTGTCTCCTCATTTTCTACCCAGGCAGTATACGATGTACTTTGTTTCTTGCATTGAGATTTTTGTCTGTTCCTCTGCCTGAAACACATTGCAGGCTTTTGTTGTTGATATCATTCCTGGGAAGTAGTTGTCAGACTCTCTTTTCCAGGCATGGGATTTGTGTTAAAAATCCTGGTATTTCCTGCCCTGACTGGTGCAGCTCAGTTGGTTGGGCATTGTACTAACACAGTAAAAGGTCACTGATTCGATTCCCAGTAAGGGTGCATGCCTGGGTTGTGGGTTCAGTCCCAGTTGGGGGCCTGCAAGAGGCCCCAACTGATGCATGTTTCCTTTTCTTTCTCCTTCCCTTCACCTCTCTCTAAAAATAAAACCTTTTTAAAAAATCCTGATACTTCCTAGGTAATAAGTTTTATATTTATTGGAATTACTTGTTTACTTGTATCCCCCGTCTAGTCTGTAGGGTAGGTGTCAGTGTTTGGTACTTGGTATTGTGGTCTGACTGGAATTATACTTTTGAGGGAAGCTTTTTAAAGAAATGCTTTTCTTGTCCCAGATCCTCCTGGTATATATGCCAAGATGGTGTTACAGGTATGCCGAGAGACTGATGCCAGCAGCTCATCATGCCTAGGGCTGCTGGAGCGGGATTGGACCTGTCATTCCTGCCAGCAGGCAGCCTCTGTTCACTGCTGTGTGCCCTACCAATATCCTCATCTTCTGAGACAAGTAAAGACTTCCTTCTTCAAATTTCACATCAATTTTAGTGACACATTCCTGGTTAGGACTCCTTGTTGTAGTGCCCGGGCTGTTTTGGGAATCAGTAAACAGCAAAGAGTGGGTAGAGTTTTTCTTACTGTTCTTGATCAAAGCTTTTTGAACTAAAGAAGAAAACTTGAGTTTAGTTTCCACCAGTCCGAGATGGTCATTCTGCCAGTGTCCTTATGTGGGCTGGGGGGGGGGTGGGGGAGAAGAGGGGTGGGGCAGACGGCCCTGTTCCCCTTTGCTTCACTCACATGGCTGGAGCCTGGCCTACTGGGTTTATATCTAGTAGGTTCTCTTTTCTTTTATTTCCCTTTTTTTAATTGATTTTAGAGAGATGGGGGTGGGGAGAAAGACATCAATTTGTTGTGCCACTTTATGCATTCATTGGTTGATTCTTGAATGTGCTCTGACTGGAGATCAAACCCGCAACCCAGGTGTATTGGGCAACACTCTAACCAGCTGACTAGGGCCATCTAGTAGGTTCTGTCTCCAGAAGTGCTTGCATCTGACTAGTTAGTGGCTAAATTTGTTTATATATGCACTTATTTATGTATTTATTGGTTGATTCTTGTCTGTGTTGTGACTGGGGATCAGTTGCAACCTTAGTGCATTGGAACGATGCTCCAACTAACTGAGCTACCTGGCCAGGGCTCATTATGTTTTTAAAAGTCATCGTTGACTTTTTTTAAAAATAAAGCCTTTATTGATATATAACATCCTAAGAAAGTGCTTAAAATCACCATGTATGCGAGTATAGCTTGATGAAATATCACAGAGTAATCGTGTTTGCAGTGCCATGACCCAGGGAAAAAGTGTGCCATGATTTGGACCCCAGAAGCCTTCCTTCTACCTCTTTTAATCACTTAACAGTTTTCCTCCTCAAGGTAACCATTGTCTTGCCTTCTAACACCAGAGATGTTTTTTTGAACACTGTACTAGTGAAATCATTCAGTACATATTTTGTGTCTGCCTGTTTTATTCCACTTTATGCTTGTGACATTATTTCATGTTGTGTATGGTTAGGTTTTCATTGGAAGTTTTATTTTGTAAAATACCTGTTTTAGTTGTTCGGCTTGGTCTTTATTGCGTGGACTGAATAGTGTCCCCCCAAATCATATGTTAAAGACTTAACCCCCACCCTGGCTGGTGTAGCTCAGTGGATTGAGTGTGGGCCTGCGAACCAAACAACCAAGGTTCGATTCCCAGTCAGGGCACATGCCTGGGTTGCAGGCCAGTTCCCAGCAGGGGACGCACGAGAGGCAACCATACATTGGTATTTCTCTCCCTCTCTCCTTCCTTTACTCTCTAAAGATAAATAAATAAAATCTTTAAAAAAGAAGACTTAACCCCCAATATAACAGTTTTGGAGAATAGGGCCTTTATGGAAGTAATTGGGTTAAATCAGGTCATAAGTGTAGGTTCTGATCCAGTAGGGTCTGTGTCCTTATAAGAGACAAACAAGAAAGAGCTTGCTTTCTCTCTCCACCATGTGAGAAGTGACACAGTAAGTCACAGAAGTGACGCAGTAAGAAGGCAGCCACGTGCAAGCTCAGAGGAGAGTCCTCAGCAGGAATTGACCATGCTGGCACCCTGACCTCAGACTCCTAGCCTCCCAGACTGGGGGGGATACATTTCCTCTGTTTAAGCTGCCCAGTGCTTTTTGTTATTTCAGCCCAAGCTGAGGAATAGGCCACTGTGTCCTAAAGGACTTAGGATCTTCTCATCTGCTCTTTCAGTCCTGGTGGGTCCCTTAACAGCTGTCTGGAGCTGCATGCTAGGATCTTTTGACTAGTAGTGAATTATCAGAAAGTGGAAGATAGGATTTTCCTCCAGTGGGTGTGCGCTATGGGCTTCTAGGGCCCTTTGGGTTGAGGAATGTTGTGGGAGAAGCCCTCGTCATGCATGAGTTCTCTTTATTCTTATTCTGTGATTTTCCGCTGTGCTTCTGGACATCAGGGTGAATCAGTGGAATTTCCCAGAACTTCACGCAAGTGGCAGGGACACTCCTCTTTCCTTACCTAGTGAACACACTTTTGTTGTGTATATGTTCTCCCCTGCATTGCCCACCCCCTGCAAAAAAAAACCCCTCCACAAACTTGGGAATGGGAGGGTGGTCTTCCCTCCAGTCTCCATCTTCCTAAGGCAGTGTTGCACCAGGCAGTTGCCTCCTGTTTGGTGACCTAGGTCTGAACTGGCCTCCAGGCTCCAGCTCTGGCCCAAGGTTATTTTGGTAGTTGAGTCATCCCAGGGAGAGCTTGAAGGAAAAGGGGATTAGGAGCTTCCTCCTCCGACTTTAGTCACACACACACACATCCCACCCCACCCCACCCCACCCCCCATGTTAAATGAGTGTTTCACTTTGGGGACAATTGCTTTTGATAAAATGATTTCTCCAGTTTGATTTAGTTGAGCACAACATATTTGAGTTCCTGTTTTTGCTTTAGGTACTAATTGAATAGCACTACTTGAAAATGAAAGGATGTAACACAGAATCAGAATAGACTCCTTAGAATAGAAGGCAAGTATTGGGCAGAACCAGGAGAAACCAGTGATCAAGAGTCCATCCAGTCATAAGAAGGAACCAGGTCTCAGAAGATCAGAGGAGAGAGGAACTGGAAAGGCAGTGTGTTGGATGTATCTGGCTCTGAGAAAGAGAAAGAAAACAGTGATGGCCAGAAAAGAACCCTATTTCTTTGGGGTTTCTGTGGAATTTGGGAGGTCCAAGTGTTCCACATAAAATCACTTATGAAAGTTTAAAGTACATTCATTCAACTTTGAAGTGATGTCATTTTTTAAACCACCTTGGTATCTGTTAAAATACCAAAACCTTATTTCCTCACTGTTTTATACTCCATCTCTGAAGTGTATGCCATTACAGGTATGAGTAGTCTAGACCTTGGGTCAGCTCAGCAGGCAGTCGCTGAGTACTGCCCATGCACACGTTGTCTTCTCCCTGTTTGAGACAGTCACAGGGTGGCCGTTATTGGTATAGTCCAGTTCACTTTATTTGCATAGTTTCCATCAAGATAATTATGTTTTCCAAATACAGAATTAGAATCCTGACTTTGCTTTTTTCAGTTGCACACACTCTTTGCTCCTCCTCCAATTCTGATTTTGTACTCCCCCAGGCAGGGATGAGGGGTGGTGGTTCCTACCACTGCAGGACCAGGTTCCCTGGGTGCTGTACTGCAGCATTTCCCTTCCTGTAGTCCCTCTGCTTTGGCAGATGGAGGCTTTAGACCAAGTTAAGCATTTTTCTTAAGTGTTAATATGAATAGTGCAGCAGTTATCAAAGTAAGCATGGGGACCTCTGTGGCTTTAGTGAGATCGTTTTGGTAGGCCTACAAAGTGGAAACAATTTTTGTAATACTGTTTAGACATTGTTTGCATTTTTCCATATGCACACATGTAAAGTAGAATTTTCCAAAGGCTGTGTGATGTGTGATATCACAACAAACTGAATACAGAAGGGTGTGTGAGAATTTCATAGAAATGTTAACAGGTATATACCCTAAGTGGAATTTCTAGATCATATGGTGATTCTTTTAAAAATATTTTTAGGAACTTTGCACTGTTTTCTACAGAGGCCGTATTATTTTTGCATTCTTACCAACAGTGCATCCTCACCAAGCCTTACTTTGTAGATTGATCGATTTTTGGTAGTTTCTTGTGCAGTGCTGTTTTCTAGCTTTGATTTGTATTTCCCTAATGACAAGTGATGTTGAGCATCTTTTCCGTGTGCTTATTGGCCTCTGTATATCTTTGGAGAAATGTCTCTTCAAGTCCTTTACCCGTTTTTTAATTGAGTTTTTGTTGTTGAAGTTTTAGAAGTTCTGTATATATTCTGGAATATTAATCCTCTATCAGATACATGATTTGCAAATATTTCCTCCCATTCTGTGGGTTGTCTTTTGACTGTTGATACTGTCTTTTTAAAAAAATTACTTATTTTTAGACAGGGGGCGGGGGGGGGGGTGGGTGGGTGGCGCGGAGAAGCATCCATGTGTGGTCGCCTCTTGTGCGCCCCCTAGTGGGGAACCTGGCCTGCACCTCAGACATGTGCCTTGATTGGGAATAGAACCAGTGACCCTTGGTTCACAGGCCAGTGCTCAGTCCACTGAGCCACAGCAGCCAGGGCTGTATTTATTTATTTTTTTGATGTCTGATCTTAGTATTTTTCACCCTTAAAGATCCCATTTCTAACTGGATTCAGACTCAGAGGTGGAAGCTTGGAGGGAGGACAGCCTGTGTCTCTTGGCAATCTGTTCCTGGTGCTTTCCTCAGGCCTCCTTCATCCTCTTAGCCAGAAATGTAGCATGTTCTATGGCCTCTTCTTTATTTTTCTTCTTACTATTTCTTCAGAGCAATAAGCTGATAATGTGTTGAAGGGCACGTGGGGTGACAAGATGCTGAATCTTGGGTGCTTTGGCTTGAGGTTTCTTACCTTCTTGGTTTAGGGGCTTCCTCCCCATGTATTGGCGGGCATCATCTTCCTTAGAAATTGAAAGGTTGCTGATTCCGCTCACTCTTTCAGGCCCCAGGCAGTGAGGCATAGTGGTATCGCTGAGACCAGGAATACTTTTCTTTCCCCCCATAATAACAGGGTTGAGAACACTAAGATTGGTGTCTATAATGCAAGCCCGAACAGATTTGCACTTTCTCTCTCTAGCCTTCCCTGGTCTGTAACAGGAATGCCCCTTAGTAGCAGGTGGATGTGGCTGTGGGTCGACACCCTGCCTTGTGGGGAAACCTTACTTGTCGTTCCCACCACTGATGGGAACCACATAACCCTTCCATTCTTCGTCCAGAGCATCAACAGCAACTTCTTTAGCCATAGGCTTCTCATACAAGGTACAAAGTTTGCGTTTATTATCCACTTCAGGGAGTTTCTGGCAGCCAGTGTCTGAGAGGAGTGGTCAGCTGTATCCCAAAGCAGCCGACTACCTCTGAGGTGCCACAATAAAGTGTTGCATGTTGCCTTTTGATGCAGTTTGGTGTCATATCTAAGTGATCATTGCCAAATCCAATGTCATGAAGCTTTTGCCCTGTTTTTTCCTAAGAATGTCAGTTTTAGATTTTACATTTAAGGTCATTGATCCTCTCTGAGCGAATTTTTTTATATGGTGTTAGGTAAAAGTCCAGTTTCATACTTCTGCATGTGGTTGTCCAGTTTTTCCCAGTGCCATTTGTTGGATATTATTATTTTGGAATGAATTGTTCACTTATTTTTATACTTTTTCAGTTTTCATTTGTAATAGGATAAATATCAATAGGTACAACTCACATGTAGTGTCATCAGTACTCTTCAGAGTAGCGAGGGGACTGAAATGTTTGAGAACCGTTGACATACAGACTCTGTGGGTGCTTTCTTTCCTCAAGCGTTGGCTGCAGCCTCTTCCTTCCTGGCCCTTCTTACTGGAGCTGCCAGGTGCACGCACAGCAGGAAGCAAGCCTGGACCCCAGTGCAAAGCCTACTCACTTACGTTCCCCCGTTCACGGCAAAGCCTTTCTCTTAATTTCGGTTTCCTTCTGTCCTCTGTTGGCACTGCCTCTCCCCGCTCTGGGTGTTTGTAGTTTCAGGAAATCACTTTTATGAGAGATGACAGACCGACCAGGAGTGGGTGTGGGTCTAGGCTCACTTACTGAGTATGAGTAAAGCTGGTTTTCTAGTTGTTCTTTTCTTTGCTTTTCTTTTAAGATAAGAAGTGCATATAACTAGAAATTACAGGGTTTGGGGTTCTTTTGGGGGTTCCCAAGTGGCTTGTTTTTAGACTGCCGAGGGTGCACTCATTCCTTTTGACCCATTTTTTGCCTCTGTATGTGTTTCACTCAGTCCACAGATTAGTCTGGAATTAGTCCCTTTTCCTTCTTTAACTGCCTAAGGGCTTTTCTGTCTTTTTTAAAAAATTAAACTATAGTTGGCATACACATTAGCTTCAGGTATACAACGTAGTGATTCGACATTTATGGACCTCATAATGTGAATAGCACACTAAGTGTAGTAGACTTATTGCACTGTTATCGAATGTATTTTCCTTAATCTTTTCTACCCACCCCTGCATTTCCCACCAACCCTCACCCTAGCAACCATCAGTTTGTTCTTTGTGTCTAGGAACGTGGTTTTGTTTTTGTTTGTTGTTTATTTCTTTTGATTTTTTAAAAAATTCCACATAGTGAAATCATGTAGTATTTGTCTTTCTCTGTCTGACTCATTTCCATTTAGCCTGATATCTTCTAGGTCCATCCATGCTGTTACAAATTTCACTCTTTTTTATTGCTGAGTAATATTCTGTTTGTGTGTATGTGTGTGCGAGTGTGTGTAATCATATCTTTATCCATTCATCTACTGATGGACAATTAGATCGATTCCATATCTTGACTATTGTAAATAATGCTGCAGTGAACATAGGAGTGAATATAGCTCTTCTATCCTTTTGATAATAAAAGGTTTTTAAGGTTTGCAGATTCAACATTTATGTATTTGTTCATATATGTACTCAATCACCAAGTTCCCACTGTGTGTAAGACACTCCGGGGGGCATTCTGGTCTGTAAACCTATCAAAACTGGGCTCTTGTCCTCGGGTGTCAGAATCAGACATGGTTAAAGGGTCAGTAAGTGGTCAATAGATAGATTTGCTGCGTTGTGATGTTTTTAGAAGTATTTTCATTGTTTAATCTCTGTTTTCATTTTTGGGTTTGTGGGAGATATTATTGCCCTATGTCTACAGGTATCTTCATATAAAGTGTCATAATACTACTCTTATTTGCACAAAGCCCCTGTTTTCAATTATAAAATATAAAATACTATTTAAAGTACTTGAGTTTTAGGTTTCGAGGTTTACTTGCTTTTTAATAATGCCACATGTCTGGGCATTTACAAAATTTACCAGTTTGTAATTACCAAATTCTTAAAATCCATAAATTCTTATTTCTTTCTTTTTAGGTTGCAATAAAAATAATAGACAAAACTCAGTTGAATCCAACAAGTCTACAAAAGGTAAGATTGGTTGGGTATCCAGTACTTTTGAAAATGATTTTCAGTGCTATTTGCCATATAATTTGCCTCTTAAATACTGCTACTGTTATTTCTATTTATTATGTTTAGTACAGTAAAGCTTTATATTCCTCAAAAGCATGCAACTTAACTGTAGTATTATATAAGTGTAGTGCTGTAGTGTTGTTGGATTTTTTTTGTTCAGTTGAAAATAATGCTTTTTAGCCCTGGCTGGTGTAGCTCAGTGGATTGAACGCGGGCCTGGGAACCAAACAACCATGGTTCGATTCCCAGTCAGGGCACATGCCTGGGTTGCAGGCTGGTTCCCAGCAGGGGACTCATGAGAGGCAACCATACATTGATATTTCTCTCTCTCTCTCCTTCCCTTCCCCTATAAAGATAAATAAATAAAATCTAAACAAAGAGAGAGAAAATAATGCTTTTTAATGCTCTTAATACTCTTAATAGCAAACAGAAGGCTGTGCTTTTAAATGGAATGTTCTAAGTAATGATTAGAATAAAGTTTTAAAAAATAAAACAGAACAACCTGGCTAGTGTGGCTCAGTGGATCAAGTGCCAGTCTTTGAACTGGAAGGTTGCAGGTTTGATACCCGGTCAGGGCACATGCCTGGGTTGCAGGCCAGGTTCCCAGTTGGCAGTGTGTGAGAGGCAGCCAATCAATCTCGCACATGTTTCTCTCCCTCTCTTTCTCCTTCCCTTCCTCTTTCTAAAAATAAATAAATAAAGTCTTTTTTTAAAAAGACAGAACAATGTATTTTCATGTAATTAGTCTTGGCATTGTATACCATATAGCTATCTTTAAGGATCTTTATGAAGCCAAGTTTATTTTGGCTTCATAAATTGTTGCACTAGGTTGAATTAAGGAGTACTGGTTAATTCATACAAATGGAAAACTGACTGGTAGTTGAAAAAACACATTTGTAATGCACTACTGTCATTTGTATCACCTAATGTGACTCGGGAGTTCTTAAACCCCCTGTACGTGAGAATCAGCTGGGTCTTCTCAAATCCCTGGTGACTGGCCTACAAGGGAAATTTAATTGCTCAGGTAAGGCCTGAGCGTAGGTATTTCTCTGGTGCATCTACAAATGATTAATGATCTTTAAAAGATTTTATTTATTTGGAAGGGAGGGAGAAACATCACTGTGTGGTTGCCTTTTGTGTGCCCCATGCTGGGCAACTGGCCTACAACCCAGGCAGGTGCCCTGACTAAGAGTCAAACAGGCAACCTCTTCCTTTGCAGCCCGGCGCTCAGTCCACTGAGCTGCACCAGCCAGGGCTAAACTTATTTCTTTATAGAGCTGAGGACTCGGTACCAATGAGTAAGTAGAGATTACTAACATTTAGTATTCAGAACTGAAGTTAGCATATAAAGAAGTTTACTGAGGATTTGAGGTCAGTGTTCAAATGATACTACAAATCCTCCGCTGTTGAAGTGTCCTTGCAGGCAGTCCCAGCAGTTTTCTAGGAAGAATTTTATCATAATATTTTCTTGAGCTGGTTGTCATTTTTCCTTGTTCCTTGCTTGCTTTTCTTTTCATTATTTTTGGCCAAGTTTTTTGTTGGTTTGTTTTTTTAAATTGATTTGAGAAAGACAGACAGACATTGACTTGACTCACTTAGTTATGCATTTATTGGTTGCTCTGACTGGGCCCTGAACCCACAACCTTGGTGTATCAGGATGATGATCTAACCAACTGAGCTACAGTAGGGCTAGCCTTAGATTTTCATTGCTGTTCTATTTTATTATTATTAAAAATTACTGTTTGTCATATTATTATCAGTTTAGTGCATGATAGGTTGTCTGTTAACCTGATAGTATGATTATGCAGATTTGTATCAGCATTAATTTTGGCACATAATATGATAGATGAGACTTTGAGGTTGTCTGTCAAGTAGTTCCAGTATGAGCCAGCCACAGAGACTTCCTGTAAAGCCAGGTCTGTCCAAGTGAAACAACTTAATAAGTGTAATGTCTCACTTTGTAGGGTATTGTTATAAATTATGTGTATGAGTTTGCCCTGGCTGGCATAGCTCAGTGGATTTAGCGTGGGCCTATGAACTAAGAGATCGCGGTTTGATTCCCAGTCAGGCCACATGCCTGGGTTGTGTAGGCCAGTTCCCAGCGGGGGACACATGAGAGGCAATCATACATTGATATTGCTCTCCCTTTCTCCTTCCCTTCACCTCTAAAGATAAATGAGTAAAATCTTTTAAAAAATATTTTAAAAAATGAAAAGAATTATGTGTATAAGTTTGTATTCTTTTCTTACAGATTAGAAGCATTTTACTAAAAGATTTTATTTATTTATTTTTAGAGATGGGAGAAGGGAGGGAGAAAGAGAGGGAAAGAAACACCCATGTGTGGTTGCCTCTCTCATACCTTTAACTGGGGACCTGGCCCACAAACCAGGCATTTGTCCCAGGAATTAAACCAGTGTGACCTTTCGGCTCCCAGGCTGTCACTCAGTCCACTGAGCCACGCCAGCCAGGGATTCACCACGCAGGAATTCACCATCATTAATGCCAGCCTGTGCCTCCCATGGAACATGCTCTCTTTGTATTGTAATGTTAAGCCCTGGAGCTTGGAACACTGCTTTAAAAGCCCAACAGTCACTTTCAAGAACATTCTGACATCAACAATATATAATTTTTTGTACGGTGACTACCCCAAAATACGGACTGGCTTATTCAGACAGTGTTTGAACACAGGTGTTAAAATCATGTCCATGGCAAAGTGTCGACGATACTTAGGCTCACACATTGATTTAATAATATGAGATTCTAGTAAGAATTATACAGGGTCTGGTACAAGTAATACCCCCTTTTTAGTATAAAATCTTTTATTATAAAGTCATAAGCATGTAATTCTGTAACATAACAATATCACACTCAAGCATACCATATCACATTTTAGATGAAATGTTCAAATTAAAACTGTCAATTAGTACACCCATATTATTGCCCTACCAACCACACTGAAGCAAACACATTAGAAAAAAACACATTTGTAATGCACTGTTGTCATTTGTTACTTCTAATGCACTATTGTCAGGTGTTACTTCTGCTAGACTCTGTATTTTTCTTCATTGGAAGTTTTTTGTTCATCAGTGTCTTTATTTATTTATCTTAGAGGAGAAGGGAAGGGAAGAGAGAGAGAGAAAGAAAGAAAGAAAGAAAGAAAGAAAGAAAGAAAGAAAGAAAGAAAGAAAGAAAGAAAGAAAGAAAGAAAGAAAGAAAGAAATATCAATGTATGGTTGCCTCTCATTCGTTCTCTACCAGGAACGGGGAACCGGGAACCGGCCTGCAACCCAGGCATGTGCCCTGACTGGGAATCGAACCGTGATCGTGTGGTTTGCAGGCCCGTGCTCAATCCACTGAGCCAGCCAGGGCCTTCCTGGTTTTTTTAAGTCATTTTTACCTTTAGCTCAAAGCTAAAGAGACCCAGGTAATCTTGCTGGGTCTTGTTTTATTAAATCTGGGTTTGTCATTAAGAAGTAAGCCGTAGTTCATTTTTTTAAAAATGTGGAGGCCCTGGCTGGCGTAGCTCAGTGGATTGAGCACGAGCCTGCGAACCAGAGGATCGTGGTTCGATTCCCTGTCAGGGCACATGCCTGGGTTGCAGGTTGGTTCCCTGCAGGCCAACTCCCAGCAGGAGACTCACAAAAGGCAACCATACATTGATGTTTCTCTCCCTTTCTCCTTCCCCTCTAAAGATAAATAAATAAAAAATCTAAAAATTAAAAAAAAATAAAAAAAATAAAATAAAAATGTGGATTACCTTTTAAAAAATACTGGACTTTAGTAAGATATGCCAGTACACTAAGTGTAGCCTGACTTATAGTCATTAACATTCTCTTCAGTCTTGGAGTAGTAGACCTTTAATGTAAAGAGAGGAAGTATAAGTAGTGTAGGTACATGGTAAAGCCAGGCTGCATGGATTCAGAGCCAGGCTTCGGCCCCTCCTTGCTGTGGCAAGGCACGTAACCTCCACAGGTCTTAGTTGTTTTTTGATTTGTTGTTTGTTTGTTTATTTATTTTTAGGGCGGGGAAGGGTGGGAGAAAGAGAGGGAGAAAAACATCAACGTGTGGTTGCCTCTCATGTGCTCCTTACTGGGGACCTGACCTGTAACCTAGGCATGTGCTCTGGCTGGGAATCAAACCAGAGATCCTTTGGTTCACAGGCTGGCATTCAATCCACTGAGCCACACCAGCCAGAGCAGGGTCTTAGTTTTTTTATTTGTAAGGTGAGAATAATAACTACCTTCTAAGGGCTGTTGAGAGAATGAAATAAATTAACATTCAAAGCGCCTTGGAAGAGCTGAGAATAGTATCTGGCACATGGCAAGGTCGGGGTATTTGCTATTATTGTGCATCCTGTGGAAAATTAGGTTTTTGTTTGCTTGTTTTTGCGGGGTGGGGATGTTTTTGTTTACAATTTTTCCCTCACAGGAAATAAGTAGAGCTTAGGGACTGAATGGTAGGTTCTGACTAGGTTTCTTTTGTAGGACTGAAGTGCTATAGACTACTTTTCTTTTTATTGTTGTTCAAGTACAGTTGTCTCCATTTTAGACTACTTCTGATAACAGGTACTATTCTAGCATTTATTACATGCTGAGCATGGTTTCAAGTGTGTTACCCAAACTGACTCATTATATTAGTTTTTCAAGCTGCTGTAACAAACTGCCACAGATTGGCTGGCTGAAGCCACAGGTGTTTGTTTCTCATAGTTGCAAAGGCTGAGCAGTCCCGGGTCAGGGCCCAGCAGTCAGTTCTGGTGAGAGCTCTCCTTCGGCTGCTGCCCCCGCTGGGGCTGGGGCTGGGGCTGGGGCTGGGCTGCATGGCTCGGAGCCCATCATGAAGACCCGCCCTCATGACCTCATCGAAACCTAGTCAATTCCAATCTTTCCTTCTGGGTTCGGGCTTCCGCATGGGAATTTGGGGGGAACAAAATTTATTCTTAGTAGTCATTTAATGTTTTCAGTCTCACGGGGTTGTAAAGTTCTATTATTCAGGAAATAGATGCTAAGGACATAAACTCACCTGCGCAAAGTCACCTAACTAGTAAGTGATGGTGCTTGGGCAGTCATTCTTCAGTGGCTGTGGTTAGCAGTAACTCAGGCATTGCTGAGTTCTCAGTGACACGTGTTCGCCACAACCGGAGGGCAGAGCGCTGGTGCTGAGCCGTGTCTATTAGCGTGTAGGGCTTCACTGTCCTTAGTGCCAGCCTGCGCCTCCCATGCATGCTATCACATGCAGGCGGTAAGCTTCTCCAGGTAGCTGCTCTGATAGGTCTCTTTTCAGGCTCTGTTGCCCGAATCTTACTGCCATGTTGGTTTTCCACTGAGGAGACAGACTGAGAAGGGGGTGTAGTCCACCCTTTCGCACAGATCCAGGTATGGATCTGTGCCTCTGAAATATAGGCTGTCTGCATCCCGTTGTGCCACTTACTCTGATTAGGTAAGTTTTCCTTATCCAGGATTTATGAAAACTTGGATAGGAACAAGCCTGAGGCTTTCCTTTCTAGTAGCTACAGAGAAAGTGTCTAATAGTTTCAAGCTTGCAGGACTATTTCAAGTCCTTGACAAAAGCAGACCTTGTATCCCACCATTTCTTCCAAAAATTGCATAAGTCATGTTTTTATGCAGGTTCGATGGTTTATTCACTCATTCATTTAGCAAACACTTTTTATTAAACACCTGCTGTATGCCAGACACTGTCCTAAGCACTGTGGATACAACATTGAGCCAAATGAAGTTCTTGCTATGGAATGGACATCTGAAAAGGGTTCCCAGACAAGACCCAGTGCCAGCACGTGTGTGGAGGCTTCCCCACACTAACAAGCAATTTTCTGACTCCAGCAGGGTGTCTGAAAATTCAACTGAATTCTGACACGGTTTACCTGGAGTGGAATTAGATTCCACAGGTAAGGGCTTCAGTCCCACAACACTGCCTTCCCCTTCACATGTCTGTGCTTCTGACTGACCAGCTACAAAGTGTGGGTTCTAATGATCCTCTTCTTGGCTCACAGGACTCAAGAAAACCTATATACTCACTTGATTACTGATTTATCACAAAGGATAGTAAAGGCTATCCAAATTGACAGCCAGAGGAAGAGATGCCTAGGGCGGTGCACTCTCAGTGAGCACATGTGGTTGCTGTAAATTTTACCTCTTCCTTGAAGGATATGAATGTGTTTCACCAAGGGACAAAGAATGGGAAGACCTTTGTAGCTCTTACTGCAGTGTTGATGTGGGGGTTCTCGGTGTCGGTGCACATGTAGCCTGTGGGTGTATGCGGATAGTGCAGGGCCATGTGCTGGACGAATATGTGCTGGACAAATATGAGCTAGAGGTTTTGTCTCTGCCCGACCAGGAGCGTTGAAAGCCACAGCCCTTTTAAGGAACAGTTGTCTCTGTAATGAACTTTTCAGGGATTCCCTAACCTTCCCCAGGGTCCTTATTACTAAGATTTTGTTAGTCTACTCACTGGCAGAAACTTAATTGTCACCATACTGTGACACCACCATTTGTATCATAATATCTTTCTCATACTGGAACCACTTAATTAAAAACAAGAAATTTATAACATGTAGTGAAATAATTGATTTTTTTTAAATTTATTTTTCTTTTAGAGAGAAGGGAAAGAGAAGGAGGGAAAGAAACATCAATGTGTGGTTGCCTCTTGCGTGCCCCTTACTGGGGACAATGTGGCCCACAACCCAGGCATGTTCCCTGACTGGGAATCAAACCGGTGACCTTTTGATTTGCTGACCCGATCTCCGTCCATTGAGCTACACCAGCCAGGGCGAAATAATTGATTTTAAGAAATGCACATTTAGGATAACTGGTTCGTTAGCCAGCTCTGAACACGTGTAGGTGTGAATGCTGCTCCTTGCTCTGCCATCTTGTTCCAGTGTCAGATGCTCTAATTCTCAGGTTTTTCCTTTTCATTTGCTCCAGCCTCCATCTTCTAGAAACTTCAGCAACACTGTTCTCTATTCTGCCATATGGAGCTATAGAGTTTAAATCTACTACTCCAAATATAGCCAGTTTATTTTGGGTCTTCTTGGTGCCATCTCCCTATTAAATACTCAGCCTCTTGGGCCAGCCACAGGGATTGCAGTCAACACAGGCCTACTTAAGATTTTCTTTATTTATTTCTAGAGAGAGGGGAAGAGAAGGAGAAAGAGGAGGAAAGAACTATCGATGTGTGGTTGCTCCTCAGGCTCCCCATACTGGGTCCTGGCCCACAACCCAGGCACGTGCCCTGACTGGGAATCAGACCGGCGACCCTCTGGTTTGAAGCCCATGCTCAATCCACTGAGCCACACCAGCCTGGGCCGTTGGGGTGTTTTTGAATAATGAATCTTTGTATGAGCTATCACTTCTAGTTCAGTGCTACAAAAATTGGATGAGGATGAATTCATCTACTTACAATATCAAACAAGGCTCTTTGGTGGAGAATCCATCCTTTAGTTGATCCTGCTGGCCCAATAGTAAGGCATTTTTTTAAGTGAGGTTCAAGTGTCATTCTGAAGTTCATACTTCTAGTAAGAGAGAAAGGGAAATCCCTGTGTTTTAAAAGAAGACATCAAATTGATGTCTATGGTAAATATGCAGTAGATAGCTGAATGCTTACTGAAGTATGATTGACTCTAGATTCCTTTTATCAGTTTTTTTATAAAGAAGTTCTACTCCGTCTTTTTTCTTTTTTAAGCTGGTGTTTGTTTTGGAGCCACTGTTAATGCTTAGAGCTCTGTAATGGTGGTGGCTTTTTTGGCATCTCAGGGAATTTTAGTCATGGGGCAGATTAGGAAACTATGTAATTTGAGGGCAGAGAGGACCAGCTCATGCTTTTCATGTGGTCTAGGATGAAATTACTGCCACCACCCTGGGTTATTTGGGGCACTTTTTGCTTCGGCCTCCTTAAACCAGTCATTTTCTACCCTTGCTGTGCATTAGAATTATCTGTGGAGTTTAAAAAAACAAAAACAAAAAAACATGGTTTCTTCAAAATGCCCACCACACAACCCCCAGAGGTCCTGGTTTGACGGCTCTAGGGTGAGGCTGAGAGATCCCCAGTGTGCAGCCCAGGGGAGAATGGCTCCTAGACTTTCTTTGGTTCCCCTCAAAGTTTATCATTTCTTTTCCCTTCCTGAAGCTAACCTCCCCAGTGTCCTAAGTCTCAGACTGCTATCACTGCCGACTGTTTCCTGTTCTCTCCAGCTCTCCTGGGAATAACTCCATGCCCAGGGTTTCCATTGCTTTCCTTCCCCTTCTCCATCAGGCACAAATCATTTTCATTGAACAACTTGGTTCTTTTCCTGTCCTGATACCTCCCCCTTTTCCTGTTGACTTGCAGCAGGCTAACAGTCCAGGCCATTAACCAAAGTGGTCGGTTAGGGGGGTCCTGGCTGCTGCTGACAGTCCAGCCTCTGCACTCACTTGCACATGATGGCTCTGGTCAGCTGACAGGAATGGACTCTGGGAAGTGAAAGCAAATGCGGCCCTTCTCGATTCTATATGTTTGACGTATAGAGAATAAAAATGGATGTCTATTTCTTTATTGTGAAATTTCAAAAGCAGTAATAGAAATGAAATAAAATCCTGATTCCGTGTTGCTGCCACCTTATGGGAAACTTTTAAATTTATTGTCAGACTTCTTTTCTTTTTGGCAGGAATTAATGAGCTTGATGTTGAGAATTGATAATATTACACTTTATTTTTAATTGTACCAGTTATTCATTGTGCTCTTTTAACGAGTTACTAAAGAGCCACATATTTTAAATTGGTTAAACTTAGAGCATGCCATGGATCCATTTGCAGAAATAAAAAAATGTTTGGGTGGGGGGAGGTAGAAGAGGGTAAAGGGGGCATAAGTGGTGATGGAAGGAGACTTGACTTTGGGTGTTGAACACACAATACAATATACAGATGATCTGTTATAGAATTGTATACCTGAAACCTATGTCATTTTATCAACCAATGTCATTTTATCAACCAATGTCACTCCAATAAATTCAGTAAAAAAGAAAGAAAGAAAGAAAGAAAGAAAGAAAGAAAGAAAGAAAGAAAGAAAGAAAGAAAGAAAGAAAACCATCAAAGGGGACTAAATAATATCTACCTTGGAAAAAACATGCTCCCCCACTGGAATATTATTCGGCCATAAAAAGGGGAATCCTGCTATTTGCCACAACATGGATGGACTCGAGGGCATTATTCTAAGTTAAGTCAAAGAAAGACAATACTACATATCATTTATGTATGTAGAATCTTAATGAACTGTACTCATAAAAACAGGTGGTTGCCAGGTGGATTGGGGATGGGGAAGATAGACAGATGGTGGTTAAAGGTTACAGACAGAAGATGGGTGAGTTCTGGGAGCTAAGGAACAGCATGGGTGGTGGTAGTTAACAATACTGTATTGTATGCTTGAAGGCTGCTATGAGAGTAGATTTTAAATGTTCTCACTATAACAGTAACAACAAAATGGTAATTTGTAAGGTGAAGGATGTGTTAACTAACCTTATTGTGGTAGATTTGACAAAATATATGTGTATCAAATTACCACATTCTAAATATGGAGCTTACATAATATTATATGTCAGTTATATCTCATTAAAGCTGGGGGTGGATTTTCTGAGAGGAAGCAGTGTTCACCTAGAATTCTGTACCCAGCAAGTTGCCAATCAGTTGTGAAGATGAAATCAGAACATTCTGAGTTAGGCAACAGCTCCTTCCTCCAGAGCTGTCGGTGGGTTACATTTTACCAACTCGAGAGAATATTAAGAAAGAGATAAGCAGAGAATCCAGGAGAGAAAATCTAAGACAGTGGTCCTTGAGGACAGAACTGAGACTGCCAGAAAATGAGTGTCACTTGATACAAGGGGGAAAAAGTTAATTATTTGAAAGTATTTGAGAGGAGATTTACACTTCTGTCAGAAATTTTAAGGGTAAATTAGTAAAGTGACAGGTACATAGAAAGTTTAACAAAATAACTGAGCCAGGTACTATCTCCAAGGAAATAAAAGAACATTTAAAATTTTTAAAAATTTTTAAATATATTTTATTGATTATACCATTACAGTTGTTCTATTTCCCCCTTCATTCCCCCCACCCTGCACAGCCCTCTCTCCTTCCCCCTTTGGTTTATGTCCACGTGTCTCAAGTTCTTTAGATTCTATATTTCCCCTAATATTCTTGTCCTCCCCTATCTATTTTTTACCTACCGTCTATGCTACTTATTTTCTGTATCTTCTCCCCGCTTCTCCTCCTCCTACTCCCCTGTTGCTAACCCTCCATGTGTTCTTCATTTCTATGGTTCCACTCCTGATCTAGCTGTCCTCTTGGTTTGCTTTTGTTTTAGGTGTGGTTGTTAATAGTTGTGTGTTTGCTGTCCTTTCACTGTTAATATTTTTCATCTTCTTTTTCTTATATAAGTCCCTTTAGCATTTCATATAATAAGGGCTTGGGTAATGATGAACTCCTTGAACTTGACCTTATCTGAGAAGCACTTTATCTGTCCTTCCATTCTAAATGAAAGCTTTGCTGGATAAAGCAATCTTGGCTGTAGGTCTTTGGATTTCATGACTTGGAATACTTCTTTCCAGCCCCTTCTTGCCTGTAAGGTCTCTTTTGAGAAATCCGCTGACAGTCTGATGGGTACTCCTTTGTAAGTGACTGTCCCCTTATCCCTTGATGCTTCTAGGATTCTCTCCTTCATTTTGGTCTTGGCTAATGTAATTATGATGTGCCTTGGTGTGTTCCTTCTTGGGTCCAACTTCTTTGGCACTCTCTGAGCTTCCTGGATTTCCTGGAAGTCTATTTCCTTTGCCAGACTGGGGAAGTTCTCCTTTATTATTTGTTCAAATAAGTTTTCCACTCGTGGCTGTTTCTTTCCCCCTTCTGGTACCCCTATAATTCGGATGTTGGAACGTTTAAAGATGTCCTGGAGGTTCCTAAGCCTCTCCTCATTTTTTTGAATTCTCATTTCTTCATTCCTTTCTGGTGGGATGTTTTGTTCTTCCTTCTGGTCCATTCCATTGATTTGAGTCCCAGTTTCCTTTCCATCACTATTGGTTTCCTGTGCATCTCCCTTCATTTCAATTAGTTTAGCCTTCATATGTTCCTCTAATTTGTGACTTTGTTCCTCTAATTTGTGACTATAATCTACCAGTTCTGTGAGCATCCTGATAAATAGTGTCCTGAATTGTGCTTCTGAGAGGCTGGCAATTTCTTGGTCGCTTAGAGTTATTGGCTCTGGGACTTTGAGTTCTTCTTGCGCCATCTTTCGGGTTGTTCGTGCCTGTTCCATAGCAGGATCAGAGCCCTAAAGTGTTCACTAGAACAGGGCAACTAAGTCGCTGGGTTGTGACGTTGTATGTGGGGGCGGGGTCAAAGAGGGACAATGGCTCTCACTGGTATTGCAGGGCAACTAAGTCGCTGGGTTGTGACGCTGTATGTGGGGGCGGGGTCAAAGAGGGACTATGGCGTCCTGTCCGCCGCCTGCCGCCACGGCCCTCACCGGTGCCGCAGTTGCTGCCGTCACCGGGCCCACGCGTTTCGTCCCACTGCACGCGAGTGTGCCACCGCCGTCAGCCCTCGCCCCCTGGGGCCTGCGTGGTCTGTCTCACTGTGCGCGAATATGCGCCCGCGGTCTGCTCCGCACCCCAACTGGTTCCCGTCTGCCTGCGCGCCTGGGTCGGGGGCCCTGTCCTGCCCGACCCTGCTCGCTGCTGGCTCCGCCCCTCTTACCGTCCCCGTTGAACGGTTAGATGTAGTCGGACTTCCGTATAATTCAATTTTCTGTCCTTTGGTTGTGTCTTTGTTTCTCCAAACCTTTGTTTTATTCAAACTTGGTTGTGGGAGAAGGCACAGTGTTTCCACCTATGCCTCCATCTTGGCGGAAGTCCCTCTCCTCATTTTTTTGAATTCTTGTAACTTCACTTTTTCCTGTTTGGGCATTTCTTCCTTCCTTCTGGTCCACCCCCTTGATTTGAGTCCCTGTTTCCTTTCCATCACTATTGGTTTCCTGTGTATTTCCCTTCATTTCAATTAGTTTAGCCTTCATATGTTCCTCTAATTTGTGGCTAAAATCAACCAGTTCTGTGAACATCCTGATTACCAGTGTCTTGAATTGTGCATCTGAGAGGTTCGCTATTTCCTGGTCACTTAGAGTTATCAGCTCTGGGGCTTTGAGTTCTTCTTGAGCCATATTTTGTACTGTTCGTGCCTGTTACGTATAAGGAGCAGAGCCCTAGGTGTTCACAGGGGCAGGGCAACTCAGTTGCTGGGTTGTGACGCTGTATGTGGGGGCGGGGCCAAAGGAGGGCAATGGCGGGCACCCTTTGCTTCCTACCGCCGCCACCGAGGGCAATTTGTCCCTCTGCGTGAGAATGGGCCTCATGATTTGTCCCGCTGCTCACGAATGTGCGACCGTGGTCAGCCACTGCTGGGTTCGTTGCTGGGGGCTGCGCGGTCCGTCTCACTTCTCACTCTCACCGTCTGGAGCCCTCACTGGGTCCGCTCAACGCTACCCCGGATGCCTGGTCGCCTGGAGTCGGGGGATCTTTCCTGCCCAACCCTGCTCCGATGCTGGCTCCGCCTCTCTTACCATCCTGGTTGAGCGGTTCGTTGTTGTTGGACTTCCGTATAGTTCAACTTTCTGTTCTTTGGCTGCGTCTTTGTTCTCCAAGCCTTTGTTGTATTCAGACTTGGTTGTGGGAGAAGGCGTGGTGTTTCCACCTACGCCTCCATCTTGGCGGAAGTCTCCAGAACGTTTAAATTTTTTAAAGATTTAATTATTCTTAGAGAGGAAGAGAGAAAGAGAAACATGGATGTTTCGGAGGCTGGCACTCAATCCACTGAGCTATACCAGCCAGGGCTAAATGTGGTTTAAAATATTTATAATTTATTGATTTTAGAGAGAGACAAAGGGGGTTAGGAGAGAGACAGAGGAAAACACTGATTTGTTGTTCTACTTATTAATGCATTCACTGGTTGATTCTTGTATGTACCCTGACCAGGGATCAAACCCGCAACCTTGGCGTATTGGGAAGACGCTCTAACCAACTGAGCTACCTGGCTGGAGCAAAAACCATTTAAAGATAAATAAAATGAATGGAAATACATTTCTAACGTGGTTATAAATAATATTTATATAGTGTAAATGAGTAATTTAGACAAACATCACGATAACTTATTAGGAGGAAGGAAATAAGGGATGTAGACTAGAGGACAGGATGTGAAAGCCAAATCGTAACTGCCCATGTTAACAAAATAAATAGCCCAGGTACAGGGTTAAAAAGTCATTGAAGAGCCTCACAAACGTGCTGTTTAGAAGTAAGGCAGCAAATACCAGTTCTGAAAGTGCTTGCCCTTGTGAACAAGGATTGAGGGTAGGAGAGAGACAAATAGTCTGACTTCTTCTTTAATTTTTTAAAAATTTTATTTATATTTAGAGAGAGGGGAAGAGAGGAAGAGAAACATCACTGTGTGGTTGCCTCTTGTGTGCCCCCTACTGGGGACCTGGGCTGCAACCCAGGAATATGCTATGACCAGCATTCTAACTGGCGACCCTTTGGTTCACAGGCTGAGCCACACCAGCCAGAGCAGTATATTCAAGCTTTTTAGAAATGTATATGTGAACAGTAGATGAAATAGTGAAGTTGAAAGCATAGCTCCTGCAAAGGCAGCAAAGAAAGGGGGGCCTAGTGGCTTTGGGTTATTCCCCAACATTGTCAGCCATGGCAGTCGAGGGTCTTGTTTTCTCCTGCAGTTGACCCCTGAATAACACAGGTTTGAACTGTGTGGGTCCACTTATATGCATTATTTCTTTTTGATAAATACCTGTACTCTTTTCCACCTGCAGTTGGGGGTCTGCATATGCCAGTGGCTCACCGTATACATTGATCTACACCATTTTATATAGTGGATTTCATATTCACGGGCATCCTGGAACCAGTCCTCTACAGATACCGTGGGACATCTAAGTTTTGGGGGAGTCAAGAATTACATGTGGATTTCTGACTCTGCAGGGGGTCAGTGCCCCGACCCTTTCACTTAAGAATCAAGTGTTTATAAAAAGGTTTTGTAAATTAATAAGAAACAGGAGGATATAACATAATGAAAATCACCAGAAGATGCACTAGGCAGTGGATAGGACAGATAATGAGTATTCAAGTAAAAGTGTTCATCACCCGACCAGCCTGTGGGCTCAGGAATCTGTTTGTAAACAGCTCTCAGGTCCTGTGCACCTCTGGTTGCTTCCTGAACAGGGAAGGACGCCATACCTGCCTTCCCTCATCATTGTACAGAAATTTGTTCCTTTGTCCCGATCACCACACTGGTCACCACACCTCTGCTGAATGGAAAGCATACAAGACCCTCTCAGACAAACCAGGGACAGAGGCCGGGCAAAGCCCAGGGTTCATGGAGGTTCAGGTCTGTACGAACTGACAGTCCACAGCGTTGACAGAAGTGCAGAGAAACGGAAAGTCTCGTAATTTTGACAATAGCATAAATTATATTTTTAGAGTAATGTAGTAGTAACAAGTTTTAGAAGCATGTATCCCTTGTCCCTCTGTCCCCAATTGATTTCTGGGCATCTACTCTGCCAATACAGTTGTGGGGATGTGTGTGCAAGGGTGATCACTGTAATGTTACAATAGCAGAACTTCGGTGCCAGTCTACGTGGCATCAGTCAAATTCTAGTTCAGCACATCACAGCCCATCTGCACATACCCTAACCCTCCACATGTCTGGGGGCAGTGCTCCCTGGGTGGGCAGAGTCACTGCCTCCAGCTCATTGTGAGCAAGTGGTCTTTAATGATGCTGGTAGTTACTGCGTTCTCCTAGCATTTGTCAGCTTTCCCATTCTGTTCTTTATTTTCATGTTAAGGTGGTTCTGAGAGTGAGGATAGTCTCTATTATGCCTTAACTCTGCTGCCTTACTCTTCTGTTCCCATACTCGCTTGGTTTGAAACCTGTGCCCTGGGAGATTTGCTCACCTTTCACCCCCAGTCATTCACTTTGACTCACATGATGTGAAGGAATAGTAACCCCACTTCTTGCTGAGTTACCAAAATATACTGATTTTTAGCTACTGTTTCTTAGTTAGGAATTTCTCTTTTAGCCAAAAACATCCTACTTTTGTTTATTCTCAACCCTTTTTCTTAAAATTCAGATCAATTGAGAAAGGGAGATAAGTATTACAATTATGTAATTCAAGGTTCAAAGGACACTAAGGAAGGAAGGAAGGAAGGAAGGAAGGAAGGAAGGAAGGAAGGAAGGAAGGGAGGAAGGAAGGAAGTCTTCACCTACCCCTTGACTTCCAGCCACCCGGGTCCCTGCCATTGGGATAGTCGGTGGCATGTTTCTGTCAGTCCTTCCAGAGATATTTCTTTGTGTAGAGAACCAAAGACACGTGTTTTTTCTTTTTACACCAATGCATTTTCTTGACAGTTTTTTTCTCCATGAACCTTGGGCTTTGCCCGGCCTCTGTCCCTGGTTTGTCTGAGAGGGTCTTGTATGCTTTCCATTCAGCAGAGGTGTGGTGACCAGTGTTGTGATTGAGACAAAGGGACAAATTTCTGTACAATGATGAGGGAAGGCAGGTGTGGCGTCCTTCCCTGTTCAGGAAGCAACCAGAGGTGCACAGGACCTGAGAGCTGCTCAGATTCCTGAGTCCACAGGTTGGTCTGCGGGGCTCCAGTGGCTGGACTTCATTCTCTCCCTGCCTGTTCTGACTGCACTGTGGACTCTTCACGCTAAAGTGTTTGTCCCTTGGTCTGTCTTTCCTTTTATACATTTAGGCTGTGCCACCCCTTGAGCGTGGCGCCTCTGTACTGGTAGTCTCTAGCCCAGATTTCATCCCGAGCTTCAGACCCAATTACCAAATACAAGTTGTGTGGTCACTGCCCTCACTGGCTGCCCAGGCTCAGCCTGCCCCGCACCCACCCCACAGACATGGGTGTCAGTGTTGACTTGGCCTGCACTCCCTTGCCCGCTCTGAATATTTCTCCAGTGTGTCTCCTCCTTTTCATGCAAGCTGCTGCTCTTTGTTTGTTAACCTCGAATTTATAACGCAGCTATTTCCTGTTAAAGATGAGGGTGGTCATTTTCTCCCTTCTGGTATTGCCTGCAGATAAGTAGTCATCTGTCCTGTCCTCAGGCTCTCTGCATCCTGGCCTGTCCCTTCTGTCTCATACCTCTCTGTCTGGAGAAGGGCGTACTTCATGGCGATTTATTGATCAGTCACCCTTTTATGTCTGTAACTCCTTCACCCTTTCCCCATGTCTTCTTATGTGCTCAGTTCATTTTTTTTCAATATTTTATTTATTTATTTTTACACAGAGGGAAAGGGAGGGAGAAAGAGAGAAACATCAGTGTGTGGTTGCCTCTCATGCGCCCCCTACTGGGGACCTGGCCCTCAACCCAGGCATGTGCCCTGACTGGGAATCCAAGCACTGAACCTTTGGTTCATAGGCTGGTGCTGAATCCACTGGGCCACACCAGGCAGGGCATATGCTCAGCTCATTTTTATATTATTTTGAAAAATTTTCTTTTTCCGGAGAAAGCTCCTGTCCTTCCCTAGTCCTGGCTCTTGAGACACTTGTTTACTCTCGTGTGATATTGTTAGTGTCCTTGGTATTCTGGCCACCAGGATCCTGAACCTTTCTCTTACAAGATGTTTGGTTCGGCTCCTGTGCACCAGTGCCTAGAGGACAGTGGATGTGATGATGTGTGGAGGATGCAGAGTGTCACTTCATACATTTCCACTAATTTTTACAGCTAGCATCTACAGAAGATTGAAAGCAGGTGTAGAATAAGTTGAATTAAGATAAAGCAGAAAGCAGGTGTAAAAATAAGTTGAATTAAGATAGTAGAAATAGGTGAATCTGTCTTAAATGTTCTTTTACAATAACAAGATTTAAACAGTGTTTTTACAGTCCTAGTAGGGACTTTTAAACTTCATGTTTTCTTCTCAATAAATTATTTCTGTCCAAATTTAACTATCCTAAACCATCAGGTTCACAGTTGATCTGAAATCTCTTGGATTTTTATCTCTTATATGCAAATTGTTGGCTTTTTTAAAAGTTCTGTGCCAGGCCACATGTTGCTCTGAAGTTTTCTGTATTAGAAGCTTGTAATCTGTTGGTTAATTTCCTTGTAAATGTTGAAGGTGTCTGAGTGGAATCCTGGAATGCATGTGGACAGTGGAGTCAGACAACTCCAAGTCCTGGCTCTGGCAGCTCCTAGCTAGGGGGAGCCCTTGGACAAATTACTTAACTCGAAGCCCTCCTTTCCTGGGTGCTGGAGCTCAGTCACCTGACAGAGCTGGGAGATGTAAGTTAGACATGATCATAGATGTGGAGCATCTGGCTCTGGGCTTCAGCCACAGTGGGCACAGTAGGCTAGTTTCTTGCTCCCCCCCCCATCCTTCCCCACCCCCTCCATTAACTGAGCTGGTGTAGAGCAGGGGTGTCAAACTCATTTTCACCAGGGGCCATGTCAGCCTCGCAGTTGCCTTCAAAAGGCTGGAATAATTTTAGGACTGTTTAAATGTAACCACTCCTTAACTGTTAAAGAGTTGAAATTACATTTGTCCCTTTGAAGGCAACTGCAAGGCTGATATGGTCCCCAATGAAAATGAGTTTGACACCCTGGTGTAGAGCTTATTCAATTCATTTCCACCTGATGCGTGATTCTGCTGGTTGTTTTGGTGATATCCGGACGCTGCCCTGCTAGGGAGTCTCCGGCAGCACTCTCTGCCTGCACCGTGGAGGCCGTACTCCTGCTCCCGGCATCTTTCCTGTGTGTTTTCACAGCTCGTCCCTTGGTGTGACTTCTGCTGTAACTCAGGGATTCTCAAACTTTGTGTGTTGTTGGTAGTGTGTTATCTACTCTCTAACAAACTACTCCAAAACTTAGCAACTTAGACAGAACTTTGTTATCTTGCGGTCTCTGAGTCATGTTTGAGAGTGTGACTTAGCTGCACAGTTCTGACTCAGATGCTTTTGGGTGAGAGCCACAGCTGCAGGCATCTGAAGGTTTGGTTGGGGCCTGTGGGTCACTTCCAAATGGGCCCTCTCACCTGGCTGCTGTTGAGAGATTGCAGTTGCTCACCTGCAGGGAACACAAGGCCTCCTTGCCATCCAGGCCTGTCCCTCTAGGAGCTTAGTGTCCTCGGGACAAAAACCATTGACCTGTGAGAACAGGAGGCTCTCAGATCACAACACCTTTTATTGTCCAGGCCAGTCTCCTAAGTGCCTTCCCTTTCCCCCACTGTTTCTGCCTTACTCCGTTCCTTAGAAGAACATCGCTAAGTGCCCTACACTCAGAGGGAGATTAAGTTCTTCCTTATGAGGGGAGGATTGCCACGGAGTCTGTGGACACACTTAAAAACCACTGCACCTTACTTTGCTGAGAAGTAAGGTTCTCAAAGCCCATTTCAGATCTTGTGACAGGTGGGGTCCAGAGACCTGCAGTTTGAGCCCTTAGTTTACCCTGGTGATCCTGATGTAGGTGGCCTGGGGTCCGCACTTGGAGACGTGCTGCTCTGCCAGATGGGTCACTTGGTCCTTCTTAGACAGTTCTCACTGGTCACACCTCCGTATCTTTGCCCCCATAAACAGAGTGTACTTAACCCCCTTTCAACTGTGGACATCCTTTTTTAGGTCCTGCGTAAGTCTAAATACCTCCATGGTGCCTCTAACGTATGAGCTCCCTGTCCCTTGAACTCCTGTAGTAGTCCATTTTTTTTCAGCTCTTTGGTTCTAGTTACTTTGTTTCAGTGCTGTGCTACTAGTGGGAATTTTAAAAACAATTGCTGTTCTCTTGGCCTCCTCTCCTGCCAGCAGAAGTGTGACAGGTCAGCAAGGAGCAGGGTGGCCATTAGCATGCCAGAGGGGCAGCTCACACTTCAGTTCTTGGTGTTTGTCAGACATGTGAGTTCCTGCTGTGTGCCAGGCTCGGCTTCAGCTGCACCACAGTTGGAGGAGACAGATGTGCTCCCTGTGGATGGCGAGGTGACAGTAAACAGGTGCACGGAACAGTACCATCACATCTTGAACGACATTCTAGGGAAGGACGCTATAAAACACAGGAGACCTACATGGACGTGGTTTTCAGAGCATCCGCCTGAGACTGGAAGGATGAGAAGGAGAAACGACTCTCAGGAAGGAAGGAGCTTGGTGCGTGCTGATGCCTGAGAGGAGTGGAGGGTGCCGGAGGCCCGTGGCTGAGCTGAAGTGTTAGGGAGACCAGAGGTGGCTATGGCTCTGGCTTTGTTCTGCATGTGGTGTCCTGAGCTGTGTTGGTGTGGTGTCCAACCTGGAGCTCCTCTGACTCAGCGGTTGTGGAAGTAATGGGGAGAACCACGTGATAGGTACACATTCAACTCTGACAGGTTGTTTCCAACCTGTCAGGATTTCTGAGGATTTCTGAGTTAGCTTGGCAGAGGGGAGAAAAGGGGAAACTCAAACCTGAGTGGTTGTCAGGGTGACTGTCTTCTCATTTCAGGACATTAAAGGTGGGGAGTGACCACAATAGTACCTGGCGGTATTTCTGTTGCCAGAAAATGCGCTCCTGCCTTGAGAGATGGTGCGGTGTTCCAGACAGAAAGTCCATTCAGTGTTATCCATATTCTAAGTGCTGAGCTCAGTTTGTAGGTCAGCCGCATCCATGTCTCTCTCCGTACCCTCAGTGGTTAGCTGCCGGCACACTTCTGGATTAGAAATGGTGGGCAAGGGCGAGGACAGTGAGTGCCTTGTGATGTCTTGCCAGCTTTCCTTCTGTCTAGTCCACCAGCGAGCGCTCTTCCCAGCCCTTGTCTCCAGAAGGCTGTACTGTGTGGGATGTGGGAGACCAGACTAGCCCACGGAGGGCTAGTACTTGGAAGGTCTTGTCCTCCCTTTTTCTGATTTCCGCCTGTTCGCAAGAGGGTTGGATGAGATGGCCTCTGAATTTCCACTGTGTCCTGAGACCATCTCATTTTGCGTCTGGGCGGTAATGCTGTGACCCACCTTTGAATCAAAGTTCGCGTTCACGCAGCAGCAGTTACTGTTTCTCCTCCTTCTGTGTGGTGGCCGGGCAGCTCTGCTTTCTCACAGTCTCCCCTGGGTTCACTTGTTTGGCAGCACTCAGGTGGCGAGCTGGTGCGGGCTGCACTCAGCTGGGACAGTGGGTCTCTTCTGTGTACAGGCTTTCATCCTCAAAGAGGCTAGACTGTCTTCTTCACATCATGGTGACATCATTCCAAGAAAGCAAGCCCTGCTGTGCATGCATTTTACCCAGCCTCTGCTTGCTTTGAATTTGATAATGTCCATTGGCCAAAGCAAGTCACAGCCAGTACCAAAGTGTGAGCGCATGAGGGAGTGCTGATTAGAGCCATTGGTGTAAGTCTCTCACAGCTTCCGTGCTAAATTACCTGCCTCCAGTGAGGATTTCCCGAAGTGCTTTTATCAAAATCTTCCCATGGAATTAGTTGGAATTATAAATCTGATACACTCAGGAGGTAGCTTATTGGGAGTATAGAAGTTTTGATTTGCAGAATTAGAACCCCAGGTTAGATACTGAGTCAGACTAAATTTAGTCACAAGCTATTCTTGCCTGAATCTGATCTTAAATGTTCAAGGTTACAAAATAGAGTTCAGATTGTGTTATTGTTCTCCTGGGACCTCTGCTTCCTCAACAAGGTAAAATCGAAGCACATGGTATTGGGTTATAAAGCTACTTCATAGTTACACTGAACTTCATATTAGACCTGGTGTGCACTACTGAATATTATCATCGAATCAGCTCTCTAAATCAAGATGTAAACTTACATTGCAGAAGTGGAATATGATGTGTAGTAACCTGTGTCGGGGGGATTGTGTGTTTGTTTTTTAGCTCTTCAGAGAAGTACGAATAATGAAGATTTTAAATCATCCAAACATAGGTACTTTTTGCTTTCTTAAATACTGCTGGGTCTAAATGCATTCTTGAAAGTATGTCATAAGGCTAAACTTGTATTCCAGGAGAGGTAGGTACACATTTAATAAAACATATGTCCAGATTGTTCATCATATGTATTAAATGTTTGAAATTACTAAAAATGGGTTGAAAATAATGTAATAGCTTCTTTACACAGTGATAGCTCCTACAATCTAAAAATATTACTTCGAAAGTGATGTAGCTCTTAAGTTGTATTTATGTAGTTGTAGTTATTATCAAAATCACTTCTAGGAAGTAAGAGAGGTCATGTTTGCTATTAAGGCTACCCTGTTAATAGCCGGTCCTGTTCCTGAGGCACAAGAAGAGAGTGGAACCCTGGGAGGGCAAAGTGGTTCCATCCGGTCTGAGCCATCGCTGTTCAAAAGACATCGGTTTATGGACTACTAAGAAAATAACAGTGCTGCCCAGCCGTCATCCAACCATCAATGATACTTTAAAATATGAAGAAATATGCATCTTAAAATCAGTATAATATGTGGAAAAGAAGAATAACAAGGGATATAATAATGGGAAGAAAACCTTTCTTCACTTTTTTACTTCAACCTTTGGGGGTTAGCCAGCCAGTTCTGGATTTCAAATTCTAACTTTTCGCCTAAAAACACTTTCTTACTATTGCCTAGAACTAGCTAACTCAAACATACTTATTTTTTAATTACTTAAGTTATACCCTTTTATACCCTTACTGGCGTTTTCTCTACTTATTACTAAATGACATCTTTGATGATAGATGTTAATGTCTAAAATTTTAAATTCCTTTAAATAGTTTTAAAATAGTTTTCCCAGGAGAGCTAATATTTGCATTGGGTTTTTTTTTAGAAAGGTTTTATTTATATGTTGATGGTTTTTTAGCATATATGTCTTAAATTTCTTTCAGTGATTTTTTTTTCTTAACAGCCTGAACATATTGTCTTAGAAATATGATAGTTTTATCAGTTCAAGACAGATATATTAAATTCTGCATTGGGCACTTGATTTTGGTCTAATACTCTATGTTAAAGCATCAGAAAATAGCCCAAAATATAAAAGATGACTACCCTTTCCTTCCTGTGGTAAATCCAATTTTAAAGTATGTATTACCACAATAAAGTAGAATGTGAAATAGTGATTTGATAGCTTTAGAAATTTTAGTTTTATTTTAAAATGCATATATTTGATTGATTGCTGTGAATATTGTTTCTGTCTGTAATAGGATCTGGTATAGCAAAGTTACACTGACCCATTGAAAATAATTATTTTCAGTTAATTATAGTACAATCCCCTCTTCTTCTTTCCATCTCTGTCTTCAGAATAGTAACAAAAGATCCATGTTTTTGGAGAATTGTGATGTTTCCCAAGCAACAAAAGCCTCAAGTGGAATTATATATATCCTTAAAGCCAGAACAACAAGTGAATGGACTTGCAGGAGTAGAGTAGGTCTGAGCAGTCCCTGCAGTTTGAATGGGAAATAAGAAAGCTTTTCCTAAGGTGCAGAGGCTGCTGGGAGGGCACTGAGCCAGTGTGGCCGTACCAGACAGTGGCAGAGGGATGGAGCCGGGCACGTTTTCCTGGGCTGCTGAGTGCGCGCTTCCGCAGTCCCAGAACCCGGAAATCGCCGTTTTCATGGGATTCCATGCTTCACCAGCTCTTTTCTGTTCTTGTGATACCTGATAACTTTCCTAAAAGCAGTTTTTAGAGGGCCAGCTATTAAAATCTTAAACAGAAAAAGTTACTTTGTGTAGTTACAGTTTATATGTATATGGTTTATGCGTACAAACATTTGTTACTTTTTCTCCTGTATCCTTTCACCTTGACCAGTGAAGTTATTTGAAGTCATCGAAACTGACAAAACACTCTACCTTATCATGGAGTATGCAAGTGGAGGTAAGATATTGGTGATGTTTTTCTTTCTTCCCTTTAGAAGAGTGCACATCCATACTGTCCATTCAGGTAATTGCTAAGGTTTCTTTAATATCCACCATCACAATACAATAATAGGCTGAGAATCAGAAAAGCTGACTGTTAGCATTTTGTAGGTTGCTATTGTTTCACTGTTAGCATTTTTTATTGACAGTATCTAAATACTTGGGTTCTTTCATTGTGATAAAATATCCATAAGATAAAAGTTAGCATTTTACCATTTTAAGCGTAGAGTTCAGTGTCATTAAGTAATACATGTTGTTTTGTGGCCGTCACCACCACGTACCCACGGAACTCTCTTCATCTTGCAAAACTATAGCTCTGTCCACAGTAAACACAACCTGTCCTGCCCCTCAGCCCCTGCCAACCAACCTCCTGCGCTCTCTCTCGGTCGCTCTCTCTCAGAATTTGACCACCCTAGGGACCTTATATGAGTGGAACCATACAGTGTTTGTCCTTTTGACTGCCTGTGTCACTTAGCATGATGTCCTGAAGGGTTATCCACGTTGTACCATGAGACAGGGTTTCCTTCCTTTTCAAGCTATATAATATTCCATTATTGTATGTATGGTATGAATACATATGCATGCTACATTTTGTTTGTTCCAAGCACTTGGGTTTTAAGTGTAACACTACATTAGCCTGTTTGAAATAATTACTTATTGCATTTGGGATTGTTTCTCTGTATCAGATCATAATATTAAAGGTATCCATTTTCCCCAAGGCCAGATACAGTGGTTCTACTTTGTATGGTTAGACTTTCCTCAAAGATTAAGGACTAGTAATTATTTGCCTTCAAGTTTATATAAATGTAGACATTTTTTGATATGAATAAAAAAGGTCTGTTCAAAAAGTATCCAGCAATATAATATTAAAAACAGAGGCACTTATTTAAGAAAATACAAGGTTTGAGAAACACTGTACGCAGAACAATGATGCCTCAGCCCCCTCCAAAGGAGGCACCTTGGGACCTCACACAGTTCTCCCAGCGTCACCCCCACTGTTCAAAACACTCTGCAAAATGCTTTGTTGGAATCACCCTCACCAGCCCCGTCGTATTTCCCTGAATCTCACTGATGGTCTGAAATCTCTTCCCTTTCAACGGTGATTTTAGTTTTGGGAAAAGCCAGAAGTTGCAGGGTGCCAAATCTAGGCTGTAGAAGGGCTGGGTCACCTGGGTGACTTGATGTTTCATCAAAAAACTCTGCATGAGACATGATACATGAATGAGTGGGTTGTTGTGGTGAAGCTGCCAATCACCAGTTGCCTACGGCTGAGGCCATTTTCATCGTATTGCATCTCTCAACTGACGAAGAACACAGGTAGTGCTCCTTATTAATTGTTTGGTCTGGAGGGGTGAGCAGACTCGTGATGGACAACACCTTCCCAACCAGAAAACATAGTTAACATGGCCTTGACCTTGCTGCAACTTTGCCACACCTTCTTTGGGCATGGAGAACCAGGTGACTTCCATTGGGGTGGCTGGGCCTTCCTGTCCTGGTCACATGAGCCGCAGACCCATGGTTCATCTCCAGTCATGACCACCATGAGGAAATCCAGTTCATTGGTAGCCGTCTGAATCAAGTCATTGGCAGCTGCAGCGCGACGTTCCTTCTGCTCTGGTAGCAGAAGCCACAGAAACTACTCGAATTTTGCCACGAAACGTTTCATGCCAGGGTCTTGCGTCAGACTCTCGAACACAGTAGTTTCTGGAACCCCCAGCTCGTCCTCACACTGTCTGTCACCGGTCTTTGTTGGCTGCAGCCCGTACCCATTCAACAGTCTCAGGTGTTCTGCTTGTTGCAGGCCTTCCAGAGTGTGGATCACTTTCCACAGACTCCCGATCGTCTCTGAAGCACGTGTGTCACGCTTGTATTTGCGCTGCACTCGTATCACCATCTCTGAAAGCCTTCTGAATCATCCGAATAGTGTCTATGGAATAGTGCTCAAGCTTAGTGCAAAATCGGATGTGGATTCCTTGCTCTGCTCACTCAGTCATTTTGAATGCAGTGGCTACACGGTGCACATGGTCACTCAATGCCATCTACCACCCCCACCGACTAGTGCAGTGACGTCACCAGTGTTCATGTGTGAGCATTCCAGTCCACTCTCCGTGGCTGCCAGGTTACATCCATGTCGTGCAGACTGTTCTCATTATATGAACAATGGCTGGGCTTTTTCCAGACAGACCTGGTATATGGCTGTTGTCTTTTACGAAGATTCTCAATGTAGGGTTGAGGTTGGGGTAGGCTTGTAGTTTTTGAACCATGTGTGTTTGTCTGTGGAGGTCAGAAGCTTTCCTGCTTATTTTTTTGTGTTTTCTTCCTCTAGCACAGTGTCTGGCAGATTCTCAACAAATAACAATTGAACTGAATTTATGAAATGATAAACTCCTGGGAACATACTCTGACTCTATAGATTAAATTGTTTGGGTTGGAGTTTTATTTTATCATGAGCACTTTGATCCAGGTTGTAAAACAGAAAGTTGAATCACAGCCTCACTGTAGTGAGTTTACTATTAAATAAAAAATAAGAAGCCTGTTGAAAGCGAGAATAAGTTCTAGTAGGCATGCCTCTGGTACCACTTAGTCATAAACCTAATTTGTTATTAATTGTCTGATTTGTTTTAAATGTGTGGTTGGAAAATTTGGTTGGGATTTTCACAACTGAATAGTAGTAGGAAGAGCTGGAGGTTAGTGGCAGAACAGAAATCTGTGTGGAGCCCTGCACCTTCTACTCATCGTACAGAGTGATGTGCATGTTCGTCTGTGTAGCCCCTGCAGTGCACAAGTGCCCTTCTCTAACCCGGTCTCTCCGTGACTGTCACAGTGACTCCGTGGTGTGGCCAGGCTTTCACCCTTGAGAAGTGGAGTCTGGGACATCTCACTGCAGTCCCTTTGCCAGGCGTGGAGCGCAGCCTTCTGACACCACATGCCCCTCGTGGTTGTGTTATTTGATCATGGCTTTCTGTGTCCATCTAGTTTAGGTACCAGGTTGTAGGGATTGCTCTTACATAGGGCAAGACAAAAACATCTGAGAAGCCTTCAGCTTTTCTTTTTAAGACTTTATTTCTTTATTTTTAGAGGAAGGGAGGGAGAAAGAAAGCGAGGGAAACATTGATGTGTGAGAGAAACATCAATCAGTTCCCTCTCTAACACACCCCCAACTGGGGATCCAGCTCACAACCCAGGCATTCGCCCCAACTGGAATTAAACCAGCGACCTTTTTCTTTGCAGGATGACATCCAGTCCACTGAGCCACACCCGTCAGGGTAACATCCAGTTTTAGTAGAAAGAGTATGGGCTATGGGAAAGAAAGGAGGGGTCAGTCTAGCCAGTGCCTCTCATGGGCAGCGCAGCCTGGTAAGTGACAGGCATGTCCCTGAGTTTCTCAGGGACTCGCTAAGACGACCCTCCCTTGAGCATTGTTAAAGCGTGGGCCCATGGCGGTGGTTTATTGGCTTAGGCTGTTTGTTCTAATCACCTCAACATAGCACTCTAGGTCTCTAGGACATCTCTTTCTTTGATTGTTTGTTTTTGCCATTTTGAATAACTAAAGTTTCTTTAAATTTACTACCTACTTCTCCCAAACCTGATATGTTTCAGTTTAGTAGAGTCATAGAATTATAGAATTGGAAAGAATCTCAGAAACCATCCTAATTTTTGCAGATGAAACTAAATCCTTGAAAGGTGTTCTGTGCCAACAGTTTCATCACTAGTGGCAGGACTTGAACCTGCACCCAAGGACTTTCTGCACTGCCCTGTTCACTGTCCTTCCATTAATTGTCAGGTCCCTGACCTGTTTGCTGTTGTTTCTCCAGCAGATAGCTTGAGAGGTTTTCCAGTTAGCTGCTTAGTCTGAGTGCTAAATACATTTTTAATAAAGGGAAGACAGATCTGGGTTGAATTGATAACTTAGTAGTTGTGAGTATGACTTTATGGTTCCCAAATCTCTTCAGAGGTTTTTATTGTATTTGCATGTATGAGAGTGTTTTAAAATTATGTTGGCAGTCTTGGACTTTGTCAGTGGGAGCAGGGAGACTATGAAATGACTGACCTCTTACAAGGATCACTCTGACTGCTGGATGGGGAGAGGGTCAGGGCCCAGAATAAGCTGTGCCCGGGTCCTTACCAAAGCCCTCTGGACCCTTCAGGCCTTCACCTCTCCTACCCATCCCTGTGCCCATCTACTACCTCCGTTGCTGTGTGCTCACAGCAGTCAGCAACATGCTTGCGCACACAGACACACTGCCTGTTCCTTTCCTCATTTTTTTCTCCATAGCACTTCTTGTCATCTGACATACTATATATTCTTTTGTATGTTGTTACCTGTCTCTCCCACTAGAATGTAAATGCCACGAGGAAAGTGACTTGCTTTGTTCACAGCTCTATTTCTCTAGAGCCTGGAACAGTGCCTGGCAGTCAGTAGGTACTCGATAGGTATTTGTGGAATGAATTAATATATTCAGGAAATGCTGCTTTGTCATAATCCTACAGTGAAGACATCCTCTTTTAACACAAATAACTTACCCATTTTAACTTTCAATCTTTATTGCTAAGTTTATATTAAAACATAATCTTTAAATAAAAGTATAATTTAAACCTGAGAATTTAATTTCAAGGCTTTTCTCTAGCTTCAAGATTTTGTTGATGAACTTTGCCCACAATACACTTATGGCTAACTTAGTATAAATTCCACATATTTCTGTTTATCTTCATACCTATATTTAAAAATAAAAATTAAGGCATTGCTAAAAATGAAACATCAATTTATGGGAAATTAATGCCCAGAAGTAGGACTTCTGCTTACTTTTATTTCTCTCAATTATAGGTGAAGTATTTGACTATTTGGTTGCACATGGAAGAATGAAGGAAAAAGAAGCAAGAGCTAAATTTAGACAGGTATGAATTTATGTACCTTTAGTTTATTAATTTGATAAAGTTATCTAACTTGAACCCTGAGACAAGTGTTTTCCCACGTGAATGGTACAGGTCCCATAGGACGGAGCAGGGCTGGGCCGTTCGGTTCAGCACAGGCACATGAGGTACTTCTGGTGCCTGAAGCGCTGCGGTGGAGCTGTCCTGGGGCTCTTTCTGGGCTTGTGATTGCAATTTCAGTCTCAGTGCTACCCTTAGTTTTTGACAGTTGAGTCTTAAAAAGAAAACAACTAGATCCTTTCATAACCATCTTCAAGTTTTTAGCAATGAGAGTGTTAGAGTCCCAAAATTCATTATTAGTTTTGTCTTACAGAAGCCAAAACCAAACAGAACTGACTCTGTTAAATAACTGCTTAACCTCCTTGTTTTGCCTTTATGCTGGTCTTTAAAGAGACGCCGGTTTTCAGCATAAAGGTGATTTAACTCTCCTATCTTTATTAATAATAATAATTACAATTGATTGATTGATCATTACCTGCAGGCCCTGGAATGGGTGCTTTACCTACATTAGTATAATTCTTGCAGCAGCCTTGTGAATTCAGGAGTATTATGCCTATTTGCTAAAAATAAAGAAACTAAGGCAGAAGCAGATTAAATAATTTACCCAAAATTTTGTTGTCTGGCAAGTGGACCTGCCATTAATTCAATCCCAGATCCTGTGACTCTGAAACTCAAATTTTCAATTGTTATGTTGTTCTATTTTTAGACTAAGAATCAGCAAGCTCTTTCTATAAAGGGCCACATAGTAAATGTTTTAGGCTTTGCGGGCCATACAGTCTCTGTGACAACAGTTTAGCTCTGAGGTTGTGGCACACACACAGCTAGAGATAGTATGTCACCGCTGCTCCCACACGATCGTCCTCAACAAAGCTTTCTCCGCCCAAACACGTGGTGGGCCAGGGTGGGCCTGCAGGCCAGGGCTGGCTCCCCCTTGATCTGGAGGAAGGGAAGGAGCAGGTACTCGACTAGTTTTGAAATTGACTCTGTATTCCCCTAATTATAAGTTTTTTAAATTAAATGGCAGTATAGCTTCATTTCTCTCAGAACTTTAAAATTTTTGTTTTATTCACTTATAATAAGGTTGTCAAGATAGAGATATAGACAGTAACTGGAGAGGCAGTTTTAGCTGATTTTCTTTTCTTTCTTATTGTTCTCACGTGCCTTTGAGAGCCAGCCCTGTACTCAGGACGGCCCTCCCCAACTGAGAGGGGGACTGCTGTGTGTCCCGCCGGACCGCCCGCGCCCCCCCCCCCCCGTTACAACGAGCACAGCCGGGCGGAGAAGCGTAGGCCGGGACAGAGCTTTAGCTGATTTTCAAGATTTCTCTTAACATTTGTCTCTCCATTTGCTTAGTCTAGAGTTTATTGTTAAGGGCTTACTTACAAGTTTCTTAACTTCTGCTGTTCCTTAAATTTAATTTTAAAAGTTTAAAAAATACTGATGCTACTTTGTTAAGTACGAAAGTTGAAGCTAAGATTTGGTGCTCGTTTGACTTCTCTGACCGTCGGTTCTCATTAAAAGGAGGGGGTTATGGTTGGTGGGTTATGCAGTTCTTCTCACTTCTGTTACTGTATCCTGTGGCCTACAGAAAAGGGAAGTCCAGTTTTTCTTTGTTACAAGACAAGTCTATTTGGCCCTGTACTCTTAATTTTTATAAATTGACCACCTAAGGTCAAGATTTTTTTTTCCTCATAAAACTTAATTTTCACCCTGGCTGGTGTAGCTCAGTGGATTGAGCACAGGCCTGCGAACCACACGATCGCGGTTCGATTCCCAGTCAGGGCACATGCCTGGGCTGCAGGCCAGTTCCCAGCAGGGGACTCACCAGAGGCAACCATACATTGATAGTTCTCTCTCTCTCTCCTTCCTTTCCCCTCTAAAAATAAGTAAATAAAATATTAAAAATAAAAACCTTAATTTTCTTCCCACTCAGATGAAAGTTTCCGACTTGGGGATGTTAGTGGACTGTGGTTTACTGACTAAGGAGGAGGCTGGTGGCGGTGGTGGCTCTGGGCCTGGACCCGCCCTGCGGGGCCCTTAGCACTTAGACCTCTAACTCTCTTTTCTGCCCTCTGTTCCCACCACCCTGGTGGGACCTGGCTTGTCAGAAGGACTTAGACATTTACTAACCTGAATCTTGAGGAAATTCCCCAGATTTTGATTTTTAATTTCCTTGAGGAATTCTGAGGTTGTACTTGGGGAACCTTAACTGGTCCAGTGTGGTGAGCAAGGGAGCATCCCCAGAACAGGTCACTCACACACACTGTGACCGTTCCAGTTTATGGGGGGAGACTTCCCCAGCAAGCCACTAGAGTCATAATGCAGGTTACATGGAGAGAGAGAGAGAGCTCATGCGACAGAAGCGAGCGTAGCGAGCATCTGGTGTCCTGTCCTGGTCACTGGTAGTGTCCACAGGTGGAGAGCCAGGTGTCGGTCTCAAGCCTGGGGCTACAGTGGCAGCATGTGTCCAGCAAGGCTGCGAGCCTGACTCAAGGTGCCGCTGAGCTTGAGCAGTGGGTGGTCGAACAGTGAGTGCTAGGCCACCAGGGGCAGGGGTCCTGTTCATACCATTGTCCCGACAGAGTCCTTATCCAAGTGGCAAGATTGGTGGTTTTAGATATCCAACCCCTCTGAGGCTGTTTCCATTACCTCCCACTACCTCAGTTTTATCAAGGCTCGCAGTGACTCCACATTGGATTGTCAGAAGTGTCCAAAAAGTTCACTCTGCTCTTGCTCTGTACATTCAGGAATGGTAGTCTGTGTGCTTTGACAGCTAGTGACTTGGTGTACAGCACTTAACAGTGCCTGTCATCCTGTCTCCTTGCCACATTAGTTCCGTAAGATGGCTCATTCAATCCTAGGAGGGTCAGGCATGATGGTGCTGTTCCTGTGTTTCTCTGTTTCTCATTGCCATGCTTCCCAAATGTTCATAAGTCACCCTTCCTTTGATAGGTAAAAAAGCTTTTCTGATGATGACAAAGCAGAAGGTGCACCACATACAAAGTCCACTGTGCATAATCTGCTTGCTGTCAAAAATGAGCCCTTCTTCCCATGGTCATTGGCAGATGGGTTTTCCTTTTCCCACTTCCTCACCACTCTCATTCTAGTTACTGCTTACACTGTTTTTGGCTGAGCTCTTGTTCTTTGAAAGAGAGACACTAGATTCCTGGTCCTGCCTTGTCTCTTCCCCTGTCTTGGTGGGTTGGAGGCCCTAGTGCTTCTGTCCTGTCTTGTGTGACCAGAAGTGAATTGGGCTTGCCTTTCCATTCTGACCTGGGAAACAACTGGGTTCTCAGCCTTCTTTGGAATAACTGCTTCTAGCTTGAAAGCAAAATGCAAAAAAAGGCAATAATTAATTGAATATTTTCACATTATTGTGGCATTATTTTAGTTCTGAGCTCTTTGGAGGTAAAAAGAAAATTCTTTAATCTCCTTGAGAAAGTGTAGGAAATTGTTAAATGTGATTCAAAAGCAGATTGTGAAAACAACCTACTAGAGAAATACCAGTATGAGGGGGAAATCTGAGAGAAAAATTAGATCCGGTGGAAGGGTGATCAAAGTTACCTGTGTTCTAGGCAGCAAGCCTGTAACTTTGGGAAAACAAAGTTGTTTCAGTTTCCCAGTGCCAGCTTCTCTAAGCCCCACATGCTGTGAGCCTTGTCAGCTGGAGGTGGTCAGGTCTCCTGAACAGTCACTTCATCCTGAGCTGAAGTCTGCTAAGGGAAGCCCTGGCTTGGTGCCACCCAACCTTGACACAGCTCAGGTTCTCCTTGCTGCTTATTCCAAACCAAAACCACACCTGACAGAACAGCCCTCTGAGTTTCGATATCTGGTGTAGGTGAGTGCTCATGGCCTCCAGTTCAAATTTGATAATGATTGGAGAAACAAGTGGTATTTTCATTATAACCCCGGGTGTGTGTGTGTGTGTGTGTGTGTGTGTGTGTACACACACACACACACACACACACACACAGGGATACACAGGGATCGGTTTGGTCCCCAATCAGCACAAGCCTGGGTTGTAGGACAAGTCCCCAATTGGGGGCGCGTGAAAAGCAACTGATTGATGTTTCTCTTGTACATTGATGTTTCTCCCCTTTTCTTTCTCCTTTCTCTACAAATCAATTAAATATTTTTTTTCGAAAAGAAAAAGACTAGAAGCAAATACACCAAAATAAGAGATGTTTTCTCTGTTTGGTGGTAATGCCAGATTGTATTTATATAAACTTTCCTGTATTCCCTGAAATTTCTGTAATGAGCATATAAACTTTTATAATTAGAAAAGGAGACATTTGAAAGAATTACTAGTAAATATGAAATTTCCTTGAAAGAGTTGTTTCACAGAGTTAACCATAGGACTAATGAAAAGCCAACTGCAAGCATACCATCTGTCAGGGGTGGGAGGGTCCAGTAATCATTTTCATGGTTTGTAGCTCATGTACATAATTTATTCTTCTACTTTTAAGAAAGAAGAAACTGATCCTCTGAGAAGGGAAGTAACTTTAGCTGTCCTTGAACCCACATCAGCTAAAAGGAAGAGAGTGTTATAGGGAGCAGACTGCTGGGAAGCATAGTGATTAACAGGAGAACCAACCTGGGTGAACAGCTGGCCACGGCCAGTCTAGAACTGCCAGTTTGGTTTGCAGTTGATGACAGGGGCCTGGTAAGTTTGCCCCAGAGCCATCTGGTCGCAGCCCAGGGGACAGCTGGGGTCACCCAGATCCTCAAAAATACTGCTGTGGTAAGGGATAGGGCCTCACAAGAAGTGGCCATTCCAGTTAAACTAGAAAGAGCAAGAAGGACATCTGCACCCACCTCTTCTTGCCCCCACTCATGAACTTCTTCAGATTAAAAAGTTCAAAGCCTAAGAAAATGGTGTTGGGAGGTCCACACACATTCAGGTGCCCACTGAGTGTTTAGCACATGTGAACACAAGTGACGCATTTTCCTCTCATTCACGGCTCTGCACCAGTGATGACTGTTAACGTGGCATCTCTCCTGTCCAGATAGTGTCTGCAGTCCAGTACTGCCACCAGAAGCGGATCGTTCACAGAGACCTCAAGGTGAGCCTGGCGCCTTCCCAGGGGGCTGTGTGCGTGTACGCAGCTGTCCACGTTGCTGTGACACAGGAGGCGTGGGTAGACTGCTCTTACGTGTGTTGAAATAAGTCCTATAGTGATTGACTCAGTCCACTTACAGTGAAGAGCATTAGAAATGAATATGAGTTTATTAGTATTTTACATCACAGTTAACGTGGCTCGTAGTTGGTTTCTGGAGAACAATCATCACACCAGCACACAGATGGGGGCCTCCAAGTGTGCACACTCCCACCTGGACAGCCTCCTCCATGCCACTGGCCCCCTTTCTGTTTCCATCAACAGCAGTGGCTTTTTGAGACGTCCTTCACAGTCCTTCACTCTGCCCTTGCCCTTGGCCTCTGGTAAAGTTTCCTGTTTCATAGAGAAAACGAAAACAGCAAGCAGAAATTGCTTCAGTTTCCTAGCAGGTCCTCACATAGCTGCACCTGACCCACCCTTCACCTCTCAGAACTGTCATCTTGTCACAGGACGGGGTGCTTCTGTGTTCTGGGTCCCGTCTCCCCCCAGGCGCTGCTGTGCTCTGTGTGTCTCCTCCTGGCGTACTTTCCCGCTCTCAGCTGCACCCTCACCAGCAGCGTCCACTGAAGCTGCGTGAGGCTGCCCCGTCCTTCACCGACACCCTTCCAGACCTGCCCTGTCCTCTCCCTCTCACGGCCGTCTTTCCCTGAACATGGCCTCTGCGCTCCCCTAACTGGCCCTCACTCACATGATGGTCATTGACTCTCTGGTTCTTCTCTGCTCCCACCCTCGCTGCACTGAGCATCCGCTCTAGTAACTGCAGTGGCTGCCTGCACGTTCGTCACCCGAGTCCATTGCTGAGCCAGAGCGCTCAGCCAGTGTCCAGCTCACAAAAGGACACTTCCACCTGAGCATCCTCAGGCACCTCCGGCTTCGCAGGTTCACAGCACGAAGCTCTTCCTGTGTAAACTGAACATTCATTTCTCGTCCTGGGGCCTCTTGTGTCCTTTGCTCTCTCGTCCACTCAGTCCCCAGTGCTTTTGTTACTGTCCCCTAAAGGTCTCCTGACTGTGCTCTTTTCTGTGCCCCTGCCCGCTGTCCTGGTTCGACCACCAGCATCTTGGACTTGATGACCATGCTAGCGTCTCACCTGGTCTTACCGGCTTCCTGTGTTGCCTCGCCCTCCCATGTGTTTCCCACATTGCAACCCAAATAAATACAAATAACGTTGTTTTCCTGCTTGCGCAAACTTTGCAGTGGCTTCCCATTGCCCTGAGGTTGGCCACTCAAACTTCCTGTTAGTCACTCTGCTGTGCTGGCCCTTTGTGAGTTAACCGTGGCCCTGTCCCCAGCCACCTTTCTCTCCTCTATTTGTCTCTCATGTACTGTCCTTGTTTTTGTTCACTTGATTTGGGGGCGAGGGAGAGATTTGATTTATTATTCCACTTACTTATGCTCTCATTGGTTGATTCTTGTATGTGCCCTGACCAGGGAGCCAACCCACACACATAATGTATCGGGACAGTGCTCTAACCAACAGAGCTACCAGACTAGGGCCCTATCTCTGTTCCTTTCTTTAAAAAAACAAAGTCATTTATTTATTTTACTTTTAAAAGATTTTTAAAAATTTATTGATGGCATGTGTGGCTCAGTGGATTGAGCGCTGGCCTATGAACCAAGGGTTTGCCTGTTTTGATTCCCAGTCAGGGCACATGCCTGGGTTGCAGACCAGGTCCCCAGTAGGTGGTGCAAAAGAGGCAACCGCATGCCGATGTTTCTCCCAGTCTCTTTCTCCCTCCCTTTCCCCTCTCTAAAAATAAATAAATAAAATCTTTAAAAAAATAAAGTGTTTTATTGATTTATTATTAGAGGGGAAGGGAGAGAGGAAGGGTGAGAAACATCGATTAGTTGCCTCTCTCATGCACCTCCAACCAGTGTCTGGTCTTGAAACACAGGCATGTGCCCTGACTGAGCACTGAGCTGGTGACCATGCCATTCGTGGGATAACACTCAACCAAGCCAGGCCAGTCAGGGCTGTCTGTTTCTTGAGCAAGACATTCTCTCTTACCTTCTGGATTTTCAGACTGTTTGTTCTGCTTGTCTTACCTCTCATCAACGTGCCCACTGCTGTCAACTACATCTCCAGGCAGCAACTTCAACTCTCCCCCCTCTAGGAAGCCTGCCCTTCCAGAGCTGGCCCAGGAAGGCCAGCAAATATTTAAAGCAAATATTCATTCTTTAAAAGCCTCTTACTATCCTAATTGGAAAAGCTATTTTAAAGTGTTTGATTTTTCTTTTTTAATCATGGAGCATTTGTTCAATAAATTAGTGCTAAAATTCATCTGTACCTCATATTTTATTGGTTGTTAATGTTAAAAAATTGAAATTCTGATTTATTTCCATCTTTTTCTGGAAATAATGTTTTCTTATTAAGATGTATTACTATATCCTGGCTGGTGTAGCTCAGTGGATTGAGTGCGGGCCTACGAACCAGACGATCGTGGTTCGATTCCCAGTCAGGGCACATGCCTGGGTTGCAGGCCAGTTCCCAGCAGGGACCAGTTCCCAGCAGAGGGTGCACGAGAAGCAACCATACATTGATGTTTCTCTTCTTTTCTCCTTCCCTTCCCCTCTAAAGATAAATAAATAAATATTTTTTAAAAAGAGGTGTATTACTATATCATTGCAAAAGCCTTTTATGAAATGTCTAAATCTGTCACTTAATTCTCTATTTTGGTTAAATTTCATTTTTCTCGATGTTTTCCTTCTAGGCTGAAAATCTGTTGTTAGATGCTGATATGAACATTAAAATAGCTGACTTTGGTTTTAGCAATGAATTTACTGTGGGCAACAAACTGGACACATTCTGTGGCAGCCCTCCGTATGCAGCCCCGGAACTCTTCCAGGGCAAGAAGTACGACGGGCCGGAGGTGGACGTGTGGAGCCTCGGCGTCATCCTGTACACGCTGGTCAGCGGGTCGCTGCCGTTCGACGGGCAGAACCTGAAGGTATGAGAAGAGTCACATCCAGGTTCTTCAGAAAGCTGCCAGAATTTTATAAAACGACAAGTGTTAATAGTTTCAAGTTATGTCCTGAAGGGTCCATTGGGGTTCTTTTTCAATCTCGAAGTTGACTCACTAGCTCTCTTTTCTCCCTACCTCTCCAAAGGAGCTGAGAGAGAGAGTGCTGAGAGGGAAGTACAGAATCCCTTTCTACATGTCCACAGACTGCGAGAACCTCCTCAAACGGTTCCTGGTGCTAAACCCAGTAAAGCGAGGCACTCTGGAGGTAATTGCATGAGTGGAAATAAGTAACTATTTTGGAGGCTCTGTAAAGTATTTTTAGAACTTGGAGTGGTTTATATAGCATATTGAAAACTACCCCAGGGCTTTTACAGTGGGAATTGAGACATTAAAAACATTTTTCTAAGTTACCCTCTGAGCTGTAATCAATGAAATTGAAAGTAAATTTTCCTAAATACCGTGATTATCAGACTGTTTTCTGCTACTAATGAACAGTTCACCTTTCAGCAAATCATGAAGGACCGGTGGATCAATGCAGGGCATGAGGAGGACGAACTGAAACCATTTGTTGAACCAGAACTAGACATCTCAGACCAGAAGAGAATAGGTAACTGCTCTGTGTGCACATGTACATTTCTGTTTTGATTCGGATGCCTGCGACAGAAATCGTGGGAAGTCGAACATAAGTTATATGAGTCCGCTTAGCTGTTTTGTCATGCTTAGGAACTTACGTGTGGTTTCCTGTGATGTAGCACCCAGTAACTCACAAATAAGCCAACTGCCTATTTGTGAGTCAGAAAAATGTGTGATTTTTTGGGTCACATAAAGGAATTTTAAAAATTCTATAACACAGTGGTTTCTTGCCCAGCAAAACACATGAACTTATATTATGCCCTTCTTTTAGATATTATGGTGGGAATGGGATATTCCCAAGAAGAAATTCAAGAATCTCTTAGTAAAATGAAATATGATGAAATCACAGCTACATATTTGTTGTTGGGGAGAAAATCTTCAGAGGTAAGAGTAATCAGAGAAAAAAACTATAAAACTAAAATATCCTTTATGTAAATTACCAGTTTATGTAAACTGTTGTCTTATGTTTTATTTTTTTAAGCGTGTGTAACACTTGCTATATCATTTTTTAGTGTACCCACAAATGAATCTTAACTCTTATCACCCGTATGTTAAGATAATAACCTTAATGGTGATACTGTCACAGACTTGGTTTTCCTAAGTTAACCAATAGTTATGCATAGTTTAGAAATGAGGTAAAGCCCTGGCTGGTGTAGCTCAGTGGATTGAGTGTGGGCCTGAGAACTATGGGATCATGGTTTGATTCCCAGTCAGGGCACATGCCTGGGTTGTAGGCCTACAGGCCAGTTCCCAGCGGGGGACACATGGGAGGCAACCATACATTGATATTTCTCTCCCTCTCTCCTTCCATTCCCCTCTAAAGATAAATGAATAAAATCTTTAAAAAAAAAAGTAATTAGGTGAAGTATCAGATGCAGTGACTGGTATGTTTACGTTGGTTCAAGAAGCCGAGAAGACCCTCCTACTTGTCCTTCCTGGTGTCCACCCCACGCCCCACCCCCGCTGTCCCCCAGTAGTCACAGCAGCACTGCTGCCTGGGCCCACAGGGGTTGCCATCTTCATACGTGGTGCTATGGCTTCTTTGGAAGGAACTGTCAATGAGGGGTTGGTGGGTGTGTTCTGAGAGACTCAGTTTCCTGTTAAACCATTTGGTTCAGTGTGTGGGTCGCTCTCTCTCATTTGCTCTTAGCTGGACGCTAGCGATTCCAGCTCCAGCAGCAATCTCTCACTTGCGAAGGTGAGGCCGAGCAGTGACCTCAACAACAGCACCGGCCAGTCGCCTCACCACAAGGTGCAGCGAAGTATCTCTTCAAGCCAGAAGCAGCGGCGGTACAGTGACCACGGTAAGCCCAGACTGTTCCCGAGTGCTCTCTGGGCGTCTGTCTCCCTTGCACCAGACGCCTTCTCACGTGGTGCATGGCCTCCGAGGGCCGGGCCGGGCTTGACTTCCGTGTCCTCTGGCTGCTGGCGAGGTTGTCTGAGGGCCTCAGCTCCTCAGCGCGTTGGTGGCCTTTGGGAGGCGAGGCCTGGCTGGGTGAGCCCTGACCCACTGGCCGCTCGGTGGCCCCCCGCTTCAGCCTCTTGTTCGCAGCTCATTCTCTTCCCCGTCTTGGATGTCTGGTAGAACTTTCTGCTGTGCAGGAACTGGACCATGTCTTTGCTGTCCAGGACATTAGCCACTAGGCACACGTGGCTGATGAGCACTTGAACTGAGGAAACGATTTTCAGTTTTGTTAATTTGATTTACACAGCCGTGTCCGGACAGTGGCTACCATATTGGATGGCGCAGCACTGAGCAATATAGAGTACCCTGGTTTTTCCTTAATTGATTTACGGTTTTGACCCGTGTCATTCTCAGCCCCAGTCCAGGTGTTGGTATGTCTACTTTAAGTCCAGTGTTGTAGGGTTCAGGGACCAAACCTATTTTGGCCTGGTCCTGACTTTTAAAATACATCCTCACGCACAACATCCATTTATCTCTTGTTCATTTCCCTTCCTTCTCTGGACATAGTCCACCCCCATTTTTCACCTTGAGAGCTGGCGCTTAGAACTGCACAGAGCAGCATTCCAGGTGTGGACAGCTCTGGTTTTGTCCCCAAAGTGATGACACATTGCTCATTTCCCAGTTGTCCTCCTGCTGATGCCGTCTGTGTACGTGGTTTGGGCTGAAGCAGCACATTGTACAGATGCTGTCAGTGAACTGCCTGTGCGTATGCTGTTCGGGGGAGGACTGAGACCCTGGGGCCTGGCCTGGCTCCAGGCCTGTGCTTGTGGCAGTTGGGGACCGAGTGTTCGTCTGGGTCTCCCTCTCTTTTCTGTTCATGTTAGTTGCTAATAGGAGGGGTTTTCAAGGCCTCTGGACTGCAGGGCAATTAGCAAAATACCTACATACTGCTCCAAACCATCCAGTTAAAGGGGACTTGTTCCTACAAGTCCTGGCTGGTGTGGCTTGGTTGGTTTGCATGTTGTCCTGTATACCAAAAGATTGTGGGTTCCACTCCCAGTCAGGCCACATGCCTAGATTGTGGGTTCAGTTCCCTGTGGGATATATGGCCCACATATGAGACTTGGCCAATTGATGTTTGTCTCTCCCTCCCTTCCTCTCGCTCTAAAATGAATAAATGTTTCCTCAGGCAAGGATAGATAAGTAAATGGAAATGTTCCTAAATCCTGGGAGAAAGCTGTTAATGGAGTTCTCTCATATATCTAGTATCTCTTTTAATAAATTCATTCTTCCTTAAGCATGTGGATTCCATCTACTTTGGGAATACCTCTTTTCCCCAGCTCAGAAAATCTTAGAATTAAAAAGAACTTTAGACATGGTGTCATGTGCTCACCAAATTGCCATTTTATCAACAGAGAAGTAGGCCAAGAAAGCTTACCAAGTCCCTTAAGGTTACTTAGATGTGGGAACACCTAGGATAGAACCCAGGACTTCTGGTCCCTGCTCCTGTGACTGTCCACTAACATGTGTGTTTCCTCTTGGAGTAGTCTTTTCATAATCATCAGTTTTCTTCCTTCTTGGATCCTGTAATATTCAAAAGAAGTTCGTAAAAGAATATTTCTAGAAATCCATGTACATATATAGGAAGTCATTGACACAATTCCACATTCTTTTTTTATTTTTTATGGGGAAGAAGGTAGTGTTCAACAAAGGAAACATTTGATTATGTTGCTGGCGCTGTTCATTAAGTGCTAAAGGAACACTGTTCCTTTAGGTCCTGAGGCCGGTCTGGTGACGCATGCCCACTGAGACCCTGTGCAGCCCAAAGGGCCTGTCGCTGGGCTCCCACCTCCTCTCATCTGCCCGTTTCCTGCCTCTGGAGGCCAGTGGTGTCTCTCTGCCCACTTCTGCACAACCACAACTTCATTTGTGTCTGTGGCTCCTAACTTGGGACCCAGGTGTGAAGCCCCTGTGCGTGTGCAAATATTTTTCTGGGAAGGGTGATACTCATCAGATTTTCAAGGGGATCTTTGTTTTGTTTAAAAAAAAAAAAAAAGATAAAGGCCCTGGCTGGTGTAGCTCAGTGGATTGAGCGTGGGCCTGGGAACCAAAGGATCACGGTTCGATTCCCAGTCAGGGCACATGCCTGGGTTGTGGGCCAGTTCCCAGCAGGGAGCGCATGAGAGGCAACCACACATTGATGTTTCTCTCCTTCTCTCCTTCCCTTCCCCTCCAAAGATAAATAAATAAAATCTTTTTAAAAAATGATAATAATAAAAAAAGATTAAAAAATCATGGATTTCTTCATCAGTAAATAGTACTGGGATACTGAGCAGTTTAGTAGTTACTGAGAAAAACAAATGTGCATTCATTTCTCACATCTTATACAAGGGTAGATTCCAACTGGAAGGAAGATGTGAGTATAAAAATACAAAACTGCAGGTATAGTAAAACAAAATGTGAGATAATTTATTTTTTACCTTGGACTAGAAAAGGCCTCTCTAACTATGGCTGAAAACACTAAAACTATGAAAGAAAACATGACAAACTTGACTTCATAAAAAATCAGATTTCAGTGTGATACATTCATTCTGTGGAACACCGCTCCACAATTACAGGGACTGAACTGTTGATACAACATACACGAGTCTCAAGGGTGTTGTGCTGAGTGGTGAAAAAAATCTTGAAGGGTTACATACAGTTGATTCCATTCATGCAAGTTCTTGAAATAACTGAATTAGAGATGGAGACCAGGTTAGTGGGGCAAGGTTTAGGGTAGGAGTGGGGTGGATGATAGGTGTCTGGGAAAACGGTCCACAAGACTCTTGAGGTAGCAGTGTTCTGTCTTGACTGGCGCTGGTCACGTGGCTCTGCACATGTGATTAAAGTGAGTAGAAGGAAGTACACAGGTGTGATGCAGGGAGAGTGGTGGACTTAATGAATGAGGCCAGTGGGTTTGTATCAATGTCTGTTTCCATATACAGTCTTAAAGCTGAAAAGATTCTGTGTTTTCTACAGTAGAAATACTTAAAATACTTAAGTATTTTAAGATATTAAAATAAAGATTCTGTATGTTCTAAATAGAAACATGGTAACAAAAGTTTCAGAGTGAATCAGTAGTAACACTGAAAGTTCCCAATGCCACTAGACATCTCTGGTGGTGGTGTGGAGAAAGATAAGCATTAGCACGACACCCCCATGTTCTCAGCCTGTGCCGGGTAAGGCAGTTCGTTCTCAGTGCTGTGTGTCTCACGTTAGTGTGGTTAGGTACCTGTGCAGTAACTGGCCCTGAAGAGGCTTCTGAAGGATAACTGTAGACCCTGTTAATATTCATTGTTAAACATTTACATGGAAAGCTGGAGTCTAGTAAGTGAAATTTCAAAATTGATTTTCTTACACAGGGTAAACATTATGCATGAATGGGAAACATCTTAGAGGATTTCACTGTCCTTTTTTTTTTTTTCTGGAAAAATAGCAGTCTTGAGTTATTTTATAAAATATGTTCATTTTCACAGAGTAAAATGTGAAACTATATTCTGATTTTTAAAGAGTGATCTCTGTATTTTAGCTGGACCGGCTATCCCTGCAGTTGTGGCGTATCCAAAAAGGAGTCAGACCAGCACGGCAGACAGTGACCTCAAAGAAGACAGTGCTCCTTCCCGGAGGTCGGGCAGCAGTGCAGCTGGAGGGAAGGGGATTGCTCCCGCCAGCCCCATGCTTGGGAATGCGAGCAATCCCAACAAGGCAGACATTCCCGAGCGCAAAACCGGCTCGGCTGTCCCCAGTGTAAGTCCTGTTGACCTCTAGAGCCACCTGCGGGTTGTGGGACAAGAGGCTACCGTGTGCTCTCCTGCCCATTTGATGACATCAGACCCCACTGTCCAAGGCGGTGTCTGTTTATCCCCCAGACACTGGCTGAGCTTTTAGGCTGTGTCGGAGGCTGCGAGGTGGAAAGACCTCACAACCTGGCAAGGGTGAGCAAACCAGTTGATGGCAGCGTGGACAGGTGGCCACACACTCAAGGTGCTAGGACTCTGACTGCCTGTAGGCCTGGGTTGGGGGTTCGTGCTGCACGTTCAGAGTTCTCAACAGTGAAGAGTTTCGACTGCCTCTTTACTGTGTGCCAGGGACTGTGCTAGGTTCTTTTTCATGCATTAACTAAATTTTAAGGTGAAGAAGATGAAGAAAGGTGACTGCCTAAACTTATACTGCTGACCTGAATCTACCTCTGAATCCCAACCCTTAACGAAATCTCCTGGTTTATGAGTTGTATTTGTTAAAACGAATAGAATCTGTTCAGCTTCAGACACTTTTCCATTTGTTGAAGTGTGGCCTATTTGATCAAATGTAGTAATGCACTCCAGCACTCCTAGTGTGATTTTTATAAAGACGTCGCAGAGCACGAGCAGTCTCAAGGGTGTTTTGTGATCATACTTCCCCTACAGCCTGAACGAGGGTTTGCGCCCCAGACAAACCCTGCAGTGAAGGCCAGGTGGGGCTCTGCTGCTCCCTTAGGGAGTCTTGTCCGCGCCCTCCAGGGAGGGGCACATAACAGGGCTGGAGGGTTTTGTCTGCTCAGCCTCTGACCTTGGGCTTTGTCTTGGCAGACCCTGTATGAAAATACTGTTTTTTAGGCGGGGGTGGTTTCTTATGCCGTAAAAATGGAATGTCATTCTTTAGCTCTGCAATTTAAATTCAGCTTCCAGTTTTTGGTGACAGTTACCAGAAGAAGGTAGAAACCTCCTTCTGTGCCTTCATAGCTCTGTCCCTTGCTCGTCTGCACACTGCCCTTTTGAAAATACATCCACTCATTATCGGTCGCCTGTATGTGATTCTCCATAAAGGGAAAAAGTATCGTTATTGTCATTTCTCCCGTAGTTTTTGGAGTTCTATACGTGCTCTGCTTGCACTGTGTTAAAGGTAGCTGCTTTGATCTTTGTGTAAAATTCGTTCTTATCTGGTAGAATTCCTTAGTTACAACTTTGATTCCTTGCTTTTTAGGTTTGAAAGTATTAGTTCTTAAAAAATTGATGTGAAATTTACATGACGTATATGTAACCGTTCTGAAGCATGCTGTTCAGAGGCATCTAGTATGTTCGACAACCACCCAGTCTCTCTGGTGCACAGTTCTACATGGACTTGGTTTTCATTTCTCTCGAGATTATACCTAGGGACGAGATTGCAGGCTCATCAAGTTAATTCTTCTGTATCTACCTCTTTTGAGGCACTGCCTAACAGTCTACCACAGTGGTCGAGCCATCGTGCATTTCTGTCATAGTGAGAGTCCCTCTTGCCCCACATCCTTGCCAATGGTCATCTTCCGTGTTTTTTAGGGCCACCCTAATGGTGTGAAGTGGTACCTCATTGTGGCTTTGACTTGCATTTCCTTAGTGACCAGTGCTGTTCGGCACCTTTCCATCTGCTTCTTAGCCACTTACATGCCTTCTTTGGAGAACTATCTATTCAAGTCCTTTGCCCATTTCTAAATTGGGTTGCTTGTCATTTTGTGGTTGAGTTTTAAGAGTTTTTATATAGTCTGGATGTTTAGCCTTTACCACATACACAGTTTGCAAAGGTTTGCTCTGGTGCTTCAGGTTCTTTCCACATTCCTTTTTATTTTCTTTCACAAAATACCACATATTATTATGTGATTCCATTTATAATATATGAAATGTCTAGAATGGGCAAATCTGTAGGGACAAAATATACATTAATGGTTGCCCAGGGCTTGAAGGAATGGAGGATTAGGGTGGTTGGGCTAAAGGTTACAGGATTTCTTCTTGAGGTTGTGAAAATATTCTAATAGTGATTGTGGTGATAGTGCCACAACTGTGTATCTAATGAAGACCATTGAATTAACACTTTCTTTTTTAAAATTTATTTTAATGTTTTATTGATTATGCTATTACAGTTGTCCCACACCCCCCTTCATTCCCCTCCACCCTGCACACCCCTCCCCTCATTCCCTCCTTTAGTTCATGTCCATGTGTCACAAGTTCTTTAGACTCCATATGTCCCCTACTGTTCTTACCCTCTCCCCTGTGTACTTTCTGCCTACTGTCTATGCTATTTTCTGTACCTTCTCCCCCCTTCTCCTCCTCCCACTCCCCTGTTGCTAACCCTCCATGTGTTCTTCATTTCTATGGTTCCACTCCTGATCTAGCTGTCCTCTTGGTTTGCTTTTGTTTTAGGTGTGGTTGTTGATAACTGTGAGTTTGCTGTCCTTTCACTGTTCCTATTTTTCATCTTCTTTTTCTTATATAAGTCCCTTTAACATTTCATATAATAAGGGCTTGGTGATGATGAACTCCTTGAACTTGACCTTATCTGAGAAGCACTTTATCTGTCCTTCCATTCTAAATGAAAGCTTTGCTGAATAGAGCAGTCTTGGCTGTAGGTCTTTGGATTTCATGACTTGGAATACTTCTTTCCAGCCCCTTCTTGCCTGTAAGGTCTCTTTTGAGAAATCTGCTGACAGTCTGATGGGAACTCCTTTGTAGGTGACTGTCCCCTTATCTCTTGCTGCTTCCAGGATTCTGTCCTTCATTTTAATCTTGGCCAATGTAATTACAACGTGTCTTGGTATGTTCCTCCTCAGATCTACCTTCTTTGGGATTTTCTGAGCTTCCTGGATTTCCTGGAAGTCTATTTCCTTTGCCAGACTGGGGAAGTTCTCCTTTATTATTTCTTCAAATAAGTTTTCCACTCGTGGCTGTTCCTCTTCCCCTTCTGGTACCCCTATAATCTGGATGTTGGAACATTTAAAGATGTCCTGGAGGTTCCTAAGCCTCTCCTCATTTTTTTGCATTCTTCTTTCTTCATTCTTTTCTGTTTGGTTGTTTTTTTTCTTCCTTCTGGTCCACTTCATTGATTTGAGTCCCAGTTTCCTTCCCATCACTATTGGTTCCCTGTGCATTTCGCTTCATTTCACTTAGTGAAGCCTTCATTTGTTCATCTAATTTGTGACTAAAATCAACCAATTCTGTGAGCATCCTGATCTCCAGTGTTTTGAACTGTGCATCTGATAGGTTGGCTCTCTTGGTCACTTAGAAGTATTGGCTCTGGGGCTTTTAGCTGTTCTTGAGTCATAATGTTTGGTCTGTTCACACCTGTTATGTTTGAGGGGCGGAGCCTTAGGTGTTCACCAGGGTGTGGTGACCCAGGTTGCGGGAGTGGGGTCAGAGAGGGGCAATGGCGTGTTTTTCTGGTCTCTCTCAGATTTCGGTCCCCCTCTGCTGCTTCCCGCAAGCAAATTGGGCCCTTCTGGTGCTGGTTCCCGGATGTGTGGGCTTGTGCACCCTCCAGAACCTTGCGGGTCTCTCCAACGAACTCTCTGTGAGCCTGGGAACCTCTCCCGGCACCTCAACCTCCGAAAGTTTTTCTAATTGGTGCTGTTAGGCTTAATTTCCTGGCGCTGGGGCCCTGGGCCCCTGGGTTGTGCCGTCTATCTCACTGCTTGCTCCTTTGCCTGGTTTATCTGTGCCCAAATGTGTGACTTCAGTCAGCCAGCCGCCTTGCTCCCTCACTGGGTCTGCCATTGCCACCCCACACCTGGGATCTGCCAACCACTGCCTGCATGCCTGGGTCGGTCCAGCCACTTTTTCTTGTGCGACCCCTTTCCATCGGCTGCTGACTCCACCCCTCTTACCAGTCTGAATAAATGGTTTGTTGTTGTTGGACTTCGGTACAGTTTAATTTTCTGTCTGTTTTGGTTGCGTTCTGGTTTTTAAATATTTGTTGTTCATAAACTTGGTTATGTGAGGAGGTACAGTGTTTCCACCTATGTCTCCATCTTGGCGGACTGAATTATACACTTTAAATGTGAATTATACCACAATTACGCTGTTTTCTCTAAAATATTAAAACAATCCACTAGGAGGCAAGGGCAGTAACTGTGGAAGCTCACTCGTACGTGGAACCCGGTGCCCCAGGAATCACCTGCTCTCATCACCTTGAGATGGGGCAGCAGCTCCCATCCAGACCACGTGATCCCCACGGACAGCACAGGTCTGACTGGCTGGAAGTGTGCCTGCTCCACAGCTTACTGGCACTTGCTGGTGGAGAACGGCAGTGTGGGTGTCTGCACACTGAGCCCACCTCCACCATCCTGGCTGTCCCTCACAGAGACCCTGGGGGCTTTCTGTCTCCACTGGCCATTGCTAATGTGTTGAGGACAATGACAATGCTTCTCCTCCCTGTTTCCCTGCTTCCAAGATGCTGGAGATTCTTCCCTAGGAGAGGTTCTGGTGTCCTGATGTCACATTTCTCAGGTGAGGAACCAGCCCTCTTCAAAGTGTAGGACCAGCCCCAGAATCACATTGTCAGAGATGTGCAACAGTTTCAGTTTCCTCTTACTCTCCGAGTCCATTTGACAGGCATCTACTGCTCCATTGATATCTAGACTTTTGTTTCAGAGCCACTGCAGCATGAAGTTCCCAGTTGCAGGCATGGATAAGGGACATCAGCATGGACTCAGTGGCCCTCTTGTGTCTGTCCAGCACTGGGCAGGGGCCCCACATGCAGCTCCTCTGTGATGACCTCAGAGGAGAGCATGCACTGGGTCAAAACAGAGTTGTTCCCTCCAGCCCTACCTGTCTGCGGGCAGGACTCACTGACTGCTTTCTCCTGTGTTCTCAGCTCCCCTTTCACGCCTGGCCTTGACCGCTGCTCCTTCTCTTGGTCTTCTGGGCTGCCGCCTCTCTTTGTCATCTCTTGTTCTTGACAGTGTGCTCTGATGTGCAGGTTCCTGATTTCGAGAAAGAGGACCTTATCAGTTTGTTGTTACTCCCACTTTTTGCAAGCCGTGTCTGTGACTCTCCTGCTAAGTCCAGGGCTGTGCGGATCCATTTACCCTGTGCTTTTCCTAATAGTTTCATAGTTTTAACTCGACATCTCTGTATATCGTCTTTCATTTGTACATTCATAATACTTTTTAATTTTGTATTTCAAAAGTACCAGTTTTTAAATAGTGGATCTCTCCATGTCCCTGCTTTAGGTAACCCTTGAGTTACTGCTGTATGGATCACTGTAGCCAGCCTTTCCCAGCCACTCGGCTGCCCTCCTGTCCTCTGCCTGGAGGAGGGGGCGCTGCTGCCTCTGCCTCTCTGGCCAGTGCTGTGGGTGTGCTAGTGCAGGCTTCCTTAAGGATTGAGTGCTCATGTTTACATAGGCGAGTTATTTTTTTCTCTTTGTAGTACACTTACTAAATAGTATAAGACTAAAACGCCCCTTTTTTTAAAAATAGAGTAACACAGCGTCTGGTGGAATGACACGGCGAAATACATACGTTTGCAGTGAAAGGACTACCGCCGACAGACATTCAGTCGTTCAGAATGGCAAAGAGAACAGGTAAGAGGCTTTACCTGTTGGCAAGAACTGTATTTTTCCCAAGAGACATGGAAGCGTGTTGTTTACTTCTCAGTTTTTATAATCAAAATTCAAATAATAATAATGGTAAGTATTCTCTTAACGGTTAAGTTCATTTTGAGTATGAATTTTTAGTAAAATACTAGAATTCCAAATTCTCCTCATTGTCCAGAGCTTATCCTTCTGGCCAGCTAGCTGTGTGTGATGATTAAAGGGGTCGGGTTAACCAGCGAGCTTCCCCAGAGGAGGTGGGTGGTCAGCTATAGTGTAATCGCAAAACAGTGAAGTCAGAACTATTTTGTGCACATTAATTGCTTGATCAAGGCTGAAAGACGGGAGGAGAAGGACCTGGAGCAGGAAGCCATGTGCCCCAGGGGCCAGAGGGACGAGTATTAGCATACACACACTCTGCCTTAGAAGAGACCCACTCAAGAATCACAGAGTACTGGAGTGTGCAGTCTTCTGGATGATGGTAATGTGGTGGAGAGGCAAGCGCACATGGGATTACTGCGACTTCAAACACCCAATAATATGTCAGTAAGGAGAGAGTCGTCATACAGCTTCTCTGGAGTTACAAAATCAAGTCGAGTCAGAAAAGTGGGAGGAGTGGGTCTGGAGACCAGGGCATAGAGTTGGTTTGTGGGGGAGAGAAGAGGATGAGTATGTAGAGCAGTTAAATGTCGTCTCTACACAACACAGTTCTCAGGCTGTGTGGATTTTCTTTGTTCTTGTTGGAACAGCGACACATAAACTAAATTCAGTGAGGCAAGCAGGGAAGTTTGTGGGGCAGAAATCTAGAAAATCAGTTTGCATTGTCTGTATTGTCCCCGACCCCTTAGTTTAAATGTTGCTTGGTCATGTCACACATTCCCACGTCTAGCATCAAAATGGGTTCTTTCTTCTTTCCCCGAAATGCACTTTTTGAAATTGCGCTGTAGGTTTTCTCTCTGTTGGACGTCACGCGTCACATAAAATGTGTGATCGCTGGTTGCCATGGGCATCGGAGCAGAGGCTCCTCTTCCCCTGTCGTGCTGAAGCCCACACTGCAGTGTTTCGCCTTCCTCTCCCGCACACCTCCTAGCTCTGCGTCGGTGTGGGTGCAAAAGCTTGCTGTGTACGGCCGTGCTCATGTTCGCGGAATTTCTAGGAATATTGACATTCCAGTGTTCCCTTATGTTTTTTTAATTTTTAAAAAGTGTTTTGTCTAATTTTAGAGAGAGGGGGAAGCGGGGAGAAAGAGAGGGAGAGAAACATCAACATGCGAGTTGCCTCTTGTGCTCCCCCGACTGTGGACCTGGCCCACAACCCAGGCATGTGCCCTGACTGGGAATTGAACCGGTGACCCTTTGCTTCACAGGCCGGCACTCAGTCCACTGAGCCACACCTGTCAGGGCTGTATTCTCTTTTCTGATTCATGTGTGTGTATGTGTGCTTGTTCTAACATTGTCTTTTTTCTTATGATTAGACTCTATTAATAACTTATATAGCAACTAGGCTAGACAGCTTATAAGTCCTGATTCATATATTTATTTCTTAATAATTGTTCTGGTAGATTTTATTACAGTTATATTCTCAAATCTATTAAATTTCTTCTAGTTCAGATTGATTTAATAGACGATTTCAATGGAGGATTTAATTAGAAGATTCTAATACATTACAGATTTTTGTCTGTGGAACTAGGAAAATGTTTCATGGCCCTTCCTCTTTTTATAGTTCTTCTAAATTGTTGAACAGTGTATCGGATTCCTTTTGAATTTGAGAGTGTACAATTCTCTGAGGTTCAGTCAGACTTTCTAAGAGGCTGTTAGGACCAGGATCTCTCCCCTCTTTTGTATTTGTGCGTATGCTCCCCTAAACTCCCCTTTTCTACGACGAACGATGCACTCCACTCTGGAAATAGTTCTAATAATTCTCGAATTTCACTGGAGTCATCGCCTGTCTTTTTTGCCTGCAGATGCTGTCCTTGTGGGGGCTGACTCTGCCTCATCCTGATGGGGCCTCCTTGCTTCTGAAAGTCCTGTCTGTAACCAGACAGAGCCGCAGTGCCGCACCACACAAGATGGGGCCCATAATGTTCCTAACACCTGGATTTTCCTTTGATTTGAAAGCGGGTGTCCAATAAAGTGGAAAATTATTGGAGGTTTGAGGGCCAAACTCTAGTGGTCGTATTTTTTACTTTTATGTAAGGCAGTAAGCAAATGTGACAACTTTCTCACCCTTAGAATAGATGCATGAGTCAGAAATTAGATGCACCAAACCTTCTCGGTGCACAAATGACTTTTTGGGCAGATTGTCACTTGTTCTTCTCGCGTATGCACATCTTACTCCTTGACTGAAGTACTGGTGAGCTCCAGAATGCCTGGGTCTCTGCTAACGCCTGAAAGGACTGTGATTTCCAGTTTTATCCTTGAATATATTGGGCTTTTTTCTTATGTGTGAGTATGTACACAGAATTCCAACATGGGAACGATGAAAACTATATGGAACTTTAAACCAAAGGTAATCGTGTGTCTGAGACAAGCTCTTCTCCAGCTGTCTTCAGCATTCTGCTTTGAACGTGGAATGATGTTTTAAAGCCTCACCAAAGTATTTCTCTTGCCAATGCAATATGATTTAATATAGCTTATTTTCATTTTAATTTTATTTATTGATTCTTACTAGTGCAGCCTTTCTGTTTTATCAGCTTTACTTTTTTTGTTAAATAGGTTCTCAATCTTTTTTTTTTAAGATTTTATTTATTTATCTTTAGAGGGGAAGGGAAGGAGAGGAGAGAAATATCAATGCATGGTTGCCTCTCACATGTCCCCTGCTGGGAACTGGCCTGCAACCCAGGCATGTGCCCTGACTGGGAATCAAACCGCGATCTTTTGGTTCACAGGCCCACGATCAATCCACTGAGCTACACCAGCCAGGGCTCAGCTTTACTGTTGGAAAAATAAAGCTAAATCGTTGGTGTCTAGTGGGGAAAGGGTATGTATGACATTGTTGCTTTGGCACAAGTCACGTAAGAAATTTTTAAGACTGTCATTTTGAAACTAGGCATGCTGACGTCAGCCAGCTCTCACTGTAACCGTGGTGTGATGATTGCACCTTCAGCTGTCAGTCTGTCGGTGGTGGCCTGTTCCAGCACTGAGTCAGTATAGCCCTGGCTCCTGTGGCTCAGTGGGTTGAGCACCAGCCTGCAAATCAAAAGGTTGCCGGTTCAATTCCTGGCCGAGGCACATGCAGGTCAGGTCCCCAGTTGCGGGTAGGTGAGAGGCAACCAATCAGTGTTTCTTTTCTTCTCTTTGTCCCTTCCTTCTGAAAATAAATAAATAAAATCTTTTTTTTAAGATTTTTTTTTATTTTTAGAGAGAGGGGAAGGGAGGGAGAAATAGAGGGAGAGAAACATCAATTTGTGGTTGCCCCTCACGTGCCAGGTCCCCTCCTGGGGACCTGGCCCAAACCGATGCATGGGCCCTGACTGGGAATTGAACCGGCGACCCTTTGGTTCACGGGCCATTGCTCAATCCACTGAGCCACTGCAGCCAGGACAAATAAATAAAATCTTAAAATTAAAAAAGAGTCAGTGTAAACCAGGCATGAGGAGGTGGAGTCAGATCTTCACTGCATCGTCGTTCTGTCAGGGTCCTGTGGGTTCACAGGGGTCTCCCACCACGCAGCACCTACCGACAGTGTGTTCAGCAAGCGCTAGCTCTCATGGTTGGTAATGAACTGTCCACGTATAAATGGAAAGGGTCATCTTAGTTTACACTGACCATGCACAGTCTCTCAGTTCAGTGGTATTGCTGACCACACACACGTGCACGCACACACAACACACACACAGCAGGGGTACGCTGTCCTGTCTTCATGTGCTGGGATAGCCCTAGGGGACTGTTGCAAGTATCTTTGTTGGAGGGCCCCCAAAGAACTAGTGTGATGTCACTCATTATAACAAAGCAAGACAGACCCTTTTCACAGAAGTTGTAGGTATTTGAAATCATACACAAATTTTATAGTTATCCAGTTGCTCTGGTGTTGTCCATTTATGCACTTGTCCTGCATCATGTCACAGGGATGGACTAAGCAGAGAATGCTTGATCACAGTTACCATGTGTATCTCTTGGGTTATATTTTTTTGATTCTTCTTTTGCTCAGTCACTCCTGTGCTTTGAGTCAGCAACCAAAACATTTCATATCAGAATGGGATAGATGTCATGTCAAGCAAATTGAAAATATTTATCCACTAGTAACCTTCAGTGGGTTAGAGTTTAAAATTTTTTTAAAAAATCAGACATAAAATACAAAGCACCTAGGAGGAGTGGTAGAACTTCGTGCAATTTGAATTTTAAGAAACACATTGTTAGTTCTATTAAGGTTTTAAAAAATGGTTCTTCCTTAGACCCAGAACTACTAACAATATAATGTGGTCTTGTCTTGCTTCTGTAGGTTTTTTAGGCTAGCCTACAGAATAGAACCATTATAGATATTTTTAAAGATTTATTTATTTATTTACTTTTAGAGGTGAAGGGAAGGAGAGATGGAGAGAAATATCAATGTATGGTTGCCTCTCATGCGTCCCCCTCCTGGGACCTGGCCTGCAACCCAGGCATGTGCCCTGACTGGGAATCAAACCACGATCCTTTGGTTTGCAGGCCCGCACTCAATCCACTGAGCTACACCAGCCAGGGAAGAACCATTATTTTTAACACTGTTTCCCAGGGAAGGCTTTTTTGTTTGTTTTAAGGTTTTTAAGTTAATTTCTTTTTAGAGAGGAAAAGGGAGGGAGAAAGGGAGAGGAACAACGGTGTGCGAGAACAGCATTGACTGGTTGCCTCTCGCACGCCCCAGCCAGCTGGTAACCCAGGTATGGGGAATTTGCCATCCAGCTTTCACAACAACCAACCCAATGGATCTGTACACTGCGGCCCCTGGTGATGTTGGGGTTATCTGTTGTGAATAGAATTGTTGTGAGTTCAATTGTATAAACTTAAAGTTTAACAAGTGAAGTGTTTGCTGGGTGTACTGTTATCTAAATCAAAGTATTAGGCCTAGTGTAGAAATCAGAAAAACACATCTTTTTTTTTTTTTTTTTTTTTTTTTTGCTTGTTTTGTGGTGCAGTGTGGATTAAATTTCTAAAGAAATACTTTGCCTGCCCTGGCTGCTGTAGCTCAGTGGATTGAGTGTGGGCTGTGAACCTGAGGGTCACTAGTTCGATTCCCAGTCAGGACACATGTCTGAGTTGCAGGCCAGGTCCCCAGTGGGGGCCATGTGAGAGGCAACCACACACTGATGTTTCTCTCCCTCTCTGTCTCCCTTCCTTCCCCTTTCTCTAAAATAAATAAATAAAATCTTTATTAAAAAGAAAGAAATTGCCCTGGCTGGTGTAGCTCAGTGGATTGAGCACGGGCCTGCAAACCAGATGATCGTGATTCGATTCCCATTCAGGGCACATGCTTGGGTTGCAGGCCAGTTTCCGGCAGGGGCCAGTTCCCTGCAGGGGATGCACGAGAAGCAACCATACATTGATGTTTCCTTCCTCTCTCCTTCCCTTCCCCTCTAAAAATAAATAAATAAAATATTTTTTAAAAAAAGAAAAATAATTCACTTAATTGGCTTCAAGATTAGTATGTCAAAAACAGTAATTTATCATGAAAATACAATTTACACTTCTTTTTTTAGAAAGGTCTCTAGTAAGGGTCCTTTTTGCTGCCGAGTATAGACCTTGCCTGCACTGTTTAGCCCATGGCCCCATGCCTCGGGGAGTAGCTGGAATTTGGGCTTGCTCAGTACCTGACCAAAAGCCTGTTTCTTCCCCAGAGGCTTTGGACCACGTATATTCTCCAGGGAAAAAGCCACACAACTTCTACTTCCCCTTCTTGCCCTGACTTCTTTAATGTGTCTGTTGATCCCAGCTCTCAGTTTAGCCAAGTGTCAGCAGCTGGCAGGGGGGTAAAATGTGTCGACTCCACAGATGGCAGAGCCCAAAGAAATGAATTTATCTGTGACTTGTTAAAAATAAAATTAAGTCATAGGTACATATGTTAAAGTATGTCTGTATGTGTATATTGAGAACAAGCAAGCGTTCCTTCAAACTGTTCAGTCAATTGGGTGGGAAGTAACAGAGCCTTGTCCAAAAAAGCTAAAGTGAAACGAGTCATCTGTGCGTCACTAAAACTGGAAAGCCTGAGAAGAGAGCCAGGGCGCAACCCCTTACTCTGTTTTGCTTCCTGGTCGTGGGCCCTGCTTGGCGCAGCAGCAGCAGACTTGCCGTCCTCCCACACTTGGCTGTGCTCAAACAGGAGCATGGGACATCTCCTTTGTCCCTGCTGGTCTGGCTCCATGCCTGTCACTGGCTGGGGGGGGGGCGGGGGGGGGGGCT